>NC_138135.1:7646219-8300778 GCF_964188305.1 Podarcis bocagei
TCGGGTTACATACACTTCAGGTTACATACGCTTCAGGTTACAGACTCTGCTAACCCAGAAATAGTGTTTCAGGTTAAGAACTTTGCTTCAGGATGAGAACAGAAATCGTGCTCCGGTGGCGTGGCAGCACCAGAAGGCCCCATTAACTAAAGTGGTGCTTCAGGTTAAGAACAGTTTCAGGTTAAGTACGGACCTCCGGAACGAATTAAGTACTTAACCCGAGGTACCACTGTACAACAAAAAATTGATGTACAATTTTTTGATGACTGCAGTCACGCAATCAATCAGGAACTGAACTGGGTTCCAGTACATAATTTATTGCTTTCATTTTATGGATCAATGGTCTCATTAGGTAGTAAAATCCATGTTAAATTGCTGTTTTGGGGGTTGTTTTTCAAAGTCCGGAAGGGATTAATCTGTTTTGCATTGCTTTCTATGGGAAAGCGCGCCTTGGTTTTGGAACGCTTGGGTTTTGGAACCGACTTCTGGAATGGATTAAGTTTGAGAACCAAGGTACCACTGCATTCCTCAAAATGATTCTTACATAAGCAGCGGCAGCTCTCCTGCTAACTCCTGTGGGAGAGACTCAGAAATAGAAAAAGGCAATTGCTTTCAGCAGAAATCAATAAAAGCAGAGGGGAAAGAGCTCTCTCCACATCTGACGCAGTCGGCTCTTGCCTGTGAAGTCACTAACTCAGCCAGCTACCGGCTGTCACAAGTCTCTTTGCTCTTTGTAGGGGGGGTTGGACTAGATGACCTCTGGTAGACCCCTTCCAACTCCACAATTCTTTGATAATTCAGATTTAAATGCACTGATATACCTACGACTACACCTTTTTAAACAATATTTCCCCACCTCTCTCTCCTCCCTCTACTTCCCACCACTATCCGCCTTATCACTTAAATATTCCTTCCAGATTTCTTCATATTTATCCATTCTTAATTTGCGTCGACATGCAATTCGTTCGTATGTAGCTAATCTGTCCATATTATCAATCCATGGGCTCAATGGAATCTTTTTGTGGCTCTTCCCATTCATCAAAACAAGGGTTTTTTTGCTTCTAATATAGCACGGTACATCAATTTTTTTTGACCCCTTGAAATCTCCCACGTTTCTGGAATATAATTTAGAATTAAATTCAATTCCCCTCAATAATAATTTTTTATTACTCTTGCTATATATATATCCTCACCTCACACCAAAATGATCTTATCATTGGGCAGTTAATCATCATATGTACTAAGTTCGCATTTTTACTCCCACATCTCCAGCAGTTGTCTGCACTTGTTATTTTCTTCTGGTATAGTTTTGCTGGAGTCCAGTGGACTCTGAATATTATTTTCTGCTGAATAAGTCTTAGATCCATAGAGACTATTCCTGTTGATTTTATACTTGACTCCCATATACCATTTGTTATGTTGTTGTTTACTCGTTTAGTCGTGTCCGACTCTTCGTGACCCCCTGGACCAGAGCACGCCAGGCCCTCCTGTCTTCCACTGCCTCCCACAGTTTGGTCAAACTTATGCTGGTAGCTTCGAGAACACTGTCCCACCACCTTGTCCTCTGTCGTCCCCTTCTCCTTGTGCCCTCCATCTTTCCCAACATCAGGGTCTTTTCCAGGGAGTCTTCTCTTCTCATGAGGTGGCCAAGGTATTGGAGCCTCAGCTTCAGGATCTGTCCTTCCAGTGAGCTCTCAGGGCTGATTTCCTTCCGAATGGAGAGGTTTTATCTTCTTGCAGTCCATGGGACTCTCAAGAGTCTCCTCCAGCACCAGAATTCAAAAGCATCCATTCTTCGGCGATCAGCCTTCTTTATGGTCCAGCTCTCACTTCCATACATCACTACTGGGAAAACCATGGCTTTAATAACTTTAATAACCATTTGTTATCTGTACCCCTAACTCTTCATTCCATTTTTGTCTATCCTTGACTTGGTCTTGTGTTCGAATCCTGATTGCGGGTTTCCCACAGGCATCTGTGAGAGCAGGGATGCTCTGTGGTCCCTTGGCTCGATCCAACAGGTGCTCTACAGTACTTACATTCCCCTACCCTTATGTAAGAAGAAAGTGTTTGTGTGTCTTGGGGGTGTGTGTGTGTAAAATGGCATTTGAATGCTGTTGTTTTGGATTTTAATAAAGGGCAGGCTATTACCAGGCTAGCAGGAGAAGGCAGAAATTTAAACGGATTAATGGACTCGGCTGCGGAGTGGGTCTCCTGACGGCACTGTCAGCCCCCCAGCCCCCCTCCCCTTCCTGGTCTGAGTGATGATCATATAATGTTACTGCCATGCTCTCCAGAGTCTTTTATTCTCTGTTCTCTGCCCCTCTCCCTCTCCTCTTTTGAATGGATGGCAGATGCCACAGGATAGCGTTGCTGCTACAGAGAAGATGAGGGTGGATTTGTTGTGTTGCATTTGTGTGTGTGTGTCTGTCCCCCAGTTTTTAAGCCATTGTTTCCTTTAGGGAGAGGATTAAATCCGCTGCTGAGCCTGTTCGCTGGGCTCAAATGGAAGGAGCGAGGCGGCAGAGATGGCAGGGATATGATATTAATGGGGCGAGGATAGAAAACTATACTGATGACATTTCTCAGGTGGCAATGCCCAGCTCATCCGCAACGGCCATTTCAGGGCTCGCTCGCAAAGGCCTCGGAGCAGCTCTCTGTCCAGGTTATAATAATAATAATAATTTATTTATTTATACCCCGCCCATCTGGCTGAGTTTCCCCAGCCATACTGGGCGGCTCCCAATCAAGTGTTAAAAACAGTACAGCGTTAAATATTAAAAACTTCCCTGAACAGGGCTGCCTTCAGATGTCTTTTGAAGATAGGATAGCTGCTTATTTCCTTCACATCTGAAGGGAGGGTGTTCTCTATGGGAGTATATTGTATTTAATTATGGGGTATAAATTTTTTAGGGGGCTAACCAGGCTGGGATAGCAGGCTTGTTGGTTTTTGAATGTCTGATGTAGAGTTTTTCATTTTCGTTGTTCTGTATAGGACAATGACAATAAAGTTTATCGTATCCCTGGTAGGCCTTGCCCCCATGAAGCAGTTTGCTGAGGCTGAAGGAATCTCTTCCCTGGCAGCAGGGTTAGACTGGATGACCTCTGAGGTCCCCCTCTGACAGTATGATTCCTCTGTGAATTTGTCCATCCCCTCCTGAATCCTTGCTCAGCTGACCAGATACCACCCCATCCTCTGGCACGATGCTCCCGGTTCTCCTCGCTTGCAAGAGCTTGCCTGGTTGGCCGGCCGGTCTGGACCCTCCATCCTTTGCAGCCTGCCTCTTTCCCCTTCCTCTCCCCATCTCCCTTGCCTCCTCAAGGCAGTGACTTCATTCCCTCTCTGTGCAACGGAGCCGCCATCAATATTTCACGACCGCAAGGCTATCGTATCGCTTAGGCCAGGGAGGGAGAAAGAGATGGTCTCTGCTGGCGACGGACGATGGATGGGCAAGCTAAGAGCGTAAGAGACTTGCAGGATCAGGCCAACGGCCTATCTAGTCCAGCACCCTGTTCCCTGCCCCCCCAATTTTTTATTCATTTTATAACACAACTAAACAACACAAACAGAAAAACAAACAATACAAATTCTTAGGTGAGCTTCCCCAAGTCCCTCCTATCTGATTTTCATTTTATCTCATCTTTAGCAGTTTACATATATCATAATTTCTAGCCTTTTTTTTGTCACGCTTACTTTTACCATAAAACTCTTCACATTTTATCACTTACAAATAATACTGTTTTAAAATACACTATCTTCTAACCCTACAGCCTATATCCACTTCCAGAGCTATTCTAAGATTTAAATATTAACATATTTTTTTCAAATATTCTTTAAACTTCTTCCAATCTTCTTCCACCGTCTCTTCTCTCTGGTCTCGGAGTCTCCCAGTCAGTTCCATATAGTCCATCATCTTCATCTGCCGTTTTTCTATAGCTGGTAAATCTTGTTTCTTCCAATTCTTCGCTAGTAATATTATCGCAGCTGTTGTGGCATACAGAAAAAAAGTAACATCCTTTTGGGGGATTTCACCCCCCTCTATACCAAGTAAAGACGCTTCTGGTTTCTTAATAAATGTGTTTTTCAGCACTTTTTTCGGCTCATTATAAATCCTTTCCCAGAAGTCTTTTACCCTGGGGCACATCCACCACATGTGGTAAAAGTTCCTTCTTTTTCCTTACATTTCCAGCATTTATTATCATGAGTATGATATATTTTTGCTAACTTCACTGGTGATATATTTTTGCTAACTTCACCAGGTGGCCTTGAGAAACCCGCAAGCAAGATCCGATCACCAGAGCAGAACTCTCCTCTCCTGCGGTTTCCAGAAATGGGCATCGCTGCCTCCATTGAGCAGCCATTGATAGCTCTCCCTCCTCCATGTTCATTCCTTCTATAAAATCCCCACTCTGAAATGCAGAGATGTCTCTGTGCATCAACCCAAGAGATGCTAAATTATGATTATACCAAGCACAGGAGGAGCCAACACCCGAGGGCCCTTGGTCCCCAAATATACCGTATTTTTTGCTCCATAAGACACACTTTTTTCCTCCTAAAAAGTAAGGGAAAATGTCTGTGCGTCTTACGGAGCGAATGCGTGGTCCCTGGAGCCGAATTGCCCAGGGGCGAAAAGCAGATTGTGTTTTTTTTGTGTGTGTGTTCTTTTTAGAAAGAGGGGAGGGGGTGTTGAAACCAAGCCGCTGAGCAGCTGATCTGCAAGCGATCAGGAGGGAGATAAGGGACTCTAGTGATAAAGGAGGCTGCCTGGGAGGGGGGAGGTAAAAGCCCATGGATCCTCACGATTTTTGCATTGGGTCACCCCAAATTCACCATCAGATCACATAGCATGTCCATGGCTACAGCCTGCACCAAAAAAACCACGCATCCACTGTTTCGTGGCGCAAAAACGTGGTTACAAAGCATGGATCCACATGGATCCTCAGGATTTTTGCATTGGGTCACCCCAAACTCACCGTCAAATCACATGTCTGTGGCCACAGCATGAACCACAAAAATCATACATCCACTGTTTTGTTCAGAATTCCCCCCCTGTTTTCCTCCTCTAAAAACTAGGTGTGTCTTATGGTCAGGTATGTCTTATGGAGCGAAAAATACGGTAATATTTGAGAGGGCCAGGGCCCCTCCAAAGCGAATGGGCATTGCCGTTCAAATGGTGTGTGCATGACACATCTTGTGATCAGTTATGTGGGGTGGAGCTTACCTAGACCCCCAATATTTTATTCAAGTTGGCAGCCCGATATTAAGCAGGGCTGGCCCAAAACCTTTTGCTGGCTGAGTTGCAGGGCAAGAGGCTTGTTGTGGGGATTCAAGGAGGAGGGGCAAAGGTAAAGGTAAAGGGACCCCTGACCATTAGGTCCAGTTGTGGCCGACTCTGGGGTTGTGCAGCTCATCTCGCTTTATTGGCCAAGGGAGCCGGCGTACAGCTTCTGGGTCATGTGGCCAGCAGGACTAAGCCACTTGTGGCAAACCAGAGCAGCGCACGGAAACGCCCTTTACCTTCCCGCCGGAGTGGTACCTAATTATCTACTTGCACTTGGTGTGCAATATTATTCCGCCCCCCCCAATTGTGCTGGTAATATAACCATTTTTTTTTTTTTTGCAAACCAGCCAACACCTTGAAGTGTTATGTTTGCTTCCGGCGCGTCATTTATTCTGATTGCAGAAGCTGAATTTCTGGTGCAATAGCTTTTGGGGGCAGCAGAGGAGATGCTTGCATAATGTTCCCCCATCCATCAGGGACCCTCTCAGCTCCGCCATATGCATGTTTCTTCCAACACTAGGCTGAACGATGCAACTGGTTTCCAACCTTCCCCTTCTTTTCGGTTTTTTTCTTTTTTTTCAGTTTCCACCCCCCTCTTCTCGACTGCCTCCCTTCCATCAGAACATCATGCATTAATAACAGCCACTGATCTGGCCCAGGTCTGACAGCCTTTTTTTTCCAGCTGGCGGAAAGGTTAGAAGACGTAACCCAAACTCGTGGCTCAGGGACCGGCTCGGGTATCATGGCAGGTCTCAATTTCCTGGCTGGTTTTGATCCAAGGCGAGTGTTAACAGGCGGGACTGGCGTGCCAGCGGCCTGCGGCAGCAGGGGCAGAGTCGTACCCCCTTAGAATCATAGGACTGCCTGGAGGGACCCCGGGGTCATCTAGTCCAACCCCGGAAATGCAGGAATTGAAGCTACAGCACCCCTGACAGGTAGCCCTCCAATCTCTGTTTGGAAACCTCCAAAGAAGGATAGTCCATTACCTTCCGGAAGGGAGCCCATTTCACTGTTGAACAATTCATACAAGGCACATCGTTATGTTCTCAAAGAATACAAATTTCCAAACCGGGAAAGGGGATGGGGTGGGGTTTGGGGACCCAAAGGGTGCATAATTATAATCCGTCTTTTTCTTTTATTTTGTTTTGTTATTAGTATGGAAAGTGGGGAATTCGTGGAAGGGAATTTGGGTCGACTTTAGAAAAAGGATTGAAGAATGAGCACTGATGTATAAATTTTGACGTTGTAAAATTGGTTTTTTAAATTGAACTAAATATAAAAAGGTTAAAAATTGGGGATAAGAACTTGTTGAATTAACAATTTGAATTGGAATATAAGAAGGGGAGGTGTGGGGAAGTCAGGGAAATATGTTATAGAAAAATAAGGATTGTAAACTGTATTTTTTTTGTTTTTTGTTTTTGTTTTTTTAATGTATTAAAATGGAAAATTCTCAATAAATATCTATTAAAAAAAAAGAATAAAAATTTCCAGAGTCCGAATTCCATACAGTAAATTTGCCAAATGCCACAATGGCTGCTATTGTGTGTTTGCTGGAAGCAGATGGAATAAAATCCCTGCAGGTGATGCAAAGGGATTGCGATTTCTCTCTCTTTTTGAATAATTTTTATTAAGAATTTCAGCATAACAATTTATCAAAGACATATCATCCTCATTCTCCCCCTATTTCCCCCTCCCCCCTCCCCAAGAAAAACCCACCCTCCCACCCCCTCAGCTCCTCTATCTGGTTTTACAGCACATATTATACTCTGTATATTATAAAATTGTAAAGATCCTTAAATATTCTGTCTCTATGTTACCAATAATAAATTTGTGTCTGTTTATTCAAAACCTGCCAAGGAGTTCAGTTCATTTTGTTGTTTCTTTAAGTACTTTGTAAAAGGTTCCCATTCTTCTTTAAAGTCACAGTTGTCCTTATCACGGAGTCTGTGTGTCAATTTTGCCAATTCCACACAGTCCATCAATTTCCCTTGCCACACTTCTTTGGTCGGGATTTCTTCGTTCTTCCATCCTTGTGCTATTAAGACTCTTGTTCCGTTGTCGCATACATGAATATGTTCTTCAATTTCCTTGGCAGGTCTTTTCCTGCAATCCCTAACAAAAATGCTTCAGGCTTTTTTTACAAATGTTAATTGGAACATTTTTTTAAAAAAACAATATTTTTATTAGGTTTTATCAATAGAAAAGTTTAGAAAAATACAAAAAACGAAAAGGATACAAAATTACAAAATACAAAAATACAGACATTAAACACAAAAAAGAAAAGAAAAAAGCACATATAAAAAGACAAAAATTCCTTCTTTCTTAATTTCTCCTCTTTGATTAACTTATTTTCCTGACTCCCTCGCGTCTCCCATTTTTGTATCCCTTTTAAAAGTTAGTTCAGCAAATTCATGTCCTGTTAGTCTATCTATTTATTAACCCAATCTTGCATTTTACCTTGTTGCTAAAACCCCTGCAGTTCATTTCAATGTCCTCAACATTCAAAAATTAATTGGAGTTAATTGGAACATTTTCTTCAATTCATTGTATATCATTTCCCATAATTTTTAAATTTCACTACAATCCCACCACATATGATAACAAGTCCATTCTTTTTCCCTTACATTTCCAACATATATTTGAACCGGTTTTGTGCATTCTTGCTATCTGTACTGATTTCTCTTCTCCTTGCATAACCTGGATTTTGCTGCCTGAAATGATTGCATCATAGAATCATAGAATCATAGAGTTGGAAGAGACCACAAGGGCCATCGAGTCCAACCCCCTGCCAAGCAGGAAACACCATCGGAGCACTCCTGACATATGGTTGTCAAGCCTCTGCTTAAAGACCTCCAAAGTAGGAGACTCTACCACACTCCTTGGCAGCAAATTCCACTGTCGAACAGCTCTTACTGTCAGGAAGTTCTTCCTAATGTTTAGGTGGAATCTTCTTTCTTGTAGTTTGGATCCATTGCTCCGTGTCCGCTTCTCTGGAGCAGCAGAAAACAACCTTTCTCCCTCCTCTATGTGACATCCTTTTATATATTGGAACATGGCTATCATATCATCATAGAATCGTAGAGTTGCAGGAAGGGACCCCCAGGTTAATTTAGTCCAAAGCAAATGTAGCATGAGGCATGACTGCTCAAGGTGGACTCACGCACTTCTCCTGCCTATTTTGTTCTCACAACAGCCCAGCGAGGTAGGCTAGGCCGGGAGTGAGTGAATGACTGGCCTCCAAGGTCACCCAGGTGAGCTTCACGGCTGAGTGGGGATTCGAACCCAGGTCTCTCCCAGGTGCTAGGCCAGCACTCTAACCATTACACCACCTCTGCATCTCAACGTGAGGCTTGCTTGTTGCAAACATTAGGGCAGTGGCAAATTAAGCAGCGCAGTGTCGCTATATAAAAGTCACAGCCACGGCCCCTTCTAAGACTGAGCAGCCTTCCAAGATTCCACAATAAACTTGTAATTATACAAGAATTATAATTCAATGAGACATTGCAATGATCAGTGCAGAACTTCCTGTGCTGCCCGACTGGCAGAAATGACTGGCAGAATCCGTGACCAGGGAGAAGAGTTGGCAGAAGAAGATTGGAAAAAATTCAAGGACTATTTACAAAAATACTGTAAAATTAAGGAATGTTGAATGATGTTGGATTGAAATTAAGTGGTTTCTAGCTGTAATGGTACAAAGGAATATGATAAAATGGTTTTCTTTTTATAAGTAAGAATTTAAGGTTATAATAACCTAAGATGTTGGAGAGAAAATAAGGTGTTTTTGTCTTTTTTTTTCTTTTAAGCTGTAATGCTTTGAGATATGGATTTGCTGCATAAATAATTTGAACTGGATATACAAGAAGGGGAGGTATGAGGAGGTCAGGGAAAAATGTTATGAGAAAATAAGTTGTGAAATTTATGTGTTTTTAACTTTTTTTTAATGTTTGCTTTTTTTGTGTAAAAAATTGGAAACTTTAATAAATATCTTTAAAAAAAAAAAAGAACTTCCTGTGCTGCCCTTTTAGCTAAATCCTGCTATTTTCTGTGCATGTACAACATGACCAAATAATTTGGAGTGCTCTAATACCGTCTTTATTTTTTATTTATTGTTTTAAAGAAGAAAGGGGGAAAGAGCCCACCACAACTGCAAAAGGAATACCCAAACAAGCTGGTAAATTGCATGGGTAAAAACATTTACAGTTCGGGTTAAGAACTTAATTGGTTCCAGAGGTCCGTTCTTAACCTGAAACTGTTCTTAACCTGAGGTACCACTTTAGCTAATGGGGCCTCCTGCTGCCGCTGCGCGATTTCTGTTCTCATCCTGAAGCAAAGTTCTTAACCTGAGGTAATATTTCTGGGTTAGCGGAGTCTGTAACCTGAAGCGTCTGTAACCTGAAGCATCTGTAACCCGAGATACCACTGTATTTTTTACTCTCAGAACATCCCAAAAGGCATGTCAACAGTGAGTACTGCATAAGAATCGAGATGATGGGAGACATTACTTGGTTTTCCATGCAGGTAAGTACAGTGGACGCTCGTGATCCGTGCAGGATGTACGTTCGCAACCCGCATCTGCGCACGCGCGGGTTGCAATTTGGCGCTTCTGCGCATACGCGACCGACGAAACCAGGAAGTAACCCAATCCGGTACTTCCGGGGTTTGGCAGTCCATTACCCAAAAAAACAAAACCTGAAGCATCTGTAACCCGAGGTATGACTGTAAAAGGAATAATAACAATAACAATTTATTTATACCCCGGGAAGAAGAGCGAGATAAATCAATCAATAAACAAACAAACAAACACCCCCCCCCCTTTTAGGAGTGCACCAATATCTTCTTTCTTAAAGTGACTTGGGTTGCACTTTCCATGACGTTCCGTTGCACGCCAGAGAACTTGCTCCCCACTCTCTTCAAAGTGAAATGCCTGGAGTATTCAGTTTTCTTTTGGAGCATCAGGTGGGTAAAAAATAATTTCAAAAAAGCTCTCCATTCATACTAATCGGTCAACTCGGAGGCTGGAGACCCTGCAGGGACCCTTCTTGAGACCCCAGACCACTACGCCCCTGTTAGTAAAAACCTCTAAGCAGTTGGCAGGAAATCTAAGCAGCGTACAAGCATACAGTCTACGTTGTGTCGCCTGCTTGTGGGGGTCTATGTGGAAGTTTTGCCCTCTCCAGCTGATCAAATGAATGCTCGTGCAGCCCTCAGCTGATGGGCTTCCTGGTAAAAGGTCCCAGATAATACCGTATTTTCCGCTCCATAAGGCACACTTTTTTCCTCCTAAAAAGTAAGGGGAAATGTCTGTGCGTCTTATGGGGTGAATGCGTGGTTCCTGGAGCCGAATTGCCCAGGGGCAAAAAGCAGATCGTGATTTTTTTGTTTAGAAAGAGGGAAGGGGGTGTTGAAACGAAGCCGCTGAGCAGCTGATCTGCAAGCGAACAGGAGGGAGATAAGGGACTCTAGCGATAAAGGAAGCTGCCTGAAAGTGGGGAGGAAAAAGCCCATGGATCCTCAGGATTTTTGCATTGGGTCACCCCAAATTCATCGTCAGATCACATAGCATGTCCATGGCTACAGCCTGCACCAAAAGAAACGTGCATCCACTGTTTTGTGGGGCCACAATGACGCAAAAACGTGGTTACAAAGCACGGATCCACATGGATCCTCAGGATTTTTGCATTGGGCTACCCCAAACTTACCGTCAAATCACATGTCTGTGGCCACAGCATGAACCACAAAAATCATACATCCACTGTTTCGTTCAGAATATTTTTTTCTTCTTGTTTTCCTCCTCTAAAAACTAGGTGCGTCTTATGGTCAGGTGCATCTTATGGAGCGAAAAATATGGTAGTAATAACGTATAATAATAATTTTATTATTTATACCCCGCCCATCTGGCTGGGTTTCCCCAGCCACTCTGGGCAGCTTCCAACAGGAGGGGAGGGCTCCGTTTTGCCAAGACGAATTGCCCCCCTTCTCTCTTCCACCCCCCCTCCTAACCCCACCACCCACCTTTCCTTCCCTCTCAGGATCCGTGACCCAGCCAAGGCAACCTGTCATCACCCTGATAAGCCTCTAAGCCGCCTGCTGGCTTCCCGCTGCTCATTAGGAGACAGGCCTGTCAAAGGAAGCAGGTTAAGCTCAACAACACACACACACACACACACACGGCCCCCATCTCTTATGCAACCAGGAATTAGGGCAATTAGGTGGGTGGGGGACAGGGAACGCAAAACTGCAGCACAAAGTTAAACTGTGGAACTCACTTCCGCTCTTGCGTTCGAATCCTGCTTGTTGGATCCACCGTATTTTTCGCTCTATAGGACGCACTTTCCCCCCTCCAAAAATTAAGGGGAAATGTGTGTGCGTCCTGACTTTAGAAAAAAAGGATTTAAGAATGAGTTCTGAGGTATAAATTTTGAGGTATATAAAGTAAAATTGGTTTCTTTTTGTCAAAAATGAATCAAATATGAAAAGGTTAACTATTGTATTTTCTGTATCCGTATAGATATAGTGAAAAGGTTAAAAATTGGGGATAAGAACTTGTTGAATTTATAATCTAAATGGGAATATAAGAAGGGGAGGTGTGGGGAAGTCAGGGAAAGATGTTAATAGAAAATAAGGATTTCAAATTGTATGTGTTTTCAATTTTTCTTTTTCTTTTTTCGGCTTTTGAAAATGGAAAACTTCTAATAAATATTTATTTTTTTAAAAAAATGTGTGTGCGTCCTATAGAGCGAATGCAGGCTGCGCGGCTAAGCTGCGCAGGGCTCCGTCTCGCTGTTCTAGCTTGGGGATGGCTGCGCAAAGCCTCCGCAGGGCAGCGGGGTGCCTTCACCCTCGCTGCTCTGCGGAGGCTTCACAGGCTGCGCTCCGGGGGCTTCAGGCGGCTATCTGCAAGCCTTCTGAGTGCAGCAGGAGTTCCCACTGCGCTCCGAAGCCTTGCAGATAGCCGCCTGAAGCCTGGAGAACGAGAGGGGTCGGTGCACGCCAATCACTCTTGCTCTCCAGGCTGCGCTTCGCTGGAGAGACGCTGCACAGTTTTCCCTCTCTGCGCAGCGCCCCTTCAGCGAAGCGGGAGGAGAAATGGAAGGGGCTCCATTTCTCCTCCTGCTTCGCTGAAGGGGCGCTGCGCAGAGAGGGGGAGAATTTTTTCCCCCTGTTCTCCCCCTCCTATGATCCTATAGAGCGAAAAATATGGTAGTTGGCCCTTGCAAGAGCCAGGGGGCTGGACTTAGGTGGGCCGACGGCTTGATCCAGACGGGTTCGTTCTTCTGCTCTTAAGACGTGCGTCTTTCCCCTCACTGAAATTGTGCAGAGTTCTGCCTCCATTATCTCAGCATTGCTAAAGAAACGAGCATTTGTAGTGAAAGAAGAAACCATCCCCTCTGTCCAGATCTGAAGGGTTAGAACCAAAAGCAAGTCTTCCCTTTGGAGGTCAGGAGCAAAAGTCCTTGAGGAGACGGATGTCCCTGAGTAGTCCCACTTCTGTAACTGTGATAGTGAATCAGGGCCGGATTTCAGTTTGATGTTATATATGGAGATATAACCTTTTTCTTTGTATTCTTCTCTGGGTGGTTTTCATTGGTGTATGGTATGACTTTTTTATTTGTCTGTTAACTGTTTTTTTTGTTTTGCTTTGTATTTTCCTTTTATTATATTTGCAATTCTATCTGTTTTATGTTTATAATTTGTTTAAAATTTGTTTTAATAAATATCATTATAAAAAAAACAGATTTCAGTTTGATGAGGCCCTCAGCTACTGAAGGTAATGGGGCCCTTGATATGTCCAGCTGTCCTTCGTCAACAACAAATTGTCACTGTTTTTTGTGTTGAATATATACTACAGTGGTACCTCGGGGTACATACGCTTCAGGTTACAGACTCCGCTAACCCAGAAATAGTGCTTCAGGTTAAGAACTTTGCTTCAGGATGAGAACAGAAATCATGCTCTGGTGGCACGGCGGCAGCGGAAGGCCCCATTAGCTAAAGTGGTGCTTCAGGTTAAGAACAGTTTCAGGTTAAGAACGGACCTCCGGAATGAATTAAGTACTTAACCTGCGGTGCCACTGTATATGGTAATTTATGGACCTAAAGCCTTTTGCACATAAAATATTTTATTAAAGTAATATTTATTTTATCTTATATTTAGGAAATGTACACCCAGTTTCTTTTCCTTTAATTTTTTTGCCCCAGCCCCAAGAGAGCGGGGCCCTAAGCTATAGCTTGTTTTAGCTTAGGTATATGTGAATCCAGCACTGTAGTGAATTTAGTCTGTAGTAATACAGACCACAAATGGACCACAGGTATGAAATTTACGGCATGTAATGCCCTAAGAGAGAATATTATGAAAATGATATTCAGGTGGTACATAACCCCCGTCAAGCTGGCAAAAATCTATCATTTGCCCGATAACAAATGTTGGAAATGTAAAGAAACTGAAGGTACATTCTTTCACCTTTGGTGGACGTGCCCAAGGATTAAGGCTTTCTGGGAAATGATATATAATGAATTGAAAAAGGTATTTAAGTATACCTTCTTGAAGAAACCAGAGGCCTTTCTCCTGGGCATAGTCGGCCAATTGGTGCCAAAGAAGGACAGAACTTTTTTTATGTATGCTACAACAGCTGCAAGAATTCTCATTGCAAAGTATTGGAAGACACAAGATCTACCCACTCTGGAAGAATGGCAGATGAAGGTGATAGAATATATGGAATTGGCAGAAATGACTGGCAGAGTCCGGGACCAGGAAGAAGAGTCGGTGGAAGAAGATTGGAAGAAATTTAAAGATTACTTACAGAAATATTGTAAAATTAATGAATGTTAGAATGATGTTGGATAGAAATTAAGTGGTTTCTAGCTGTAATGCTTTAAGAGAATATGAAACAAAGGTCTATAAATGGGTAAAAGCTTAATGGTAAGGATTTGCTGAACTAATAAATTTAAGTGGAATACAAAAAAGGGAGGTATGAGGAGGTCCGGGGAAATAAGCTTAAGGAAAATAAGAAACGGAAAATTAATGTGTTTTTAACTGTTTTTATTTTGCATTTTTCTTTTTCTTTTCCCATTTTTATTGTAATGTATGAAAAAATCTTAATAAATATCTTATAAAAAAAATACAGACCACAAATGTTCTTGAACACACTTTGTTTTATTTTCACTTGCAATGGGAGCCTGTGTGTGTGTGTGTGTGTGTGTGTGTGTGTGTGTGTGTGTGTAGAGGGGAACCCATATCAGTAAAAGGCAAGGCCAGAGATGGAAAGCAGTGGGGCCAGAGACTAGCTATGCTGTGCTGTGCCGTACATTGGGACTCTATACAGTGGTACCTCAGGTTAAGAACTTAATTCGTTCTGGGGGTCTGTTCTTAACCTGAAACTGTTCTTAACCTGAAGCACCACTTTAGCTAATGGAGCCTCCTGCCGCCGCCGCCACGCAATTTCTATTCTCATCCTGAAGCAAAGTTCTTAACCCGAGGTACTATTTCTGGGTTACCAGAGTCTGTAACCTGAAGCGTATGTAACCTGAAGCGTCTGTAACCCTAGGTACCACTGTATTCCCTATATTCCGTCTGTGCAAAACTCAGAAGAAGAAGAGAAGAAGACCAGCCGCCGGGACCACATAACACCGGTCCTGAGAGATCTGCATTGGCTCCCAGTACGTTTCCGAGCACAATTCAAAGTGCTGGTGCTGACCTTGAAAGCCATAAACGGCCTCAGCCCAGTAGACCTGAAGGAGAGTCTCCACCCCCATCATTCTGCCCGGACACTGAGGTCCAGCTCCGAGGGCCTTCTGGCGGTTCCCTCATTGCGAGAAGTGAGGTTACAGGGAACCAGGCAGAGGGCCTTCTCAGTGGTGGCACCCGCCCTGTGGAACGCCCTCCCAGCAGATGTCAAAGAGATAAACAACTACCTGGCATTCAGAAGACGTCTTAAGGCAGCCCTGCTCAGGGAAGTTTTTAATGTGTGGCATTTTAGTGTATTTTTGGTCTCTGTGGAAGCCACTCAGAGTGGCTGGGGAAACCCAGCCAGATGGGCGGGGTACAAATAATAATTTATTATTATATTATTATTATTATTATTATTATTATTATTATTATTATTATTATTATTATTATTATTATTCTGGTGTTCATTCACACTAGAAAACAAACGTTTTCCTTTTTGTTTTTTGGATGAACGAAAACACACATTTTACCTGGGCACAGGTGGAGCGTGAGCACCATCTATCGGCTGACTGGAAGACTGCCCGCCCCCCTGGAGGGCACAGGAGCCTCCGAGGGATGCCCAAAGGACCCAGGGTGGGGATCCCCAGGCCTGGCAGCCCAGCCCAAACTTCATGCAGCTTTCAGGACCCTCCCTAGGTTCTGCCAACCTGGACACCCCCTCTCCAGGCTGCGTCAATAACCAGCCAAGCCACAGTCTCTCCAAGGCCCCACCCACCCAAATTGTGCGCCAGGCTCTGTTTGGCAGACTTCAGGGTTCTTGGTTGTTGTTTTTAACACACTCCTGCAAGCTTTAAATCTCCATCGTCCAGATGTTGACAACCTAATTGGTCAGCTGGCGGCGAAGACTGCAGTGGGGAGAGAGAGTCACCTTGTGGTGGTGAGAAGCAATTGCTTCCAAGGATCTGCACGCCCCAAGAAATCTGTATAAGGCAGCAACATAGGAAAGCTTCCTTAGACCAGTGTTTCCCAACCTTTTTTGGGCAAAGGCACACTTGTTTCATGAAAAAAATCTCGAGGCACACCACCATTACAGCCCCGTGACGTCAGCGCGCAGCGTCACGCCGGGAGGGACATGAATTGCTCGCAAATTACATAATCACCTCCTTGAGGGCTGGCTCATATTCTCCGAAGGCAGAACCCCATTAATTAACAGGACAGACTCACACCATAGCCAAGACGAGGGGGGAAAACCTCAGTCATGCACAGTCATGCACATGTGGGGGCTAAATGAGGACGAAGACCGGGCAGAGAGCAGGGTTCAAATCACCCCACCTGGCCAGGACAATCCCTGGGTGCTCCCTTGGGCCACTCGCCTGACCCACCTCGCAGGGCTGTTGTTGCGAGGATAACACGGGGAGAACCACGCGCGCCCCCGGGAGCTCCTTGGAGGAGAAAGCGGGCGATGAATGCAATGCACGAAATATATGAGAGGCGACCAGGTTTTGCAGGTGAGGGGCCCCCGCCAGCCTCCGCTTCCAACACCCGGCGCAACGACGCCGAAGTTTCCCCCCGGGCTCGGCTCGGGGAGCAGCGCTGCTCCCCCCCCGGCTCCCCTTCACCCTCCCGGCTCTCTCTGCTGCCCACTGGAGACCCCCCTCACCTGCCAAGTCCGGAGCGCCGGTGGAAGTTGCATGCATGCATGCAGGGTGCCGCGTTGCCATTGCATTGCACTGCACTCCATGCAACACCTGCACGCATGCATTGCCTTGCACGCCTGCCAAGGGGTCTCCCCGCGGTCCGATGCGTCCCCTCCGGCGCGGATGCAGCATTGCAAAAATAACACACACCCCCGACGCAGCCCTACCTGGGGGGCAGCCTCCGCCTCCGCCGCTCCGCCTCCGCGGGGATCCCCAGGCTCCATCCTGCCGCCCGATCTCCGCGGGGGCGCAGGCAGGCTGCGCGGGGTCTGCGCGGAAGAGCCCCTGCCCGCCCGGCCGCCGCCGCTGCGCTCATTCCATGGCCGGGAGAAGAGCGCTTCAAACAAAACGCCCGGCCCGCCAGGCCATGCTGGGAAACGTAGTTTGCGCACCCCGCGCAGGCGCGGAGCCCAAGGGCAAGGGGACTACGGATCCCGGCAGCCCCCGCGCCGGGGACGGAGGGGGAGAGGCCGGGTGCAGGGATGGAGGGATGGGTGGGCGAGCGAGTGAGTGGCAGCCGCCAAGCCTTGGCCGAGAGCCAGGAAGGGCCTCCCCGGAGGAGGAGGAGGAGGGAGGCGCAGAGCGGGAGGGAGGGAGGGAACCCCAGGGGTCATCTAGTGACGGCACACCAATCGAAAATGTGACTTTTTAAAAAATATATATATATTTCGAATTTTTTAATTTTTCCCGCGGCACACCAGGCAACATCTCGCGGCACACTAGTGTGCCGCGGAACAGTGGTTGGGAAACACTGCCTTAGACTATTGGTCCTTCTTGCCCAGGGCTGCCTACACTGACTGGCAGCTCTCTAGGGGTTCAGGTAGGGTCCCACGACCTGGAGATGCCAGAAATTGAACCTGGCATGTTCTGCTTGCAAGGCAGACACTCTTGCCACTGAGCTACGGCGGTCCTTTACTGTATACTCTTTTCAACAGCTGCAGGTGGCGCTGTGGGTTAAACCACAGAGCCTAGGGCTTGCTGATCAGAAGGTTGGTGGTTCGAATCCCCATGACGGGGTGAGCTCCTGTTGCTCGGTCCCTGCTCCTGCCAACCTAGCTGTTCAAAAGCACATCAAAGTGCAAGTAGATAAATAGGTACCGCTCTTGCGGGAAGGTAAACGGCGTTTCCGTGCGCTGCTCTGTTTCGCCAGAAGCGGCTCAGTCATGCTGGCCACATGACCCGGAAGCTCCCTCGGCCAATAAAGCGAGATGAGTGCCGCAACCCCAGAGTCGTCCGCGACTGGACCTAATGGTCAGGGGTCCCTTTGCCGTTTCAACAGCTGCTAAAAACATCTTTGCTTGGACAAACCTTCCCAGACATTGAGAACACTGATGGTGCTTTAATTTGTTTTTAATTTATTGCCAGTTTGAATTTTTGGAATGCTTTAGCCGTTTTTGCTGATAGTTTTCTTCCTTTTGCAAATTGCTTTGGGGGTTTCCACGCAGTGTATAGATTTGACAAAAGGAGGAAATAAAATTAAAATGAGGTGCAACCCCCCCCTCTGCATTTAGGAGTTTCACCTCCCCCTGGGAGTCTCACCTGGTGCCCACGCCAATGTTGTTACAGCACCAGGCAAAAGTCTTTAATTTTTCCCCCTTGTGCTGATTTATTTATTGCTGCGTTTTAGTCTGCTGTTTTGATAGTTTCTGCTTCAAGATTTGGTGGCAAACCACCCACATTTGTGCCTGCTCCAAGTTAGGGATTTAAGACACTTGTGCTTCTTACATGGATAAAAGGTAAAGGGACCCCTGACCATTAGGTCTAGTCGTGACCAACTCTGGGGTTGCAGCGCTCATCTCGCTTTATTGGCCGAGGGAGCTGGCGTACAGCTTCCGGGTCATGTGCTAGCCTGCTCCCTAAAATATCACTGGTTTGCTCATTTCTATATCTAGGGTGCCTACATAAAATATGTATTTTATGATAAAATACATATTTTGTTATGTGCAAATGGCTTTAGATACCTATTAGGTCCATAAATCACCATATAGCATATATTCAACACAAAAAACAGCGGCAATTTGTTGTTGGCAAAGGACAGCTGGACATATAAAGGGCCCCATTACCTTCGGTAGCTTAGGGCCTCATCAAACCGAAATCCGGCCCTGCCTGACCCTGCCACCTTTTAAGATCCTGAACTACAAGGGTGGCTCATCTGTGGTCCTCCAGATGTTGTAGAGGGACTACAATTCAGCCATCTCAGAGCTCCGCTAATGCCAAATGGCAAGATTTAGAAGCCTTGTCTTTAATTATAATAATTTTATTTATATCCCGCCCATCTAGCTGGGTTTCCCCAGCCACTCTGGGCAGCTTTCAACAAAATATTAAAAATACAATAATACATCAGACATTAAAAACTTCCCTAAGCAGGGCTGCCTTCAGATGTCTTCTAAAAGTCAGATAGTTGTTTATTTCCTTGACATCTGATGGGAGGGCATTCCACAGGGAGGGTGCCACTACCAAGAAGGCCCTCTGCCTGGTTCCCTGCAACCTCACTTCTCACAGGGAGGGAACTGCCAGAAGGCCCCCGGCGCTGGACCTCAGTGTCCGGGCAGAACGATGGGGGTGGAGACGCTCCTTCAGATATACTGGACTGAGGCCGTTTAGGGCTTTCAAGGTCAGCACCAACACTTTGAATTGTGCTCGGAAACATACTGGGAGCCAATGCAGATCTCTCAGGACCAGTGTTATGTGGTCTCGGCGGCCGCTCCCAGTCACCAGGCTGCCTGCTGCATTCTGGATTAGTTGTAGTTTCCGGGTCACCTTCAAAGGTAGCCCCACGGAGAGCGCATTGCAGTAGTCCAAGCGGGAGATAACCAGAGCATGCACCACTCTGGCGAGACAGTCTGTGGGCAGATAGGGTCTCATCCTGCGTACCAGATGGAGCTGGGAGACAGCTGCCCTGGACACAGAATTGACCTGCGCCTCCATGGACAACTGTGAGTCCAAAATGACTCCCAGGCTGCGCACCTGGTCCTTCAGGGGCACAGTTACCCCATTCAGGACACCCAGAAGATCCCACTTCGCAACCCCTGGAACCTTCAGCACAAGTTCTCAGGCAGCTGGCAATGGCAGAGGCTTCTTTCTTCCTGAGGCCCAGGACAGCTGCTGCCAGACAACATGGGGCTAGATGGGACAAACAGCCTGATCACATGCAAGGCATCTTCCTCTGCTCCTTCTGGAGGTCGTGCCTCTTCAGGCAGGTGGCGCAAGATCTAGAAACGTGTGCAGAGTCAAAAACAACAGAGAAGTGCAGCGCATTGCCCTTCCGGCAGAAGGAAAGGTCTCTGCAGAAAACACAGCTGTTCTTGAAAGAAGCAGCAGGACTCCTGCGATCAAAGCCTAAGGAGTGTGAAGGCAGGAGGACTGAGTATTTGAAAAAGCAAACCAACCATAAGGGATGGCAGGTGTGGCTTCAAATGGTCATTCAAACTGAATGCCATCCAGATTATTTTAGACAGCAACCAATCCTGGTCTTGATGTACTAGCTGCCAGTGAGTTTCCAACGCTGGTTTGAATCTCTAAAGTCCTTTGTGGCTCAGGATCCCAGTACCCCAGGGATTGCTTCTCCACACAGGAACCAACCCAGATCCTGCCATTGTCATGAGGCCTCCTCCATGAGAGGCAAGAACAGACCTTCTTAGTGGTGGCTCCGAGCTTATGGAATGCCTTCCCCAAGGGAGGCTGGCTTGGCACCATTAATGCACAACTTAGGCACCAGGCAAAAACTATATTCATCAGGCCTTTTGGCTTTTAACTGAGGCCTTTTTGCACGGGCAGGATGTTTTTTTATGCAGTTTTAAAAATTTGCCTTTTAGATATTTTTATGGTGGTTTAATGTGTGTATGTAAGTCACTTTGAGTTACCGTGGCAAAAGACAATTTTTTTTTTTTTGTTAATCAACGATGACAACAACCCACATCAGCCCAGGCCAGCAAAGCGGATGTTGAGATGCTGTTCAAATGATTTTGAGTTATCATTTTGTTGAGCATTGGGCTAGCACAACTCTTAAGAATTCCAGCATTGCAGTTTGACCACATCATCCCCTGAGCTTGCGTCCTGCCAGTTCCCATCTGTGACCATAACAAGTAACAATTTGTTTTGTTTTTTTAAGTGGTCACTTACATATTGGGCTGGGATAGTTTGGTCTGTAAAGCATGAGACTCTTAATCTCAGGGACGTCGGATCAAACCCCATGTCGGGCAAAAGATTCCTGCGAACCTTGTAGAGGTAACTCTGCAATTTCAACTCTGCAATTCTAGGATTCTACATTCTTCAAAAGAAAAAACCCCAAAAAACAGTGGGGGGCAATGAAAGTTCTGTGCTGGCAACTTGGAAATCAATATACAAAAATCCATTCATCGTCTTCACCATCCCATTTCCCCAAACTGTTTCCTCCACATTGCCCTCCTGCCTCCTTTTGTAAGGTCACAAGCAGAGCTGGTGCAAATGTGGATTTGTCACAAAAAGTACACCCAACCCACCGATTGGGACCTCATTTTAGGGGATGCGTATATCAGTACTATCGAGTTAGGAGAGAATAGGTGCCACAAAATCCGAAAGTGGTGGGAGGGGGGAGAGGGAGAGATGCCATTTATTCCAAATTTTTAAAAGCCCTACGAAGCGTCGGCAGCAGCAGCAGTGACCCATACCCCCAGTATATATATATATCTCTCTCTCCTGGGGCAATTACCAGTCGAGGGGCCAAGGTATATACATATTTTATTTTTTAAAAAAGTTTACAGTTTCTTTAATTATACACAACTATTTTGAGAGGTTATAATTCTTAGAAGAGGCAATTGCCGTGGCGCCAGGCATGCCCACTAACATCATCACAATGCAAGAGGATGGGGGGGCAGGTGTATAAGAGAGGAAGCGGAAACGAAAATGGGGGGGGGGGACAAACCAGCCAAAAAAAAACCCCGAAGGGGAAAAAAAGCAAGGACTCAAATGGAAGGGGCTGGAGGCCCAGCTTACCTCTTCAAGTATTCACACAATATGTACCAAACACAGTCAGTAAAAGAAAAAGGAGGGAAGGAAAATGGCCATTTCTCATGCGGCAAGAGACTTCTGGCTCCAAGGTGCCACAGCAACTCAGACGAGCAAAAGGAAGCGAGCGAGCGAGAAAATATTATATATATATTTATATAAAACCAGCGCACGCTCAGATCACAGGAGTCGCCTTCGGACACTCCACATGTTTAACTACTTTATCTGTTCCAGATCTAGCTAGCATGGACCCTTCCCCAAGAGGATAAAAGCTTCACCCCCTCCCCTACGAACCCCCTTTTCTTTGTGGGAGTTCCCACCCGCTGCCCCAAACGTAGGAAAATATCAACCGACCACAAAAGCCGGGGAGCTTTGGGGTTTTTCTACAAGCTGACCTAGCCAACGAAAAGCTCCAGGGCCATTTGCTTTCGCCACCAGCCATCACCTGGGTAAAACCCTGCGCCACTCTGATCCATGCTGCTCTCTGCCTCTGTTTCCCAGGTCCCCTCTCTCTTATATCAAGCACAAGGTTGTGTAGCAAGAACAACTAACAGAAGGTTGACAGGTGGACTTGGGAGACCGGCACGGTGAGCAGAGTGGGATAAAAACTGTGCTTCGGCAGTACGTCTCTGTGGGTGATTTAAGAGGCATTTTGAGGAAGAGGAGCAGGTCAAACGCCAAGGTCGATGTGGGAGGTTTCGTCTCCCGGGGCCGAAACACTCAAAAAGCACAACGGACTTTTACGGGTGGGGAGAAGGGCAATAGCCGGTGCAAGCAATTGAGATCCCATCAGAGTGTGTTCACGTTAACAAGGCAACTCACAACAAAGACACACAGCTTTGCAGCTTCCCAGGGGCGGCTGCGTTGGGAGTTGGGTCTGAAGCCTGAAAGGTAGTTTTCAAAAGGAACGCGGGCACTTCGGAAGGGATGGCAAGGGGGCTGGCGACTGGAAGTGGCCTTTCCGTCTGGTCTGAGAGCGGAGCAGCTCTGCGAGCAAAGGGGATCTGGGCAGGCCGAAAAAAGAGAGGGGGGGACAGAAGGAACTGTGCTTAGATCAGTGGTACCAGAGGAGAAGGGAGCCTGGTCTAGTTAACTCATAAGGTCGGTCCTCACAAACTCTTCTTTCCAGGCGGATCCCATTCCACTAAGGGCGTTTTGCCAGCCTTCCCTGACACCCGGAAAGTAAATGCAGAAGAAGAGATCTTTGCAACTGCAACGCACAAACAAGGGGTCCGATCAAACAGGAATTGCGAAAATGGGTCTTTTGCACCCCAGGGGCAAAGTGTGTGGGTGTTGGGAGGGGGTAGAGAGGAGAGTCAGTGCTGCCTTTTCTTGGGGTGGGTGGGATTCCATTTAACACGGACCATGTCTGCATTTGGAACCGCTTGCGTGCGTTCAATTTAAAAGCCAGGACTGTTGAAATCAAGAACGGGTGTTTGCTTAGGAGAAAAGAGCTGTGTACGTCAGAGTTGTTAAAAACTGTGCACCAGGATTGAGATTCTTTTTTTTTTACCCCCAAGGAAAAAGTTACCTGCGTAAAGTAAAGGGAATTAGAACACTAATATTTGTATATACAATATTGAAAAAATACAATTTATTTTGTTTAAATTGGTACCACCATCACCACTGCCACCTCAGCACTCAAAATCTATACCTAAATAGCACCTAAGAGGCCACCACACAAGCAGAGGGCATCTCTAAGGCCAACTTCGCCAACTTTGTGCCCTCCGCAGGTTGCTGGGACTACAACTCCCATGAGCCTCAGCCAGCACGCTGGCAGGGGCTGATGGGAATTGTAGTCCATCGACCTCTGGAAGGCACGAGGTTGGTGAAGGCTGGTCTCAGGAGCCCTGCAGCAGTAACAGAGCTCTCCCCACGCTCCTCCAGAGTCAAGGAAATGGCACAGAGTTACATGTTCCATATTAATACTAACCCACCTGCCCCCCCCCAAACAAGCCATACTTGCTTAAAGGAGAGCACTTCAGCTCAGCTACTATAACCACATTACTGTTTTGTTTTTTTTTTAATTTAGAAAGAAAGAAAGAAAATAAAAGGTTCTTGGTTGTTATTGGGTTTTTTTTCTTCATGCCCGTAATTCAACTTCTTGGTATGCTTTTGCTTTATTAAAGGAAAATGATCATGCCAAAGTTAAATTCTACTTTACATAAGATCTTTTCAAAAGGGGGGGAAGCAAACTGATTAGGCTTTAAGATTGTACTCTCTCGACGCGTCTTCCCCTTGCACCCCAGAACAATCCACAAAATTCTGACGGCGTTTCAGGGGAATCTGGGGAGGAAATACAACGGACTGGGGCTTGGCTTGATATTCAGAATTCTGCTCACGTCACCCGAGTTCCAATTCCGTTCACTGCCCCCACCCCATCCCACCCACAGACATTGCACCAAAACTGCCCTCCCCACATCCTGTCCAAAAGAAAAAGAGAAAAAAAAACTCTTTACAAATACATCAGAGGTAATGTCCAGATTGCAAAATCCACATCTTGCCGGGCGTTTTCCTTGCCGTTATCCATGTTCAAGTAACGTCAGCATCCCAGGTAGGCATTCAACATATGAGGGGGTTCTCTTACCATTCCGTTTTTTGGGGAGGGGGGACGGGGTGGAGGGGAAGAGAGAAGGAACATTTGTGTGTTCAAAAAACGCCCAAGAAATGAAAAGGGAGGAAGAATCTAATTCGGAAGAAAATCTCTGAAACCAGCACTCTTATTATCAATTCCCCTTCCAAAACAACAAAAAAACCAGACCCACTTCCTAAGCCCATTATATTGGATTTTCCTAGATTGTCTGGCCTGCTTTATAGAAGGGCCACAAGTGAGCAAAGGAAGGAAGGAACTAGCAAACTTGGGAGACCACCGATGGAGTTGTGATCAGAGGCAACTTGGGTGGGGTGGGGGGCAATGAAACTGTCCATGGGCTTGCAACGCTCTTGACAAATCCGACTTGTAAGAAGACCTCTCCGGAGGAGGTCATGGGCACAGTGCTTGAAGAGACATCAATGAGTGGAATAATCACAACTGCCAGTGGTTTTAACAGCGGGGCCAAAAATGGATTGGGTGTGACGCGCTCCAGGAAAGCTAAGCCAAAGTTGGACTCTGCTTGCTTTCTGTCCCTTAAGAGTAGTAACAGCGACAGAGGCAGACGGACACCGGGGATCCAGACCAGTAAAGTTGACTTTTGACTGTCCAGTCGCAGGTTTTCAAAAGGTCCCCTGAGCAAACCGGACCAATCGCCAGTCTCTAGCGGCAGGGCAGGAAGTCCGCGCAAAATGTTCTTTAAGCCAAAGAAAGGCGCCTTTGTCAGAACCACTTCGAAGAACTCGGCGTATTCTGGCGACGGTGTTTCGTTTCTTAAAAATGCAACTCCGTTTAAAGTGTAAAGCGGCTGGGCTGAATCGAAAGGGCACCTTTCCGACTTCACTGCCTCTCGCGTTTATCCCCCAATATTTCTCTCCGACGTTCTGCAAGCGCTGCTCGGCTTTTGCATCTGAGGGTGTCCTGCCATCTTTGGAACCATTAATAATAATAATAATGATAATAAAAGTGGGGGGCAGGGAGGGGGAAAAAAAGGGAACATCCAGACCCTCTCCCTAGCAAAGCAGCTGTTTTTTTGTGTTTTGTTTTTTAGGTTGACAGTTCAGTAGCCCACAAGTTGCCCTTGCTCAAATGGAATTATAAACGGACCCCTCGCATGCATCTGGGCTGCATATTGCTACCGAGTGGAATGTGGGAAATGCGCTACGATGCACTTTTGGGCTCTGAGAAATGACCAAAAGAAATCAAGATCTAAAGGGTGATATATATATATGTATATATATCTCAATGCTATTATTCATAAAAACCTTGTTTAGTAATAAAAAATTGCTTTGTTTAAATATGAATATTATAGTCTGCTTCTCAGCGCGTGGTTAGGAAGTCAGTCTCTCTGAAAAGCAGGGTGCTGCTTCTACTACAACTCCATATCCTGGGCCTCGTCCTCTGAAAAGTCAGACATGGAGCTCTCCGAAGAGCTGTCCCCAGTACCTTCTTCCTGCTCTTTTAGCGCTTCCTCTGTTGCATATTTCTGAATGTATTCTGGATGGGGGGAAAGAGAAAGGTGGGGGGTGGGGGCAGGGGAAGAAAAAGAGGGACGATCAACATACACACTAAAGGAACACCCTGAGGTCTCTCAAAGCAACAGACCACAAACTGCTTCTCGACACCTTAATGTGCTTTTTCGACATGCCCGCCCACCAAAATGACCCCCAGATTTCAGCAAGGACAAGCCCTTGCTCAAACATTAGTACTTGTCTGAAAAATCTTAAAAAGCAAGACTTAAGAAATAATAATAATAATAATAAACAACAGTCAACATTTGCACCTGTGATAATCTTACCCGTTTTTCTGTGCTTTAGTGCCTTCCTGTGTATTTATTTATTTACTGCAGTTATAACCCCACCTTCCTCTCCAAAGAGTTCCTGTAACTGGTTCTCCCCCTCCTTATTTGACCCTTGCCAGGTAGGGTTGGGGCCCAGCAGTTCTCAACCTGTGGGTCCCCAGATGTTGTTGGACTACAACTCCCATCATCCCTGAGCTCTGGCCTTGCTAGCTAGGAGTGATGGGAGTTGTAGTTCAACAACATCTGGGGAACCACAGGTTGAGAAAGGCTGGTTTAGGCTTAAGGTCCCTGCAAGATCACCCAGCGAGCTTTGTGGCAGAGTGGGGATTTCAACCATGGTGTCTCAGGTCCTGGTCCGATGCGCTAACCAGTACACCACCACTGGCGCAAGACACTTGGGACTCTCATGACGTGCTCGGCTTGGGAACGCATCTCTGTGCAAAGCACAGAAAGTTCCTGAAGCTGGAGGGGGGTGGGAAGAGCGAGGAAAGGCTCAGCAGAGCACACCGTAAATGAATGGAGAGGGTAGAAACCTTCAAAACTGTAGGGAGGTGCAGAAACACGTTTCTGAATTATTTCTAAAGCACACGCGTGTTCTGGGTGCTGGACGTCAAACAGGACAGAAGGCAGAGATTGCAAGCCTCAGGGGAGGGGGCTAAGACAGACCAAGAGACACAAGGACTGGGGAGAGGAGGGGGGCAGAAGAGATAGTGGAATGAGACCAGTTAGCGGGAAAACGACAGAGTCAAGACATGAGTTTTTTAAAGCACTATAAAAATGGGACGATGGATTCCAGGAAGTTAGGAGCACCAATGGTGGGGGAGCAGACAGGGGAGCTCCCAGAAAATCAGTATTCTGTGTTTTGTTTTACACAGGAGAGCATTCAGGAAAGTGGCACGCACCCTCCTCCTGAGCTCTGAAGTGGTACAGTCCACCGGTTCCCTCTGTGTCAAGGAATCTAGCAGGGCTCTCTGCGTGTTCTCAATGCGCTGGGTGATGCTCAGAACTAGCCGCTGGGTGCAAATCTCCTAGGACAGCTCCATTCATCGCCTCAGACTCTCAAATATGCATTTTGGTGTGTGTCAGAATAACCCACAGCCCATATTCCTTCTTTAAAAAAGCCATTCAGCAAAAAAGGGCTTCCAGTTTCAGGAAGCTGCACCAATTACTATATAGCCCAGGAAGGATGTGTGTTACGAAGCTCCATGTTAAGAAGAGATGCTCAGCGGCCTGTGGGTGTCGTATCTACGCAAATGAGGCCTAAATCTCACAGCCTGCCTCTCAGTGCCGGTGGGAGAAGAGCTCACTCTGCACCCGAGAGAGACCCGGGAGGAGAAACGGCTACTAAAGATTGCTGCCTGCTTCTCCAAAATGTGGCCCAGCTGTGTCAGAATCCGTCTGAGCAGGCCTAAGTGCAATTGCCTCTCTCTAGAGAACTGGAGAAGGCAACCGTCACAGAAGTACTTGCCACTGACCATCTACTGCTGAGACCTGTTAAGAGGCAAGTTTCTTGAATTCTAGCTCCAACACATTCTGGGCTGATTCCTCTAAAGCAACGGGGCCTTGTAGTCCCTCCCCCAGGGTTACACCAGAACGACTTCTACGGCTCCGTCAGTTAAAAAGGGAAGACGAGATAAATTATGCATTTACAGAAGCTTGTCTCCCAGCGCAGAGGAGCTGCTGCAACTCAAGGCATCGGCGCGGAGGCTATTTTTAAGCGCCACTGTCGCCAGAAAGCTCTTTGCATCTTGTCAGTGCCTGAGCAACTCCCAACTTGTAGCTGCCTGCCTGGCACGCAACTGGGGTGTGTGGGGAGAGGTGTGGCAGGGCATCCCAGGTCTACCAGCCGATGTTATGCATAGCAAAGCTAAACAAAGGGATATTTCATAGTGGCAGTGATGGTGGGGAGTTGATGCGGAAGTCCCAGATTGATTTTGATGTTGCATACTCAGTGGTGTAGCAGGGAAAAGGACACAGCTGTCCATTAGTTCCTTCTCTCACCAGTCTTACACACATCTTGGGTTGGGGGCAACTCTTCTCTCTCCCCTAGCTAGTGTAGTGGAAGTTATAGCACCTGCTTTTGATAGTAACAGTAAAGGTAAAGGACCCCTGACAGTTAAGTCCAGTAGTGAACGACTCTGGGGTTGCAGCACTCATCTCGCTTTACTGGCTGAGGGAGCCGGCATTTGTCCGCAGACAGCGGCCAGCACGACTAAGCCGCTTCTGGCAAAACCAGAGCAGCACATGGAAACGCTGTTTACCTTCCCGCTGGAGTGGTACCTATTTATCTACTTGCACTTTGATGTGCTTTTGAACTGCTGGGTTGGCAGGAGCAGGGACCGAGCAACGGGAGCTCACCCCGTTGCGGGGATTCGAACCGCCGACCTTCCGATCAGCAAGCCCAAGGCTCAGTGGTTTACACCACAGTGCCACCCGCGTCCCACAACCAACAACCTGTAAAACCCATCAAAGGGAGTGTGAAAGGATATCCTTGGAAGAATCTGCTTGTTCACACTCTATTACGAATGCGTCAAGAAGGTTTGTGCGGGAAAATCCCAGCCTTGAGCTAGCCTGAGATAAAGCGGTCTCCCTGTTATCCGCACTGAACTGAGCGTTCAGCTCAATCCAGGCCTACTCTGCCTCTGAGATTGTGACTTACCGTATTTTTCGCTCTGTAAGACGCACTTTCCCCCTCCTAAAAAGTAAGGGGAAATGTGTGTGCGTCTTATGGAGCGAATGAAGGTGGGAGGCTCTGCTCAGAGCTCCCTTTAAAGAGCCGCGTGGAGCGTGTGTGCGGCTCTTGGGGGCTTTTCGCCAAGGAGGGAGAAGGACTGCCCTTCTCCCTCTTTGGGGAAAAGCCCCCAAGAGGGAACCCCCCGCACACACGCTCCGTGCCCTCTTTAAAGGGAGCGTGGCTCTTGGGGGAGCCTTAGCCGCGCGCAGCCTCTCCCGGGCAGGGGATGAAGGCTCCCCCTGCCCGCGAGAGGCTGCGCGTGGCCAAGCGAGAAGCCAGCTGAACAGCGATCTCGCTGGCTGTTCTGGCTTATGGGATTCAGAATTCCCCCACCCCGTTTTCCTCTTCCAAAAACTAGGTGTGTCTTATGGTCTGGTGCGTCT
The DNA here is from genome assembly GCF_964188305.1 of Podarcis bocagei. Taxonomy (NCBI): domain Eukaryota; kingdom Metazoa; phylum Chordata; class Lepidosauria; order Squamata; family Lacertidae; genus Podarcis; species Podarcis bocagei. The sequence goes on from NC_138135.1 coordinate 7,675,357, forward strand.
TATAGAGTGAAAAATTCCTACACGTGTGCAAGGCTAAGGTGAAGGAATGCCTTTCTACAAGCCCATGCAATTTATAGGCCTGTTGTTGGCATCTGTCTGTCTCGAGAGACAAGGGAGTGCGCCTCTGGGGATGAAGTCAAACTGCTGCATCAGCAGCACTGAAGTGACCTCTCCCGGGAGCAAGCCTGGGCAGCGTGTGTGGAGGTCCTGGGCTGCACAGACGACAATACCCCCCTCCCCAAGCCTCACTGACGTGGTCCAAAGGAAAGCAGAGGAAGTCGTTTGGCACCAGCTGGGCTGCAGGAGTTGCTGGAAGGAGGTGTGCTGAGATCTCCCCTTTTGTGGGTTCGCCAGCAGCCACTGCTATTTATTTATTGAATTGAATTTATTTATTTGCTACGACCAAAGAAAGTTGCTTTAAACATCACTGTGGTGTGGTTACACAAGAAATCCACCACGCTAGACACTGGTTCACCAAACCGAAGCTTGTTGCCCTGTTTTGCTTGTTTCGTAACTGAATAAGCCTCCTTTCCCCAAAATAAGGCCTGGTGATTCCCCACCCTGCCGTTCCTTTTAAGGCTAGCTGGCCTCTCCCAAGTGAGATGGACACCTCAGTTAGACGTTGCTTCCCTTCACCTGGGAGGTTAGCAACTGGCTTGCCAAAGCCTCAGCATAAGCAAGACGGTGCCGAGTTCTTCAGACCCAAATGCTCTCCGCGACAAAGATCCAAGACAGGCTGCTAATGGTTTCTCGCGCTTCCAAAGCCCTTACCTTTAATTTTCTGTTTGTATTCTTCTGGTCGGTGAAGGTACATGGCTGCCGCGTCACCATTAAGGGGATCTATGGGGTTGGGGTACGCCAGCAACTGGGGCAGGAACGACTCAAATATATTGGTAAGATCTGAAAAAGACACAAAAAGAATTTGACATGTACGGTGGTGCCTCGCAAGACGAAAAGAATCCGTTCTGTGATTCTCTTCGCCTAGCGGTTTTTTCGTCTTACGAAGCAAGCCCATTGACAGATTATTGGATTAGCGCTATTAGCGGCTTATCGGATCAGCTGATAAGCGGCTTAGAAAAGGGGGGGGGAGGAAAAAAACCCCGCAGGAACTCGCAAGACATTTTCGTCTTGCGAAGCAAGCCCATAGGAGATTCGTTTTGCGAAGCACCTCCAAAACGGAAAACTCTTTCGTGTATCGAGTTTTCCGTCTTGCAAGGCATTCGTCCTGCGGGGCACCACTGTAATGTCTGAAGCTGGCCTTCAAAAGAGCCATTTGCCATGATCTCTACTACCACTACAACATCTATTCGGCGAAAGTGGTTGTGCCCCCACCTCATAGGACTTACCATTCCAGTAAAATGGAACCAGTAAGATGGCCCTGCTCACCCAGATGGCTGGCTAGCTAATCTTATCCCTCGATCAATCAATCTATTACTTCCTGCCTTCCTTTCAAGGAGTTCAGTGTGGTGCCCATGCATCTCCATATTATCCTCACACAACAACCTTGCGAAGTAGGTTAGGCTGAGGGTTGGTGACTGGCCACCCAGCGAGCTTCAAGGCTGGGTAGGGATTTGCTCATCCTTTGTACGTGGGGGAAGTAAATGCTCACTCTTTTAAAACTATCCTATTGCTAGAGTACCGCTTGTGAAGGTCTGCATGTCGGCTGAATTCGTTTAACACCATTTTAATGAATTTTGATGAATATGCCAACTCTGTTTTGGTACTACAGAAGTAACTAACGTAATCTTCGTTGTCCTTGAGAGCATTAACCCCTGGGATGCCAAATTCTAGAGTGTGCCATGTTCAAGGTGAAAGAGTTCCTAAAACGGGTGCCAGCGTTGCAAGGGGGCGGGGACTCTTGCAATCTGCACACTTCAAAGCACATGTGCAAGACTGTGCTCTCAGACAACAAGCTAAAATATGTGTGCGCGCACATCCACCCCTTGTATAGTACAAAGCCACCGACGCCATACATTTCTTAACTCACCATAGAGAGCTGTCCAAGTCTGATTAATTACATCTAGACATACAGTTCCTGACCTGAAAGAGACAAACAAGGGTTGACTTCCATTTGCAGTTAGGCAGTGCTGGTCTGGTACAGCGGCTACACGAGTTCAGATCTTCCCTTCCCTATTAACACCCAGTACGTTTCATGGAAGCGGGCAAAAAAAAGCAGACTGGAATCTACAGGAAGACCTTTGGGAGACTGGAAAGGTTTATGGCACCCAATGGTTTACCTAGTTCCCTTCCCCTAAATTAAGTTGCTGAAACACAGAAAGGGGTATGTGTGTGTGTGTGTGTGTGTGTGTGTGTGTGTGTGTGTGTGTGTGAGAGAGAGAGAGAGAGAGAGAGAGAAGAAGAAGAAGAAGAAGAAGAAGAAGAAGAAGAAGAAGAAGAAGAAGAAGAAGAAGAAGAAGAAAAGAAAAAAGAAAGATGTAGGACTTGAAATATGAGCAACAGCGTTAATTATTAAGAAAAATGGGTTAAAATGGAAGTATTGAATAGTTTACGTGAAATTACGCAGCATTCAAGGGTAAATATGGGAACCATGGAAGGGGAGGATGGGAAGACAACAGATAAAGCACCGTATTTTTCGCTCCATAAGATGCACCAGACCACAAGACGCACCTAGTTTTTGGAGGAGGAAAACAAGAAAAACTATATTCTGAATCTCAGAAGCCAGAAGAGCAAGAGGGATCGCTGCGCAGTGAAAGCAGCAATCCCTCTTGCTGTTCTGGCTTCTGGGATAGCTGCGCAGCCTGCATTCGCTCCATAAGACGCACACACATTTCCCCTAACTTTTTAGGAGGGAAAAAGTGAGTCTTATAGAGCAAAAAATACGGTAATTTATGGTCTATGTTAAAATCTGTAAAGGTTTTTTTTTTGGGGGGGGGTGAAAAATCAAGAAGGAAGGAAGTAAGGAAGGAAGGAAGGTTCAGGAGTAGATTTTTTGTGTAAGAATACAGCTCACTTCTGGTACTGAAAAAAGTCCCAGGGCTGAGCATGTGCTGTTATTGCCTCTGGCTCCAGTTGGTAGACTTTGATCCTGCAAGCTGGAAGCCTGCCCACAGGTACGCTAGAGCATTTGACCCAGTCTTAACCAAGAGGGCCCCCAAAGCCACAGTTTACATGGATTACATATAAATGCCTATCCACACAGACGGATAAATCCAGACAATATGAACTTGGGTTACCATTTTAAGCCATAGCGCTTCATCTTCCATTTAGCCCTGCAGGGCACAGGGTTTATCCAAAGCTGTGCCCGGGCTGAGCAACCTGCCTGATGCTGGAACCCTAAATTGAGTCTCAAGAGTCTTCTAAAACATTAAGGAGCTCCCCAGTAGATAACAGAAAATGGAAAGGGTTCTCTAAGGGCAGGGTGTTTGAAAACTTGCATAAGCCCCTGACTTCTTGCCTTAGCCTCAACAGAGAGGGTGAATAAATTGGTCTTCACCATCTTTCCTTCTTTTTTTTAAAAAAAATATATTAACTCATCACATATCCATTCTCTTCCCCTTCCTGAATTAGAAAAGAAGCTATGCACTGAGGTTAAGAGATAACCCTCCCCCGTAAATAATTTTCTTAAGTACAAAACATCTTCAATCACTTACGCTTCGTCAATATTGGGATGGAAAATTTTATTCATGAATCCTGCAATGGAGACAAACAAAGGAGATGTTAGCAACCTTTATCACCGTTATCTTTTATTTACTTAAGAAAACTTACGGTATATATGATTGTAGTGAAGCCTCTAAGTGGTTTACAAGAAATATTAAAATGATCAATAAAAAAAGTTGAAAACACTTAAAAGTAATTAAAATTAACTGTAAAAAAAGAAGAAGATCAAAACAAATCAACACCTACATTTCCGGACAGGCTTGCCTAAATGAAAGTATTTTAAGGAATGTTGTTGCGCTGAACAACTAAAAAAATGGCATGCATGTCCCTAGTTTTGTTCTGGTGGAAAGCCACTGGTCCCTAAAGCATAGTGTGTTGCTCCGCTCCTGAATTCTGTCGTTCACACATGGAAAGGAAGGGTGGCGGAATCCCAAACTACAGTTTCCCATTTGAAGTTGAGCAAAACCTACTGTCAGCCAAGCACCACCAAAGCGGATGGGCGCTGGCTTTGGAGAAGTTGCCGCAGACTAGAGGCACTCAAGAAATCAGAAATCGCCACGTTATGTTCACTGCATCTCATGAAGCCCATCTTAACACATCAAGCTGAGGTGCAATGGTTGGGAGTTCCCAAGGCTTAATAAGAGAGACACAATTCACTGATTTGCGCTTCCCAGAACCTAAGTAGCTGCCCCTGTCTGAAGCCCCAAAATGGCTGCAGGATCAGCAGCTGTGCCCATTTCCATGAAAACCATTAGGTAAAGGTAAAGGTACCCCTGACCATTAGGTCCAGTCGTGACCGACTCTGGGGTTGCGGCGCTCATCTCACTTTACTGGCTGAGAGAGCCGGCGTACAGCTTCCGGGTCATGTGGCCAGCATGACTAAGCTGCTTCTGGCGAACCAGAGCAGCACACTGAAACGCCATTTACCTTCCCACCAGAGTGGTACCTATTTATCTACTTGCACTTTGACGTGCTTTCGAACTGCTAGGTTGGCAGGAGCAGGGGCCAAGCAACGTGAGCTCACCCCGTCGCGGGGATTCGAACCACCGACCTTCTAATCAGCATGTCCTAGGCTCTGTGGTTTAACCCACAGAGCCACCCGCGTCCCTTGAAAATCATTAGCCAGTGACTGAATACAGGTGGGCCTGCTCTATGAACTTAACTCTCCTGGGCTGAATATTTACTATGGCTATGTGCTAATCTGATGCTGATTTAACGAGAAGCCGACAGGCAGGGTCAAAACATGAAAGACTCAAGACTTGTGCCACTGAAAGGTGCGTTTGTTCCTCTGTTTTTGGAAAACACACCCCTACACGTCACTTCCAAATCACAGGAGCTGCTGCCGCCAAACTCTAGAATTCCTGGCTCACAAACACAGGAAAGCACCTGGGGTTTCAGAATTCTTGTCCGCCTTGAACCCATGGCCTGAGGGTTATCAGACAGGGGCCATTGCCAAATCGACCACATTCCAGGCCATTTGGCAGGTGCAGAGCTTTACGTAGCAACAGAAAGCAAAAGAGTAAGATGCAGGCATCACAGGCTAGTAACCTCCCTTTACATGGGAGGAGGAGGCTGCAGCAGCCTTGTAAGAGATGTAAACATTCAAGAGTAGAGGACTTGACTGCCACATCTTCGTTCCAGTCCTCCATCCTCTTTTAGGTAAAGGTAAAGGGACCCCTGACCGTTAGGTCCAGTTGTAGACGACTCTGGGGTTGCGGCGCTCATCTCGCTTTATTGGCCGAGGGAGCCGGCGTACAGCTTCCGGGTCCTGTGGCCAGCATGACTAAGCCACTTCTGGCGAACCAGAGCAGCGCACGGAAACGCGTTTACCTTCCCGCCGGAGCGATACCTATTTATCTACTTGCACTTTGATGTGCTTTCGAACTGCTAGGTTGGCAGGAGCTGGGACCAAGCAACAGGAGCTCACCCCGTCACGGGGATTCGAACCGCCGACCTTCTGATCAGCAAGTCCTAGGCTCTGTAGTTTAACCCACAGCGCCACCCGCATCCTCTTCTACCAACTTCCAATTAAGCTCGGCCTGCAACTGGTTCACCCCTTGGGCTCTGTCCAACTTGAGTCGCTATTTAGGTGAAATGTGCACACCAGCTCCCTGAACCTTTGCTTGGTCCCCTAGGATCCAGTGCCAAGCGAATACTGCTTGAAGGCCTTGCCATTGGGACTTCCCGGCCTGACCCGCAACTGCCATGGCACGGGGGGGGGGGGCAAGAGTCCAGCTGACTGGGTGAGCCAGAGGCAGCTGCTATACACCTCTTGGGAGCTGAAGGTCAAGTTCTTCCCTGCACTGGGTTTTTTGTTTTGGTTTGACGTCCCCTCAATCCCCATCCAGAACAGAATTCGCGAGCAATGGAACAGGGTGAAGGGCATACACCCTCGCGTGGAATCGTGTCGGCATTTTGCCTTGTGCTTTTGACAAGCAGGGAAGACACTTTTCGGGAGTGCTGGACACGTTCTTGCCAGCCCATTCCAAAAGCACAGCAAGCACGGCCGTTAATGTTCCAACAGCCTCATCAGATGATCAGGAGGACTGGCCGGCTGCCCTGTGACCTGCTATGAGCATCCAAGCAGCTCTGCTTGCACATATTATTATATTATCTTCTCCTCCCTCCACCCCAAACAGTGGTTCTGTCTCCCCACCCTACCCCCACGGATGTTGAGAGATTCTCACAGGTGGAAGACTACCTGGGCAGAAATCTAGCATGCCCCTTCCACAGCAAGGCACATCCAGTTTCCAATTCACCAGCTTCCGGCTGCAAGGCAAGATCCTGCCTCTAGTTAAAGGAAGCTAACAGCCTTGCAAGGGACGAGGGTGGCGCTGTGGTCTAAACCACAGAGCCCAGGGCTTGCCGATCAGAAGGTCAGTGGTTTGAATCCCCGCAACGGGATGAGCTCCCGTTGCTCAGTCCCAGCTCCTGCCCACGTGCTCAGTCCCAGCTCCTGCCAAGTGAAGGTTGTCCCTGGGAACTGAGGACACTTAAGCAGCACCTAAGGTTTTCTTAGGGACGCGGGTGGCGCTATGGGTTAAACCGCAGAGCCCAGGGCTTGCCGATCAGAAGGTCAGTGGTTCGAATCCCCGCAACGGGATGAGCTCCCGTTGCTCAGTCCCAGCTCCTGCCCACCTAGCAGTTTGAAAGCACATCAAGTGCAAGTAGATAAATAGGTACCACTCCGGCAGGAAGGCAAACGGCGTTTCCGTGTGCTGCTCTGGTTCGCCAGAAGCAGCTTAAGTCATGCTGGCCACATGACCCGGAGCTGTACACTGACTCCCTTGGCCAGTAAAGCGAGATGAGCACCACAACTCCAGAGTCATCCGCAACTGGACCTAATGGTCAGGGGTATCTTTACCTTTAACAGCCTTGCAAAACTCAACCCATCCACCAAAAGCTTCTCATATTCCAAACTTGGATCAAGAAGATGAGACAGCCTCAGCAGGAACACTGGAGAAGCAAATTCGGTGGAAAGGTAGCCATTTTTTTGATTTTTTTAGCGTATAAGAATAACGACTGAAACTCTTGAACTGGCACAACAGGGTACAATTGCCAGGTTGCAGGCGAGGGTGAGCTCAGGGCTTCAGGATCAGGCCCGCCTCCTTCTAGCCCTGGACTGGCCTCTTTTACTTCCTGCCCTACAAGCAACAAGGGGTGACATCCAGCCCTATGGGGAAAAGCTCTACAGCTCTACAGAGGTCAGCCAAAACCTTCCCACTGCCACTGTTGGCAGTCCCCTCCAGTTCAGATGCACCAGAAGGAGAGAGCAGTTATTATTGCAGTATTATTATTATTATTATTATTATTATTATTATTATTATTATTATTGGCCCTATACGGCCTAGGACTCTCATACCCACAGGAGCGCCTCTCCTGGTATGTCCCACAGAGGAACTTACGGTCTTCAAACAAAAACATCTTGAAGGTCCCAGGCCACAGAGAGGTTAGGCTGGCCTCAACCAGAGCCAGGGCTTTTTCGGCTGTGGCCCCGATCTGGTGGAACGCTCTGTCACAAGAGACTAGGGCCCTGCGGGACTTGACATCTTTCCGCAGGGCTTGCAAGACGGAGCTGTTCCACCAGGCCTTTGGCCAAGGCACAGCCTGACTCCCTCCTTGGCAATCTTCACAGAACTCTAGAACTGATGGTTGCCATCAATTTGATTTGAATTAATTTTATAATGAAATGATTTTAGAATGTTGTACTATCTTATTGTTGTTAGCCGCCCTGAGCCCGGCTTCGGCTGGGGAGGGCGGGATATAAATAAAATTTATTATTATTATTATTATTATTATTATTATTATTATTATTATTATTATTATGGAACTCGCTTCTAGCTGAGGTCACACTGAGGTCTCCCTCCCTGTTGAACTTCCGCCATTTATTCAAGACCTAATAAATAAATAAATAAATAAATAAATAAATAAAGGCTTTTAAAACTGATTTTTGTAGAACGCTCACCCCAGGTAGACTCACCTGGTGCCTTCATTACAAATCATTAGGTGCCAGGCAAAAACATTCCTCTCTCTCTGGCTTATTAAACAATCTACGGCCTTTTCAACTGGGAGGCAGGGGAGGTTACTGCTTGTGAATATGATGTGTATTTTTGTGTTTTTATATTGTAAATTGCCATGTGATCCTCGGATGAAGGGCGACAAAGAAATTTAGTAAGTTAAAACAGCAAGTATTCATTTTCAGTCTTGGTGCATCCGGTCTCCTGAACACCCCTTAGAGAAGACGGATTAAGAGGTATACAAATTGTTGAAATAAACAAATAATAAACAGAATTGCTAGCACTGGCAGAAAAACAGCCCGGAGGCAGAGCACAGTTTTCTCGTCTTCTCATTGAAAATAAAAATTATGAGGAACAACAGACCACCCACATCTTGTGGACATATTAGCCAGCCTTCTGATGTCAGTACTATAACCATTATCACCACCAATTGCCAACCACAAACATTAAAAAGAAGCTGGGTTCTGTGGTGAAACCTGGTGGGATTACACAATTATAACTATTTTATTAGCCAGTCAGCCAGAGCTTGTGGGCATATCAGTCAGCCTTCCAACTTCAGTATTACTAGGCCTCATTATTAAATACAGTGAATATTAGAATTCAATATTCCTATTTTCACTCACTGCTTCTGGCTGACAGGGTCCCCAGCAAACAGACTTCTGTACCTGCATTATTTTCCCCGCCTTCTGCAATATGCTATAAGTATCGTTAACTAAGGTTTACAATCCAAGTACAAAGCTTGGTTGAGAAGCGATCTTTAACCATGGCCAATGAACCATGGTTAAGTTGCTGGGCTCCATTCGCACATAACACCGAGCCATGGTTTAGCACATCACCCACAGTTTACACAACATCTATTCTTTTCTATAGGGGGTAATTCACAGTGTCCTCCTATTACAAAAAAATAAAATGTAAAAAGCAGCAGAAAGGCACTTTTTATAATTGATGTTTATGCCAACCATCCGGTCATGTGAATCTGGTCCTGTAAGCTACACTGAGAGCTTTTAAAGTCCAAAGGTGGGGTATAAATCCCTTGATTTAAACGCATATATATTTATATGCCCCCTTCATGGATCACTGCCTTGCCGTGGTGAAGGGGCTTGAATAACTCAGAGAAGCTATGAGCTATGCCGTGCAGGGCCACCCAAGATGGACAGGTCATAGTGGAGAGTTTTGACCAAACGTGATCCACCTGGAGGAGGAACCGGCAAGCCACTCCAGTATCCCTGCCAAGAAAACTCCATGGACAAAGACAACAGGCATACAAATTTCCCAGTAGTGAGGTATGGAAGTGAGAGCTGGACCATAAAGAAGGCTCATGCCGAAGAATGGATGCTTTTGAATTCTGGTGCTGGAGGAGACTCTTGAGAGTCCCATGGAGTGCAAGAAGATCAAACCTATCCATTCTTAAGGAAATCAGCCCTGAGTGCTCACTGGAAGGACAGATCCTGAAACTGAGGCTCCAAGACTTTGGCCACCTCCTGAGAAGAGAAGACTCCCTGGAAAGGACACTGATGTTGGGAAAGATGAAGGGCACAAGGAGAAGGGGACGATGGAGGACAAGATGGTGGGACAGTGTTCTCAAAGCTACAAACATGAGTCTGACCAAACTGCGGGAGGCAGTGGAAGACAGAAGTGCCTGGCGTGCTCTGGTCCAGGGGGTCACGAAGAGTCAGACACGACTAAATGACTAAACAACAACAACAACAAATTTGTTCTTGGTATGAGCTTTTGTGTGCATGCACACTTCTGCAGATACCAAGAACAAGATGCTAAGAACAAACTTAGTTGGCCTCCTGAGAAGAGAAGACTCCCTGGAAAGGACACTGATGTTGGGAAAGATGGAGGGCACAAGGAGAAGGGGATGACAGAGGACGAGATGGTTGGACAGTGTTCTCGAAGCTACAAACATGAGTCTGACCAAACTGCGGGAGGCAGTGGAAGACAGGAGTGCCTGGCGTGCTCTGGTCCAGGGGGTCACGAAGAGTCGGACACAACTAAGCGACAACATATTTATATGCATTTATACGCATTTATATCCCTTGGTTACGCAGAGTGACCAAGGAGAAAAAGGTTCAGTCTTCAAGGGCTGGGATCAATCAGGGAAGGTAGCCCTCCATTCTAGGAATTTCGTGGGGTGGCTGCCAAGGGGACTGCTACCCTGGGGGGGGGCTGTTGTGCCAAGGGCAAAACCAGCCCTCGGGCACCAACTAGATGCTGGATCTGCGCCCACACAGAACCTGTGAAGTGTGTTATGGGGTGGGAGAATGTGCATTTGTGCAGAGGTGCACTGCACTCCCAAAGCTCTCAATGGACACCTCCACTTGACAAGCCGCTCATCACAATGACAGGCATTTGCAGCACAAACAGTAATTAGCAGCAGCAATGCCTGGGAAGCAATTAGCATCTCGTCACCACGGAGACCTGCCACCTTTTTCTGCCCGATTACCTTGGGTTCCCTCGCTGAAAAGCTGGTGGCGCCTCTCTTAATGAGGTACCGAGGCTGTTTCAGGGAGTCTAGACACAGCCTCACGCCGCCGTCCCTCTTCCCGGCCACCAGCCTCCCAACCTCCTCTGTTATCAGAGCTCTTTTGAAAAATAAATAAAAGGATCTTTTTATAGAATCCGTATAGAGGGGGGGAGAGAGAGAGAGAGAGAGGCTCTGGGAGGCAGGCAGGCGACTCTGCTGAGTCTCTGAGAGGTGCAAGCAGAGGCACAAAGCCAAACTTGCAGAAGGGCAAGCCGTCCTGGCAGCGACGCTGGAGCCAGAGGCAGTCGTGCATGGAGGCCAATGGCTTCAGGCAACGAATGTGTCACACTATTGAAGGCGGTGAAGATAAGAGGGGGAGACACCTGAACCGCGGGGGCCACAATTCCCCAAGGAAGTTCTTCTACGTCACAAGGCCCCTCCGTCACCACCTGCCTTCCTGCAAAGAAGGGTGGCAACCCTGAAGCTTATATCAGTGTTTCTCAAACTTGGGTATCTGACTGTTTTTTTAAGACTAAAGTTCCCATCATCCCTGACCACTGGTTTTGCTCGTTAGGGATGATGGGAGTTGTAGTCCAAAAAACCCCAGCTAGAAACCCAAGTTTGGCTTGACTACCCTACGTTCTCCTACAAATGGACCTTGAGCTTGTTTTGGAGGTTCTAGCAGGGGAGCGCAGCTATCGTATACCCTTGACCAAAGAACGGTACACTCCTTCTATCTGGCATGGTGGTCCTCTTCCACCAAGCGTGCAGCTTCGGGAGGGATGCACATGGAGCGGTGAAGGAGGAAGGGGACACCCGCCCAGCCAGCCAAATCAACCCTGGCGATCAATGGGGTGACAGATGTCGCAGCCAGATCACCCTCACACCCAAAAACATTACAAATTTAAGGATGCCCAGGATAATTCACCTGTAAGAAGCAGTGGCAGAAACTTTTAAAATCTATTATCATCTCCTGCCACAACTGGAACAAATAAAGCCAACTCATGAGGAGTTAAAGAGACATGCAAAGCGGGCACATCTAAGACAAAATCTAAGCGCCTATCTGAGAAAACAACTCCGAGCGTGATCAAAGAAACTATGCCATCCACGGCCGTACCCCATCAGAGCCCTTCCAGGGCATCTCCAAAAACCGCAGATAGAAGCGAGTCGGTGACCCTAAACATCGATGGGAATTCATCGGCTAGCTTTGTGTACCAAAAAAGGGATGGGACTTGGTTCTAATTCCTCAAAAGCTCGTTTTGGCCAATTATCCAAAGGCTGGATCACATGAAGCACCTTCTGTCCATTTTAAATGGTATTTTACCAGGTAAAAACATCTGACATAGTTGCCACAGAGTACTTATATCAAGACAGTCACTCGGTATGAGCTCTGATCACGTTTCTAGATCATAACCTGGCAAATGTTATTTTTAGAGCAAGAAATTTATTCAAAAATGAAAGGATGAAGCTACTAAGAATTTTTGAAAACAGAGCACCAATAGCTCCCCTCCTCCCAGGGGTGATAGGATGCTAGGAACAGAGGATCAAAAACAAAAACCCAAGTTTGGGAAACACGGGTTTATAGGCATCAACCAGGCCTGGGGACTCTGGCGCTCACTCAGTTAGGACTCCAAAGCCCATCAGCCACAGCAGCAAGCATGGTCAAGGATGATGGGAGTTGTAGTCTTGAGGCTCCTCACCCCGGCTATAAGCCTCCTGTGGCTTTTGCCCTCTCCTCCTCAGGCACTGATTCTTGCCTGCAGCCATCGCTGCTTGGCGTCCCTCCCTTCTCTTAAGAAACCCTCCAACAGGAATCCTGCATCCTTGCTCCTCTCATTGCCACCTCGTCCTCCTCTTGGCTGCAACACATCTGGGACCACTTCCCTGGCCTGACACTCTGGAGGGTCTTGGCTCCTCTCTCTCGCCTCTAACATCTACTAGCCACAATGTCTAAGTTTTACCACCACTTCGGGTGGCAAGAAGCCTCTGGATGCCAGATGCTGGGCATCACAAATAGAAGGGGTGCAGATGTACCCAGCTTCTGCTTCTGTTGTTTGGGCTATGAGAATAGGATGCTGTACTAGATGAGATGGGACGCAGGTGGCGCTGTGGGTTAAACCACAGGGCCTAGGACTTGCCTATCAGAAGGTTGGTGGTTCGAATCCCCACGACGGGCTGAGCTCCCGTTGCTCGGTCCCTGCTCCCGCCAACCTAGCAGTTCAAAAGCACATCAAAGTGCAAGTAGATAAATAGGTACTGCTCCGGCGGGAAGGTAAACGGCGTTTCCGTGCGCTGCTCTGGTTCGCCAGAAGCGGCTTAGTCCTGCTGGCCACATGACCCAGAAGCTGTACGCCGGCTCCCTTGGCCAATAAAGCGAGATGAGCGCCGCAACCCCGGAGTCGGTCACGACTGGACCTAATGGTCAGGGGTCCCTTTACCTTTACCTTTACTAGATGAGTCACTGGCCTTAACCCAGCAAGGCTGTCCTTACAATCTTATTCTCTGGCCTGGCTGAACCCTCTGGCGGCTTCTCTTAACACAGGCTTTCAGCGCCAGCTGTTGCTCTGGCCGCTACTTCTCAGTGCTTCCACACGGGCTCTGCTGCTTCCCACAGAGCTGCTCTCACATTAATGTTTTTTAAAAAATAGTATAGTACAGTGGTACCTCGGGTTAAGTACTTAATTCGTTCCGCAGGTCCGCTCTTAACCTGAAACTGTTCTTAACCTGAAGCACCACTTTACCTAATGGGGCCTCCCGCTGCTGCCGCACCGCCGGAGCACGATTTCTGTTCCCATCCTGAAGCCAAGTTCTTAACCTGAAGCACTATTTCTGGGTTAGCGGAGTCTGTAACCTGAAGCGTATGTAACCTGAAGCGTATATAACCCGAGGGACCACTGTACCAGACTTATAGAAGACATCTGAAAGCAGCCCTGTTTAGGGAAGCTTTTAATGTTTAATAGGTTATTGTATTTTGGTGTTCTGTTGGAAGCCGCCCAGAGTGGCTGGGGAAACCCAGCCAGATGGGCGGGGTATAAATAAAAAAATATTATTAAGTCCAGCCCCGAGGAAGACTTCCCTCCTTGTTATTTATTCTGTTTAGAGTATTTATTTACCACTTTTCAGGCAGACCTCAGAAAGCTGAGGTTTACGTAAGATTACTACAATGGTAAGAATTACTTTAAAATGCTACAACGGAATGGAGAAGACAACTTCTTTGGAAAAAGCTGCTATGGCATCGTCTTGATTTCCCCCTCAGGGCATGATGTTCCTTCAGCTGCCCTGATGGTGCCAGAAAGGGGGGACAGAGAGGAGAGCCGCTAAGGGAGCTGAACGAGGTTCCATCTCACCATTGCCATATTACTAAGACTTGTTTCTGGTGCTCTTATCCGGCTACTTCTACAGGTACGTTTTTGGAAAGCAAGAAAAGCCAAGACTACAGGTTCTTTAAAAAGCCAGACCAAGTGAATAGCAGGAAGATCAGCAGAGGGAAGTGAACCACGAATGCTCTCCCTTGGGCAATTCCTGTATTTAAACCATGGGTAGGCAAACTAAGGCCCGGGGGCTGGATCCGGCCCAATCGCCTTCTAAATCCGATCCGCCGACAGTCCAGGAAGCAGCACGTTTTTACACGAGTAGAATGTGTACTTTTATTTAAAATGCATCTCTGGGTTATTTGTGGGGCATAGGAATTTGTTCATTACAGTGGTACCTCGGGTTAAGTACTTAATTCGTTCCGGAGGTCCGTTCTTAACCTGAAACTGTTCTTAACCTAAAAGCACCACTTTAGCTAATGGGGCCTCCTGCTGCCGCCACGCTGCTACTGCGCAATTTCAGTTCTCATCCTGAAGCAAAGTTCTTAACCCAAGGTACTGTTTCTGGGTTGGCGGAGTCTGTTACCTGAAGCGTATGTAACCTGAGGCACCACTGTATTCCCCCCCCAAAAAATATAGTCAGACCCCCCCCAAAAGGTCTGAGGGACAGTGGACTGGCTCCCTGCTGAAAAACTTTACTGACCCCTGATAACCCACCTAAAAAGAGAAAACTGACATTTACACACATCAGTTGGTTCCCTAGCCTGCGTTTGCTAAAGTTGGTAGGCAGGCAAGCAATTCCAAAGACAGTGGAATTCTAAGGGAGGGTAACTGCACAGGCTGCCCTTACCACAGAGCAATGCGAGTCACCTCTCTTTTTAGGTTGCCGAACTACCATTTGTATTTGTTGGGAAGAACGTGGCAAGAATACGGAGATGCAGGTTCTGTCAGGAGCTAAAGGCTTGGGGACATCCTTTAGTCTCCTGCAGATGTGCGAGACATACTGAGCAGAAGGTGCCAACAACTCAGAAACTGGATGCGAGATGGGGACAGCTGAGTGGAAAATTCCCAAGATTCTGCAGAGCCACACCTGTAAAGTGCCTGCTTAAAGGTAAAGGGACCCCTGCCCATTAGGTCCAGTCGTGGCCGGCTCTGGGGTTGCGGCGCTCATCTCGCTTTATTGGCCGAGGGAGCCGGCGTACAGCTTCCGGGTCATGTGGCCAGCAGGACTAAGCCGCTTCTGAAAAAACCAGAGCAGCGCACGGAAACGCCATTTACCTTCCCGCTTGAGCGGTACCTATTTATCTACTTGCACTGGCGTGCTTTCGAACTTCTAGGTGGGCAGGAGCAAGGACCGAGCAATGGGAGGTCACCCCATCGCGGGGATTCGAACCACCGACCTTCTGATCGGCTCCTAGGCTCAGTGGTTTAACCCACAGCGCCACCCGCGTCCCTTAAGGGAAGTAATAGACCCACTCTATTTTGCCTCGGTCAGACCACACCTGGAATACTGTGTCCAATTCTGGGCACCACAATTTAAGAAGGATGTTGGGAAGCTGGATGATCAGGGGTCTGGAAAGCAAGCCTAACGAGGAACAGTTGAGGGAGTTGGGGATATTTAGCCTGGAAAAGGGGAGACTGAGAGGAGCTATGAAAGCTATCTTCAAATATCCAAAGGGCTGTCACATGGAAGATGGAGCAAGCTTGTTTTCTCCTAAAAGGATGTCACATAGAGGAGGGAGAAAGGTTGTTTTCTGCTGCTCCAGAGAAGCGGACACGGAGCAATGGATCCAAACTACAAGAAAGAAGATTCCACCTAAACATTAGGAAGAACTTCCTGACAGTAAGAGCTGTTCGACAGTGGAATTTGCTGCCAAGGAGTGTGGTGGAGTCTCCTTCTTTGGAGGTCTTTAAGCAGAGGCTTGACAACCATATGTCAGGAGTGCTCTGATGGTGTTTCCTGCTTGGCAGGGGGTTGGACTCAATGGCCCTTGTGGTCTCTTCCAACTCTATGATTCTATGATTCCTGCTTCAGAGCAGGACTCGAACCAATAGCTTCAAGTTACAAGAACAGAGATTCTGACTCAACATCAGGAAGAACTTTCTGACAGCAAGAGCTGTTTCACAGTGGAACGGACCCCCCTTGGGAGGTGGTGGAAAATCCTTCCTTGGAGGTTTTTAAGCAGAGGTCGGATGGCCACCTGTCATGGACGCTTTAGCTGAGATTCCTGCATTGCAGGTAGTTTGACTAGATGTTCCTGGGGTCCCTTCCGACTCTACAATTCTATGATTCTATCTACCTGAGCGGTTAGTTCCAAGTGCTACTAAAAGTCTGGCATGTGTACACATTTCCGTTCGACAAATGCAGCGCTGGGTTTGTTAACAGGCAGATGTGCGGCCAGCTTTCCTGTAGCTGCGCAAACTCAGCTCCACAATAGGTGGGCTTTTCTCCCAAGTGGCGACACTTGAGTTGGCTGAGGACGCAAGCCCGGGCCCGCCCTAGAGAACGCTGTGTGTTAAGTGGGCTGACAGTACTTGAAAAGCAAATTAGGGAAGAAGCAAAGCACACTGGAAATAGAATGCAGATACACTATGCAAAGGTCTATTTTAAGTAATGAAAACAGCCGCGGCCTGCTGACTCAAACCAGGATGTTAGGCTGGGAGAGGAGACCGCCTGTCTTGTCCAAGCATCTTGAAGAGACGCATGACGTCTCCACAACGCTTCTCCCTCAAGCGTCTCCTGTTCCCTAGATGGAAGAGTCCTCATAAGCACCTCTGTGGCTTGACATACAAACCTGCCCTTAAGTGGAAATGCACAGTCACTGCTGAGTGAGCACCTCCCTTTTCAAAACTCCAGGAAAAGCATGTCGAGACTTTGCCGCAATTCACTGCTGCCTCCCAACTTCACGTTTTAAAACTGAAGTTTAGCAACAAAACCCACTGCTTGGAAACTGTAAACGTGGGTTTGTCCCAGACTCAAAGTTGCATCTGCTAAGAAAACAACGAAAGCAAGTCCCAGTGCTCTGCCGTGCTCTAATGCAGGCATCCCCAACCTTCGGCCCTCCAGATGTTTTGGACTACAATTCCCATCATCCCTGACCACTGGTCCTGTTAGTTAGGGATCATGGGAGTTGTAGGCCAAAACATCTGGAGGGCCGCAGGTTGGGGGTGCCTGCTCCAATGGGACCGAGCAAGACACAGAACCCAGGGTGAGAATTTGTAGATGCTCAGGTGCTGTGTCACTGTGGACTGAGAGAAGATTTAGACTGTGCCCCACTTGTGTCCTTAGATGAACTCCTTTACTTTCAATACGGGGAGGAGGGGTGAGCCTTCTCACTGCCTGATCACCCCTGGCTTCCAATCTGTTGTGCCCTCCTGTCCTGTAGGTGGCACCCACATATCATCATATTGCCTTCTCCCACTCAAGTACGCAAGCGCTGATGACTCATACAGGAGGTCTGGCAGTGGGGGGCACCAATGAGGGTGGAGGAAAGCTCTCTCCCAAGTGATGGGGGGGTGGGTGTAGAGAAACAACCACACTGTGCCCTGCCCTGAATTCTATGGGCTCTTATTTTGGTCACATGGAGGAGAATTTTGTAGGAAGAATAAACACCCTTTGGGGAGAGTGAGACAAACACCATATACTTTTAACACCTGTATCATTTACCGCAAGGAAGCAACCCCATCCTCAGCAAGCATAGAGCCACTGAGCTTTCAACTTTGGCAATACTTGAGCTTGGATGGGATCTGGGTGGCGCTGTGGGTCAAACCACAGAGCCTAAGACTTGCCGATCAGAAGGTTGGCGGTTCGAATCCCCGCAACAGGGTGAGCTCCCATTGCTCAGCCCCAGCTCCTGCCAACCTAGCAGTTCGAAAGCATGTCAAAGTGCAAGTAGATAAGTAGGTACCGCTCCGGCGGGAAGGTAAACGGCGTTTCCGTGCACTGCTCTGGTTTGCCAGAAGCGGCTTAGTCATGCTGGCCACATGTCCCAGAAGCTGTACGCCGGCTCCCTCAGCCAATAAAGCGAGATGAGCGCCGCAACCCCAGAGTTGTCCGTGACTGGACCTAACGGTCAGGGGTCCCTTTACCTTTAAGAGAGCCTGGTTAGTCAGGGAGACAATATCTCCTGCATCCATTTGGAGAAAAATGCATGGTTCCTAGAAATACAAGCTTCTAGTTCTCAGGCCTACAGAAGCGCTTTCCCCTTTCACTGGACGATGCCACGTTCACTG
The DNA here is from genome assembly GCF_964188305.1 of Podarcis bocagei. Classification (NCBI taxonomy): domain Eukaryota; kingdom Metazoa; phylum Chordata; class Lepidosauria; order Squamata; family Lacertidae; genus Podarcis; species Podarcis bocagei. The sequence goes on from NC_138135.1 coordinate 7,693,506, forward strand.
CAGAAAGCCAGCTGTGCGGACTGCACATGGACTGATTGTCCTGCTCAGACGCATGGACCAGTCAACACACCTGCACCGTTCTGATGGTGTGTGCGTGTGTTTTGCGGGGACTAGTAGTGCTAAATACCACTTCCAATTTCTTAGTCTGGAGCTTCCTGGTGCTGCTTAAATGCAGAGGCAGGGGTGAGTAGAAAGAGTGCAGAGAGATAAAAAAGTAGGGCACACCAGCTACATATATGAAGCTTGTAGTCTAGAGACCAGAGGTTCGATCTCTCAGCTCCTGGGTGGGTAGGTCTAAGCTATGGAACATCTGACCATTGTTCAGACATTGTTCAGACCTCTTTACTTAAACAACAGCAGCAACCTTGCCAGAGTGTTATCGATAATTTGGAAAGGACTGTGCAATTCCTAGGAGTTAAACAAGCAGGAAAAATGGTAAAAATTTGAATCCGTTACCTATAGATGGGGATTTGAAGGGGTATTTGTCAGGAAGGTCCACTCTAACTTTCCACACACCACCTTCGTACGGTGCTGCAATCAGGGAAGGAAAACGGTGTTAGCCGCACAAACACAAACTGAACAAACATCTTCAAGCATGGTTTGCATTCTTACCCATAAAGGCACATAAAGGACTGAATGATAACCCATTTGCTTCCAATGGGGCTTTTGCAGGAGACCTTCCTAATGGCATTGTGCTTCAGCTTTTTGGACTACCCTATATTTAATGGCCACACACACACAAAAATGCTTGGCTTTTCCAAGGGGCCTGGGTAAAAACCTAATCCAGAGCCTTGTGAATTTCCGTATTTACACAGGGCCCTCCCATATCTCACCATCAAATGAAAGCTTATAGTGATGGACTACACAACAAAGATCAGTTCTGGTGCTTGCTAGCGTCATAAAAATATTGATTCACAGCATGGATCCTCATGAATCGTCATGATTTTGACAAAGGATTGTGAAAGCCAAACTACCAGATCACAAAACACAACCGTGTATGCAGAGGGGACCTACGATTTGATGGTGCTTTTGAGGGGATCAGGATTCCCCAGATCCATGACTCTTACGGTTTGGTCAGTGGAGCTAGAGGTGACCTGTGATTTGATGGGAGGTGGGGAAAATAGTATGCCACTTTAAGAGGATGCATTCTACTTGGTCCAAAGTGCGTGCAGGGGCTCCATCTCTCTTTCATCCAATTTTCTCTCCCTTCCTCAACTGTTTCCTTTTCCTTTTCCTCTTCCACCTTAAGTCCCAGTTTCCTTTCCTTCCCCGCCATCTTCTTGGTCACTCTGCCTTCCATCCAACAGCTCAAGTGCTGACCTGAGCTTTGAAAAGTGGGGAAAAGGTATAACTTGGACTACTACTACTACTAAGGTATAGCTTGGACTACTGCAACGCGCTCTATGTGAGGCTACCTTTGAAGGTGACCCGGAAACTGCAATTAATCCAGAATGCGGCAGCTAGACTGGTGACTGGGAGTGGCCGCCGGGACCACATAACACCGGTCCTGAGAGATCTGCATTGGCTCCCAGTATGTTTCCGAGCACAATTCAAAGTGTTGGTGTTGACCTTTAAAGCCCTAAACGGCCTCGGTCCTGTATACCTGAAGGAGCGTCTCCACCCCCATCGTCCAGCGCCTAGGCCTTCTGGCGGTTCCCTCATTGCGAGAAGTAAGGTTACAGGGAACCAGACAGAGGGCCTTCACTCGGTAGTGGCGCCCACCCTGTGGAACGCCCTCCCTTCAGATGTGAAGGAAATAAGTAGCTATCCTATCTTTAAAAGATATCTGAAGGCAGCCCTGTTCAGGGAAGTTTTTAATATTTAACGCTGTATTGTTTTTAATACTTGATTGGGAGCCGCCCAGTATGGCTGGGGAAACTCAGCCAGATGGGCGGATAAATTATTATTATTATTATTATTATTATTACTCTTTCAGCTTCCTCTTCCGGTTCTGTGTACTTTTCCAAGGTGGTTGGGGAGTAAACCACCCTTGCCACCTCATGGTGACCAGGGCAGTGAGCAGGAGGCATGGGAACTTGGAGGCTTTTGTAGGTGCCAGACAAAACACTCGCAGGTGCCAAAGTGTTAGCCCCAGCCTCACTGTAAGACAGGACATGTTTCATGAGAGGCACAGGGGATGGGCATTTTTGTAAAAAAGGAACGGGGGAAAAAGCCAAAAACCCTCCCAAGCCCCTTCCTTTCTTCTCAATGGTACGCTTTCCTGGCAAATCAACAATTTATGTAGAAAGTGCTTTAAATAAACCCCAAAAACACACCTTAAGTATCGCAAATGGTGGGGAATATTTGCATACTTACTTCCCTGTGGTCCATAGAACTTCACTACAAATTCGTTGAGTCCTCCTAGGATGGTGACTTCATGTTTACTTTCAATACTAAATGCATGCAAGTCAAGGAAACGTTTGTCACGTGCGCGAGGCTTATCAAACCTGCCTCTCGAGAACCCTGGCACCCCGGGAACAGCGGATTGTTAGAATTCCTTTACTGGCAAATCTGAAATAATCCTCTCATAAAGGAAGCCCGTTCAAAATACGTCTGAGGCTGTTTGCCGTGGTTTAAGCAGCACCAAAGGACCTGGCCAGACAACACAAGTGAAACACAGTTCAGGATATAAAGGCTTGAAACCTGTAAATGACTTCAGGTTACAGATTCTAGTGTTGGCTTCATTTCTGTATTGAGAGCTTTAAGATCAGAGGATTCTGCTGGATCAAGCCAGTGGCCCGTCGAGTCCAGAATCGTGTCCTCACAGTAGCCAACCAGACGCCTGGGGGAAACTCACAAGTAGGACCCCGGGCAGATGAGAAACTCTCCCCTCCTGTGATTTCCAACAACTGGTCTTCAGAAGATCTGCTGCTTCCAATCGTGAACGCCGAGCAAAGCCATCACGGCTAGCAGCCCTCGTTAGCCCTCTCCATGAATTTGTCAAATCCTCTTTTAAAACCACCCCAAGTTGCTGGCCATCACTGTCTCCCGCATGAGCAAATCCCAGAGTTTTAACTATCCGCTGTGTGAGCCAGCACTTTATTTTTTATCTGTCCTGAATCTTCCAACATTCAACTTCTCTGGGTACCTACGAGTTCCCAGTGCTACGAAAGGGCGGGGGAGAAGCTTTTCTCTACAGTGGTACCTCAGGTTACAGATGCTTCAGGTTATAGACTCCGCTAACCCAGAAATAGTACCTTGGGTTAAGAACTTTGCTTCAGGATGAGAACAAAAATTGCGCAGTAGCGGCACGGTGGCAGCAGGAGGCCCCATTAGCTAAAGTGGTGCTTCAGGTTAAGAACAGTTTCGGGTTAAGAACGGACCTCCAGAACGAATTAAGTTCTTAACCCGAGGCACCACTGTATTCAGGGACGCGGGTGGCGCTGTGGGTTAAACCAAAGAGCCTAGGGCTTGCCAATCAGAAGGTCGGCAGTATGAATCCCCACGACGGGGTGAGCTCCCGTTGCTCGGTCCCTGCTCCTGCCAACCTAGCAGTTCAAAAGCACATCAAAGTGCAAGTAGATAAAATAGGTACTACTCCAGCGGGACGGTAAACGGTGTTTCCATGTGCTGCTCTGGTTCGCTAGAAGCAGCTTAGTCATGCTGGCCACATGACCCGGAAGCTGTCTGCGGACAAACGCCGGCTCCTTCAGCCAGTAAAGTGAGATGAGAGCCACAACCTCAGAGTCGGCCACAACTGGATTTAATGGTCAGGGGTCCCTTTACCTTTTTACCACTGTATTTATTTTCTCCATGCCATGCATAATTTTACAAGATTCTATCGTGTCACCTCTTACTCGCATTTTCTTTAAACTAAAGAATCTCCTATGCTGCAAGCTTTCTTTGCGGAGAAATCATTTGGTTGTCTCTTTTCCAAACCTTTTTCAAGAAGCTGACACAGTATTCCAAATGGGATTTGTATTCCAACAGATCTGTGTAACGGCATTACGGTACCTGTAGGTTTATTTTAATTTCCTTCCTAATGATCCCCAGTATGGAATTTCCCCTTTTGACAGCTGCCGCACACTGGGCCGACAGCTTCATCAAACTCTCCACTATGATCCCTGGTCAATCACCACAAGCGAAATAAAGATTCATTTATTTATTTATTGCCTCAGCATGCATCGCCTTACTCCTGTTCACAATGAATTATATTTGCCATTTTACTGCCCATTCATTCGTGGGAAAGGCGGGTGGAATTTGAAGGAAGAGACCACATTATGTCATCTCTCTGACTGTGCAGGTATATCTGAGCTTTCTGTGGAAAGGCAATAAAAGGAAATGCTTTAAATGCAAATACTAGAAGTCACCTTTGGCAACACACTGTTTAGCCAAGAAATTCTGAACACCCAAAACACGCCATACAACTTTCAGTCCCCTGAAAGAAAGCCAACTATCCAGTCATCCTTTGCATCTGATCCTTGTACACGTTACTTTAAAAAAGTTTTTTAATATTGTGCTTTAATAGTTAGAATGATAATAGTAATAAAATGCCCACTGCCCTGAGTCTTGAGAAACAACTGGCTACAGCATAAGCAAGCCTTAAAACAAATAAAGCTGGCAGCCCACAACAATTCTCACCAGCCTGCCTGCCCAAATCACAAAACAGAGAAACCAGTAGGAGAACACTTCAATCTCCCAGGACATTCTATACAAGATCTCAAAGTAGCTGTTTTACTACAAAGGAATTTCAGAAATAGACTGGAAAGAGAAGCTGCTGAATTGCAACTCATTACCAAACTTAAAACAATGGAGAGACCTGGTCTGAACAGAGACATTGGATTCTTATCTCATTATACATGACTAAGCCATTTTTCACCTTCTCACCCCTTGCCTTTTCCTGTAAGACCTATTGCAGTCGTTAAGAGTCGTCAACAGGCTCATCTCCGCTATCTGCCAATCACCCATTCCCACCACCCTTCTGAGTAATACCCCTCCCCACCTTCTCACTATATAGAAGGGTCTGGCAACTTCTGTTTCAGTGTATCTGAAGAAGTGTGCATGCACACGAAAGCTCATACCAAGAACTAACTTAGTTGGTCTTTAAGGTGCTACTGGAAGGAATTTTTTTATTTTGCCCATACCTAAGTTATTAACTGATATTCTTAAAAAGGGGAGGAGAGGGAGATAATCGAATGTTGCACAGCTTCTCTGTGTGATCTCTTACTCGCTGCAGGAGCTCGAAATAAAACCACAAACTGGTTCTGGGCCAGGTTGGGGTGAGCGACTTCAGTTCTGCCCCAACTCCTTCTAAAAGGTGTCCCATTTGCCAGTGGCGTAGCGTGGGTTGTCAGCACCCGGGGCAAGGCAAGTAATTTGCGCCCCCTAACCCGTGGATTTGCGCCCCCTAACCCTAACCCCCAGATGTTGCGCCCGGCCCCCCCTGCACCCCCCACGCTATGCCACTGCCATTTGCCAGAAAGGGAACTGGATGTGCAACTTTCAAGAACAAAGTTGTGTATCCTGGCTCCCCCCCCCCCCCCTTTGCATTTAGTCCGCTTAAGAAAGCAGTACTCAAATCTGGAGAAAGTGGAAATTCAGACACAAATCAAATGTCTCAACAGAAACCAACAGAGTGCAGATTTACTCCAATCTCAGAGCTTTAGAGAATAATAATAATTTATTTATATGCTGCCCATCTGACTAGGCTGCCTCAGCCTCTCAGGGGAAAAGTGCTCATACGAGGCAGCCTTGGTGCAAACACCTCGGTGGCGTTGCTCGACTCTCGCACCCAAACCTGTTCTAGCTCTCCACACCACCTCTGCCAAACATTATTCCGAGAAATGTGTCTGCACAACGCAACGCCGCCAGGATTCTGATGCCCTCGGAAGGATGCAGAAAAGCCTGTGCAAATATTTGCCGGCAGGAGAAGATCTACGTACGGCTCTTGGAAGAGACTCCAGATGAATTCTGACTAGATTGTAAGCCACCGTCTCTTGACCTTGGGAAAAGTTTCGCTCTGCTGTGGACGAGGGGGAAGAGATACCAGGCCCCGCACAACTGCAAGCCGGACGTCATAACTATGGCTCAAAGCATGCTTGTGCGAGTAGAAGCTAAACTTATGCATGGATGCGTGTGTTCATGCAAGCATGTGTGAAACTCTGATATTCCCCTATTGCAGCTGCAGTCCTTTGTGCCACACAGCATGTTGTTCCAATGAACCCTTTTTTTCTTTTTCTTTTTGAGATGAGGGTTAGATGAGGGACTGCCAGTGAGAAGGAAAGCACTAACCCCCACCCCCTCAATGAGAAGCATTTTACAGTTTTGATCAAAGTCCGTATTTACAATGCACTGCAGGAACATAAACACCCAAGAACATTACCCCTTGCAAAATATCTAATATACAGTCATATCTCATGTTACATTTGCTTCATGTTACATTCTTTCAGGTTACGTCCCGTGGTGACCCGGAAGTACCGGAAAGGGTTACTTCGCCGCTCGCGCATGCGCAGAAGCGCAAAATGACGTCACATGCATGTGCAGAAACGGCGAGTCGCAACCCGCGCATGCGCAGATGCGCCGCTGCAAGTTGCGCTCTTTTCATGTTGCAAACGGGCCTCGGGAATGGATCCCGTTCACAACCAGAGGTACCACTGTATTACATTTCTCTCTTTGCCAGAGTCACCATTCAAACGACAGTCCTTTCCTTTTATTCTGACCCAGGTCAGCCAACTGGGGTATGTTACGGCACTGCTTTGCCTTTGGAGACCATGTTTTCCAGTTCAGAGCTCTTCTGATTGCGCTAACGATAGCTATTGACTGATTATTTAATTTCTATACCGCATGATATATTTAAAATATCTCTAAGCAGTGTACAAAAAAACAAAGCGACAACAGAAAAGACTTAAGTTTTACAAAAATAAACAGTCACATATAACATTTTTACATTAATATCAACTTACTAATGTATATAAATGAGTATCAATTAATTTTCCTTCTGATGCAGGCTCTCTCTCCGCCTCCAGGTTCTCACCCAAGGTCCAAACAAGCTCACCCACAGAAGTCTCACAACGAGAAGAGCTTGTGGAAACAGCAGCCATCACCCTAGTCTCTCACTCTAGACTTGCTTTTTTATCGAGGGCCTTCTGGCGGTTCCCTCGCTGCGAGAAGCCAAGTTACAGGGAACCAGGCAGAGGGCCTTCTCGGTAGTGGCGCCCGCCCTGTGGAACGCCCTGCCACCAGATGTTAAAGAGAAAAATAACTACCAAACTTTTAGAAGACATCTAAAGGCAGCCCTGTTTAGGGAAGCTTTTAATGTTTAACAGGTTACTGTATTTTAGTGTTTTGTTGAAAGCCGCCCAGAGTGGCTGGGGGGACCCAGCCAGAGGGGTGGGGTATAAATAATAAATTATGATGATGATGATGATGATGATGATGATGGGCAGGCCCAAGGTGGATGACAATTCCTCAGGCTCCCTTCAGCTGTGTCTCATTCAGCCACAGCCTCTCCCCACCCAGTTCCAGGAGCAGCAGGTATGTTGAGTTTCCCAGGGGGTCCAAAGGATGGAAAAGCCCCCTGCTCGATTCACAGCTTTCTTCTCCTACTCCTTCAGCTCCACCCTGGGAGCTTTGGTCACCTCGCGCCTTCCATCAACAGGGAACCTCTATACGTGGACTGGCTACCGGCTGGCCTTGTTTACACATAATGCTAAGCCAAACTGAGGCTTAGCACAAATAGCAAGAAAACCGTGGCGAGTTTATTTAAGAGAGTCTGTAAAATAAAACCTATAAGCTTTGCTCCTCTCGCCCACTCCTGCAGCGCTACAAGATAAGCCACTGTATAGCTTAGCAGAAGGGGTCAGCAAATTTTTTCAGCAGGGGGCCGGTCCACTGTCCCTCAGACCTTGTCAGGGGCCAGCCTATTTTTTTTGGGGGGGGGGATGAACAAATTCCTATGCCCCGCAAATAACCCAGAGATGCATTTTAAATAAAAGGGCACATTCTACTCATGTAAAAACACGCTGATTTCCGGACCATCCGCAGGCCGGATTTAGAAGGCGACTGGGCTGGATCCGGCCCCCAGGCCTTAGTTTGCCTACCCATGCTTAGCAGTATAAGCGAACCCAGGCTCAGGGTTTCTCTTCCTAACAAGCAATGCATGGCAAGGCAAACCATGGTTACAGCTTGAAGTGCGCTTGAGGTGAGACCAACCACAAGCCCAACAAACCACAAGATGCAACCAAGGTCTAAAATCTGGGCTCCAGACGCCACACGTCTCCTCGACCCTTTGCAGATGCAGCTCAGAAAGGATTTTCACCCACAAAGCCTTGCAACGACCAATGAGGAAAAAATATGCTTTGCTCTTTTCCCCGGCTGGAAGACGCAACGGCATGGCTGCCCCTCCACTGCTTTCCCAAGCGGCTAGAGGAGGGAGCAGGAAAAGGCCCTGTGTCATTCTTCCTCCGATCTAGAAAGAAGAGGGCCAAGGAGGAAGGTGCTCAAAGCGATGAAAGCGCTATGACGCTGCTGTGTACATTGTTCTCTCTTCGGATTACAAGACATGACTTCTACATTACGTTAAGCAAATGCACTTCACTGCCTGCTGAGATTTCTACCTATCAAAATCCCCAGAGACACCCCCCCCCCGGCAACCTGAGCCCTTAACACACAAAGAAAAAAAACGAGAAGTACACAGCTCCCCCCACCCCACGCGTAAAGGGTCGGCAGGAGAAAGCAGCAGTTAAGCTGAGCTAGGAAGAATTAAGCTTGCAAGTCTAAGAAATTCCTTTGCCCTCAAATAACCTGTTGAAAGAGACTTTTCCAAAAGTACAGATCATGCCAAATCTGAAGCAATCCATGAGACAATAGATCTGTTATTTTCAGAGAAGGCAGCTGCTGATTTCAGTTTCTTTGAGATGATCCCCCCCCCTTTTTTTATCTTGCTGGGGGGGGGAAATAGAGAGAGAATGCAAATGTGCATTTCGCAGAAGTGCTGTAAGACTTGACACAGGCTGGTTTCCGGTAGCTGAAGCAAAGGCAACTAAGGGGGTAGCCTAGAGCTCTGTATTTTTGTGCATTCCTAAGGAGGGGGGGGAGGCCGCGGGTGGTGCTGTAGGTTAAACCACAGAGCCTACGACTTGCTGATCGGAAGGTTGGCGGTTCGAATCCCCGCGGCGGGGTGAGCTCCCGTTGCTCGGTCCCTGCTCCTGCCAACCTAGCAGTTTGAAAGCACAAAGTGCAAGTAGATAAATAGGTACCGCTCCGTCGGGAAGGTAAACGGCGTTTCCGTGCGCTGCTCTGGTTCGCCAGATACGGCTTAATCCTGCTGGCCACATGACCCGCAAGCTGTACGCTGGCTCCCTCGGCTGATAAATCGAGATGAGCGCCGCATCCCCAGAGTTGATCACGACTGGACCTAATGGTCAGGGGTCCCTTTACCTTTTTAAGGGGGGGGAGCCCTGTGCCCTGCTCTAAGTTCCCGGAGCTAGCACCCTCAAAAGCCCAGCATGTGTAATTAGTGCCCAAAGGACCCCTATACCCCAACATCTTTTGAACAGAACCCCATGAAACTGACCCATAACTTAAAATGAAAGCACAAGCCTCCTCGCCCCAGTTCTCACAAGACCCTATTATACTAAGCACTCGGCTCCTATGCCACAGTGCTTTATTTAGGGTCGCTGCCCCAAGCTTGCTTCCATGGAGCCGGGGGTTCAAATCCCATTTCCAACATGCTGGAGCCAGCACAGGACTCAACCTCAGGTGAGGAGCCACAGTTCAGTGCATAAGCTATGCATCTGTGGTACCTGCAGTTTAAAAGTTCTCAGGTTGCAGAGCTGAGAATTTTATTTTAATTTTTTTGCTGAAGGCCTTAGCGTGTGCCACTGCCCGTCAGAGAAGACAGAGAAGTGGGCTAGAAGGCTCAACAGTCCAATTCAATACAAGGTGTGTTCATACTGGCTCCAGACTGCCCAACTCCCAAAAGCTCAGAAACTGTACCAAAAAGCCCAGAAACTGAAACTGCGTTGGGTTTGCTGGATCAGATCACGGGGTCATCAAGCCCTGCAGCCAGGGAAGCAGGAAAAATAGAGTAAGTGACACAAAAACTTCTGAGCACCGGGTGAGGGTGTGGAGACAGACAGGCAAATTGCAGGGCGCTGGGCACTGAAGCCAGGGCAACTGTCTTACCAGCAGCAATAAGGTGCTCCCCCAAGTGGTTGCTGGGCCGCGTACAAACTGTGGGTGTGATGGCAGCCCTAAAGAAGGGGTCAGGGAGGGAAGCTAAGGATTGAGTCTGTGGAGCCATAAAGGTTTCTCACCCATGATCTATGTGGAATTATATTAATAGTCATACCAGCAGTCTTCCCTAGCCCTGCTAACAAATCTCTTTCAATTTGTCTGAGATTCCTGGATTCTCAGCATGCAAAGTGAAGTGCCAATGAGCTATGGCCACTTCCCCACTGAAGGGAGTAGCTTTCACTGACAAGAGGTTTGATACAGCAAATAATTTCTACTGCCTTGGCAGATCCCACCCAAGTCCTTGCTACGAGCAGACTTCCTAGGGGTGTGGGCCTCTGAATGACTCTTCCTAGGGGTGTGGGCCTCTGAATGACTCTCTCTCTCTCTGATACACACCAAAAACTTACTGCAAACTGCATTTTACTCTCTTCCGCCACACTGTACCACAGAGCCAGCGACGGCAATACAAAGCTCTCCTTCTCTATTTATAAATTGTCTTTCCATAAGGGCCACGGCAGTCCACAGGCAACCATGGTAATAACACAACATACAAAAATGGCAAATCTGATTGCGCACAGCACTATCTGACTGAGCCAATGTGATTCTGTTCCCTTCCTTACCCGAACCCACGAGGGAAGTTGAAACCAGCATGCCAAAAACCAGCAGTTCAACCATTCTAAGGCTTAAATTCATCCAAGTGAGAGTCCTAAGTGCAGGTTAAAGGCATAAATCCAGAACTGGGAAAATCCCAGATACCTAGCTGCTAAGAAATGTAATGGATTCTGAAATATTTGTTCAGCTGTGTCAAGTGCTGGAAACTTAAGAGTCGATTCATTCTGCCAGCCTTGGTTAAAAATAACAAAAAAACAGCATTAAAGACATTCCATACCACTGTATCTTAGGCGCTAAACAGGAGATTTGTATAATTAAGACTAGGTTTCCTGCAAGCTTTTAGAAGACGGTTTTCCATTCTGAATTTAGACCTGGACGTTGTTCTAATCCTGGAGAACTGATGCCTCTCTGGTCCTGAGCAACGGCTCCAGGGGAGTTGGTTCAGCCTTGTAATATGCCACTTGCTTGCTCATCCAGAGAACAGTGCCAACGGCCTCAGGGCAACTGTGTACACCCAACATCCCACTTCCAACACAGTCTTGGACAAGGGACAGCTTCAGTGGGAGCAGCAGGATATTCTGGGCATTTTTCCCTTTTGCAAAAACTGACCAACTCAGAGGCATTTCCTCATTCTTAGCAGGTAGGAGAATCCCAATAGTGAAAGAACTGGAACAAACACATGCATGCACAAATAGTTTTTTAAGGAAACATCAGGGAGAAGAGTGTGTGTGTGTGTGTGTGTGTGTGTGTGTGTGTGTAATATCCCAGGGGAGCTGAACTTCTGCAGGCTCGAAACAAAAGTACATTTTGTCCAAGGTAGGAGATATCAAAACAGACCGAATCTGCATACTGAATTCCCCAGTAACATTCTTTTGCTACATTAGCTGTTGCCATTTGCCAAGGAAAGAGATCGCTGAAATTCTTAGCAATATGCAATACAATACCAGGAGAGTCACTGTCCTCAAATTCCTCTGTTTACAACGGCTTCCCCCAACTTGGTGCCTGCCGTCCAGATGTTTTGGACAAACTTCCATTATTATTATTATTGGTTGCTCTGGCTGGGGCTGATGTAGAACCAAAGCATCTGGGGGACAACTGCAAGTTGGAAAAGGCTGGCAGACGCAGTCCCAGTGCAACCACGTAGGAAGCTACACCGCACCCCCACAAGAAATGTCTCCTGATAAAATCCAGAACCTCTCAAGTGTTCCACAATGTCCATCACATACGGCAGTGTTTCCCAAACCTGGGTCTCCAGCTGTTGTTGGACTACAACTCCCATCACCTGTGACCACCGGTCCTGTTAGCTAGGGACGATGGGAGTTGTAGTCCAACAACAGCTGGAGACCTAGGTTTGAGAAAGACAGTCTAGCCACTATGTTAAGAAAACTTTAAAGGTAAAGGGACCCCTGACCATTAGGTCCAGTCGTGACCGACTCTGGGGTTGCGGCGCTCATCTCGCTTTATTGGCCGAGGGAGCCGGCGTACAGCTTCTGGGTCCTGTGGCCAGCATGACTAAGCCGCTTCTGGCGAACCAGAGCAGCGCACGGAAATGCTGTTTACCTTCCCGCTGGAGTGGTACCTATTTTTCTACTTGCTCTTTGAAGTGCTTTCGAACTGCTAGGTTGGCAGGAGCTGGAACAGAGCAACGGGAGCTCACCCCGTCATGGGGATTCGAACCACCGACCTTCTGATCGGCAAGTCCTAGGCTCTGTGGTTTAACCCATAGCGCCACCCGCGTCCCTAAGAAAACCTTAGGTGCTGCTTAAGTGTCCTCAGTTCCCAGGGACAACCTTCACTTGCCCCCCCCTTCCTGCCCGGTTCTTGCTCTCATTGATTTGCCTCCAACTCTGCCCGACGACGGCTGGATAACGTTCTGACGGCTGTTGTGAAACGTCTGCGGACACCTCGAGTTAGCCAGCTGCTGCGTCTTATAGCAGAATATTGTTCTTCTTATTCTGAGCAGAATGTTTTCGATCTAACACGTTTGCAGATGTTCTTAAACAGTTTCGAATGTCGCGAGTATGTTTTCATTTCTAATTGCACTGTTTTCGCTGCTTTGTTTTTTTGCCGCCCTGGGCTCCTTCGGGAGGAAGGGAGGGAGGGATACAAAACTTAATAAATGGTAATAACACAAATACCCCCTCCATGGAGACCTGCGGGAAATGTCCATAGACTCTAGCTGAGCAGGGGAGCAGCTGCTTCTTAGCAGCCTGCGAGGCGCGGCTTTCTCATTTCCTGCTCAAGAGTAGAGGTACAGTTGAAGGACGGCATGCAGTCGCCCTATATCTTTAAAATCTGAAATGCAGTTTGGGGGTGGTGGGACTGCAAATTTGATCAGAGTAGTAGAGAATGGTGGGGAGGGAGCCTTTCCCAATGGGGCATTTTCTCTCTCGAATTAAAACTGCCCTTCCCATGCTGCTTTCCCATCTGTGGAGGGTGGGGTGGAAGGAACCCAGCCTCATTTTGATCTACAGAAAACTGGCCAGATGGAAAGAATTAAACTGCCCCACCTCCCGTCACTGCTCTGACGACATCTGAAGCTGCCCACGGTTATTATTTCAATATCAAATGGTAAAGGGTCAGGAGATGGCCCCCATCTCGTGCCCAGTTTGACCCTGGTACCCACCACCCAGTGACAAGGGTTCACAGAGGATGTGGGGTTTTGTAGCAGCAGAGTCTCTTCACCCCACCCATGGGGGACACTGGTGCTGAATCACAGCTGACAGCATTTGGAACAAGCTCACTCTGCGCCTCAGGGACGCGGGTGGCGCTGTGGGTAAAACCTCAGTGCCTAGGACTTGCCGATCGTATGGTCGGCGGTTCGAATCCCCGCGGCGGGGTGAGCTCCCGTCTTTCGGTCCCAGCTCCTGCCCACCTAGCAGTTCGAAAGCACCCCTAAGTGCAAGTAGATAAATAGGTACCGCTTTATAGCGGGAAGGTAAACGGCGTTTCCGTGTGCTGCGCTGGTGCTGGCTCACCAGAGCAGCTTCGTCACGCTGGCCACGTGACCCGGAAGTGTCCTCGGACAGCGCTGGCTCCCGGCCTCTTAAGTGAGATGAGCGCACAACCCTAGAGTCGGACACGACTGGCCCGTACGGGCAGGGGTACCTTTACCTTTACCACTTTGTGCCTCTGTTCTCCCAGAAGCTTTTCAAGATTTCTTAAGTCCTGCCGGGCAGTGTCTCAGAGGCTTTGGCCTTACTAAAAGGTAAAGGGACCCCTGACCATTAGGTCCAGTCATGGCTGACTCTGGGGTTGCGGCACTCATCTCGCTTTATTGGCCAAGGGAGCCAGCGTACAGCGTACATGTGGCCAGCAGGACTAAGCTGCTTCTGGCGAACCACAGCAGCGCATGGAAACACTGTTTACCTTCCCGCCGGAGCGGTACCTACTTATCTACTTGCACTTTGACATGCTTTCAAAGTGCTAGCTTGGCATGAGCAGGGACCAAGCAACGGGAGCTCACCCCGTCGCGGGGATTCGAACCCCTGACCTTCCGATCAGCAAACCCAAGAGGCTCAGTGGTTTAGACCACAGCGCCACCCGTGTTCCTTTCCCCCTACTAGTCAGGATTAAATGTGCAGTTTCAGCTCTGTAGAGCCCACCTCCAGATAAAGATGGCAGCCCTGGTGAACACCTGGTGCTTTCCTGGAAACCCACCAAGTGCTCATGCAAGAATGATGCATTCTTCCCGAAAGCTATCATGGGAAGCAAATGATTTGTTTCCCCGAAGAGTTATTTGGAGGTAGTGTTTTTCAGACACTGTTTTCCATGGTGTGCACACTCATCTCTTTTGTCTCTGGTCAAACAGGTCTTACAAGCTTTCGAATCCCTATTGGGGAAGAGCTTGCAAAACCTGATTAGCCTACGACAGCGGTGGGACAGGAAAAATACGTGCACACGAGGTATGGCTCTAGCAAACCAGCTCCAAATATATCACCTGCCTCCATATTTAATAGAAACTCCAAAATGAAGGATTTGAGGGGAGGAGATCAAAGTGGTTTGCTTCCAGTTGCTCCTCGTTTTAAGGTCCAATAAATTAATGGCTGCCTTCTCATTCCCCCTTTGGTCCACGAGGAGCGGAGTGCCTTTCAGAGCACAGAGCTTTTTGAGCAGTAGATGCTCATATCTCCCGTAAAATGGGCCAGCCTGGGAAACCTGAAGAGCAGCTCTGATAAACATATTAATGCCTGAAGTAGCCCTGAATAACCCTCTGGTCACGGAAAAAGGCAGATTGAGGAGAATTAAGGCGTCATTATCTCAGGACAACTATGTAAACAGGCGCAGAAGTGAGGCTAGAACGGAGCAGAGAGAGAGAAGCAGAAGGAGAGAGCCCCGGGGGTCCCACAGTGGCCAATTTGGTGCTTCTGGGAAGCTCACAAGCCGAGCATGGAGGCCTAATCCCACCACACATTTTTGCCCCTTATGCAACTGAGATTCAAGGGTATACATCCCTTGCAGATGGAGGCTCCATTGTGTTACCATGCTGATAGTTGATGATAGGCCTATTCTCTATGGACAGATATAATCCCCTTTTCTCCAAGACCTCTGTGGAGCTGTTCCACTGGAAAATGTAGGCTTACCCCCAGATTGTATGGACCTTCAGTGCACCTGCCAAGCAGACTGAACTCACTGTTTGGAGGCAGGAAGTTGGCACAACATGAGAAAAACACACATAGACACACATTCTTCTCCTGACCAGCATCCTAAAAAGAATAGCTATTGAACTTCCAAGGTCAGAGTGAACGCTGGCATCACACCACCTCCCTTCCTTCCTCTTTGGAAGAGCTGTTGACAAGAAAAGGAATGTTTTTCAATATGCTACTGATCCTTTTTTTATAAAAAACACACACCACAAAACCCAGTAAGCTCAAGAGGAGAGGTGTGTAGGCATTTATGGCTCAGGCCAAGCAGTTGCAAGATGGCCTTCAAGCATTTGCTCTAATAGCTGGGCAGCAAACTCCCAATGTAGGCTGATCACCAACATTATCCATTCCCCAACAGTGGGGAAACAGAGGACATGCTTTGTCTCCCTGCCTTCCTGCATAAACCCTGGACAGGCCTGCCAATAAGACACAGAGGTTATTTTTATTTATTGCATGAATACGCCACCTTGGGACGCGGGTGGCGCTGTGGGTTAAACCACAAAGCCTAGGGCTTGCTGATCAGAAGGTCGGCGGTTCGAATCCCCGCGACGGGGTGAGCGCCCGTTGCTCAGTCCCTGCTCCTGCCAACCTAGCAGTTCAAAAGCATGCCAGTGCAAGTAGATAAATAGGTACCGCTCCAGCGGGAAGGTAAACGGCGTTTCCGTGCGCTGCTATGGTTCGCCAGAAGCGGCTTAGTCGTGCTGGCCACATGACCCGGAAGCTGTACGCTGGCTCCCTCGGCCAGTAAAGGGAGATGAGCGCCGCAACCCCAGAGTCGTCCGCAACTGGACCTAATGGTCAGGGGTCCCTTTACCTTTACCCCACCTTACCTCCAAAGAGCTCAAAGTGGCACACAGGTCCCCTCCCTCCCCATTTTATCTTCACAGCAATCCTGTGAGGGAGTTCAGGCTGAGAGACTGCAACTGGCGCAAGGTCACCTAATGAGCTACATAGCCAAGTGGAGGTTTGAACCCTCCCAGGTCCTAGTCCAACATTCTACACCACACCTGCGTAAGCCAGTAGATGTGACCAGCTTACGCAAGCACCGCTCAAGAAAAACTGTGTGAATGGCGGGCAAGGAGCCCCCATGGAGAGGCAACAGCTCTGTCAAAATCAGACTTGCCTCCGAGAGCTGCTCAGCACACTCTGGAAGCATTAGTAGGGGGGCTGCCAAGCCAAGCCAAATAAAACGCAGCATTTAGTTGCAAGACACGGGATTCCACAGAAGGGTCTGCGCCACACCTGCCCACAACAATCCGGCCCGGGTGGGTACTTTGCAATGAGCCTTGTAGCTGTGCTGGGAACTGGAAAATACACAACGCTTACACAGGGCTTTGACAGGACTTTCCAGAGATTGGGAAGTGCAGCACCTGCAACAGGACCCCCAAGCATGAGCTCTAGGAACATGCTATTTTTAAAAACGAAAGCCGAGAGCCTTCCGCCCTAGCCAGTTCCATACCGAGCGCCAGAAGGGGTGTGGGGCAAGTACAGCTTTTTCTATAGGGATTTCGGCTCTTGCTGTCAGATGCACAGTTGTACTCTTGCTTGCTCTTTATACTTCCCTGCCCCCCACCTCTGTCCGTACACAGCGTGTGATTTGCCAAATCTAAAGCTGATGAATAGTTTTGGAAACACCCACCCCACCCCACACGCTCCCAGGTGGGAAATGTTAAGGTTACTGCAATCAAAGCCAAAATACTATTGAATTCCAGCTCAGCTCAAAAACAAGTATGGCTCCTTTTCAATTCATCCCCATGGGGGGAGAAACCCATTTACCTTTCTAGCAGCAATGAACCCTGGCATTGTAGCTTGGTATCCATTGGCAAGCGTCCTTGTGCTGGGTACTAGTCAGGCTTTAGGGCTTGATGAAGGTTTAAGGACCAGCCTGTTCACTGCGGCCCTTCCCAACTGCTGCTACAAGAAGATATGTTTTACGGAAGTGGAAGAAGGCCTGCAAAAACGGGGGGGGGGCACACACAAATGGCCACAGACCTGGTAATTTGGAAAATGACACCCCTGGGAACACAGCAAAGTCTGGAGTTCAGAATGGGGCAAGCTTTAAAATGCGCCGATTCGGCCCCAACCTGAATTAAGCTCAAGGTATCTTGTTCTTAAAAGGGACGCAGGTGGTGCTGTGGGTTAAACCACAGAGCCCAGGACTTGCCGATCAGAAGGTCAGCAGTTCGAATCCCCACGACGGGGTGAGCTCCCGTTGCTCGGTCCCTGCTCCTGCCAACCTAGCAGTTCGAAAGCACATCAAAGTACAAGTAGATAAATAGGTACCGCTCTGGCGGGAAGGTAAACAGTGTTTCTGTGCACTGCTCTGGTTCACCAGAAGCGGCTTAGTCATGCTGGCCACGTGACCCGGAAGCTGTACGCCGGCTCCCTCATCCAATAAAGCGAGATGAGTGCCGCAACCCCAGAGTCGGTCACGACTGGACCTAATGGTCAGGGGTCCCTTCTCCCTTCTTGGGAGAACTCATCCCAAACTGAGACAAGGCTAACTCACTGCTAAGTTTATCCCAAACATTGGTATGACTTTTATAGCGCAATCCATTAAAAATACTTGCAGCTAAACTTCCTTACATGACAGCGGAGGGAAATTCAGTGTTGGCGCATAAAGTTCTCAAGGGACCACATAGCAGGGACAGGAGAGGCCGCTCTGGCTGAGAGCAGCACCGACCATTCTTGGTCAGAACTGCTCTGACAAAGTAAGCGTTCTTTTGTTCACCAGGCCTAGGTGCTGAATGCTGCGATTTGCAGAACAGGAACCACCACTGCTGTTTTGCTGTTTAATCCTGTGTATTTCTCTGGAACTATAACTCCTTATAATAGCAAACTCTGCCCGGTGAGTACCTCCAGGATTGCAGCCAAGGCAGGGCTGTCAAGAAACAAGAGGGAGGCGTTGCCACGCTTGGAGGAAGTATAAAAACATGGAATATACCTGAGGGGGACCTAAAAACCAAACAAAGCCACAAACAACACAATGAGTACCAATCATGCCCACTAGGCCATGCGACAAATGGAAAAGGAATAACAGACCTGTGGGTGCTTGCTGGAATACTGAACAGGAGCTCTCTTTTCAGGGTGGAGGACAAACTGCAACACTTTGTTGCAGGCCCTACTTATGTAATACATGTCTAGCTTTGTAATTTGTTAAGTTTTTATCTGTGCACCATTTAACAAGCTGATTTGTAGAAGGCAGTCTATAAAATTTAAGGGCTGCAGAACACTGCAGCTTTAGTTAGGTAAGAGGAAGACAAGGCAGCTTCCAGGTTTTGCAGAAGATAAACCTATTAAAGAAGTGCCAATCTGCAATATAAGAACAAACACACCTATTTCTAAGGCTACTGTTAGAAACTTCTACAAGGGCTACTACATTAACGGGCATTCCTCGTTACAGAAAGGCCAAGTTGGCTTTGCCACTGAGAGTACATTTAAGAGGTTGGGAAGTTTTTTTTGGCCACTGCTTCAGGTTTGCAGCTGACTTCTGACTACCATTACTTGCAAGGGGGTCTTCACAGAGTTAACACTAAGCTGGTGCTCGTCACATGCCTTTCCTTTCAAGGAGCCTGAGAAAGTAGCACAAGACGACCCTGAGCTGAGTTCAGCTCTGTGCACTCTTGAACAAGAGGCATTTCCATGCCTGGTTAAACTGGAAATATGTATATAAAAATAAATAAATAGTCCAGTAGCACCTTAGAGACCAGCTAAATTTGTTCTTGGTATGAGCTTTCGTGTGCACGCACACTTCTTCAGATACCAAGAACAAGATACTAAGAACAAACTTAGCTGGCCTCTAAGGTGCTACTGTGGGGACGCAGGTGGGGACGCGGGTGACGCTGTGGGTAAAACCTCAGTGCCTAGGACTTGCTGATCACAAGGTCGGCGGTTCGAATCCCCGCGGCGGGGTGAGCTCCCGTCGTTCGGTCCCAGCTCCTGCCCACCTAGCAGTTCGAAAGCACCCCTAAGTGCAAGTAGATAAATAGGTACCGCTTTATAGCGGGAAGGTAAACGGCGTTTTCGTGTGCCGCGCTGGTGCTGGCTCGCCAGACGCCGCTTAGTCACGCTGGCCACGTGACCCGGAAGTGTCTCCGGACAGCGCTGGCCCCCGGCCTCTTGAGCGAGATTAGCGCAACCCTAGAGTCGGACACGACTGGCCCGTACGGGCAGGGGTACCTTTACCTTTTTAAGGTGCTACTGGACAATTTTTTTAATTTTCAAAAATGTATTTCTACTGCGTCAGACCAACACGGCCACCTACCTGAATCTGGTTCAACTGGGGCAGCCTTCTGCAGACACAAATTCACCAGGCTGGCTTTTCACAACGTCCCACAGATGAAGGTCACAAGCAGGAATGCCTGAAGGCAAATGGCCACCAGGTCCCAGAGACTCTTAAACAAGCCTTCCACAACATGGTGCCTTCCAGATGTTTTGAACCACATCTGGAGAGAATCAGGTTGGAGAAGGTTCCACTCAACAGGCAGCTCATTCCAAACATGGAACCTGGTATCAGTACCTGGAGACAGTCAGCCGTGCATCCGCAGCAGTGACCAGAGGAGGAATGGCCACTGGGAATGCAGAGAAGAAACGTCACGGGGCATGTGCATTAGCACAACTGGACACCTTCATCTGCCCCAGCTGCAAAAAAACATGTCTCCTCCGTATTGGTCTGTACAGACACAGCAGATGCTGCAACTCTCCAATCATCTGACTTCACCCCCAAAGGCTTCACCTCCACTGTTTCTCGAGACAGAGAGATGCCAGCCTAAGCTTTTAGTCTGCAGTAGCTACAGAGGAAGACAGCACAGCAGCAGTTTAATAAGCCTTGTAAACATCCAAAGAAATTGCTCCCATTTCAGTTCAGGGATATCCAGATGATTTTGTCCTGGATTCAGAGGGGGGGAGGAGAATTAGGTGCCGCACATATACCAGACAGAACGGGATTAAGTAAATAATTAGAGTGGAATGGCAAGCCCCTCTGCAGTCTAAAGGTTCTTCGTCGTATGTTAGCAAACGTTATCTTTTCGATGCAGATTATCTTCTGAAGCGGCAGCACAACTGTGTGTGTGTCAGGAGCCCCTGAGGTTCAGGCACTCCCCGGGCCACTGTTCCGTTGCACTGCGGTCAGTTCAAGCCAGGACACCATGAATCATGTGATCCAAGAAAGGCAGACCACCTGCTGTCGAGCTGCTAGATTCGCCACTATGCCAGCATACAACAAAGAGTGCTGCAAATGTCCCCTAGCGAAGGGGAGGCCCTGCACTGCTGTGAACAATGCAGCTCAATTCTGACAAATATTTCCAGGAAATGTGGGGGAAAGGGCTTTTGGGTCAAGCCTATCAATGTAATCTAATGGTGTGTTCCCTACTCCAGTAGTTTGGGTGGTACAGATGTACTTGCACGTTAAAAACATGGAGCGTTTATAGGGCATGTTTTCAAGTATCCGAATGTCAAAATAAATCAAGAGGGTAAGGCAAATGCAGTCCAGATATTATAACAACAACAACAACAATTTGTTATTTATACCTCGCACATCTGGCTGGGCTTCCCCAGCCACTCTGGGCAACTTCCAACAAAATATTAAAATACAATAATGCATCAAACATTAAAAGCTTCCCTAAACAGGGCTGCCTTCAGGTGTCTTCTAAACGTCTGGTAGTTGTTTTTCTCTTTTGACACCTGGTGGGAGGGCGTTCCACAGGGCAGGTGCCACTACCGAGAAGGCCCTCTATCTGGTTCCCTGTAACTTGGCTTCTCGCAGTGAGGGAGCCACCAGAATTCGCAAATTATTTTTTAAAAAATGGGGGGGGGGATAGGAAAGTCTGACATTTGTCTGAATTGATTCTGCAGTTCAGTCAAGGTTTGAACTTTGAAGCTACCAGAGTTGGTACCCTTCTTTTTCCTTGGAAATGGGACAAGCTAAAGCGGCGCCATCTCTCGTTTCATTTAGCTTCTCATAGCTATGTGAGCTGCCCCTAGTCACACAGGTTGTCCTATGCCACTTGCTCCCTGCTGCTACACCACCCACCCCTTCCACAGACAACCTTTCACGCAAATATAGAAGCAAACCCAGAGGTGCCTATTCCGAGAGCGCCTCTGATCTGGACAGATCATTAGCCCAAGACATTAGCTAAGCAACGAGGCTGCCAAGACATTGTATGGCTTAATCCTCTCCTTGCCGCTTCATGTAATCAATACCTGGCAGGTGTAATCTTTGGCATGGCCAGGTTTGAAGGTTTTCGGAAAGGTCAGCAAGATTGCATTCCCGCCCCCCACAGATCCACACCTTCCCCAAGAATGGGTTTAAAAAGGAGACCAGTTAAGTGGTGAAAGTCATGAATGAAATATAAGAGAGATGAGAGCCAAAATCTGGAGCTCACAAACACCTGATTGGAAGGTGTTTGTGGAAGAGTCGTGGTTTTAGCTGTAATAATCCCAACATCTAAAAATGGAAAGGGGGGGGGGACCAAACCAGGTTAAAATCTCACGTCAGTAGTGAATTTGCTGGTAATTATGGAACCACTGGGTCCCTAACCTCATAGAATTGTAGAGTTGGAAGGGTCATCTAGTCCAACCCCCTGCAATAACGAAATCTTAACTAGAACATCCATGACAGATAGCCATCCCATCTCTCATTAGCTCCAAAATTCATGGGTAACCCATAGCATGCACACAAGCCTCCGTCACCAGAGTTTAATTGTTTCTTGCATTTATACTCCACTCTTCTTCCAAGCATATATGGGCTTTATTCTGCTCTATTTAATTTATATGCCGCTTTTCAGGCAGACCTCACAAAGTAGTCTACATGAGATTGCTGCAATGATAAGCGCTGCCTAAGAAAAAGAAGAAGTTACAATAAAATGGGTAAGACAACTTGTTTAGAAAAGGCCGTTCCCAAGCTGTCACTCACACTGGAAATAAGATAGGCCGAATGAGCGTTCTTTGAGACTCAAGTCTGCAAATATGTCACCTGCATTCCTGGCCCGGCATAAACAGAGTGGGATGTGCTCATGCAGATAGATGGTGAGTTTGCATACTTCTCTTTTCCAATTCATCGAAGGATAAACTTCCCCAGAACATTGGAGATTTGCACCTGGAGACTATGGCCTCCTTGTGTGGCCCTGGACTAGACTCTTTGCGACTCAGTGCACCATCTGTATAATGGGAGCACTGATGTACTTCACAGAGTCATTGCAAAGGCCCACAAAATGAAGACCGTGAAGCAAATCTGCACAGAAGAAGTCCTGCAATTAATGATGACTAGTAAAAGGGACCCCTGACCATTAGGTCCAGTCGTGACTGACTCTGGGGTTGCGGCGCTCATCTCGCTTTACTGGCCGAGGGAGCCGGCGTACAGCTTCTGGGTCATGTGGCCAGCATGACTAAGCCGCTTCTGGCGAACCAGAGCAGCGCACGGAAACGCCGTTTACCTTCCCGCCAGAGCAGTACCTATTTCTCTACTTGCACTTTGACGTGCTTTCAAACTGCTAGGTTGGCAGGAGCAGGGACCGAGCAATGGGAGCTCACCCCGTCGTGGGGATTCGAACCGCCAACCTTCTGATCAGCAAGTCCTAGGCTCTGTGGTTTAACCCACAGCACCACCCGCGTCCCTAATGATGATTAGTATCACCTCACAATTCTTCCTACTTCCACCTCAGCTTAGAGCATTTCTAATTAAATTTCCCCTTGTTTGCAAAGCAAATGAAAGAGCCACGCTGACTGGAGCACATCTTAGTGCTACAGCACTGTTGAAGCTAAGCAGGTGTTGACCTGATCAAGGCTTGGATGGGAGACGACTGCTGGACACCTGTCCTACAAACACAGATATGAAGCAATCATTAAGCAAGTCAATGTCCGTATCGTAATAACTCCTTGGTGCTCCAATGATTTTCAGGTCGCGCGACCCTTTCTAACTAGCAGCATTTAAAAACAGATGAAATTATTAAAATTAATTAAACAACTTATTCTGGAAGAAGGCCAGGCTCAATGAAGCTGTTTGTCTGGTTTCCGATGCTACCTGAATCTTTACGAGACTCAGAAAGAGGGCATTTTCTTACAACCTCTGCACCTACTTCATTAAAACATTCCAGCAGCATTTTGAAGTAGCTAAAAGCCAAACTCACAAGTGTTTATGCACTTACTCCCAATTCATGACAGT
Source organism: Podarcis bocagei (assembly GCF_964188305.1). Lineage (NCBI taxonomy): Eukaryota > Metazoa > Chordata > Lepidosauria > Squamata > Lacertidae > Podarcis > Podarcis bocagei. Next base: position 7,717,101 of record NC_138135.1, read on the forward strand.
TCTGCAATTTAAATTGATTCCACAAGCAGAAGTCACAAGAAAACGGGGGCTTATTTTCCTTTGCAAATAGGCTGCTAGAGGCTTCGGGGGAAGCTGCTCTGAGCTTCACAGAGAAGGAACGGAATATAAATACAATGCAAGCATACCTTTGACTTTTAAAAAATGAACCTTTTTCGCACTTATCTAGAGAACTGGATGTCTTGCTGGAATTCTGAATTCCACACCTGGAAAAATACCTGTATCATGGAATCAAAGAATTGTAGAGCCTAGTACAACTCCCTGCAATGCAGGAATCTCAACTAAAGCATCCAAGGACCAACCAAAATGTCACAAACCCAGCTTTCGGGTTCTCCAGCACTCTGCCTCAGGCAGTGCCAGTTACAAAAAGCAGGGGGTTGATGAGGAAAAATAGAACAAGTGCAGAAATTATGACGGGTGCTGTAGCCATGAGCTCAGGCTGCAGATTCAGTTCCAAGATGGAGATTGTAGGATAACACGTCCCTCTCAGGTGCTGCACCAAGGATTCTGGGGCAAAGAAGCAATGTTTCCTCCCTGCTTTTGACAGCACAACTTGCTAGTAACCTGGATCTGTTCCAAACTATAAATGAGAAACACAGGTTCCTGGGTAGACACAGTGGTGAAGAAGACAAACATAGCAGCCTTTCATTTAACAAAACCAGGAATGAATTTGGTTTGTGTAGCAGTAGGTAGGCTGAGGCAAAGATGTTACACAATGCAGGAAATGAGTGGACATGGAAATTTTTTAGAAAGTACGAAATGTTAAGCTGCATGTTGTAGCCACGAGGTTATCTTGCCTGTTATCTTGAGCTCTAAAGAACTCAAAAGCTTGCCACGGCATTGCGAAATTTTGCTTTGTCTTAATAAAGATATTGTCTGATGGTGGGTTTTGGATTTTTATCTGATGGACCAAGATGGGTGCCTTTGATTATTTTTGCTGAAAGGTTGCGTTAGATACCTTGCTGCAAGGGGTAGGAGTGGACTGGGTGATCCTTCTAGACCTGCAGTTCTGTGATCCACTCAAGAGATCCTAGACCTATAGCTCTATCCAGAACGTACAGACTAAAAAAAATGCAAGTTGCACAGAAGGCACAGAGACTCACCACCTCAACCAAAACACAAGTGACTGGTGACATCAATAGCGCATCGGACACAAATTAATCTGACTTTGATCTTGAAGTTCAGCAACAATAAGGACCCAAGTTATCATTGCTGAAATGCACAGGAGCCCTGCAAAAGTCACTGTCATCGGAATAAAAAAATTCCTTCCTGTAGCACCTTAAAGACCAACTAAGTTAGTTCTTGGTATAAGCTTTCGTGTGCATGCACACTTCTTCAGATACATGTGTATCTGAAGAAGTGTGCATGCACACGAAAGCTTATACCAAGAACTAACTTAGTTGGTCTTTAAGGTGCTACAGGAAGGATTTTTTTTATTTTGACTATGGCAGACCAACACGGCTACCCATCTGTAACTGTCATCGGAATATTTACATTTAGAGCAAATGGCCTCCTCTATTACAAGGTCTTGGGGTAAATAAATCAAACAGTCTTGGCTAGACGAAAAATTGGTGGCGTGACAGCACTGAAGAATTTCAGGTATCGGAGCCAAGAAAAAAACTGGCTGAAGTTGTGGCTGCACCATCTCAGGCACATCCTATGACATAGCAGCATCTATTTGGCTGTGGGACAGGTTCCCAGAGGCACACGGCAGAAGACCGTCACCCTGAGCATTTTCTGATTTCAAGTGCTCTGCTAGGATCGGTCAAACGACCAAACAGAAGCAGCAAAAAGGAAAGAATTAGTTGCGCACGCGAGAGACACCCAGTGAGTGCTTTGTGTCCTTGTTGTATACCCAGAGTCCACAAGAAAACAAGAAACAATAGCAGTAGGGGGGTTGCACACAGACAATAAAGGTATACAGTGTCCTGGTAAAACACACACACACACACACGAGCTGTACAGCCCTATCCAGTCTTCACAAGCAATTCAGTAAACAGTGCCTTTTCATCTTTCTTGCCAAGAGAATGGGCAGAGGTCCAGGAAATTAAGAGAGAAAACAGCCTACTCGGTTCTAAACAGTTTCTCCTCTTCTCACCCCATATTCTCAGATACACCTCTGGATCCCCAAGAAAGGGAAAACCCACTGGGTAGGTTCAAAAGGGCTTCACTGGTTGCCCTGTGTACAAGTTGCAAACACCTTTTGTTTAAGTCCCCTTTAATTATGACGTGTGGTCAAGCGCGATTTCAGGAGAGCACAAAGATTAACAGGTGCAAAGAATGTCGTTACTTAGCAACAGGCGGCCACTGCCCCACGGCCAGCCCAGAGCCTCCCGTTTCGATATCAGGAGGGCCCCTCCTCCAATTGCCAGTTTCCATTGTTTTTGCAAAGTTGAATGAAAATGAAGCCGGGTCAGGAAAAGAAATCAGCTGGAGGGCTTCCGAGTCGTTCAGCCAGTCTAGTCCAGTGGATACAGAGACAGACTTGAACCTGCGAGACCTGGGCTTTCAAGTTCGGATTTTTAAAAAATAATAATGAAATCAAAGCATGGCTATGATCAATATACTCCCCGTGGTAGCTATAAATGGAGCATCTGTATGTAGGGTATGTGCCCCCTCCATTTCCCCCTACAATGTTTGGAAAGAACAAGAAGTGGTTTTGAGCTTCCCAGGAGCAACTGAATAGTAGGATGCTGAACTAAGTGGACTGTCATCTGGTCCAGTCCAGGAAGATTAACTAACTTCCACCTCTGCCATCACACCCCAAGTCTATCAGATGAGAACATGGGCTGCCTCACAGAGCATAGCTGTCAAGTGTCCCTTATTTGGCGGGACAGTCCCTTATACCAGCGCCATGTCCCGCTGCTGTCCCTTATTCATGAGGTTTCATTTGGCTGCTGGCTGGGCTTTCTGCCTTTGGCTCAGAAGTTGAACATACCTGTGCCCTGAAAATCCTTTATTTTGGCTGCTGATCCCTTATTTTCAAGGCTGCCGGTCCCTTATTTTCAAATCTGCAAGTTGACAGCTATGTCACAGTTATTGAGAAAGTGCAATAAAAGACTGCAAATTGCGAGTGCTGGGGTTGGGGAGGAGTTATTGGGTTTGGAGAGGGATGGTTCTTGTTTTTATTATGAGTTTTGTATTTTTATACTGTAAACTGTCCTGAGATATATGGATGAAGGGTAGCATAAAATTGAAGTAAAATATAAAATAAATAAAATAAAATCAGTAAATAGAAGGCAGCAGTAATAATTGTCTTGATCAGTAGCCAATAAGGGCCACAGAGCAACAATTTTCAGAAGTGTGCATCACACTGGTTCAAGGAAGGTGGTTAATCGGGTTCCTTCTGTACATAGCCTTTTCAGTCACAGCCTTCAGTATTCTTCCATCACAGAAGCTTTGCAGGAAGAAATGAAGAATTCACCCTGAGCACCTGAGAAAGTAATCTAAACATACACCCCCGGAGCAAAGGCTACAGGAAGCACAAAACCTGAGTCCTCAGCTTTGATTTCTAGCAACGTGGGGAAACCTTGTGGGAATTTTGCTGCAGATACGCACTCTTGAGACTTCACTTGGCAGCAAATCCACAGAGGAAATGGGTCGACTTGCTTCCGAGATGATGCAACGTGAGTGGGGGCTGCCTGCCCAAGTCACCCCATCACACAGAGACACCCTGAAACCTTGGTCTTGGCCCCCACCCAATGCTGTTTTGGAGGAGAAACGAGTACTGTAACCCAGCTTTCTGACTCAAGTTATTATTGATACTAACAAGCAGTACCTGGGGTTTTAAGGGTTGCAACACTCCCTATTTCTTTATCGTGAACTTGCACAAAGCTTAATAATGTGTCATCATTTATTCTGTATTTAAGCAAGGGCAATTGACAACCCAAAATCTCCAGCTCTTGAGGCTACTGGGCGTTTTTACAAGACAAACTATTTGCATTCAGTTCACTACCTTAGATTATCAAACACCTGGCAGATGAAGGTGATCAACTACATGGAATTGGCAGAAATGACTGGCAGAATCCGAGACCAGGGAGAAGAGTTGGTGAAAGAAGACTGGAAGAAATTTAAAGACTACTTACAGAAATATTGTAAAATTAATGAATGTTAGAAGGATGTTGGATAGAAACTAAGGGGTTTCCAGCTGTAATGCTTTAGGAGATACGAAAAAAAGGTTTATAAATGTGTAAAAGCTTAATGGTAAGGATTTGCTGAACTAACAAATTGAAGTGGAATACAAAGAAGGGAGGTATGAGGAGGTCTGGAGAAATAAGCGTAAGGAAGATATGTTATGGAAAATTATTTGTTTTTTAACTGTTTTTATGTTGTATTTTGTTTCTTTTTATTTTTTTCATTGTTATATTTTAAAAACTTTAATAAATATCTTTTGGGGGGAAAATAGATTATCATACACTGTACTCGCCCAAATATAAGACGCACCCGCAAATAAGCCGCATCTTTAATATTCAAGGCTTATTTGGTGGTGTGGCCCGTCTCCTGGCTTTACCGCCCTGGCGGGGGGCCGGGGCCGACTTCTGAGTGTGCTGCACACTCGCCTTCTAACACTACCGCCTCCCAGCACTCCCTCCACAAGCCAGTGCTGGGGGAGGCTTGAGAGCGGCCAGCGGACTGCCGCCATCACCCCACACTCTGGGCTGCTTCCTTTGGGGGGGGGGCGGGGAGACACGCCGCCTTCCCAGCAGCGTAAGATCGCAAATATAAGCCACACTTTAACTTTTCACTGTCAGAATTGGGAGGGGGGGAGTGTGGCTTATATTCGGGCCAATACTGTATATTAGTATCTCTAGCTACATGGGGGGGGGAGCAGCAGGTGGCGCTGTGGGTTAAACCACAGAGCCTAGGACTTGCCGATCAGAAGGTCGGTGGTTTGAATCCCCGTGACGGGGTGAGCTCCCGTTGCTCGGTCCCTGCTCCTGCCAACCCAGCAGTTCGAAAGCACGTCAAAGTGCAAGGAGATAAATAGGTACCGCTCCGGCGGGAAGGTAAACGGCACTTCCGTGCGCTGCTCTGGTTCGCCAGAAGCGGCTTAGTCATGCTGGTCACATGGCCCGGAAGCTGTACGCCGGCTCCCTCCGCCAATAAAGCGAGATGAGCGCCGCAACCCCAGAGTCCTTCGCGAGTGGACCTAATGGTCAGGGGTCCCTTTACCTTTAGCTACATGGGAAGTACGTTTTAGTTACGCAGTCACCATCTTTCAATCTGGCCTGGTGAACAAAATATGTATATAGCTTGAAAACCTGCACACTCCCGAACAGGACCATTTAAAAACAACACATACATACAAATGCAATTTCATTTCACCTTGTTATAGCTCCCTTGTTCTCTAGATCAACTGTGACAATATCACATTAAAATCTGCTGTGGGCACACCCCTGCCTAGAGTCCTCCCACCCCCACCCCCAATTAATGAGAGCCAAGGGCACACAGCACTTGAAAAAAGTGCTGTTCTGGCACCCAGGCCTTCAGATTAATGATCAACTTGGGGCCCCCCAATTACCACTGGTAGAACAATGGTTCAGCTTATAAGCTCTGGCAGACGCAGCCCTATCTTACTTGGGTACCCACAATGATGGGAGTCTAAACTACTCTTTTCTAGAAATCTCTCCCCCCTGAAAACCCTCTAGTGCTTCCAAAACCTTACCATATTGTTGACCAAAGGTCACCACACTGTGACCGTGCCCCGACTACTAGCGCTGGGGCTGGCAAAGCCGTTTGACACCCGCAGCCTGAGAGCAAGAGAGCGTCTTAGCAAAACCACTCCAGCATGATTATGCGAGGCATGGGAAAAGCCACCATAATAGCAACAGGGCAAGGACACAGAAAACTTCAAGGCCTCACTTTCATGAATAGACCTTTCAGGAGTCTCTCTTTAGTGAGCTCAGCTATTTCCCCCCTCTCTTCTCTCACCCGTCCCCCATTTCCCCCCACCTTAACACAGCTACATTAGCAATATCAGAAGCCAAGCCACTGAGCTTTGCAATCAGGTCCCGGGACTTAAAGAGGATGTTGCCTCTGAAGTTTCACGGGCAATGAAACACAATCCAGAGACCCTAAAGAGATGCGAGACAAATGCTTCCATCTAACTAGTATTAAACTGTGTGGTTTTTTTTATAATTCCCACCACTGCTCCAGAACAACTCGTGTTTATACACAGGCAAGGTAGTGAGTTGGACGTGGGTGGCGCTGTGGGCTAAACCATAGAGCCTAGGACTTGCTGATCAGAAGGTTGGCGGTTCGAATCCCCGCGACGGGGTGAGCTCCCGTTGCTCGGTCCCTGCTCCTGCCAACCTAGCAGTTCGAAAGCACGTCAAAGTGCAAGTAGATAAATAGGTACCGCTCCGACGGGAAGGTAAACGGCGTTTCTGTGTGCTGCTCTGGTTCGCCAGAAGCGGCTTAGTCCTGCTGGCCACATGACCCGGAAGCTGTACGCCGGCTCCCTTGGCCAGTAAAGTGAGATGAGCGCCGCAACCCCAGAGTCGGCCACGACTGGACCTAATGGTCAGGGGTCCCTTTACCTTTAAGGTAGTGAGTGCCCTCTTAAGGAGCAGCGGCTGCCCAAATCACTAGGTCCATCGGGAGAGGGCAGTTTGATTGAGCTGCAAAGTCATTGACACAGCCAACTTCAAATGATTTACAACAGCTATGTCCAAAGTCTGTTTTAGGGGTCTAATCCGGCCCGCTGGTCGATTTAATCCCGTGGAAGTATATGTTCTGGGGTAAAATCCTAAAAAAATCCCCACAACTTTGGTCGGCCCTCACGCATGTTCACTTCATCAAATCTGGCCCTCTTTGGAAAAAGTTTGGGCACCCCTGCTTTACAAGCTTAGAGGCAGATCTCGCATCGTAACCAGAGCCTAACTGGTATAAGGGCTCTGAGCAGAACAGCTTTTTAAAAAATGTGTAATTGAATGATTTATTTTTTTAATGGTAAGGCAACAGTGCACTTGATCTGTTTAATCAATGAGACTTGGACTTAACTGTCTCCATTCCAAGCTATTTAATTCCAGTTCGGTCTTTCCTAGTTTTCAGGAGCCATACAGGTAATACCAGAACACGCTAAAGCAGAACTGATCTCCACTTCACCCACTAAGCCAAGAGTCCAAACTTTTCTGCTTGTTCTTATCAGCACTACTCGTTTCTCTGTGGCACCCAGGGCAATCCATTGCATTACTCACCAGGAATCTGTCCTGTCTCCATTGCCCATGACCATGTTTGTGAGCACAGCAGAATGGAACAACTCCCTTCCCCCAGGGACTCACCCTCGTCCTCAGTTTGATAAAGGAATGGCTACACCACGGAATAATCCAAATTCTAGCTCAAAGGCAATAGGGCACTGCATGGACAACAAGTCTCTCTTTCGGAGAAGCTTCCGACTTAAGTGACCTTGCCAACGCGCCCCCAACAAGCTTCCGAATCGTTCCTTGGAAGAAGCCTGACCACCACTTGCTTAGAAAAGAAAACACCAAGGGATGGATCTGCAGGCAGCTTCTGGCCCCAGTAAACGCGAACAGAAAATGGCAGGCTTTCTTTACATCTCTGCTTACCAAGAGACAGGAGTCTGATGCTGCCACCACATCTTGCACGTGAGCCTCTCAAAGTCATCATCTGCCAACAAGTCAGTGAGTGGTTAGACCCGGCATGTTAATTCTTAATGCATAATAATAAGACAACAGGGTAAAAATACTGTTTGGTCAAGCCAGCTTTCAACCCATCCACTAGAAAGAATATGAGGATATTAGTGGTCATGTATTTTGAGTCCAATCTGCAATTACTTGTTATTAGGATTATTGTTATTTATTAAATTTGTATACTTCCTTTCATCTGTAGATCACAGCAAACATTGTTCAACTTGAGCTGTGCAACTCTTTCGGTGAGTAATGTCTTAGCTAGAGACCCTTCAATTCCAACTGGTTTTTTAAAAAAACCACAAAACCCCAACAGATTTCATATCTCTGAAATCTGCTTAATGCATTAATTGCGCTAACTCAGTTCTTGCTTTCAGCTCTACTGGTTAATTAAGTTGAATCCACACAAACAAGCCCTTATTATAAGACAGACCAGAATGAAAAGCTTGCTAAGGCCTTGTATTGCAAGCTGTTCTAAGCCAATTCATATTAGGCAGCTCCAGCACCACATAACCATTTTAATGATATTATAAGTAGATGCAGCACTCTTTCAAGTCTGTGTTACAAGACTAAGCTTCAATGGGCTATGCAATCAAACTGACAAAGCAACAATGAGACAGTGAATTTGAAATCAAAGCCCTGCGCCTTCCACATAAGCAAGGAACTCAGCACAGCCTAGTAAGTTTATTCCTGAAAGCAACAAGGTAAGATCTTGGAAAGCTATCGTTTATGCACAGCGTATATCACATGAGCAATTAATCAACATGCTCAGGCAACTCATTAATTGCAGATTAAAAATATGAATTTTTAATCACAGCTGTCCCTCTGTGAAATGGTGTTCAATGCTTATGATATTGTTGTAAACAACGACTCAGATAATAGTTAAGATTTGCCACGTTATATGTGATTTGCCTGTGTCTGGCCAAGAAAAAATGGATTTAAATGACTTAAATTAAAACTACCAAAACAAATCCTTACTTGGGCTGTTCCATGAAACAAACTATAAGCTTTTAAAATTGCCTGGTATATATAACCTATGCAAATTGCAGTTTATTTAAACATCGGTATGGAGATATGGAGGCTCCAGTGTTTATGGAAGGTATTCATAACCAGCATTCTGAATACTTTGGGGTTTTCTGCAGCTACAGAGTGACATGGTTATTTTCCTGGATAAAATAAAAATAAAGACCGGATTGCAAAGTGTGACTCACTCAAACTGTGCGTTAAGAGGGGTATCTTGTGTCACCACAATCAACTATAGCACCACACAAGGGTGGGAGGTGGGGGGAATCTGAACATTAATTCTGAACACCTCAACTGTGACGAAGCCTTCAAAGGATGTTTCACACATATGACTCCCCCCACCCCAATCTTTCCTTTCCCCAGCTTTGCATCTGTTCATAAAAAGAGACCAATCACAACAACAAGCATTCCACCAGGTTTCTAACTTTGCATTCTGAATCAGGAGATTTCCAGAGCTGACTACCCTATAACAACCAGGATAAGTTATTTTTTCAGTAAACTGCTTCCTGTTCCATGGCTTCTTTGTTCATCCGAAAACTTCAGCATAACACTGCCTCTGAAGGCAGACAGTTTGTTTGCTTTAAATGCCATGGATGTACCCTGAGAGCTTTGAAAGCCAAAACGAATCGAAGTCTGTACATACCGAAGACCTTGTTGTCTGGGCAGGAATTTAACAGCTGTTAAATGCAGGGGCTATGCAGGTATGGGATCTTTTTGGGGGAGGGTGTATTTTATATTCATCCTATATATAATCCAGCATGGGTTAAAAATTAATACGCAAAAAAAGATTTCGCTTCAGTTCATATGGGTCCCAATTTTAGTGTCAGAGACTGGGACCAGCAAGATCTGGCATGGGTTGGTCACCATCTTTCAGCTTAACCTAGGATAAGATTAGGAAGATCTTGTATGCCTTGAGATCCTTGGAGGAAAGGGAAGAGATGAATATAACAAACCTGGGCAATGAAGCAGCAACCAGTGTTCATGCTAGAGCCTAGCCTAGGTTCTCACCAGGGCAATAAACGTGCGCCTGGATTGCATTTCGTACCATTTCAGATGGGGACTCACGTGACTCAATGACTCTCCGTTCAAGAGATTCCCTTCACAAAGAAACAAGCATATCAGGTTGAAGAATTGTAGTCTACCTTCTCCCCCCAAACAGTTGTTTTCTATGTGAAGCGGTTTTTGTTTGTACTGAGCAGCATCAAACCACGAGAGCCCCCATTTCTGGTCTGAAGTATACCACTCAGACACATATTTAGCACCTCACAGAGAACGAGGCCTCACTGTATTAGAGAACTGTGAGGTTCAGATAGGACAGAGCCATTCACCCCACCCAAAATATTTCACACACGCTTTCTAAGTCGCCTGAAGGGGGAAGAGGGCTTCCTCTGTTCCTAACTGATCGAGATACTTCCAAGCAGAGAAGCAAAGGATTAGGCTGCACAACCACAAACCGTGTTTTAAGTATATATTATAGTTAATCCAACACACTGACCTGCCGCAAATGTATAAATGCCAAGTGAAATTAGTACCAACGTTTTAGATTACAGGAAAAGGCAGCTAAAAAACTTGCCCAAGCTTATCAAGCAAGTCTGTGGCATACAAAAAGTCTGAATTCAGGTTTCCCTAGTCCACCCAAGCTCAACACAAGCACACAATTTATGGAGTGTCGCGTTTCCTGTGTTCTCTTTTCAAGGCTGTAGGTATTTTTTCTGAACACAGTGCTGATGTTGGGGAAGCTGCAGTGAAGGATCTGAGGGAATTCTGCTGGAACTGGAGATGCCACAGGTGCCTCAGACATAATACAAATTTCATGGCAGAAAGACCTCTAGTTGCAGTTTGGTATTCAATATTAACTACCATTTATACAGCCTTTTGGATTCACTGCTTGCAATTTATTCAATCTTTTAGATTCCCAGAGCACATTTCAACCTTTTGCCCTTGCAAAAACTGTGCGTTCGCTCTCACCTGTTTTATGGAGGGGGGTTACCAAGACCAAGAAACTGTGTCTTGTCCAAAACTACCCCAGAGATGAGACATGAGCCTCCAGCTCCCATAATCCACACCCAATCTCTCTATTCATAGGCTTTGACATGGCCACTCTTCTGGAATTTGGTTCTCTATAGCCAACGCAGCATAATTCTGCAAGCAGTGATACATTCCCAGCTGCCAATGTGAGCTCCCCTCCCCATTTCCATATCCAAGGCCAGTTCAAGAGTGTGGAGTTACTTCCACGCCTCTCCATTTCATCACATGTGGCACGGTTTCTTTGCCACAGAAGCGCTATCCCTTTTTCGAGGCAGGCTTAGGATCACACTAGGTGCCCCATTTTCAAGCTCGCAAAAACAAATCCAGTATCTTGCACCAACTTTCCATTTGTTGTGGAACTCTCTGACCGTTTTGATTCCTCTGCAAGTGACCAAGTCAATGAGGCCAAATATATATACAGTGGTACCTCGGGTTACATATGCTTCAGGTTACAGACGCTTCAGGTTTCAGACTCTGCTAACCCAGAAAAAGTGCTACAGGTTAAGAACTTTGCTTCAGGATGAGAACAGAAATTGTGCTCCAGCGGCGTGGCGGCAGCAGGAGGCCCTGTTAGCTAAAGTGGTGCTTCAGGTTAAGAACGGTTTCAGGTTAAGAACGGACCTCCGGAACGAATTAAGTTCTTAAACCGAGGTACCACTGTACAGTATATATTTAAAGACCAGCCTGAGCCACCAGGAGAAGGGCAAAAACAAACTAAATAAACCGTGTCTTGGTGCTGGTTCAGACTGGGGAAGTTAAAGGCACACTACTGCTGTGACCCAGAGGTATTTTAGATTGTTAAGAGTAAACTGCTGAACTGTCATTCAGCCCAAACTTTAGACTGCCTCAAAAACCATTGCAAATCTGGGGGCGGTGGAGAAACCAAACCCTGTCCCACCCCTGGCAGCCAGTCATGTCCCTCGGATTAACTTGAGTTTGGATTAACAGCGACCTCCTTTTGCTTGCAGGGCACTTTTCTTCCTTTCCTGCGCCAAGCAACCCCTTGACCCGGCACAGATTGTCCTGCTCTCTCTCCTCTCCAACGCCTTCCAGCCCAGGCCTCCCCCTTCCCAGCCCCCACGCTCCTGAATATAAACAGACTCTTGTCACACACTCCATCAGCTGTTTGGGTTGCTCCGCCCAAGCCTCAGTTTCCGGGTAGTAACAGAACAGCCAATCGGCTGACTCGCAGGCTCTGTCCGGAGGCCTTTTGCCTGCAAACACTTTTCCAAAACAAGCAGTCCCTGGGTTCCTCCAGAGCAAGAAGGGAAGCTAAGAACCATCAAAATAAATAAAGGGGGTGCTAGAAAGAGGAGAGAGGCATTCCTCCAGATTAGGAACTTTAAAAGATCACACACTAAGGTCATTGATGCCAGTTCTTGGAGATTTATGACACCCTAGCCAGGACTAGAAAGGTGTTGAGAGTTGCCTTTTTTATATTAAAAACCCCCAACACATTCTATTAGTAACTCTGCCATGCAAGAAAGGAACTCAACAACAAGTCAGCAAAGACAAAAAAAAAAAAAGGCTGGAGCTGCGATTCCCCCCACAAGGTTGAAATGCAACACACACAAGCTTCTCACTTCTTTCAAAGGTTTGCACAATGTTTAGAGAAGCGTCCAAAAAAGCTACCGGGTGACTCAGAGTTTCAGATCACCGTCATGCAATTACCAAGAGGAGGTTCATTTCTTTTTAGCTAGGCATGCGAACAACTCACCCATGTAATACAGGACATTGGCCAACCAACCTCTCCCTCTCTGGGTTGCACAGATGTGTGTACACAAGGCCAGAACACGGGGTGGGGGAATGACAGCAGCACCACCACCACCCCACCAAACCTGTCAGAGCAGTTAAGTCGACAGCTCCAGACACTTTCTGTGGGGCCATGCCTTCGCTCCCCACCCTATATCCCCAAGTTAGTCAGAGGCTGCAAATCAAGATGAGAGGCAAAGAGGTACTTTGAAAGCAGGAGAGGCAGTTCCTACAAGTAGCAGCAGCATACAAGGGGCACAAGTTGAGGAAAGAGGCATCTACTGGAAGCCACCAGAAGGTGCGCTGGGCTCCCCTCCGCCTCTAGATTCCAGTGAGCAAACTTCAGACATAAATTAAGGCTGCTCTCCTAAGCACAAAACGACTTGGGAGCAATCCCCCAATGAAAGCAACACGACTTCCAAGTAAACAGTGAGGACTAGGCTGGGTCACAGTTGCTGTGGCCTGCATACCCAAAACACTGACTGTACAGATGCCGAAGGAAAGCCACAGGAAACGAAAAGACCTATTTGTTCATCACACTCACAGGACACAGTGAGTCCACATCACTCAAAATACCAGGAATGATAATAAGAACTCTGGTTTGAGGTCTTTTTTTAGCCGTTTAGTTTGTTTCTTTTGTCAAACAGAAGGATCGGCAGCTAACCATGAACCGGAGAGGAATGCCAGGCTATTCGCTGTTCTCCTATCCACCATCAAATTAAAGAGCAACCACAGTACCAATAAGCCAAATGAAGTCATTTTTTTTAAGAAAAACAACCCCTGCTCTTTGTCTCCTAAAATGCTATGATCTTTCAACATGCCAGCTACCAAGTGAAGAGAAAGTGGGGGGTGGGGGAGGCAAAAGAGAAAAAGGATACACTACCAGGAGGTCACATTGGGCCTCATCGCGCCATAATCCGGCTGCCTTTTCAAAATTTATATATAATGAGAATCTCTTTTTTTTGTCACTGAACAGCTGGAGTTCTATCTAGCCTCCCCCCTCAAACCAGTAAAAATTAACCATCGAATGAAGTTTGTATCCGAGGAAAGCTATGTCATGCATATGCAACTGAAGCAGAGGATAAAAATAGCTTTGATTCCACAGCAATCACAAGCCACTTCCTATTTATTAAAAACAACATTTTTAAAGGGGCAATCTATAGACAGTTATGAAACACAGGCTTTGTGCTTTTAAAAATGTACAGACAGACAGTTAAGCAAGAGACTGGGGAACTCGCTGAGCAGCGTCAACAATTGACTATAATAATTTCACCCCAGCAGGCCTAATCTAAACAAGTTTGTTTATCTCTGGAAACTAAATGCTATTTGTAACCCTCTCACCCTTCTACATAGTTAATTCCTTCCCGATTAAATTCTCCTGGGGGAGGTTAACACATTCAATAAACATATCTGAACGCATTTCAGTTGGCTATGTCAACGCCAACCCATCTTTCCTTCCCTCCCCACCACCTGATAAACAGAACTATTAATAAACCTATTCTATACGCAAATTCACTGCACTATTTCAGAAGCTTCACAATCTTCAAATATGCACACAGGGACAAGGTAACATTCTACTGAGAGGCAAGAACAAAACATAATTTGGAAAACAAAAACAGATCCTTTACGAAGGGATAAAAGGAAATCTTCACCGAACTGAAGTGTTACATAAACAAAACCAGCAGCACAAAAAAGGAAAAATGGGTGATGGATTTCTACGGCATTTCGATTCTTTTTCTCCACTATTACTACTTCAATGTTGTTCCCCAGGTGCTCCCACCCGCATTAACTGCCCCCCTCCCCCCAGCTGCCATCAGAAGCTTCCCGAACAGCGGACTAAAACTGGATTGAGTAAATAGTAACACACCACCAGAAGCTGATCACTGGATTGCTAACTGTCAACAACTACCCTCCCTTCTCTCCCCAGCTAAATCCGGCCCATTGCCCCCCACCCCACAAAGCAAGTATTAATTCTGGTTGGGGAGGGGGAAAGAGAGCACATCTGAATCAGTGTGTGTAGAGGGAGTTGTATTATTATTCAAGCATTGTCACAATACCTGAAAGGGGGAGCACTGACTCTGGTCACAATCATTAGTGAGGCAGACAGAGAATAAGTGCTTCCCCCCCACTGCCTATATTGTTTCCCTACGAAAATATTTTGGGATTCCTCTCCCAAGACAAAGGGGATTTATTTATTGAAGGCAACAAGGGGTCCTGATCACCTCAAGAGAGTCTGGCTTCAGACACAGGCCTCTACAGCCCCCCCCCCATCCGCCAAAAGAACCAGTTTCTTTGGGGAGAGAGAAGAAAGAACGGATTTGAAGAGGTCTATATTTGGGGGCAAGGAAGAGGAGGGTAGGGAATGAGTTCCCGAACCCCCCCATTAAAAAATACTAGAATGAAAAGTCCCCAACTGTGTTCTCATTTCTCAAAGGGGGGGTGTCTGAAGGCCTCATTTTACCTAAAAATGAGATATCCCTTCAATGGTATGATGGCGTTGTTGGGGTTTGGGGGGGAGGGAAGAAAAGATTTTGCTCTGTCTATACCTGGGGTGCCTCATCTCTCTCCTCCCCCCATTTCCTAGAGCCCAACAAGAACAAAAAAATAAAATCACCTGGAGCTGCTAAAATTTACTACTCTCCAGGAGTTGCAAGTCTCTTCCCCTCCCCTAAGATTATTGGGGTGCCCTCACTCTCCAACCCTATTCTAAACATCTTACTCTGGAGAAGGCTACTTTCTTCTAATGGGTGGTGCTGAGAATAATTCTATTCTCCTGCTGGTGAAAAGGAGAGGGAAGGGCTTTTTCTCCTGAACCCCCATATTCCAGGAAAGCCTTTGTACACTCCTCAGTTCTAGGGGGTCCGTGATTCTGTGCCCCTCACCTGGAACTGGAGGCAGGGAAAGGGAGAGAAGCAAAGCAGAACAGAAACAATAATCGTCCATCTATTCTCTGCAATGGAATAGGCATTCATCTTCAGCAAGTGGAGGGCACTGCCCCCCACCCACCCACCCCCCAAAAAAGTACCTGCTTTCTCCCCATCATTCCTTGGCCTTGTGGAGGAAGGAAACCTATTCTCTAGACCCCCACCCACCAATATGAAGTTCTATTTAAGACACCCAGTCCAGTTTTTTTAAGGGGGGCCCCCTGTCTCTCCCTGCCCCCCAACCATTCCAACAAAGTCTTCATTTATCTCCTTATTCCTGCCTCTCACTAACTGCCCCTCAACTGTGTGTGCGGTGGGGTCTCTGTGCCTTGCTCCCCAATACATTCCAGAATTGGGGGCTGCCCCCCATTTTACCTGCCTTTGCCGCCCCCCCCACAACCCCCCCCCCACTCTCCAGGTAAGGATACAGCTTGACCACGTCGGTGTCCATCCGCCTCTTGCCCGGGCTGGGGGAGGACATGGTGGCCCCCCGGCCGGCGGCCCCTCCCGGGCGGAGTCTGGAGCTGCCTCTCTTGTCCTGTCAGGACCCCTTTTCCGCTGGGGGAGGTGGGGGGGCGCTTCAGGAGGTGGGGGTCCGAGCCCCGCTCTGCGCCTGCGCGGAGGCCTCTCCCCCCCCCCCCCGCCGCCCGAGCCCTTCTCGCCTCCGCGGCCCCTCCCTTCACGAGCCGGCTCTTCCTGCCCCGCGGGCTTCCCCCCTCCTCCGCGTCTCTCCTCAGCCTCAGCTTCCTGACCCCCCTCACAGCTTCCTGCGCCCTCCCGCTCCCGGATTGCTGCTCCTGCTCCGGCCGCTGCCTCGGCTCTGCCGAAGCCTCTCTCTGGACCCCTGACGTCACCCACAGTGACCTCACCGAACGGCCCGCTCCGGATTGGGCCAGGCCCCGTGTGACGCGAGGAGACGCGCCGGGCCCCGCCCCGCAAGCCCGCCTCCCTCGCCGCTCGGCATGCCGGGAGGTGTAGTCCGCCGGGCCTGAGGAGGCGAAGTCGGGCAGCTGAGGCGAAGGAGAAGCTGCCCGCCGCGTTATTAGGCCCGCCGACTGGTTCGGCCGGTCGAGGGTTCGAGCCCCCGCTTCTCACCCCAGGGCCTGGCTTTTTGAATTAAGCCCACATAACCATTTCTCCCGGCGGAGCTTCATGTCTGAATACCGTTCTCTGGGCACCTGAATGTGAGGGCATCTGAGCATGTGCAGAGCGCTTTGCAGGGCGGCACTCCACAAATGGCAGGCTTGAGGGCCGGAGCCTGTTTTCATTAACTGAGAGCCAGTGGTGGTGCGGTGCTTGGAGTGTGCGACTAGGACCTGGGAGAGATCTGGGTTCGAATCTCCACCGCTCAGCTGTGAAGGTCCCTGGCGGATGGTCACAACCTCTCTCTCTGACCTATCGCACAGGGTTGTCGTGCTCTACCAACTGAGCCAGGCATAGGCAAATCCCATGATCCCTAGCTAACAGGACCAGTGGTCAGGGGTGATGGGAGGCGCAGGTCAAGTCTGTGTCCAGGGCAGCTGTCTGCCAGCTCCATCTGGTACGCAGGATGAGACCCTCTCTGCTCTCAGACTGTCTCGCCAGAGTGGTGCATGCTCTGGTTATCTCCCGCTTGGACTACTGCAATGCGCTCTGTGTGGGGTTACCTTTGAAGGTGACCCAGAAACTACAACTAATCCAGAATGCGGCAGCTAGACTGGTGAATGGGAGCGGACGCCGGGACCACATACCAGTCTTGAAAGACCTACATTGGCTCCCAGTACGTTTCCGAGAACAATTCAAAGTGTTGGTGCTGACCTTGAAAGCCCTAAACGGCCTCAGCCCAGTATACCTGAAAGAGCAGTGAAGGTCCTGTGTGAGTGCCTGGAGGCGGTTGGAGGATGGATGGCGGCTAACAGATTGAGGTTGAATCCTGACAAGACAGAAGTACTGTTTTAGGGGAACAGGGGGCGGGTGGGTGTGGAAGACTCCCTGGTCCTGAATGGGGTAACTGTGCCCCTGAAGGACCAGGTGCGCAGCCTGGGAGTCATTTTGGACTTACAGCTGTCCATGGAGGCGCAGGTTAATTCTGTGTCCAGGGCAGCTGTCTACCAGCTCCATCTGGTATGCAGGATGAGACCTTACCTGCCCGGAGACCATCTGGCCAGAGTGGTGCATGCTCTGGTTATCTCCCTCTTGGACTACTGCAATGCACTCTACGTGGGGCTACCTTGAAGGTGAACCAGAAACTACAACTAATTCAAAATGCGGCAGCTAGACTGGTGACTGGGAGCGGCCGCCGAGACCACATACCAGTCTTGAAAGACCTACATTAGCTCCCAGTACGTTTCCGAGCACAATTCAAAGTGTTGGTGCTGACCTTGAAAGCCCTAAACGGTCCAGTATATCTGAAGGAGTGTCTCCACCCGCATCGTTCTGCCTGGACACTGAGGTCCAGTGCCAAGGGCCTTCTGGCGGTTCCCTCCCTGCGAGAAGTGAGGTTACAGGGAACCAGGCAGAGCAGAAAGCAAAGTCTTAAATGACTCAGAGCAGAAAGCAAAGTCTTAAATGCATTGTTTTAAAGTCGCGATTTTAAGAGACCTTTTGGATGAATTGAGGTTGCAGCCTGGCCATTTGAGGTCCGGGCCAGCTGCCCAACCCAAATGCTGGTAAAAGTAAGCTATTGCTGTCATAACACTGATTGGCTGTTGGGCAGCAGCGGGGATGGAATCATAGAATTGTAAAGTGGGAATTTATCCCCAAAGGTCATCTAGTCCAACCCCCTGCGACACAGGAATCAGCAGCTGGAGAATCCATGACTGATGACCATCCAACCTCTGCTCAGAAACCTCCAACAAAGGAGAGTCCACCACCTTCTGAGGGAGCCCGTCCTGCTGTCAAACAGCTCTTAACCATCAGGAAGGTGAGTCTGAATTTCCTTGTAATTTGAATCCATTGGTTCAAATCCTCCCTTCTGGAACAAACAAGGCCATTCCATGTGGAAACGTCGCAGCCCTTCTGGTGGGAATAACTCTTGGAAACTGAGTTTGGGACCCCTCCCCTTTATCCCTAACATTTGTTTGTTTGTTTTTTCAAAAAAAAATTGGTTTTCTCTTATATCACATAGACATAAACACAAAAGAAAAACATTACACTTAACACAACATAAAAACATAACAACAATAAAAACATAAAAACAAAAGAAGAATTATTTCTTCTTGTTTCCTGGTATACTTACATTGCTAAAAGACTTCCTTGACACCCTCCAATCTGAGTTTCATCATATCACTTATTTAGCAGTTCCCAAATTTCTTATCTTTACTTCCTGTTGTAATCCATAATATTCACTATTATTAATCTTTTTCTATCCCTCAGCCTAATCTGTTACTTCTAGGGATTTCTTAATATCTTATATTACAATACCTAGCTAAATATTCTTTAAATTTCTTCCAATCTTCTTGTGTTTCCTCCTCTTTCTGATCGCAGATTCTTCCAGTCAGGTCAGCCAGCTCCAAAATGTTTATCCCTAACATTTGACCAAGCTGTAACTCAGGAGACCGCTTCCCCTTCTAGAACCCCACATTTTCTTTTACTGTGAGGATCGATAAGGGCGTTAAGAACAGGGCCTTCTCCGTGGTTGCCCCATAGCCAGGGAACTGGAAGAAGTTTGGTGATGTTTCTCTTCATTAGCCTTCTGAAGGCAATAAGGCTCTCCTTTTGAAACCCAGCTTCAGGCACTAAGGATAATTTGCCGGCCTCTTTTTTGTGTGTTTAGGGAGGTATTCCTGGCTTATTGAAACTGGAGGCACCCAGAGCCAAAGGCAGTGTACACACGCATTGTTGTTTTGCCACTCTTGCTTCTGATAAGCAGGTTTTGCAGGGTTTTTTAAGCACCAAAACCCCCTACAAAACCTGTTTTCCAGACATGCCACAGAGGTTAAATACATGCACCCCGATCTGGCTGACATGTCTGTCTCTCTGGGCCAAGCTAAGAGACGCCTCCATGGGGCACCTGTGATCACATCTCCTGCTGCGTTTGTCTTACAGGAAATGCAGTGGTGGGAAGGCCCTGATTCGGAACGAGGCCCTGGTGCTGTGGGGAAGAGGAGCTATTTACCGTATTTTTCGCTCTATAAGACGCACCAGACCACAAGACTTTTTGGAGGAGGAAAACAAGAGAAAAAAAATTCTGAATCTCAGAAGCCAGAACAACAAGAGGGATCGCTGTGCAGCGAAAGCAGCGATCCCTCTTGCTGTTCTGGCTTCTGGGATAGCTGCGCAGCCTGCCTTCGCTCCATAAGACGCACACACATTTCCCCTTACTTTTGGGGAGGGAAAAAGTGAGTCTTACAGAGCAAAAAATACGGTATTTCCCTTGTACAGTTTCCTGTTTTAACTTATCCCCCCCCCCAAGCTGCTATTAGCAGCATAGAATAGGGGAAAGACAGGTACAATACAGGTGTGTGTGTGTGTCTCCACTCTTTCCCTGAATGGTTTGCAGCTACAGTGGACTATTTAAGGTGGCAAAATGGGGGGTGAGGTCCCGATCCAAGTCTTTCTCTCACATTCTAACATACCACAACAGCTTTTGAGGGAAAAATAAAAATGAAGATGTCGAGACAGAGAGGTATCAATTTATTTTCAAGTTTTCCACCTCGCCATTCATTGTAAAAACAAGATCTAACTCTCTGAAACATAAAGCAGCCGATACCATTACTCTTCCTGTTTTCCATTTTATTCACACCACAACCGTGTGAGGTAGGTTAAGCTGATTGCCTCAAAATCACTCAGGAACATATATATTAGGAAGATGGGTGGCTTTTGAAAGCTTTTATGGTTGCTTGCTAGCTATTTAGAAACTTGTTTAAAAAGAAAGATATATGCTTTAATCATCTTGCTTTATGCTTCTATTGATTTCTTTTACTAGCACAGTGCTTTTAAGGAAAGCAAATTTAAAGGAATGTAATAATAACTAAATATGTAGATAATAGTCATTATTATGGGTCTGTAAGAGACATCACCTTGCCAACAAAGGTCCGTATAGTTAAAGCTATGGTTTTCCCAGTAGTGATGTATGGAAGTGAGAGCTGGACCATAAAGAAGGCTGATCGCCGAAGAATGGATGCTTTTGAATTCTGGTGCTGGAGGAGACTCTTGAGAGTCCCATGGACTGCAAGAAGATCAAACTTCTCCATTCTGAAGGAAATCAGCCCTGAGTGCTCACTGGAAGGACAGATCCTGAAGCTGAGACTCCAGTACTTTGGCCACCTCATGAGAAGAGAAGACTCCCTGGAAAAGACCCTGATGTTGGGAAAGATGGAGGGCACAAGGAGAAGGGGATGACAGAGGACAAGATGGTTGGACAGTGTTCTCGAAGCTACCAGCATGAGTTTGACTAAACTGCGGGAGGCAGTGGAAGACAGGAGTGCCTGGCGTGCTCTGGTCCAGGGGGTCACGAAGAGTCGGACACGACTAAACGACTAAACAACAACAACAACAACGTTTGTCTGGCCAATTGAATGAATGGAGGAGATCTTCCAGTGGTCTATGTTTTCGGGGGCCCCAAACACGACATGTCCCTGGCCTTGCCACCTCTGCCACCTAGTCCAACAATAATAATAATAATAATGCTAATTTATACCCTGCCCATCTGGCTGGGTTTCCTCAGCCACTCTGGGCGGCTCCCAACAGAAAATTAAAAACATGACAAAACATCAAACAATTAAAACTTCCCTAAACAGGGTTGCCTTGAGATGTCTTCTAAAAGTCGTTTAATGTTTGGATAAGATATAAGGACCTACTGGAAAACAAAACCCCAAGGTGGCTGTCACCGATGGAAGCGAAAGCTCAGAAAAAGCTCAATATGGAGGTCAAATGGCCGAAATATTGGGAAATTTTGGAACAAGAGGGAGATAGACTGAAACTGCAGAGTTTTGAGAAATTAAAAAATAAAGTGCGAGACTGGCTTCATTATTATCAGATAATGGAGGCATACAATTTGGAGAAGAAAATTGGCTTCCAGGTGGAAAAATCAAAATTAGAAACAGAACTGCTAGAACCCAAAACTAAGATTTTGTCAAAGATGTATAATGTAATGCCTTAAGAGAGAATATTATGAAAATGATATACAGGTGGTACATGACACCAGTCAAGCTTGCAAAAATCTATCATTTGCCCGATAATAAATGTTGGAAATGTAAAGAAACTGAAGGTACATTCTTTCACCTTTGGTGGACGTGCCCAAGGATTAAGGCTTTCTGGGAGATGATTTATAATGAAATTAAAAGGGTGTTTAAATACCTTTCTGAAGAAACCAGAGGCCTTTCTCTTGGGCATGGTCGGCCAAATGGTGCCAAAGAAGGACAGAACTTTTTTTATGTACGCCACAACAGCAGCAAGAATACTTATTGCAAAGTATTGGAAGACACAAGATCTACCCACTCTGGAAGAATGGCAGATGAAGGTGATGGACTACATGGAATTGGCTGGCAGAATCCGAGACCAGGGAGAAGAGTCGGTGGAAGAAGATTGGAAGAAATTTAAAGACTTTTTACAGAAATATTGCAAAATTAATGAATGTTAGAATGATGTCAGAATGAAGTTAAGCGATTTAAGCAGCAATGTTATAAAGGTGTATGTAAAAATGGATTGTTAACAGGTGAGAATCCAACGTTATAATACATTATGTTAAAGGACTAAGATAAAAATAAAGAGGGAAAGAAATTGCTGAATTAACTAACTGAATTGGAATACAAAAAAAGGAGGCGTGAGGAGGTCAGGGAAACAAGGAAATGAATGTAAGGTATGGAAAGACTGATGTATTTTTTAAAGTGTTTTTTATCTTTTTTTGTATTTTGTATTTTTTCTTTTATTTTTATTTTTGTCTTTCTTTTTCTTCTTTTTTTAAATTCATGTAACTCTTTTCTTTGAAACCTTAATAAATATCATTTTAAAAAAAGAGAGAGATGTCTTCTAAAAGTCGGATAGTTGTTTATTTCCTTGACATCTGATGGGAGGGCGTTCCACAGGGAGGGCACCACTACCGAGAAGGCCCTCATCCTAGAGATGAGCGTAGCTGTCAGTCATCATGGCTGCCACTCCTGAAGTGCCGTCCCAGGTGATGCAAGTGAGTGGAGCCTGCTCCGCAGCTTGCCACTTCCAATTCCTTTCTAAGTACTTCCTGCAACGTATTAAGTCGCGTGGCTCGTAGATGAGTCTCCCTCCTGCCCTCCTCTCTGCCTACTCCTGTGCCACATAAAGATGGCACTTTACCACATCCATCAACAGCCGGGCATTTGTGACACACTTGCATCGCGTCAGGCTGGCACCGGCTACTCAAATTCCATTGGCAGCTGGGCCTGCAGTGATGTGTCAAATGTGTGTCACATCCACACCATGCATTTAAAGGACTTTTACACTGCTTTATGAGTCAGGATGCCTCCCCGCCCAAATAATAATGGAAACTGTAGTTTAAAGGGTGCCGACCTCACACAGCTACAGTCCTCTGCACCCTTAACAATCTACAGTTCTCAGAGTTCTCAGTGGCTGTTAAAAGCGGTATAATAGGGATCTAAATGTATGGTGTACTAAAACTGGGGTGTGGTTTTGGCCAGATGTACTAGGAGTTTGTTCTTCAGCTCAGAGTCCAGGACATCAGCAGTTTTTGCTGGAGTTTGGAATACAGCAAGGGGGAAGTTACTGTTCCCCTTGACCAGACAAAAAACAGATGATCTGCTTGCATAAATCATACTAGGTGTAAGCCTTTATTTCACCTTCCACTTGCAAGGAATGATGTTGCATTTCCCAATTCTTCTCTGCTTCTGAAAAACGGCCTTATTAAATAGTTTTCAGTAGCTCACCAGGCTAGCTCACCTCCTTCAGACCTGAAGAATCTCAGTCTGAGTTCCCGAGACAGGAACTGTAAATAACTTTTTTGTGTGTTCTTGGGCTCCCCGCCTCTCTGACTTACATCCTGGGAATGTGCAGCCCGCTGTGGCCAAGAAGAATGCTTTCAATTAACTCGAGATATATGTTTTTGGCATGTCAAAACAAACAACTCTTTTTTCCTTTTTAGAAAAAGCATTCGTGGCAGTGCTATGACCTCAAAAATATTTACTCGGCAGCACAACACAAACAGACAGCAGGTGAGCGTTGTCCTGTAGAACAGGTAAGCACTGAGAGTCCCTGTGTGCAGAGGAAACAGGTGTACAGCCTCGGGTGACCTTCGAGAGTTGCATTCTGGGAAACGACACTCCTGCCGCTTCTCGGCTTTGCTTTCAAAGAAGTTGTTATGTCCAGAGCACATTGCTACCTGCCCGGTTTTAAACCCACCTGGTCGCCATTCCCCACTTAATAACTGCAGATGGTGACAGCAGCCACGAAAGTAAAAGACGCTTGCTTCTTGGGAGAAAAGCAATGACAAACCTAGACAGCATCTTAAAAAGCAGAGACATCACCTTGCCGACAAAGGTCCGTATAGTTCAAGCTATGGTTTTCCCAGTAGTGATGTATGGAAGTGAGAGCTGGACCATAAAGAAGGCTGATCGCCGAAGAATGCTTTTGAATTCTGGTGCTGGAGGAGACTCTTGAGAGTCCCATGGACTGCAAGCAGATCAAACCTCTCCATTCTGAAGGAAATCAGCCCTGAGTGCTCACTGGAAGGACAGATCCTGAAGCTGAGGCTCCAAGACTTTGGCCACCTCATGAGAAGAGAAGACTCCCTGGAAAAGACCCTGATGTTGGGAAAGATGGAGGGCACAAGGAGAAGGGGATGACAGAGGACGAGATGGTTGGATAGTGTTCTCGAAGCTACCAGCATGAGTTTGACCAAACTGCGGGAGACAGTGGAAGACAGGAGTGCCTGGCGTGCTCTGGTCCAGGGGGTCACGAAGAGTCGGACACAACTAAACAACAACAACAACTCCCAAAGGCTCTGGAGGCTTGCCGTAGTATAGTTCACCTTGAGTCCCCTGTTTTGAGGACCAGCTGAACAAATGTCCATTTTACCGGCTTCGTCTGATTCGCCAACTACAACCGTTCCTGGACAGAGATAGCCTGACCACTGTATTCCATGCATTGGTAACCTCAAGGATGGATTACTGTAATGCACTCTATGTGGGGCTGCCCTTGGGGCTGTTTCAGAAGCTCCAGCTGGTGCAGAATGCTGCAGCCAAATTGCTGACGGGAGCTTCTAGTTGAGAACATGTGACACCAGGGTTGAAGCCCCTGCATTGGCTGCCCATCTACTACCAAGCCAGGTTCAAGTTTCTTGTATTATTTTACAAGGCTCTGAACAACTTAGGTCCAGGGTACCTTAGGGATCCATCACCTCCTGGCAAATAGAAGGGGAAGAAATGGAGGCAGTAAGGGATTTTACTTTCTCAGGCTCCATGATCACTGCAGTCACGAAATTAAAAGACGCCTGCTTCTTGGGAGAAAAACAATGACAAACCTAGATAGCATCTTAAAAAGCAGAGACATCACCTTGCCAACAAAGGTCTGTATAGTTCAAGCTCTGGTTTTCCCAGTAGTGATGTATGGAAGTGAGAGCTGGACCATAAAGAAGGCTGATCGCCGAAAAATTGATGCTTTTGAATTCTGGTGCTGGAGGAGACTCTTGAGAGTCCCATGGACTGCAAGAAGATCCAACCTCTCCATTCTGAAGGAAATCAGCCCTGAGTGCTCACTGGAAGGACAGATCCTGAAGCTGAGGCTCCAAGACTTTGGCCACCTCATGAGAAGAGAAGACTCCCTGGAAAAGACCCTGATGTTGGGAAAGACTGAGGGCACAAGGAGAAGGGGACGACAGAGGACAAGATGGTTGGACAGTGTTCTCGAAGCTACCAGCATGAATTTGACCAAACTGCGGGAGGCAGTGGAAGACAGAAGTGCCTGGCGTGCTCTGGTCCAGGGGGTCACGAAGAGTCGGACACGACTAAACGACTCAACAACAACAACCTTAGGGATTGCTTGAACCTTTATATCCCAGCTCAGTCATTGAGTTCATCTGCAGAAGCATCTCTGGCTGTTCCACTGAGTTGGTGAGGCTCATTTGACAACAAGCCTCAACAACTATGTGTCACCAGCTCAGTCCTGTGGAACTCTCTGCCACTGGAGGTGCAACAGACACCTTCTGTGCCAACTTTTAAACACCTGCTGAAGACTTTTCTACTTCTTAAGGCCCATGTAGGCAATTAAGAGTGCACACCCCACAATGGGTTACTTATCTTCAGAGGGGTGGGTTGGGGGATTACTGGGCAGCGGGGCCTGCAGCGTGCCCGAGCCACGCGTCTCTCCTGGAAGTGACATGGCGGCTCAGGCACCTGCCCAAATCTGCAGTTGGACTACATTGACCATCAACCCTGACCACTAGCCATGCTGGCTGCAGGTGATGGGAGTCTGAATTCCACAACACGTCAAAGGCCACACGTTCCCCATCCCTGTGCTAAACTACAGTTTAGTGATACATCAAGGATCCTTTGGTTAGTTCATTCTTACATCCCCTCTCCTCCAACGTGGCCACGAGGCGAAGATCAGAAGCATTTCCTTACTGGTTTTATCAATTAACCTTGGTTTGCTGTCATGTCTGAACTAGGAAAGTGTGATTTGTCCATACAGCTAACTTCAGACCATGGTTTACAACCCGGGCTTCTTCAGGCAAACCATTGTTGAAATGAACCCAGCACCTGTCGATAAACTGTGATTAGTTGAAAACCAGTGCAAATGCTTCTGGTATTTATTTATTTATTTTATCAAATTTCTGAAATCCGGCGAGCACCAGGTTGGAGAAGGCTGCCTAGTGACCCCCAGGATCATAGCTGTCAACTTTTCCCTTTTCTTGCGAGGAATTCTATTCGGAATAAGGGAATTTCCCTTTAAAAAAGGGAAATGTTGATAGCTGTGCCCAGGATCTCATATGCAAGGACCTCCCAATCCGGATGCCTATGTTTTTTTAAAAATAAAATGAAATACCATGGGTGGCAGGATTCAAACTCGGAAACTCTGGCATGCAAACCTCAGAGCCTGGGCCACTTCTCATAAAACGTGGAAACTCCCTGCTTTAACTGGTGATATTTCAGTTGGCTGTCTCCCCACTGACTTGCCTCTCTCGCTTTTCCGCCCAGCTGAGAGACAGCTATCTCTAGGCCCCTTTCGTAAATCAGCTTGCTTGTCCATCTGAATCCAGTAGCCAAATCTGAACGGAAGGGAGTCCGCCCTGAGATGGGCTGTAGGGCCACAAAGAGAAAGGAAAAATATATGAAAATAACAACAAGAGATGTGGGAAAACAATAAGAAAGGACCGGATAGTACTGTGAACATCATAAGGTTAGATTTGTGGACATTAAAACAGCAGTAAGAAGCAAGAAGTTGATTGGATCCCCTTCGGAACTTGAAATATGGGTACCCCCAACAAAAAATTAAAATCTGGCTGTGTAATTTGGAATTAATGTAATTTGGTCTGATTTGATGTGGTTGGTCGGTTAATAAAAAATTATTCTTTAAAAAAAAGAGAGAGAAGAGATGGGCTGTAGGGCAAAGACTCCATTTCCCTGCCAGTCAGATGGAGGGGAGGGGATGAGTAAGGGCATTCTGCCCTCCCCCCCCCCCATATCCTATTTATCTCCTAAGATCTTAACATGGTTGTATAGTGAAATATACTCAGAGTCGCAAAGTGATTTCATGCTCTTTATTCAGCTCATAGTGGTGAGGAGGAATGAATGAAAGTCCCCTCACAGTATCTGCTTTATATACATTATTTACACAATGGGCTGCACATGATTGGCTAATTCCGGAATTCTACTGTAAGCCAATCAGGTTGTGGATTCGCTTCTATCTGGAGCAGGATTGGGTGGTTCCTGCCAACCAATCATACTGCTGCATTGTTCTAGGACCAATCAGACTGCTGCATTCTGAATCCTATTGTTCTAGAACTAATCAGACTGCTGCAATTTGGATCCTATTGTTCTAGGACCAATCAGACTGCTGCAGTTTGGATCCTATTCAACTCAGTACATAACATATAGGGAGGTGAGCCATGAGTATGGCCCAGATTTCCCTTTGTGCTGAGTGAGGCTGGAGGTGGAGGAGGCTGCCCAGGCTTTCCCCAACATGAGAGGGAACAAGCAGCCAGGGGTCTCTCTAGGCCACTCCTGGCTGCCTTAATGAGAAGGAGGGCTTCATTAAGCACTGTTTATACAGAGGCGCCTCAGAGAGAATGCTGGTGGTGTGTTTTTTCCAGACTGACTTCCTTTTCACAGCCATCTTCCTTTCCTCTTCCGTCTCAACGAGCTCCTTCTTTCTCTCCGTCTTTCTCTCTCACACACATGGCCATAAGAAGCGGCTGCAGGATCAGGCCAGTGGCTGGCCCTTCTTGCCAGCATCCTGTTCTTCTCACAGCGGCCGACTGTGGGAAAGCCAGAAGCAGGATTCAAGCAACTCTCCCTTCCTGCCGTTTCCAGCCACTGGTACAGTGGTACCTTGGTTCTCAAACTTAATCCGTTCCAGAAGTCCGTTCCGAAACCAAAGCGTTCCAAAACCAAGGTGCGCTTTCCCACGGAAAGTAATGCAAAACGGATTAATCCGTTCCAGACTTTTAAAAACAACCCCTAAAACAGCAATTTAAGATGGATTTTACTCTCTAACAGGACCATTGATTCATAAAATAAAAGCAATAATCAATGTACAGTAGACACTTGGGTTGCGAATGTGATCCATGCAGGATGCACGTCCGCAACCTGCAGCGGCGCACCTGCGCATGCGTGGGATGCAATTCGGCACTTCTGCGCATGCGCAAAGCGCGATTTAGCGCTTCTGCACGTGTGTGACCGCCAAAACCCGGAGGTAACCTGTTCCAGTACGCAACCTGAAGCATCTGTAACCCGAGGTATGACTGTACAGTGGTACCTCGGGTTAAGTACCATCACTACTGGGAAAACCATAGCTTCCACTATATGGACCTTTGTTGGCAAGGTGATGTCTCTGCTTTTTAAGATGCTGTCTAGTTTTGTCATTGCTTTTCTCCCAAGGAGCAGGCGTATTTTAATTTCGTGGCTGCTGTCACCATCTGCAGTGATCATGGAGCCTGAGAAAGTAAAATCTCTCACTGCCTCCATTTCTTCCCCTTCTATTTGCCAGGAGGTGATGGGCCCAGTGGCCATGATCTTCGTTTTTTTGATGTTAAGCTTCAGACCATATTTTGCGCTCTCCTCTTTCACCCTCATTAAAAGGTTCTTTAATTCCTCCTCACTTTCTGCCATCAAGGTTGTGTCCATGAGGGGGGGGGGGGGAGGACTGGACCATGTGAAAAACGAACACAATATTTTAGCTGCAGTTCATTCATTTTCAGCTTTGTATTCTTATTAAAAAAGCATGCCTAGACATTCCGTTGTTGCGCCCATAACCTAGGTTTACGGTGCCCTTTAGGCTTCTAGCTTTGCTATCTCGGTTTCTAACACTGGTCAGGATATGCCTCGCCCACACTGCTTCTTGGGCGGCTCAGGCCACCGGTTCCTCCGGTCCAAACTCTCGCCTCTTCCTTTGCAAACTCATCACAGTGGTGTGCCAAGCAGGTGTACGTACACTCCCTCCCTCGGGGCTTTGTTAAGCACCCGTCAATTATGACAGAGATCTCCTTCCTCTGTGTTGCACCTGAACTCCTAATCCACACTGCTCTGTGCATCCTGTCTCTAGCCATAAACTGCACCTTAATTGTTGGGGGTGGTGTTGTTTTTTGCAACATTAGGCTGCGTGCCCAGAATGCATTCAAAGCACACGGCTTCCCCCCCGAAAGGATCCTAGTAATTGTAGTTTACCCCTGGCAGAGCTATGGTTCCCAGCACCCACACAAACTATGGTTTCCGGGAATCTTTGGGGGAATTCATGTGGTTTAATGCCTGGTGTGTACACAGTGTGATAGGAATTTTGAGGTCTTAGATATATGGTAATGTTTATAACCGCACGTACATAGATCAGCACAGAAAGGCCGACCTGAAGCCATTTTGATTCCTAAACTGAGCAATGTTTTCTCTGCAAGGTCAAAGTGGAAAAGCCTCCCCACTGTCTTTCCCTTCACGAATCCTGTCTTAAGGGTATGTCTGTGTTTGAATAGGGCTTGAGCCTGTGACCTGGCCCAGGAACTAAGTATTTCTCACTACAAAAGACTGGCCAGGCTCCCCAGGAAATCCAATCAAGTGACCATTAAACAGGTAACCCGTCAGACGAGATAAACAACGCACTCAGATTTCTGCTGTAGACCGCCTTTTCTGTGATGTAGGTGTGATGTATCTGAGGGGTGGTCTTAGGTTACACCCCTTCTGTGATGTATGTATGATGTTTCTGGCGGTGGTCTTCAGCTACAGGGTGGCAATTTCAAAAGTCTTTATAAGGCCTTGCACGCCATTTTTCTAGGTCCCTCCTCTCTCCTGCGGGTGAGGGGAGCACCCTGTTGCAACAGTTCAATAAAGATCAAGCTTACTAGCTGCTTTGCTTCTCGATATTCTCTGGTTGGCCTCTGTTATTTTCTCCTACCAATAGGGAACCTATGTAAGGACTCTATATGGGCTCTTGGATACCAAATAAGGGAAAGGGGCAATTTTTGTTTACAACAACAGTCAGTGCCTGGACAGCTTCCAGGAGTCCTAAAGGAATGGAAGCAGGTGTTTTTCACCGGCACTGAAGAGAAATGTCTTGCGTGACCTGGAATCTGCTTGAGTCAGCTGCAAGGAAGTGTGGCAACCAGTGATGACATGGAAAATGCCCTCCAGCGGAACAACAGCAGGATGCGGCTACAAAGAGGTTGTTTTGGTGGCCTTTCCGGTGGAGCATGTGCCTCTCTCTCTCCTCTTCATGGGAATGGGTGTCCTTGCTTTGTTTTCTCTTGTGACTCACCCCCGTGCCTCTGAGCAACATCCCTAATCCAGGACGCTTTGGGATGTGTGGCTCTTTTATCATCACGAAATCCAGTGCAGCTCCCTGTTCCCTGGCCAACGTGGGCAGCCTTCTTAAGGCAGCCTCGCCACTGAAGTCACAGAAGTTTGTTGGTGCGTCTCCTTGCAGCATTTTTAGCTTGCTATTCAAAGCAAGTACTCAAGGCAGCAAACCAGTGTCACAGACAGTACATTAAACAAAGTATACAGTACTAGATTTCAGAACTGCAGGTCCGCATAATCAAATATATATTCTATTCTTTATTTGTGCAGCTGACCACACACCCCTTTGTTAATCCTTTGTGGCCAGGCGCATGTGCGAGAGATAGAGTGGCTTGGCTAGTGATTTTGCGGCAGAGGTGAGGTTTACAGTGCAGTTTTAGACGTATCTACTCAGAAGTAAGGGACGTGGGTGGCGCTGTGGGTTAAACCACAGAGCCTAGGGCTTGCCGATCAGAAGGTTGGCGGTTCGAATCTCCACGACGGGGTGAGTTCCCGTTGCTCGATCCCTGCTCCTGCCCACCTAGCAGTTCGAAAGCACGTCAAAGTGCAAGTAGATAAATAGGTACCGCTCCGGTGGGAAGGTAAACGCTGTTTCCGTGCGCTGCTCTGGTTCGCCAGAAGCGGCTTAGTCATGCTGGCCACATGACCCGGAAGGTGTACGCCGGCTCCCTCGGCCAATAAAGCAAGATGAGCACCGCAACCCCAGAGTCAGCCACGACTGGACCTAATGGCCAGGGGTCTCTTTACCTTTACTCAGAAGTAAGCTCCACTGAGTTCAATGAGGCTTCCTTTCAAGGTAAAGGGCAGGGGGGGAGGAAGCAAGGGCGGGAAACATCTAGCCAAGGGGTTATCAAACTTTTTCAGCAGGGGGCCGGACCACTGTCCCTCAGACCTTGTGGGGGGCCGGACTATATTTTGAAAAAAGAAGAACGAATTCCTATGCCCCACAAATAACCCAGAGATGCATTTTAAATAAAAGCACACATTCTACTCATTTAAAAACACCAGGCAGGCCTCATAAATAACCCAGAGATGCATTTGAAAAAAAGGACACATTCTACTCATGTAAAAGCACACTGATTCATGGACCTTCGGTGGGCCGGATTTAGAAGGCGATTGGGCTGGATCCGGTCCCCAGACCTTAGTTTGCCTACCCAGGATCTAGCCCACTGTTCCTCTGCCATTGGCCCCTGAGGCCGTTTCAGCCAAGTCATGCTCACTTGCCTTACACCTGCTATGTCAGGTGTGGGGCAGTTAAAGGTAGTGTTCAGATGAAGTGACGGAGTCTGAAAAGCGCTTCTTGAAGTGCTCCTCAAGAGCACTTTTTCTGTGAACTGCCCTGAGACCTCCGGGCATAGGGTGGTATATAAACTCAATTAATAATAATAATAATAGCCGACCGTCAGCTGATTGTGCCACAGACAAGCACTAACGATTAACTATTAGTGTACAAAGCCCTTAACTGCTTGGATCAGTTTGTCTACAAGATCTCCTTATGCCATAATATGCCCGCTCAACTGCTTTGATCAGTGGAATTGGCACTGTCACAAGTGCCTCATAATAACATTCTGCATTTGTGAGATCTCAATATTTTAGCATGGCAGTACCTAAAGTTCCTGGGATGTGGGTGGCGCTGTGGGTTAAACCACAGAGCCTAGGACTTGCTGATCAGAAGGTCGGCGGTTCGAATCCCCGCAACGGGGTGAGCTCCCGTTGCTCAGTCCCTGCTCCTGCCAATCTAGCAGTTCGAAAGCACCTCAAAGTGCAAGTAGATAAATAGGTACCGCTCTGGCGGAAAGGTAAATGGCGTTTCCGTGCACAGATCTGGTTCGCCAGAAGCGGCTCAGCCATGCTGGCCACATGACCTGGAAGCTGTACGCCGGCTCCCTCGGCCAATAAAGCGAGATGAGCACCACAACCCCAGAGTCAGTCACAACTGGACCTAATGGTCAGGGGTCCCTTTACCTTTTACCTAAACTTCGGAACTCCCAGCCTATTGACATCTTTGGTGTTCCTTTTGTTTGGGCAAGCTGACCCATATACTTAATGTAAGTTTCAACCTGGTTTTAGTTTATTGTTATCCCGGTAACATTATTGATGGCTGTTGAAACCAGAAGTTGGGCATTTAATGTTGCCGGTCTTAGAACCACAGAATTGTAAAGGACACCAAGGGCCATCTAGTCAAACCCCCTTCAACGCAGAATTCACAGCTGAGAGATGGCCATCCTACCTCCGCTTAAATACCTCCAACAAAGGAGAGCCCACTAACTTCTGAGGGCATTCATTCCACTGTCAAACAACTCTTGCCCTCAGAAAGTTCTTCCTAACTTTTATTTAGAATCTCCTTTCTTTGTAATTTGGTTCGGGTCCTACCCTCTGGAGTGGCAGAAAACAAGCTTGCTCCATCTTCCATGTGACAGCCCTTCAGATATTTGAAGATATTTGTATACACCTAAAAAGTGGTTATAGCTAACAGAGTTCTAGCCATCCTAGAAGTCATGATTTAGGCCCAAGGAGCCAGGAAGAGATCGTTCATCTATGTACACACCATTTCTCAATCATTCATTTCCATCATTCTAATGTCATTTCTGCAAAACCACTTTCTTCATTTAAGTTGTTGTTGTTGTTTAGTTGTTTGACCGACTCTTTGTGACCCCCTGGATCAGAGCACGCCAGGCACACCTGTCTTCCACTGCCTCCCGCAGTTTGGTCACACTCATGCTGGTAGCTTCGAGAACACCGTCCAACCATCTCGTCCTCTGTCATCCCCTTCTCCTTGTGCCCTCCATCTTTCCCAACATCAGGGTCTTTTCCAGGGAGTCTTCTCTTCTCGTGAGGTGGCCAAAGTCTTGGAGCCTCAGCTTCAGGATCTGTCCTTCCAGTGAGCACTCAGGGCTGATTTCCTTAAGAATGGAGAGGTTGGATCTTCTTGCAGTCCATGGGACTCTCAAGAGTCTCCTTCAGTACCAGAATTCAAAAGCATCAATTCTTTGGCAATCAACCTTCGAAGAAAATGACTGATTAAAAAAACATGCAACTAAAATGAGAAAGTAGCACCGTAGCTTAATTATGGTTTGTTTCATGGCCCAAAGCCATGGCTTATTGCTGGTTTAAGAACCTTGGCTTGCCTTAACAGTGGCTCAGTCTTTACTTAACCATGGTTTGCTTGACCACCCAACCCCAAACGCTCACCAAACTGGAAAACACACCAAACTTTGGAGAAGCAACCCATGGCTTGTGTAATCATCTGTGGGCCAACTTGTGGTTTGTGAAGCAATCTATTATGAGTGGACCAGGCCAGTGTCGTGCGGCTGCCCCGTAAACAGTGTGTGAACGTGGTGTGGCTCTTCCACTGCAAATGCCGAGCATGGAGGCACGCTTGGCCCCGGGTCCCGTGATGGTACTTGTCGTAACAGGGGAAAGGCCATATGATGTCTCCCTTGGGCAAAGATAGGAAACGGGCCCAGAGCGAAGAGGCACACCAGGAGCGCAACACAAGCCAGGGAGCTCGCTTCATATTTGCACATTTCTATGAGCGTAATTGGGAAGTGTGACAATTAACATATTGTGAAGAGCGTTGAGTCTCCCTCCTGCCAGCTGGGACGACTGTGAGGAAATACCAAATGGTGGCAGATAATGAGCGCAGATCCCATCCAACCCCCTTTCGCCCCATCAGGACTCGAAATCTCTCTCTTCGCACCCCTTTCCCTCCAATTTGTGTTTCTGCCAACAATGTCCCCAAATATCACAGCTGATTAGAAATATATTAAAGGATAAGCTAATAGTAATAATAGTAATAATAATAATAATAATTTATTATTTATACCCCACCCATCTGGCTGGATTTCCCCAGCCACTCTGGGCGGCTTCCAACAAAATATTAAAACTACAATAAAAATAAGACTTTTGTAACAGCGTCTAAAGGAAAAGGGCATTAATGGCAGGCATGTCTTCTTAGGGAACTGAAAGTGATGAATTTAAAAAGGAAAAAAAATGTCAGCCTTGATGTCAACATTACTGTGTAGAAAAAACAGAACCTATTAAATAGTTCCCAATTTGCTGCCCACCCCAAACTAGCTGCCTAAGGGTGGCTGCCTCAATTTCCCTAATGGGAGCCCACGCCACCCCCGCTCTGTCACCCCTTTTAATCTCTCTGATACCTCCTTATCTGACAGCTGCCTTTTCTTTTTCTGCTACCCCACCGTTTCCCAGTTTCCCCTCTCCCGCTTCAGCTTCTGTCTCTAATTCCGGACTTCTTTCTGCCACAGACTCCCCTCGCTCACTAAGCCCTGTTACCTCTTCCCAGTCTTCTCCTTCTCTGACCACTTATGGTCGTCCCACCACCACTCCCCAGGCTCTGAGCCTTCTTCCCTTGGTGCTTTCGCCAGCTGGTTCCTCCCACCATTCCTCTGCGTCCAACCAGCCCATGATACCTACCTGGAGATGCGGACGGTTGAACCATAGCTGTCAACCTTCCATTTTTTGCGGGAAATCCCCTTATTCCAGCGCCGTTTCCCGCTGCTTCCTGCTGCTATCCCGGATTGTTAGATATCCTGGAGACTGTCCCCGGGACAGGTGAGGCTGCTGATCCCTTATTTTCAAATCTGAAAGTTGACAGCTATGGGTTGAACCCAAGCCCTTCTGCATGAAAAGCACGTGTCCGGTCACTGAGCTAAGGCCCTTCCCCAAGGGAAGGTGGAGCCCAAAACACAAACATTCTGGATTCACTAATCTAGAATGAAGACTACTATACTTCAATTTTCACTATTGCTATGCCAGATTGGAATTCCCAAGCCTATGCAGGTCTTCTTGGAAGTAAGGCCCTCCGAGTTTAGTGGGGTTACTCTTAAATGAGCATACACAGAGTTTTGTTTTCCTTTTCGTAGTCCAACTCAACTACAGTGGTACCTTGGTTCTCAAACGCTTTGGTACTCAAACGCCTTTGTTCTCAAACGAAAACCCGGCAGTAAGTGTTCCAGTTTTCGAACATTTTTCAGAAGCCGAACATCCAAAGCGGTTGTCGGCTATTGTTTCCTGCACCTGCACCAGTCAGACTTCTGGAACGGATTATGTTTGGCACTTTTGTTTTTGCTATTTGTTTTGTGTTTCTGAGGCTTTTTCGGTTAATTTGTTTTTGTGACTGTGTGGAACCCAGTTCAGCTACTGATTGATTGATTGTGTGACTGTGGAAATGGATAAAAGCCCACTGTCCAAACAATGACTATCATCAGTGCAGGTAAGAAAAATATATATTTTATTTTTGTCATCTGCAATACTGTCTTATTTATTTTATAGCACAGTACATTGATTATTGCTTTTGTTTTATGGATCAATGGTCTCATTAGATAGTAAAAATTCATGTTAAATTGCCGTTTTAGAGGTTGTTTTTAAAAGTCTGGAACGGATTAATCCGTTTTGCATTACTTTCTATGGGAAAGCGCCTCTTGGTTTTGGAACTGAAATATACTCAGAGTCGCAAAGTGATTTCATGCTCTTTATTCAGCTCATAGCGGTGAGGAGGAATGAATGAAAGTCCCCTCAAAGTATCTGCTTTATATACATTATTTACACAATGGGCTGCACATGATTGGTTAATTCTGGAATTCTACTGTAAGCCAATCAGGTTGTGGATTCACTTATATCTGGAGCATGATTGGGTGGTTCCTGCCAACCAATCATACTGCTGCATTGTTCTAGGACCAATCAGACTGCTGCAATTTGGATCCTATTGTTCTAGGACCAATCAGACTGCTGCAGTTTGGATCCTATTCAACTCAGTACATAACAGGAACGCTTTGGAACGGATTACGTTTGGGAACCAAGGTACCACTGTATTGTTAAGGAACAATTCCTTTCTGGCTTTAGTGTGTTCAAACACAGCCACGGCAGAAATCTACAGATTTGTTCAGCTGGGGATGGGGAGAAACTTGTTTTCTACAAGCCATAAAACTAAGGGAAAACTGGGGGTGCTTATTTATCTTTTATCTAATAAAAAGCTACTCCTTCAAATTGGTCTGGAACCAAATGGGGTGGCCAGCCACTTAAAAGCGTGGAATGAGTTGGAGGTGAACGGGAAGAAGCACCGATGAGATAAAACAATTCAGGAGATTTAGGAGGCCTCGGGGACTACGGTACATAAAACAGGGGCCAGCAATTTTTTCCAGCAGGGGGCCGGTCCACCGTTCCCCAGACCTTGTCGGGGGCCGGACTATATTTTGAAGGGAAAAAAAATGAATGAATTCCTATGCCCCACAAATAACCCAGAGATGCATTTGAAATAAAAGGACACATTCTACTCATGTAAAAACACGCTGCTTCCCGGACCGTCCGGGGGCCGGATTTAGAAGGCGATTGAGCCGGATCCGGCCCCCGGGCCTTAGTTTGCCTACCCATGACATAAAATGAGTCTGGGGTCCACATGCCACAGGCTGCCCATCTGGGTACTAAATGCACAGAAATAAACATATCCACCCCTCAGCTACTGGATCCTTCCCTAGCCTACATTTTTCTTTTGCCAGCATTCAGCATTGAGTGCCTGGTACTTCCCAGGGAATCAACAAATGACATGACGGGGAGCGTTCCTCAGCAGATGTTGGAGAGGACTGATAAAACCTTGCAACGTCAGCAGCGGCGTCTTATGAAACCGGCTGAGGTCTGGAAACCAAACAGCTGTTTTTCCTTGACAACTGTGCAAAACCCCCACACTAAGCCCCTCCCAACAAACTATCTACCAACACGCAGCCAGCCCAGCTATGGCAGGGACCCCTTCAGATAGCAGACCAGCAAAGTCCCCCACCCACCTCAAGTCCAGATGGCTTTTCCGGCAAAGGCTCGCGCTCTCCGTTCCCGGCCAACAGATCAGGCCAGCACTCCCCAACCTGGTGCCCTCTAGAGGCAGATGGGAGTTGCAGTGCAAAACATCTGGAGGCCAGCAGACTGTTTTAGACACCGATTTAAAGTACAATAAAAAAGAGGATAGATTTCCATTCTGTCCTGCTTTTATATAGCTGATATACCTCTCCTAAAGGTAATGGTAAAGGGACCCCTGACCATTAGGTCCAGTCGCGGCCGTCTCTGGGGTTCGGCGCTCATCTTGCTTTATTGGCCGAGGGAGCCGGCGTACAGCTTCCGGGTCATGTGGCCAGCAGGACTAAGCCGCTTCTGGCGAACCAGAGCTGCGCATGGAAACGCTGTTTACCTTCCTGCCAGAGCGGTACCTATTTATCTACTTGTACTTTGACGTGCTTTCGAACTGTTAGGTTGGCAGGAGCAGGGACCAAGCAATGGGAGCTCACCCCGTCGCGGGGATTCGAACCGCCAACCTTCTGATCGGCAAGCCCTAGGCTCTGTGGTTTAACCCACAGCGCCACCCGCATCCTACAGGACATTGAAAGCTGCCTTACACCAAGTCTAAGCAATAACAACAACAACAACAACAACAACATTATTTATACCCCGCCCATCTGGCTGGGTTTCCCCAGCCACTCTGGGCGGCTTCCAACAGAATATTAAAATACAATAGTCTATTAAACATTTACAGATAGGTAGCC
The DNA here is from genome assembly GCF_964188305.1 of Podarcis bocagei. NCBI lineage: Eukaryota > Metazoa > Chordata > Lepidosauria > Squamata > Lacertidae > Podarcis > Podarcis bocagei. The sequence continues at coordinate 7,754,951 of NC_138135.1, forward strand.
GTGTTGGTCTGCCAACACGGTTACCTATTAAACATTGAAAGCTTCCCTGAACAGGGCTGCCTTCAGATGTCTTCTAAAAGCCTGGTAGTTGTTGTTCTCTTTGACATCTGGTGGGAGGGCTTTCCACAGGGCGGGTGCCACTACCGAGAAGGCCCTCTGCCTGGTTCCCTGTAACTTGGCATCTCGCAGGGAGGGAACCGCCAGAAGGCCCTCGGTGCCGGACCTCAGTGTCCGGGCAGAACGATGGGGGTGGAGACGCTCCTTCAGGTATACCAGACCGAGGCCGTTTAGGGCTTTAAAGTTCAGCACCAACACTTTGAATTGTGCTCGGAAACATACTGGGAGCCAATGTAGGTCTTTCAAGTCTGGTGTTATATGGTCTCAGCAGCCGCTCCCAGTCACCAGTCTAACTACCGCATTCTGGATTAGTTGTAGTTTGGAATACTGTGTAAATTTCTGGTCGCCTCACCTCGAAGGGGCTATTGTAGAGTTGGAAAAGGATTGTAGAACTGGAAGGGATCCCCAAGGGTCATCTAGTCCAACCCCCTGAAATGCAGGAATCCCACCCACAGCCATCCTTCAGTGGGCTTGAACCACCAACCTTCTGGTTCATAGCCACATGCACTGATCGATTGCTCCACAGCCGTGGGGTTAAAGGGCAAGCAAAATGATCAAGGGGATAGAACAACATTGGGTGATTATTAGTTTAGAGGAAAGGAGAGCAAGAGGCAACATGATGGAAGTATGTAAAAAATAAGGCAGAGAAAAAGGATAGAGGAAAGTTTCCTTCCCTCTCTCTTAACATCAGAACTTGTGGACAGCCAGTGAAGCAGACTCTTTGGGACAGATCTCAGCACAGCGCATAGTTAAACTGCGGAACTCCCTCCCACAAGGTGGCAGCAATGGCCAGCAACTTGGATGGATTTAAAAGAGAAATACAGCACCATATTTTTTGCTCTAGAAGACTCACTTTTTCCCTCCTAAAAAGGGGAAATGTGTGTGCGTCTTATGGAGCGAAGGCAGGCTGCGCAGCTATCTCAGAAGCCAGAACAGCAAGAGGGATTGCTGCTTTCGCTGCGCAGCGATCCCTCTTGCTGTTCCGGCTTCTGAGATTCAGAATATTTTTTCTTGTTCAATCCATCAGTAGCTGAACTGGGTTCCACAAAGCCACAAAAACAAATTAACCTCAAAAACCAAAACGCAAAATAAATAGCAAAAACAAAAGCACCAAATACAGTATTCAGAAAGGGATGCAGGTGGCGCTGTGGGTTAAACCACAGAGCCTAGGGCTTGCCGATCAGACGGTTGGTGGTTCGAGTCCCCGCGATGGGGTGAGCTCCCGTTGCTCGGTCCCTGCTCCTGCCCACCTAGCAGTTCGAAAGCGTATCAAAGTGCAAGTAGATAAATAGGTACCGCTCCGGCGGGAAGGTAAACGGCGTTTCCATGCGCTGCTCTGGTTCGCCAGAAGCGGCTTAGTCATGCTGACCACATGACCCAGAAGCTGTACGCCGGCTCCCTCAGCCAATAAAGCGAGATGAGCGCTGCAGCCCCAGAGTCGGTCACGACTCGACCTAATGGTCAGGGCTCCCTTTACCTATCCTGGATCCAAGTTGCTCAGGGCTTTGGGGATATCAGGTGTAGGCGACACAGTGGCCAATGCACGATCGGGAGCCTGGTGAGTGTGTTGACAAGAGAAACCAGGCTTTGGCGGTAGAACCAAAGCCTTCTGGCTCAGCTGTTTGAGGGAGATAAAAATCTGGCCCATGGAGCCAAGGAGAGTTCCTCACCCTTACTAGACAGGAACGCATGATCTTCATAAATGCATTCCACTCCAATTCTTTGGCCGTCCAGATTGTACAATTTAGGCTGATAAGGAACAAAAAGCTATTTGGTAGAGAATGCCTATGGCTCCTGGCAGTCTCACACGCAAATGGAAATCTGAGCGAAGTTATGGTAATAAAAAAAAGACAGCAAAATGTTTTATTAATGTCAAGTTCTCCAGACCTCAGCCTGGGTACAAAACTCAACACGAGAGCCACATCGATGTTGCAAACTTAAATTGGTTTTAAAGTCATTTAAATAGCATGCCCCCCAAAAAAAAGATGGCAGGAAGTTGTAGTTTTTGTGCAGGGGCTGGTCGGATAGCCCTAGGCCCCTTGCAGAACTACAGTTCCCAGGATCCCTTGCAGCAGGAGGGCAGTGAGCCTCAACTGCAAAACCAATTGAATTCTGTAGCTGAGACATACCCAAATCTGCCACATGCAAAGTGGGCCATCTCACCCATCTTCTCTCAGTTCAATTCAAGCCAGGGGCACAGCAGGGAAATTCAGCTCCACCTAAGATGGAGAATTGCCCAGGCAGTTGGGAACCAGTGCAAAGGATTCAGGAAACCATCATGTAAACCCTAAGAAGGCATAGAAAAAGATGGCTCCCTGTGGCTGCAATTGACGCGTCTTCTTCCCATTGTTAGCTGGTTGCTGCCCTTGAGGATTACTCCGGGTTACAAGTTTGGAGCCAAGGCAAGTTTTCCCGGGACAGCCTTGCCACCAGTGCAAATAATAAGTCTTTTTCCATTGATAACAAACACAGAGAGAGAGAATTCCATCCATTATGCTTAGCAGGTTCCTTTCCACAATGCTGTCAAAGGCCGGAAGTTCTCAGGAGGAACAGGGAGCTTCCCATTGCCGGAAAATGCGGAACACCTTTCGGGATTTCACAGAGAGGTTCTGTAGCAGGAAGGAGAGACAAACTTAAGCATTCATATGAACGCAGGCAGAAAACGTGTAGTGTTATCTCTGGAGGCAGCAGTGTGATGCTGCAGCAGAAATGTCCAATGCAATTTCAGGCTGCGTTACTAGTAGTTTCCACAGGTGGGATTTGCCTGAACAAACCCTGTCAGCAAAAGCCCTGGAGCAATGAGGCTTTCCCTTACCCCCCAAATTAGATCTTGGGGGTGTGTGTGTGTCAGGAGAACCCCCAGAAGGGTGAGCAGGGGGCATTTGGGGTGAATCGTTCCATCTCGCAAGCAGAAACTATAGCTCCCGGCAGTCTCAACCAGCACAGCTGGGAGTTGTAGTCCAAAAATCAGGTTGGTGGATGCTCTTGTAGACAACTTCGAATGGGTTCAGAAGATGATAATAAAGATTGTCAGGGGCGTGGGGAACAACTCAAAGGAGGGAAGGATGTAGGAACGGACTACAGTGTTACCTCGAGTTACATACGCTTCAGGTTACAGACTCCGCTAACCCAGAAATAGTGCTTCAGGTTAAGAACTTTGCTTCAAGATGAGAACAGAAATCGTGCTCCGGCAGCACAGCAGCAGCAGGAGGCCCCATTAGCTAAAGTAGCGCTTCAGGTTAAGAACAGTTTCTGGTTAAGTACGGACCTCCGGAACGAATTACCGTATTTTTTGCTCTATAAGACGCACCAGACCACAAGACGCACCTAGTTTTTGGAGGAGGAAAATATGAAAGAAAATATTCTGAATCTCAGAAGCCAGAACAGCAAGAGGGATCGCTGCGCAGTGAAAGCAGCGATCCCTCTTGCTGTTCTGGCTTCTGGGATAGCTGCGCAGCCTGCATTCGCTCCATAAGACGCACACACATTTCCCCTTACTTTTTAGGAGGGATAAAGTGAGTCTTATAGAGCAAAAATACGGTAAATACTTAACCCGAGGTACCACTGTACAATAATTCATCAAATTTTAAAAACTTCCCTAAACAGGGCTGCCTTCAGGTGTCTTATAGAAGTCAGATACAGTGGTACCTTGGGTTACATACGCTTCAGGTTACAGACGCTTCAGGTTACAGACTCCGCTAACCCAGAAATAGTACCTCGGGTTAAGAACTTTGCTTCAGGATGAGAACAGAAATCGCGCTGCAGCAGCAGCAGCAGGAGGCCCCATTAGCTAAAGTGGTACTTCAGGTTAAGAACAGTTTCAGGTTAAGAACGGACCTCCGGAACGAATTAAGTACTTAACCCGAGGTTCCACTGTACATTTTACCGGAAGGCTGAGGTGTGTTGGGGACGGATGGACACATGAAACCTTCCTCAAATCCCTGCAGAAAGAACAGGGCAAAGACTTTGTTCTCTGCCGCCCCACAGGGCAAAGGACCAGATCTCACGGGCTGAAGTTCCAGGAGGACGGATTCTGGGTGAACACCGAGAGAAACTCAATGGTCAGAGCAGTTCCACAATGGAACCAGTCCCCTGGGTTTCTCAAAGAGGTGGATACTGACCCCTCCTGAGGTTGATGGGGCTCTACAGGGGTGGAAAAGGTTATGAGGCGCAGTGCATAAATTTAATTTGGAACGATGGGCACCAGAAGTCAAAGGCGTGGGCATGAAGCTCATTGGGTGGCCTTGGGCCAGTCCCTGCCTCTCGGCCTAACCTACCCCACAGGGTTGTTGTGGGGATTAAATGAAGAGGCGGAGAACCATTCACGCCACTTTGAGCTCCTTGGAGGAAAAGGCGGGATGTAAATGCCGCAATTAATTTACTAATAAAATGAATGTACAGAGTGCACTACCCAAACACATGAGGAACCTCTGTATGTAAGAAGCTGTTTTCAGAGAACAGTATTCCTTTTTCTTCTTCTTTTTTTACATTTTATGATTCCTAGTAATGATGGACAAATGCTGATCATATACAGCGGTACCTCTGGTTGCGAACAGGATCCATTCCGGAGCCCCGTTCGTAACATGAGCAGAACGCAACCCGCATCTGCGCGCGTCGTGATTTGCCGCTTCTACGCATGCGCCCGATGTCATTTTGAGCGTCTGCGCATGCGCGAGTGGTGAAACCCGAAAGTAACCCTTTCCAGTACTTCCGGGTCGCCGCAGGACGCAACCTGAAAAGATTTAACCTGAAGCAAACGTAACAAGAGGTATGACTGTACCAGCTTTTGATTTTATTTCATTTGCATTCCAATGCATTCTAGCTAGGGGGCGACGACAACGTCATCCGGGATCAGTGAACTTCCCCAATGTTTGGGGAACCCCAGCAAAGGGAGGGAAACATCCTGTCTCCTGTTGGATGACATCAAGCAGAGAAATGGGAGGGGGTGCCTTTTAGGGCTGCTTTGGATTCCTTGCATCAAGTTGAGAGTTAGAAAAGATCCACCAGGGCCTTTTGTAAGCTATTCAGACACAAGTGCCTTACACTGGGAATGGGCACACCAGCTAGTGCTAGCAAGGGCTTCTGGGAGTTGTAGTCCAACAGCTCCAAAGGCCCCCAGGTTGGAGGAAGGATGGGACCTCCAACAGCCACACATGCACTTCATAAGAGCCTGCTAAATCCGGTGAATAATAATAATAATAATAATAATAATAATAATAATAATAATAATAATAATTTATTATTTATACCCCGCTCATCTGGCTGGGTTTCCCCAGCTACTCTGGGTGGCTTCCAGCAGAATATTACCTCTCCTTACCTCCCTCGCCACTGTGATCTACGCGACGGTCACCTCCAGACTTGATTATTGTAACTCACTCTACGTGGGGCTGCCCTTGAGACTGACCCAGAAACTCCAGCGGGTGCAGAATGCTGCAGCGAGGCTCCTTACGGGGTCCTTGCCGCAGGATCACATTCACCCAGTGCTATACCAGCTGCACTGGCTCCCGGTGGAGTACAGGATCAGGTTTAAGGTGCTGGTCTTGACCTTTAAAGCCCTATGCGGCCTGGGACCCACGTACCTACGGGACCGCCTCTCCTGGTATTCCCTGCGGAGGACCTTAAGCTCCACAAATAAAAACATCTTGGAGGTCCCGGGCCACAGGGAGGTTAGGCTGGCCTCAACCAGAGCCAGGGCTTTTTTCGGCCGTGGCCCCGATCTGGTGGAACGCTCTGTCCCAAGAGACCAGGGCCCTGTGGGACTTGGACATCTTTCCGCAGGGTCTGCAAGACACAGCTGTTCCACCAGGCCTTTGGCCAAGGCACAGCCTGACCCCCTCCTTCTGTAAACCTCATAGAACTCTAGCCCAATGGTTGCCATTAACTTGATTCAGAATTGATTTTAGAATGTATTTCAATTAATTGACTGTGATTTTATGCAAACTGTGCTATTTTTACTGTTGTTAGCCGCTCTGAGCCCAGCTTTGGCTGGGGAGGGCAGGATATAAATAAAATATTATCATTATTATTATTATTTTAAAAATACAATGATTCATCCAGTATTAAAAGCGTCCCTAAACAGTTTGATAGACAGCATCTTAAAAAGTAGAGACATCACCTTGCCAACAAAGGTCCATATATTAAAAGCTATGGTTTTCCCAGTAGGCTGATCGCCGAAGAATGGATGCTTTTGAATTATGGTGCTGGAGGAGACTCTTGAGAGTCCCATGGACTGCAAGAAGATCCAACCTCTCCATTCTGAAGGAAATCAGCCCTGAGTGCTCACTGGAAGGACAGTTCGTGAAGCTGAGGCGCCAAGACTTTGGCCACCTCATGAGAAGAGAAGACTCCCTGGAAAAGACCCTGATGTTGGGAAAGATGGAGGGCACAAGGAGAAGGGGACGACAGAGGACGAGATGGTGGGACAGTGTTCTCAAAGCTAGCAACATGAGTCTGACCAAACTCAGTGAGGCAGTGGAAGACAGGAGTGCCTGGCGTGCTCTGGTCCAGGGGGTCACGAAGAGTCAGACACGACTAAACAACAACAAACAGGGCTGCGGCCAATCTAGTCCAGCACCCTGTTCTCACAGGGGCCAACGAGATGCCTATAGTGGGAAACCCCACAGAACCCTCTCCCCTCCTGTGGCTTCCACCAACTCCTTTTCAGAAGAACCGAATGGCCACCAATGGCCTGCAGCCATCGATAGCCCTCTCCCCTTCCAGGAATTTGTTGAAACCTCTTTTAAAGCCATCTAGGCTTCACCAGTGAAGTTAGCAAAAATGTATCATACTCATGATAATAAATACAGGAAATGTAAAGAGATAGAAGGAACCTTTCACCACATGTGGTGGACGTGCCCAAAGATAAAAGACTTCTGGGAAAGGATTTATAACGAACTGAAAATGGTGTTGAAAAACACATTTATTAAAAATCCAGAAGCCTTTTTACTTGGTATAGTGGGGGGTGAAATCCCCAAAAAGGATGTTACTTTTTTTGGTATGCCACAACAGCTGCGAGAATATTGCTAGCAAAGAATTGGAAGAAACCACATTTACCAACTACAGAAGAATGGCAGATGAAGATGATGGATTATATGGAACTTGCCGAACTGACCGGGAGACTCCGAGACCAGAGAGAAGAGACGGTGGAAGAAGATTGGAAGAAGTTTAAGGAATATTTGAAAAAAATATGTTAATATTTAAATCTTGGAATAGCTTTGGAAGTGGATATAGGCTGTAGGGTTAGAAGTAGAAGATATAAAATGTGAAGGTATTTTAAGTGTGATAAAAAAATGATGGTTAGAAACTATGATATATGTAAACTGCTAAAGATGGTCTCTTCCAACTCTGTGATTCTATGATTCTATGAAGTAAAATGAAAATCAGATAGGTGGGACTTAACAATGTTCAGAAAAATAAGGATATGACAAGAATTTGTGTGTATTTTTTTTCTGTTTGTGTTCTTTATTTGTGTTATAAAATGAATAATTGGGGGGGGGATAAATAAAACCATCTAGGCCCACCCCTGCCTCCTGTGTTAGGGAGTTCCACAGGTCAACCACACGCTGTGCGGAAAAGGGCTTTCCTTGTTCTGCACAGCGCCTAGCACGCCACGGGCACTGGGCGGCAGGTTCTCACCTCTGACTCCACATCCACAGGCCGGTCAGACTGCCTAGAAGCCAGGAGGGCCTTTAGGGTGACCTGCCAGCCGAGGTCTTCCTTCTCCTCCTGTTGGGTCCCTCCAGAGCTAGCAGGATCCTTCATCACGTTGACCCACGGGCACCAGTCGCGGTGCTGGGAAATGGGGTCAAAGAAGCTCCGGATAGATGAATCCTGAGAGAGACAGAGGAGTTGGGAATTTATTATTATTATTTTTTATATATACATTTTTATTAATTTTTTAACATATCAGTTCCAACAGCCATACAACATATCTTCACATCTTATACAATATTTTTGACTTCCGTCAACACTGTAGTCCAGCCCCCCACAAGGTCTGAGGGACAGTGGACCGGCCCCCTGCTGAAAAAGTTTGCTGACCCCTGTTCTAGTTTATGTTTTCTCCTTCCTAAAATCTTCTGTCTCTTTGAAGGATTGGCTTATTATTATTATTCTTCCTCCTTCTCCATTCCCCCTGCCAAGCACTCACCGAGCTGCTTGTAGAGCACAGTCGTGCCCGCTTGGTCCTCCGGTGAGGGCTGCAGGAGACCTCTGCCCCCAGGCTGCCATCGCTTTGCCCCATGCTGCGGGTGACGGGACGGCTGCGGGTGGTGGGGCTCGCTGCTTCTGCCTCGGCTCGTTCGCTGGAGCTGTCCCAACTGCGCATGCGGCTGATCACGGGGGACGGGCTCTTCTCGTGCTGCGAAAGGGAAGGAGGGATTAGCTGGGTGTGCCCTCCCCCTGCATTAAAGCAAGGAGTGGGACTCAGAAGGGGTCCCAGAGGGGCAGGAACTATTCTCCCTCCATCCCACTCCTACACCGAGGCAGTGAATAAAAGAGAGAGATGAAGACAGAGACAATGAAGACAGAGATGAAGACAGAGACAACGAAGACAGAGACAACAGATGAAGACCAAGTTAAAAAAGACAAAGGGTCAGTAGATTTGCAGTAAGGGAAATGAAAAGATGAGAGCAGTAGAAATAAGACCATACTGGCAGAATATGCCCACCTTGCCTAATTTATATGGATCACAGATTTCCTTTATGGGTTACTTTAGCATGCAGCATTCTTTTGTTAAAGGTAGCGGACTCTCCTTCATTGGAGGTATTTAAACAGAGGCCAGATGGCCATCTGTTAGGAATTTTTCAGCTGTACTTCTTGCATGGCAGCGGGTTCAACTGGACAACCCTTGTACAGCGGTACATTGGTTTGTGTACGTCTTGGTTTGCATTCATTTTGGATTACAAACACGTCAAACCCGGAAGTGCGTGTCCCAGTTTGCAACCTTTTTTTTTTTATTACAACCCATTTTTGGGGGAATTACAAACAACTTTTTTTGGAGGTCCCATTGGCGAAAGCACGCCTTGGGTTACAATCTGTTTTGGTTTACAAACGGACCTCCAGAACGGATTATGGTTGTAAAGCAAGGTACCACTGTAGTGCCTTCCAACTCTACGATAGGGGAAACATACCCTTACGATACGATAATCTTTATTGTCATTGTCCCATATAGAACAACGAAATTGAAAAAATCTACATCAGACATTCGAAACCCAACAAGCCTGCTGTCCCAGTTATCCCAGCCTGGTTAGCCCCCTAAAAACTCTAATACCCCATAATTAATACAATATACTCCCATAGAAACTACCTTACACTGCGTTTAAAACCAAAATCACATTTGAATAGAAACTGTTTCTCAGGCGGCTAGTCCTAGTCTTTATAACCCTGGACCTTCTTCCAGACGGCAGAAGCTGAAAGAGATCATTTCCGGGGTGCGCACTATCCTGTGCTATCTCTGCAGCTTTCTTATGGCATCTTAGGTAAAGGTAAAGGGACCCCTGACCATTAGGTCAAGTCGTGACCAACTCTGCGGTTGCGGCACTCATCTTGCTTTATTGACCGAGGGAGCCGGCGTACAGCTTCCGCGTCATGTGGCCAGCACGACTAAGCCACTTCTGGCGAACTACAGCAGCACACGGAAACGCCGTTTACCTTCCCGCCGGAGCGGTACCTATTTATCTACTTGCACTTTGTGCTTTCGAACTGCTAGGTTGGCAGGAGCAGGGACCGAGCAATGGGAGCTCACCCCGTCGCAGGGATTCGAACCGCCAACCTTCTGACTGGCAAGCCCTAGGCTCTGTGGTTTAACCCACAGCGCCACCCGCGTCCCTTATTACACTCTAAAAGTCTCAGGAGGAGATCCAGAAAATCTAAACAAGAGCCCAAGAATGCAAGTAAAGATTTTTGCGGGTGGTACAAATGCAGGGCAGGGATTCAAAAGAGGAGTCCCTGCCCCGATGTGAAAGGAAGCCCCTTCCAGCTTAGACCTGTAACTTGGCCCCCCACAAGACTGACCTGCTCAGAGCTCAGAGGGAAGCTCGTGTCCCGGCTACGGGTCATCATCCGTCGTGGGGACGTGGGCACCGTGGGGACTCTGTCCGTGCGCCCGTCCGGAAAAGGGAGAGGAGTGCTGGTGAGGCCGGAGGGAGGCTCCATCTCAGGGATGGCCGACTCGATCTGGTGGAAACCCCACAGACCCACCTTCCTCATGCAGCGACAGCAGGTGATCAAGGGGAGATGGACGGATCCAGAGGAAGGGCTGAGGGAGGACACAAAAATCAATACCAAAAATTAAAATCAGGGGATAAAGGAAATGTGATCCATACCAATGCATCAGCTTAGCCCTATCTGCAAAGCCTTGGGGCTTCCAAGTCCCTCTAGGCTCACCTTTCCCAAGCTAGTGCCCTCCAGATGTTTGGAAGCACAGCAACATCTGTGCCGCACGTTCTCCATCCCTGCGACAGATGGTGTTGACAAGGGCAGCTGTGGGACAACTTGCCTAGTACAGAAGGAGCAGGGGTCACGGGACTAGAACGTGGGAATGTCTGAATGTGCCTGACATCTTTAAAAAAAATAATCAGAGAACGGAGACTATTCAAAGAATATATAAGGTTATATTGTAATAATGATGTTATCCTAGCAGGACTGAATAGTACTTGTATATAATAAACAAATGGAATAAATATACAGGAAAAGTTATAAAACAAACTGCGCGATAAAATTAAGACAAGAGGAAAAGTACAACGAGAATGATTGGAAGTTTCTTTCAGAAGACTTTACAGTGGTACCTCGGGTTACATACACTTCAGGTTACAGACTCCACTAACCCAGAAATAGTACCTCCGGTTAAGAACTTTGCTTCAGGATGAGAACAGAAATTGTGCTCCGGCGGCACGGCAGCAGCAGGAGGCCCCATTAGCTAAAGTGGTGCTTCAGGTTAAGAACAGTTTCAGGTTAAGAACAGACCTCCAGAACAAATTAAGTACTTAACCAGAGGTACCACTGTATTAGAAAAGACAGGATGTTATAACCAATTCATTTCTTATTGTTCACTCTTTTTTGCTTTTTATTATCTTTATCTTCTTTCTATTATAGTTTTGTGTTTAATTTTGATGTAACTATTTGTAATATATATGTAAGATGATATTTTAAATTAATAAAGATGAATTAAAAAAGAAGAAGACATCTTTCGATTGGGTATGTTTAGCCTACAGAAGAGAAGACTCCGAGATGCTTTGATAGCCATCTTCATATATGTGAAGGGCTGTCACGTGAAAGGTGGAGCAGGCTTGTTTTCTGCTGGATTCAAATTACAAGACAGTAGATTCCGACTAAACACCAGGGAGGACCTTCTGGTGGTAAGAGCTGTTTGACAGTGGAATGTCACTTCATCGGAGGTTTTTAAACAGATTTTAGGCATTTCTTTAGCTGTGCTTCCTGAACTGCAGGCGGTCGGGTTAGTTGACTCTCTCGGTCCCCTTCCAATTCGACAATTCCATGTTAAGGTGTTCTGGGAGATGATATATAATGAAATGAAAAAGGTATTCAAATATATCTTCCTGAAGAAACCAGAGGCTTTTCTCCTGGGCATGGTCGGCCAATTGGTGCCAAAGAAGGATAGAACTTTCTTTATGTATGCAACAACAGCAGCAAGAATACTCATTGTGAAGTATTGGAAGACCCAGGAGCTACCCACACTGGAAGAATGGCAGATGAAAGTGATGGACTACATGGAACTGGCAGAAATGACTGGCAGAATTCGTGACCAGGGAGAAGAGTCGGTGGAGGAAGACTGGAAGAAATTTAAAGACTACTTGCAGAAGCACTGTAAAATTAAGGAATGTTAAAATGACGTTTGATTGAAAAGAAGGGGTATTGGTAAAAAGATTTTTAAGAAAATGTAAATGGGGATTGATAAAGGATAAATGCTAGAGGGTAAGGATTTGCTGAATTTAATATTTGAACTGGAATACAAAATGGGAGGTGTGAGGAGGTCAAGAAACTAGTGAATGAACTATAAGAGATGAAAATATTAATTTATTCTTTGTTCTGTTTTTCGTTTTTTCTTTTCTTTCTTTTCTTTTCTTCCTTCCTTTCTTTTGCTAATGGTTTGTTACTGTGTATTTTTTATATGTTTTGTTCTTGTATGCTTTTACTCTTGAAGTTCTTCTTATGTTTAAATCTTGAAATTTTTTATTGTTTGTGAAACTTTAATAAACATTTAAAAAAAAAAAACAATTCTACAATTCCATGATTCCGGTTGCCTACATACCTACTAGTCCATCCACAGAGGGCCAAGATGCAGGCCGGAACATGGATCTGAAGGTCTGAGGCACGTTTGACTGGCGTCTTCTCACTCTCTGTTTTGCAGTCGGCTTCCTCCTCGATCAGCTGCAGGACGTGGCTGATCTTCTCTTCTGTCAAGCCCTAGGAAGCCAAAGGAACCATGTCAACACACTCCCTACAGGCAGATGCCTGCCTTCTCCGTTTGGTTACCTGGAAAACTTGGGATTCTGTACCTGAAAAGCTCCCATTCTTCCCTGAGGCGTTCCCAAAGTAAAGGAAGGATTGAACTCTGATTAATAAGAATACACACAGAGGCTTGAACCAGCAAAACTCTGGGAAGGGTGCGTATAATAATCTCTGCCTGTGTGTCCCTCCAGCCCCTGGCCCAGGTCGTTTTATTCACAAAAGAACTTTTGACAGTGTTCGTAAGAACCAATCAGATTTCTTCTGAGCATTTCCACAAACCCCACGTGGGGAAAAGTTAAACTACCAAAACTAATTAAGCACACATATTTCTGGGGTAAAGAAAGAACAGAACTACAAAGGAGAGCATTTGGCAACCCCGGAGGTGATAAACAAGCAATATACATGATAAGAAGGATGGCTAGGAGGACAGCAATCTATCACCTTCATATGAGATCTGTTTCCTGGCCCTAAGATTAACCTCCTGGGATTAACATATCAGAAAGGCTACTTCAAAGAAACTTGCCCACTATCTTTATGGCCCAGGATACCTGCCTGGCTAAGCAACTGACAGTGTACGTGACTGGTGAAGAAAGAGAAATGGAACAGGGATGCAGAGGTGTAGATTGATCAAGAATCATATCAAAATAGTTTAAACCCAGTCAACGCAATGCTTTCATTGCTGACACAGATGGCTTACTCTATATTTGTTTTAATTCCTCATAGCAATCCCACCTGATCACTACACTTCCCAAAATGAACTGGGGAGCAGAGATATCTCCAGTTTCATGTAGGAGCTCCGGAAAGGAAGGAAGAAAAATGCCAACAGGCCTTCATGGAAAAGAGGTTGGGTCAGAGAGACATCACTCTCCTTTAGTCCCCAGTAGCAGCCTCTCTCCCCCCAGGTGGAAAATACAAGGCTGGGTGAGCAAAGAGTTGGACCTGGTAGAAGGCAGCTTTCAATGTTCCATGAGATTTTGAGACCTTGGCTGGCACCCGACAAACACCCAAGTGCAAGGTTTTCCATTCGGACATGGAACTCGCCTGCAACTTGCACTCTTCCCAAATCTGCTACAGAAGGTTAGATGACCCCCCAAATTTAGTAGGTGTGCAAGTTTCATTGCATAGGTGGAAATCCTTGCACAAATGGAATGGAATAAACAAATGGATATAACCCCTTCAGCCTAGGGATGGGGAAGTAGCAGCCCTTCAGTTCCGCCTCTCTGCTTTCAAGTAAGTGAAGGGAAATATAAGCCATGAAGGTTTCATTGCAAGCAATTACAACAGGATCCAGAAAACAACAGCAACAAATCAATGTGGGGATCTCTGATAATCTAAGCTCACCCTCCACCTCTTTGGGAGGGATGAGGAATCGAGAACTTGGGTTCCCTCCATCAGGACTCGCTCCCAGAGCCCTGCTTGGCCCCAGCCGACTTGGCAATGAATCACAGGAAGCCCCATTTGCCTTTGGCTCCCAGTACGTTTCCGAGCACAATTCAAAGTGTTGGTGCTGACCTTTAAAGCCCTAAATGGCCTCGGTCCAGTATACAGTGGTGCCTCGCAAGACGAAAAGAATCCGTTCTGTGATTCTCTTCGTCTAGCGGTTTTTCCGTCTTGCGAAGCAAGCCCATTGACAGATTAGCGGATTAGCGCTATTAGCGGCTTTTAGCGGCTTATCGGATCAGCTGATAAGCGGCTTAGAAAAAGGGGGGAAAGGGGAAAAAACCCGCAGAAACTCGCAAGACATTTTCGTCTTGCGAAGCAAGCCCATAGGAGATTCGTTTTGCAAAGCACCTCCAAAACGGAAAACTCTTTCGTCTAGCGAGTTTTCAGTCTTGCGAGGCATTCGTCTTGCGGGGCACCACTGTACCTGAAGGAGCGTCTCCACCCCCATTGTTCTGCCCGGACACTGAGGTCCAGCTCCGAGGGCCTTCTGGCGGTTCCCTCCCTGCGAGAAGCCAAGCTACAGGGAACCAGGCAGATGGCCTTCTCGGTGGTGGCACCCGCCCTGTGGAACGCCCTCCCATCAGATGTCAAAGAGAACAACAACTACCATACTTTTAGATGACATCTGAAGGCAGCCCTGTTCAGGGAAGCTTTTAACGTTTAATAGGTTTTTGTATTTTAATATTCTGTTAGAAGCCGCCCAGAGTGGCTGGGGAAACCTAGCCAGATGGGCGGGGTATAAATAATGAATTATTATTATTATTATTATTATTATTATTATTATTATTATTATTATTCCTCAACCTGGTGCCTCCCAGATATTGCGGACCACCAACTCCCAGCAGCCCCGTACAGCATCACCAATCCTTGGTGCCTCAAATTTCAGTGGCGCTCTATGAGATGGCAAAATCTGGTGCCCCCTCACCAAACGAGTTACGCTCCCCTATAGACATCACCTTGCCAACAAAGGTCCGTATAGTAAAAGCCATGGTTTTCCCAGTAGTGATGTATGGAAGTGAGAGCTGGACCATCAAGAAGGCTGATCGCCAAAGAATGGATGCTTTTGAATTCTGGTGCTGGAGGAGACTCTTGAGAGTCCCATGGACTGCAAGAAGATCAGACCTCTCCATTCTGAAGGAAATCAGCCCTGAGTGCTCACTGGAAGGACAGATCCTGAAGCTGAGGCTCCAAGACTTTGGCCACCTCATGAGAAGACAAGACTCCCTGGAAAAGACCCTGATGTTGGGAAAGATGGAGGGCACAAGGAGAAGGGGACGACAGAGGACGAGATGGTTGGACAGTGTTCTCGAAGCTACCAGCATGAGTTTGACCAAACTGCGGGAGGCAGTGGAAGACAGGAGTGCCTGGCGTGCTCTGGTCCAGGGGGTCACGAAGAGTCAGACATGACTAAATGACTAAACAACAACAATTCATGCTTCCTGGACTGAGCTCAGACATTCAAGGCATGGCTATGTCTTGGCTCCTTTTTAAAACCCCGTCTGAGGGTTGCAAGCTTGAATTTTGTTAGATCACCTCCAGCTGGTGAGTTATAGGTCAAGTGTCCCTCATTTAAAAATTCAGATTGATGCTTGAGTCCTTTACCCCATGGACTCTCCCCTCCGCTTGGCTCACTACCCCTGGCAGGGTCGCAGGCCGCTTGAGAACTCTTACCATGCTTTTGAGATCTTCTGATTTCAGAGTGGGCAGCTGAAGTTCTAACTGGCAGAGGCTCTGAAAGCGCTCCAGGAAGTCGCTGAAAAGTGCAAGGGGCTCATCGACCAGCAAGACAGAAAAGCGATCTAATCAAAAGGCAGAAGAAATAGCAGTCTGAAGAACAGCTGGCCAACAAACAGTGGGGCAGGCAGTGGCGACTCATTTAATCAAGTTTCAGGTCAGACGCCACCCTTCTCCTTTCATGACTTCTTCCAGCATGCTTAAAAGCCATGGGGAAATCTTCTCTGGCCATTTCCCATTGGCTCCCTTTCAGGCTTTCAGTCATGCCACACATAAGGTAAAGGTAAAGATCCTTTAGAACATTGCACGCTTGCGCGCGCGCGCACACACACACACACACACGCGTACACACTAAAGTGTTCATCCACAGAAATCACCCCAAGATAAAATAACCAAACTACTAGCTTAAGGGGACTCGGGTGGCGCTGTGGGTTAAACCACAGAGCCTAGGACTTGCCGATTAGAAGGTCGGCGGTTCGAATCCCCGCGACGGGGTGAGCTCCCGTTGCTCGGTCCCAGCTCCTGCCAACCTAGCAGTTCGAAAACACACCAGTGCAAATAGATAAATAGGCACTGCTCCAGCGGAAGCTGTACGCCGGCTCCCTCGGCCAGTAAAGCAAGATGAGCGTCGCAACCCCAGAGTCGGTCATTACTGGACCTAATGGTCAGGGGTCCCTTTACCTTTACCAGCTTAAGACAGAACACCAAAAAGCATCCCCCCAAATGATGACCATTATTGATGGTCCAAATGCCTGGGAGAATAAACACGTTTTTGCCTGTTAGCATGATCTAGCTCCTTTTTCCCACCATCAGCAAAGGGTCTCACTGCTTACCTGGGCAGGGGCTGTCAGGCCAGAAGCAGAACTTCTCGTGAGCCGCTGACAAAGCCTTCCTCAGCTCCACGCACCTCTCTTTGTCTGGAAAGCAAACATACCTCCTGAATGCCAGGTCTCCCGAGGAAAGGAGCCACTTTGAAAAATCCTTTCAAACCGGTTAAGTGACAAAGGTCGGGGACAGAGGGTGGCACTGGGGGGGGGGACTGTCATCGCGCCACTCCTTGGTGTGTGGAGTGCCTCAGGGTGCGATTCTCTCCCCGATGCTTTTCAACATCTTTATGCGCCCCCTCGCCCAGCTTGTCCGGAGTTTTGGGCTGGGCTGCCATCAGTATGCTGATGACACCCAACTCTATCTGTTGATGGATGGCCATCCTGACTCGGCCCCACACACACTGACCAGATGTTTGGAAGCTGTGGCTGGATGGTTACGTGGGAGCCGGTTGAAGTTAAATCCTTCGAAGACAGAGGTCCTCTGGCTGGGACGGGACGATATGGGATTGGGGGGGGCAACTCCCATCTCTTGCTGGGGCACAATTAGTGCCAGCACCGTCCGTTAAGAGTTTGGGTGTAATCTTCGACACCTCCCTTTCCATGGAGGCGCAGATTGCAGCTATAACAAAGGCGGCATTTTTTCATCTCTGCCAAGCTAAGCAGTTGGCTCCTTATCTCTCTCGCCCTGACCTTGCCACTGTGATCCATGCAACGGTCACCTCCAGACTGGATTATTGTAACTCGCTCTACGTGGGGCTGCCCTTGAGACTGACCCAGAAACTCCAGCGGGTGCAGAATGCCGCGGTGAGACTCCTTACTGGGTCCTAGCCACGAGATCACATTCACCCGGTGCTATACCAACTGCACTGGCTCCCGGTGGAGTACAGGATCAGGTTTAAGGTGCTGGTTTTAACCTTTAAAGCCCTATACGGCCTAGGACCCTTGTACCTACGGGACCGCCTCTCCTGGTATGCCCCACAGAGGAACCTACGGTCTGCAAATAAAAACATCCTGAAGGTCCCGGGCCACAGGGAGGTTAGGCTGGCCTCAACTAGAGCCAGGGCTTTTTCGGCTGTGGCTCCGATCTGGTGGAACGCTCTGTCCCAAGAGACTAGGGCCCTGTGGGACTTGACATCTTTCCGCAGGGCCTGCAAGACAGAGCTGTTCCACCAGGCCTTTGGCCAAGGCACAGTCTGACTCCCTCCTTGGCAATCCTCACAGAACTCTAGCCCAATGGTTGCCATTAATCTGTTTTGAATTAATTTTATAATGAAATGATTTTAGAATGTTTTATCATTTTACTGTTGTTAGCCGCTCTGAGCCCAGCTTCGATGGGGAGGGCAGGATATAGATAAAATTTTACTATTATTATTATTATTAAAGTAACCATGCCCATTCAATAGCTGTCCCGAACCTGACACCTCCCCAACTGTTTCAGACGGCAGCTCACATCAGGCAAACTCAAGTGTTTGTTCAAAAGCTTTTTATGCTGATAACCTGCTCTTACATGGGACTCTCTCTGAGGGGTTGACCAAGTCCATACTCACTTAGTGCCATCATTGCCACAACAGCAGGTGCTTCCAGACTAATCCCTTCCCTCCCCCTCCCCTTTTATGAAGATTACCCGCTCTGGGATCCCACAGCTAATTCTCCCCTGGTCTCCTCGCTGGCCCAAATAGGACTAATTTAGCCAGCTAGACCTGAAGAAGAAGAAGAAGAAGAAGAGTTTGGATTTGATATCCCGCCTTTCACTCCCCTTCAGGAGTCTCAAAGCGGCTAACATTCTCCTTTCCCTTCCTCCCCCACAACAAACACTCTGTGAGGTGAGTGGGGCTGAGAGACTTCACAGAAGTGTGACTGGCCCAAGGTCACCCAGCAGCTGCATGTGGAGGAGCGGAGACGCGAACCCGGTTCCCCAGATTAGGAGACTACCGCTCTTAACCACTACACCACACTGGCTCTGGTGATCATCTAATGTTTATTGGATGGATTTCCCTCCCTAAATTAATTTTTGAATTCTGAATTTATTGTGATTCACGTTTTATACTGTATTTTATGCTGTTTTTTGTTGCCTCAATTAAGTGTTTTAAATTTGTTGTTAGCCGCCCTGACCCCGGTTTTCTGAACTGGGAAGGGCGGGGTATAAATAATTTATTATTATTACAGTGGTGCCCCGCAAGACGAATGCCTCGCAAGACGGAAAACTCGCTAGACGAAAGAGTTTTCCGTTTTGGAGGTGCTTCGCAAAACGAATCTCCTATGGGCTTGCTTGGCAAGACGAAAATGTCTTGCGAGTTCCTGCGGGGGGTTTTTCCCCTCCCCCCCTTTTTCTAAGCCGCTAAGCCGCTTATCAGCTGATCCGATCAGCAGATAAGCTGCTAAAAGCCGCTAATAGCGCTAATCCGCTAATCCGTCAAATGGGCTTGCTTCGCAAGACGAAAAAACCGCTAGACGAAGAGAATCACAGAACGGATTATTTTCGTCTTGCGAGGCACCACTGTATTCACTAGGGACAAACAGGAACTGGTGCACAGTGGTGGCTAAGAGACTGAGCTCTGAACTGGGAAGTCCCCCAGTTGAAATCTTGCCCGCTTCATGAACTCACTAGGGACTCCAACTATCACCTAGCTGAAGCCATTCAAACAGGGCAGAACAGAATGAAAGGTGCAGGGGTAAAAAAATGCTATAAATCAGACTGGGAACCTTTGGACTTCCAGATGTTGTTGCACTATAGCTCTAATCATCTCTGATCATTGACCATGCTGTTTAAGACTGGTGGGAGTTCTTAAACGTAAGAAGAACACAATGGATCAGGTTGATGGTCTATCTAATCCAGCATCGTGTTCTAAGAGCAGCCAACGAGATGCTGGTATAATAATAATAATTTATTATTTATACCCCCGCCCATCTGGCTGAGTTTCCCCAGCCACTCTGGGTGGCTTCCAATCAAGTGTTAAAAACAATACAGCGTTAAATATAAAAAACTTCCCTGAACAGGGCTGCCTTCAGATGTCTTTTAAAGAGAAAATAGCTGCTTATTTCCTTCACATCTGAAGGGAGGGTGTTCCACAGGGTGGGCGCCACTACCGAGAAGGCCCTCTGCCTGCTTCCCTGTAACCTCGCTTCTCGCAATGAGGGAACTGCCAGAAGGCCCTCGGAGCTGGACCTCAGTGTCCGGGCTGAATGATGGGGGTGGAGACACTCCTTCAGGTATACTGGACCGAGGCCGTTTAGGGCTTTCAAGGTCAGCACCAACACTTTGAATTGTGCTCGGAAACGTACTGGGAGCCAATGCAGATCTCTCAGAACCGGTGTTATGTGGTCCCGGCGGCCACTCCCAGTCACCAGTCTAGCTGCCACATTCTGGATTAGTTGCAGTTTCCGGGTCACCTTCAAAGGTAGCCCCATGTAGAGCGCTTTGCAGTAGTCCAAGCGGGAGATAACTAGAGCATGCACCACTCTGGCGAGACAGTCCGCAGTCAGGTAGGGTCTTAGCCTTCGTACCAGGTGGACCTGGTAGCCAGCTGCCCTGGACACAGAATTAACCTGTGCCTCCATGGACAGCTGTGAGTCCAAAATGACTCCCAGGCTGCCCACCTGGTCCTTCAGCGGCACAGTTACCCCATTCCCATTCAAGACCAGGGAATCCCCCACACCCACCCGCCCCGTCCCCCCAAAACTGTACTTCTGTCTTGTCAGGATTCAACCTCAATCTGGTAGCCACCATCCATCCTCCAACTGCCTCCAGGCACTCACACAGGACCTTCACTGCCTTCACTGGTTGATTTAAAGGAGAGGTAGAGCTGGGTGTCATCTGCATACTGATGAACACCCAGCCCAAACCCCCTGATGATCTCTCCCAGTGGCTTCCTATAGATATTTAAAAGCTTGGGAGAGAGGACGGAACCCTGAGGCACCCCACAAGTGAGAGCCCAGGGGTCTGAACACTCATCCCCCAACAGCACTTTCTGGACACGGCCCAGGAGGAAGGAGTAGGACTCTTTTCATCCGGTTTCCAGCAACTGGTATTAAGAAGCATTCCAGTCCCTCATCATGGAAGCAATGTGTGCCCCTCCCCGGAATTCATTTCCTAATGATCTCTAGCATTGAATTTGCCTTTTCCCCCACACCTGTCCACATTCCACAGTTGCCCAAGAAAATCACAGAATTGTGCAGATTGTTACATAGGGTCGCCTTTGGATTTTAACAGACTGGGCCCTGTCAGGATTTGAGGCTCTGCGGCACTTACACTTGCTGAAGTCGAAAGCCAGCTGTAGACTGGCACAGAGGTAGGCCTGGCAGCTGGCACACTTCAACATATCGCACTCGATATTGGTCCATCCATACTTGGCACAAATCAGAGGAGACAACTCGTGGGGTTTGCCTGCCCACTTAAGGGAGTGCTTGCGTTAAGGAGCTCAACTTCTTATGCTTAGCATAAAGGTTTCCTCTTCCGAGGGCCTACCATGGAATTTAAAACTTTGTCCAACTTTCCCAGCTGTCTAAAGCACCTCCAGGTCCCTTTCCTTCTGGGATGGAACCCCTATTTGGGGACTTCCCTGGCTTTTCTGGCCCACTAAGGACCAGTCTGGATAGTTGGCCTTGGTGAAGATTTGACGTTTTCTCCCCGCAAACAGTTTTTGATCTGGGCTTCCACTGAAATGAGGCTGCATTTTAAACAGTATTTTAATCTTGTTTTTTAAGTTGTATCTTAATCAATTGTTTTTATACCTGATGTTAGCTGCCCTGAGCCCGGTCTTGGCTGGGGATAAATAAAATAAAATAAATAAATAAAATAAAATTGTCTGCAAGCCAGAAGAACCAATCTACATAAGCTATTTTTTTCAGGTGGGACTGATCCCAGTTCCATCTATGAGTATGAAATGCCAGCACTTCCCCGTTAGAAGTATGTTTTCCTGCCTTTCTGTGCCCAATTCTCACCCTACTGCTGAACCGTCTTCTCACTTAGACCTTCCCTTCACTCACCTAACCTACAGAACATGCCCAATTTTGACTTGTTATGAATCCCCACTATTTGGCAGTTTCCAAATTACAAAATGGGGAAATTCCCAGCGGCTGATATTGCTCTTGACTACTGGGGAGTTGCTTGATATAGTTGTCTGAGAAGCAAGGGGAAAAGGATATGGTAAATGTTTCCACTCTGCTGAAGTAGGCTTCTTTACTGGTGGCCTCAAGAGGCAACTCGTCGATCTGGGGAGATCCATTTGCTACTTCAGTGAAAGCGGACGAATCCTTTCTGAAATGCAGGGAAGAGATAGTAAAGTAAGACAATTTTCTGTTCATGGCGGCAGCAAGAACCGATTTCACTCCTGTCTTTCATCAGCTCAAATATGTCTCCACCCAGACCAAAATAAAGCTTCGACAATTGAACAGTTGAAGACCAGCAATCTTGGCCTACTGAACCAATATACAGTGGTACCTTGGTTTAATAAATAATAATAATAATAATTTTTTATTTATACCCCGCCCTCCCCAGCCAAGGCCGGGCTCAGAGCGGCTTACAAGCAATAATAAAAACAAGATGAATGATTACAACTTAAAAACAAAAATAAAATACAACATTAAAATAATGGAACATTAAAATATTAAAATGTAGCCTCATCGCAGGAGGAGAAGGAAAAGCAAAAAGAAAGAGAGGGAGGGAGGGAATCAAATTGGCTCCAAGCCAAAGGCCAGGCGGAACAACTCTGTCTTATAGGCCCTGCGGAAAGAAATCAGATCCTGTTCCATAATCCGTTCCAGAGCGTCAGGGAACTGTTGGCTGAGAAGGGGGGGGGGGGGAGAGATCGGAATGTACAGGGAGCTGCCTCCTTTAATGAGCAGCTGCTCTTCCTCAGAGAGAGAAGAGAAGGAGGGGCTGTCAGGAAACACAGAAACAGACCGAAAGGAACAGCCTCCGACACTTCGGTCGGTCTCTTTGCGTAGGGAAAGCAGGAAAGGGGGGGGGTCAGGAAGTTTCTATACTGGAAAGGGAAGAGGCAGGAGCCACTTCCGGCAACTGATAGTGACTGAGGAAGACATGTTTTTAAGAGCTCCAGATTGTACATAGTTTTTGGACTTAATAAATCTTGTAAAGCTGGCTGGAGTCCCGGGTTGTTATCTCGGCTAGCACCCACATATCATCCTGACACAGAGGTCCATTTGTAAACCAAAACTGATTGTAACTCAAGGCGTGCTTTCGCCAATGGGGCCTCCCCAAAAATTTGTTTGTAATAATAATAATAATAATAAAAATAAAGGGTTGTAATCCAAAAGAAGTTTGCAAACCAGGACACACACTTCCGGGTTTGACGTGTTTGTAATCCAAAGCGTATGCAAACCAAGACGTATGCAAACCAAGGAAACCACTGTACCTCAATGACAGTGCAAAGCACAGGATCAAATGTGTTAAAACCATTCAATCTTCACAGTCGGTACTTAGAATATCTTTCAATTTCCATACAAACATAACATACGGCACACGATTAACATAGTCATGCACAGGGTTTTTTTAAAAAATAAAAAATTATTCCCATTTATTTCCTCACACTTATGACAATAGTGTATATTAGCATGAGCAGAAGTCGGAAGCAGTTGGGAACTGAGGTAGAGTAGCATTGTAGCAGCTTGTAACACTGCTTTTTACAGGCAGCTGCTGCTTTGGTGACAACTGCTGGAACAAGCATCCACGCCAGCACACCTGGCCTAGAAGGGAATGCTGCCCTCAGGCTGAAAAAGGTTCCCCACTCCTGATACAAACTAAAGCATTATCATCCACATGTTAAGTCCACAGCTGTCCTGGGAGCAGAAAACGGGGGACACCTGCCCTGCTCTGCGGGCATCCCCTAAGCTAGCAGCTGGAAACAGAATAATACCCAGGATGTTCCTGTTTTCCCTTTGCTAAAGCAGGGCAGTTCTTCCCAGTGAAGTCCAGCGCCAAGGGCCTTCTGGCGGTTCCCTCCCTGCGAGAAGCCAAGTTACAGGGAACCAGGCAGAGGGCCTTCTCGGTGGTGGCACTCGCCCTGTGGAACACCCTCCCACCAGATGTCAAAGAGGACAACAACTACCAGACTTTTAGAAGACATCTGAAGCATAGCTGTCAACTTTCAGATTTGAAAATAAGGGATCAGCAGCCTCACCTGTCCCGGGAACAGTCTACGGGATATATAACAGTCCAGGATAGCAGCGGGAAACGGCGCTGGAATAAGGGAATTTCCCGCAAAAAAAGGGAAGGTCGACAGCTATGATCTGAAGGCAGCCTTGTTTAGGGAAGCTTTTAATGTTTAATAGGTTATTGTAGTTTAATATTCTGTTGGAAGCCGCCCAGAGTGGCTGGGGAAACCCAGCCAGATGGGCGGGGTATAAATAACAACAACAACAACAAAATATTCCCACAGGACGGGTCATCTTTAACCCCGCCTCACAGAATTGTTGCAAGGATAAAAATGGGGAGGAAGGAGAGAACCATGGAGGAAAGGGAGCAGGATGAATAAATGCACTGAACAAATCCAGGTTTCTATATCCTGTGAGATCCCGGACCCCTTCCTTCTCCTCAGCCCTAGGATCCCGCTTGCCCGTCGCCGTCTGGCCTGCAGCAGACCGAGGGGAAGGCGAGGTCCTCCGGCACGAAAACCGCCTCGGATGCCGCCCAGGCCGCTTCTACGTGCGGATGGGATGGTCGGGCTTCGGCATCGGCTGCTCCTCTCCCCTCCCCGCCTCGCCGCTCACCCTTCCGGGCTGCTTTCCTCCGGAGCGATCCCCTCATCGATCAGCTCCCGTATCTTCTGCGGCGTGATGGCCGGCGACTTCGTCTTGGCCCCCGAATCGCCATCCTCCTTCTCCGGGGCAGCAGCAGCAGCTGCCGTAGCGCTGGGCGCCGCCATCTTGGTCCCTCGCTATAAACCTTCCGCCGCGCCTCCTCACCAAGGTGGCAGACCAACATTGGTTCCGGGGAGATTCGGTTCGCGCCCATCGCTACCCGCAAGGCTGGTCTCTCTCTCTCTCTTTTTATTTATGCTTTTCAGGTTTATACATTTCACTGGTTTTACAATCATTTTAACATTTCAAAAATTCGAACTTCCTTCCGCCTCTTTTCTCCTGTTCCTTAAATTTATTGTTAATATCTTCTGCATATCCAAATGAACTTAGCTTGTTCATTTATTCATCTACTTTAAATCTATACTCTTATAAAAAAAAACTGCAGGTTATTACAGTAATCCTGGTAATGTTTTTATCTGTTTACAATTACTCAATAAACCAGTTCCACCCTTTTATAAAAAGAGTGGCTAGGGAAACCCAGCCAGGTGGGCTGAATATGAATTTATTATTATTATTATTAGTAGTAGTAGTAGTACTAATAACATTCATTTTGTTTCTCTTCTGCAGCCCTTAAAACTGTCGCGACCTCCTTAGAACTCCTGGGAACTATAGTTTTCGCGCTAGCGCCCAGGACACCTCCCTCGCAGAACTACAACTCCCAAGATTCCTGGCGAAGAAGAACCGTCTCTTCCGCCTGTCGATCCGCTATTTCCTATATCGATTGCTCCTGCCTTCCCCCCAATCCCCCTTCTGTGCAGAAAGGCCTTAACCTTGCGAGCGATTGCTCTGGCCTGGCTGCCTCCCCCTCCCCCTTCCTTTCCATGATGACGTCGCCCACCCCTTTCGCCTCTCCTCCTCTTCCTCCAAGCCGACCCAACAACCGCGCCTCCGATTGGCCGGCGCTGTGCAAGGCCGGCGCCTATTGGCTGTGGTAGCGGGAAAATTCTTGTTTCCCCTCCGCTCCTCGCGCAGGCACGCACAAGCCCCTCCTCCAGCCCCTCACGTCGCGCTCCGATTGGCCGGCGCTGTGCAAGGCCGGCGCCTATTGGCTACGGCAGCGGGAAACTTTCGTTCCACCCCCCCCGCTCCTCGCGCAGGCACGCACAAGCCGCTCCTCCAACAACCGCGCCTCCGATTGGCCGGCGCTGTGCAAGGCCGGCGCCTATTGGCTGTGGCAGCGGGAAACTCTTGTTTGCCCCCCCTCCTCCAGCCCCTCACGTCGCGCTCCGTTTGGGCGACTGTGAGGGAGCCGAGAAGAGGAAGGAGGGCCAAGATGTCGGCGGGGAACGGAGAGGGCTGGGACGGCAACCGGCAGCGCGGCGCCGGCGGCGGGAACGGGCCCGCGGCTCAAGCCCCGCGCGGGGGGCTCCTCAACCGCTTCGTCAGGCTCCCGCCGGGCCCGGGCCGAGGCGGTGAGTGGGGGGGGGGTAAGGAGGGAGCGTCTGCGTCTGCGCCGCCGCCACAGCCAGAGCCCCGCTGCCCACCCCGAATTGGTGTCGTTGAGTCGTGACCCCCTGGACCAGAGCACGCTAGGCCCTCCTGTCTGTTGAAACCAGACGTCGGGCATTTAATGTTGCCGGTCTTAGAACCACAGAATTGTAAAGGACACCAAGGGCCATCTAGTCCAACCCCCTTCAGCGCAGAATTCACAGCTGAGAGATGGCCACCCAACCTCTGCTTAAATACCTCCAACAAAGGAGAGCCCACTACAGTGGTACCTCGGGTTACATACGCTTCAGGTTACATACGCTTCAGGTTACAGACTCTGCTAACCCAGAAATAGTGCTTCAGGTTAAGAACTTTGCTTCAGGATGAGAACAGAAACTGTGCTCTGGCGGCGCAGCAGCAGGAGGAGGCCCTGTTAGCTAAAGTGGTGCTTCAGGTTAAGAACAGTTTCAGGTTAAGTACGGACCTCCGGAACGAATTAAGTACTTAACCCGAGGTACCACTGTACCTTCTGAGGGCATTCATTCCACTGTCAAACAACTCTTGCCCTCAGAAAGGTCTTCCTAACTTTTATTTAGAATCACCTTTCTTTGTAATCTGCTTCGGGTCCTGCCCTCTGGAGTGGCAGAAAACAAGCTTGCTCCATCTTCCATGTGACAGCCCTTCAGATATTTGAAGATATTTGTATACACCTAAAAAGTGGTTATAGCTAACAGTGTTCTAGCCATCCTAGAAGTCATGATTTAGGCCCAAGGAGCCAGGAAGAGATCGTTCATCTATGCACACATCATTTCTCAGTCATTTATTTCCATCATTCTAATGTCATTTCTGCAAAACCACTTTCTTCATTTAAGTTGTTGTTGTTGTTTAGTCATGTCCGACTCTTTGTGACCCCCTGGACCAGAGCACGCCAGGCACTCCTGTCTTCCACTGCCTCCCGCAGTTTGGTCAAACTCATGCTGGTCGCTTCGAGAACACTGTCCCACCATCTCGTCCTCTGTCGTCCCCTTCTCCTTGTGCCCTCCATCTTTCCCAGCATCAGGGTCTTTTCCAGGGAGTCTTCTCTTCTCATGAGGTGGCCAAAGTCTTGGAGCCTCAGCTTCACGATCTGTCCTTCCAATGATCACTCAGGGCTGATTTCCTTCCGAATGGATAGGTTTGATCATCTTGCAGTCCATGGGACTCTCAAGAGTCTCCTCCAGCACCAGAATTCAAAAGCATCCATTCTTCGGTGATCAGCCTTCTTTATGGTCCAGCTCTCACTTCCATACATCACTACTCGGAAAACCATAACTTTAACTATACGGAACTTTGTTGGCAAGGTGATGTCTCTGCTTTTTAAGACGCTGTCTAGGTTTGTCATTGCTTTTCTACCAAGAAGCAGGCGTCTTTTAATTTTGTGGCTGCTGTCACCATCTGCAGTGATCACAGAGCCCAAGAAAGGAAAATTTCTCACTGCCTCCATTTCTTCCCCTTCTATTTGCCAGGAGGTGATGGGCCCAGTGGCCATGAGCTTAGTTTCTTTGATGTTGAGCTTCAGACCATATTTTGTGCTCTGCCCGAATATATATATGGAGAAGGTGCTGCTGAATTTGAATGTCTTGTGCTTGATTGGGGGCTTCCGGCTGACCGCCGTTGGAAGCAGCTTGCTGGGCTGGGGCCACGTTGGTCTGATCCGCTTATAAGGGTTTATGGAGGGGCGTTTGGGGAGCCATCTCAGGTGACATTCGCCCTGCGCGTGCACAATGCAGGGAGCCCCATGTGTAAATCCCGAACAGCAGCCCTGCGAGGTCGCCTGATGCTGCAGTCACTGCCTTGGGGTGAGCTTCATGTGTGTGTGTGTGTATACAGTGGCACCTTGGTTTTCAAAAGCCTTGGTACTCAAACAACTTTGAACCCAAACACTGCAAACCCGGAAGTAAGTGTTCCAGTTTGCGAACGTTTTTCGAAAGTCAAACGTGTTGCGTTTTGAGTGTTACGCTTCTGATGTGAGTGCCACACTTCCGTTTTGAGTGTTACGCTGAGGTCTATTTTTGCTTTTTATTTCGTGTTTTTGTTTTTGCAGCCCTTTTTGTTTTGTTTTTCTGACTGGAGCCCAGTTCAGCCCCTGATGGATTGATTGTGTGACTACAGTACATTGTTTATTGCTTTCATTTTATGGATGAATTGTCTTGTTAGATAGTAAAGTCCATGTTATCTTCAATACTGTATTATTTGTTTTCTAGTACAGTACATTACTGCTTTTATTTTACGGATCAGTGGTCTTGTTAAAGAGTAAAATTCATCTTAAATTGTTGTTTTAGGGGTTGTTTTTTAAAGTCGGGAGTGGATTAATCCATTTTGCATTACTTTCTATGGGAAAGCGTGCCTTGGTTTTGGAACGCTTTGGTTTTGGAACGGACTTCCAGAACGGATTAAGTTTGAGAACCCAGGTACCACTGTATGTTGCAACTTGCGTACAGCGCCTTGGCCGATCCTGAACAGCAGCCCTGAAAGGTAGCTTGGCGTTGTTGCTTCTCCGGTTTGCTGTTGTGGGGTGAAGGGAGAGCTCAAGCAGCTTGCTTAAGGCCCCCTAATGAGTTCCTGACAGAGGTGAGACCAGGACTTCCTGACTCATAGCTTTAGCCACTATGCCACACAAGCTTTTGGCACCTTTCCCGTCGTTCGTGACTAATTCCACCCCATAAAACAGTGCCAAGTTCATTGCATTGGAAACGTGCTGCTTGATCCCTTGCATGGTTATTGGATCTAAATCCCATGGTGCTCACTGGTATTTACCCCAAGAGTGCATAGTGTTGCACTTTCGGTTACTAAAATGTTTATATACTTCCTGTTTCCTGCTTACATTAACTGTCAAAAGCGCAACTAAAACTTTTAAAAGAATCAGGTGCAATATATAAGGGGGGAAATGTAAAGAAAGTTGGACATTGACCAGCTTGCTGATGCCGCCAGTTTTTCAGGTGCTGTTGAAACACAGCCAGGATAGGAAGTCCCGTAATGTGTGTGCCACAGAGAATGCTTTTCCCTCATGTGCCACCACCAACCAGTCTTCTGATGGTGGAATGGCCAGAGCAGTCTGTCAGTATCACCTGAGTGGACCGGTGAACTCACCTTGGAGGAGACAGTCTTTTAAGTATCAGAGTTCCAAGCCGCACAGTGCTTTAAAAATCGTTCTCAGTACTTTGGGTTGGGTCTGGAAAGAAATCAGAAAATCGGTACAGGTGGTATGGCAGTGGAGCAACACACTTCAGGAACTTGTTGCTAGTCAGAACTCTTGACTCCAGCTTCCTGCATCAACTGAACACGCTTAGAGTCCTGCTATTCCAAATATCTTTCAAAGAGAGTCTGATGCAAGACTTGTTACTGTAATGCAAGTCTAGGTGTAACAAGTACATAACCGCAGCTGGATCTGCTCTCTCTAGGTTTGGTTGCAGTTGGCGTGTTAGTTTAAGATGTGCAAAAGCTCTCCTTCCTGGTCACAGTTATCACTGGTACTGGCTATCTAGGAGCACAGTCACACCATAAACAACCTTATTGGCTCCCAGTACATTTCCGAGCACAATTCAAAGTGTTGGTGCTGACCTTTAAAGCCCTAAATGGCCTTGGTCCAGTATCCCTGAAGGAGCGTCTCCACCCCCATCGTTCTACCTGGACACTGAGGTCCAGCGCCGAGGGCCCTTCTGGCAGTTCTCTTGCTGCGAGAAGCCAAGTTACAGGGATCCAGGCAGAGGGCTTTCTTGGTGGTGGCACCCGCCCTGTGGAACGCCCTCCCACCAGGTGTCAAAGAGAACAACAACTACCTTCAGACATCTGAAGGCAGCCCTGTTTAGGGAAGCTTTTAATGTTTGATGCTTTACTGTATTTTAATATTTTGTTGGAAGCTGGCTAGAGTGGCTGGGGAAGCCCAGTCAGATGGGCAGGGTATAAATAAATTATTATTATTATTATTTATTAAGACCGGTCTGTGCCTACATCCCTGCATCATGGTCCTCTTGACCAGCAGCACATCTAACTCTTCGTTAATGTTCTTTGTTAGCGAGGCCACACTTTTTTTTGTTATTGTGACAGGGCGCCTGAATGCATACTGGTTTATGTGCATGTAGCTAAACCACATCCGAGCGAGGTACTTCAACCCCATTTCATGTTACTGCTGGGTGCATGTCTAGGGAGTGCACGGAGACCATGAATCAGGCCAGCTAGTGTGATCTTGGCCCTCTGCCACAGGGTTCATCGGACTGGGAGAGGTGGCAGTCTGAAAAGGGCTTCAGTTCCATCAAGGTTAAGCTTTAGTTTTAGTTTGTTAACTCGTATGATGCAGTCGCTTATCAAGCTCAGGCATTAATTCAGCGCTTCTGCAGCCTTTCTGGAATTGGGATGAAAAGCGAGGAGAGGCGGTGTTATTTCTGTACCGATGGCTCTGTACCTTGTATGTGCAGATGACCTCTCCCAGCATTTTCATATTTCAGCATAAGGGCTGAAATAGAACCCCAGATGGAAAAAAATGTTGAGCAGGTGACCTCTACCACCAACTGTTGGTAAACCAACTTCTAGGAAGGACTGAAACCACAGTGGAAAAACCCCTCCCAGATAATGTTGAGAGTTCATAAGAGCCTCCTGGATCAAGCTAGTAATCCGTCCACTCCTGTTCTCATAGTGGCCAGCCCAGATACATATGAGAAGCCCACAAGCCAATACAGTGGTACCT
This sequence comes from Podarcis bocagei, assembly GCF_964188305.1. Classification (NCBI taxonomy): domain Eukaryota; kingdom Metazoa; phylum Chordata; class Lepidosauria; order Squamata; family Lacertidae; genus Podarcis; species Podarcis bocagei. The sequence continues at coordinate 7,785,509 of NC_138135.1, forward strand.
CGGGTTAAGTACTTAATACGTTCTGGAGGTCCGTTCTTAACCTGAAACTGTTCTTAACCTGAAGCAACACTTTAGCTAATGGGGCCTCCTGCTGCTGCCGCACCGCCACTGCACGATTTCTGTTCTCATCCTGAAGCAAAGTTCTTAACCCAAGGTACGATTTCTGGGTTAGCGAAGTCTGTAACCTGAAGCGTATGTAACCTGAGGTACCACTGTATGATTGAAAGCCAGAAATGTTTGGAGGATCAGCTGTAACCATCCACAACACCACATCTCCTTGTGTAGCTTTTACACAAACTGTTTACACACACCTGTCATGACTTACCTGCTCCCATGCCCGCCAATGAAAACGGGTTCTCGGGAATTTATCCAAGATGGAACTGGAGCAGCTTCCTTTCTTGTGTTGAGACTTTATCCACTGTGATGCTCCCTCCTTTGTCGTCTTTCTATGCTGCTTCACCCAGCCTTGCAAAATATATTCTGTCCCGCCTTAGTTCATGAAAATCTTTTGTCTCTCTGCTTTAGGCCACAGAGTCCCACCAGCTAGAAGCGGCCACCGTTGTGTGGCAGACAATGCCAACTTGTACGTGTTCGGCGGATACAATCCTGACTATGATGAGTCTGGAGGGCCAGAGAATGAAGACTACCCACTCTTCAGGGAGCTTTGGCGATACAACTTTGCTACCGGCACCTGGCATCAAATGGGCACAGAGGGTTACATGCCTCGAGAGTTAGCATCTATGTCACGTGAGTGGAGGAGAATGAATTATTGCGGTAGTAAAGCATAAATGTAACTCTTCACCTTAATGGCATTCATGTTGTGAACTGCCCTGACATCTATGCACGAAGGGTGGTATACAAATTTAATAATCATCATCTGTCCCATCTGTATAAGTGCAGTAATTGAGTAAGATTAGAGTGAGCTATTTTGAGATCCGTTTTGTAACTCCTGTACTTAAAATAGGGTCTTATAAAAGTCCAGGCTTAGATGCCAAGAAGGACTTGGCTTCGTATTGTTGCTGTCCAGATCTGCGCTGTGGATAAATTCATGTTACACAGTTGTGGCTACCAAGAGTCTTAAGAGGTGTGGCACTACCACTACCACCACCATCACCCCAGCAGTGGCCATGGGGTTGTTTTTTTGCAGGGCTTTCTCGCATCCCTTTTCTTTTGGAACTGCTACAGCTTGGGACGCTGGGGGCGCTGAATGCTGGAGCTCTGTCCTTTCTCTTTACTTCTCCCCCCCACCCACCCCAGAAAGTCTTCGTGGTGGATGTACTTTGCATGATTCATCCACAGCTCTGAAAAGCAATATGAGTTGCTCGGGTTCCTTTAGTATGCTTTGTCTGTTCATTTGCATGCCCATTCATACTGCTTGCGCATGAACCCGTCTGCTGCTCACGCTCCACCTGCACAGGCCCCATTTACCCAGCGCTAACGCGGGTGATGCTGTGGGTTAAACCACTGAGCCTAGGACTTGCCGATCAGAAGGTCGGCGGTTCGAATCCCTGCGATGGGCTGAGCTCCCGTCGCTCGGTCCCTGCTCCTGCCAACCTAGCAGTTCAAAAGCACGTCAAAGGGCAAGCAGATAAATTGGTACCATCCAACAGGAAGGTAAATGGCGTTTCCGTGCTCTGTTCTGGTTTGCCAGAAGTGGCTTAGTCATGCTGGCCACATGACCCAGAAGCTGTATGCCAACTCCCTCGGCCAATAAACAAAATGAGTGCCGCAACCCCAGAGTCGGTCACGACTGGACCTAATGGTCAGGGGTCCTTTACCCTTTACCTTTAACTTGTTAGTTCTATGTCACTGGCAAGAGGGCTCTCTCCATCCCTTCGCTAGACTTTTGGTTACTGGTGAACAGCTCAGCAGAGAAGACGATTGTTCCAAAGTGCAGTTGAGGGCTACCAAATCTGCATGTCAAAGGTTTTGTTCTGCATTCTTGTTTTCTGCCAGTTGTGTTGCATGGGAATAACCTCTTGGTCTTTGGTGGCACCGGAATCCCCTTTGGCGAGAGCAATGGCAATGACGTCCATGTCTGCAACGTCAAGTACAAGCGCTGGGCCCTCTTCAACTGTCGAGGGAAGAAGCCCAACCGCATCTATGGACAGGTACAGGGGGGTGTCATCCACTGCAGCCCCTATTCTACTCTACAGGGAAGTTTTTAATGATTGATGTTTTATTTTGTTGGGAGGCACCCAGAGTGGCTGGGGCAACCCTGTTCAGATGGTCAGGATGTAAATATTATTATCATTATTATCAGACTCTTGAAGGACAGAGAGTGGTTCCATATTCCTGAGAGGTTTGTGCCCTTAATTCAGGTCTCACTTATCTCCTCGGGTCTAAAAATGGGGAGCAGTTCTCAAGTTCCTGATCATGAAGTATACTGGAGCACCTTTGGGGGATTGCATAGTATGAAGTCAGAGAGATAAGCATTTAATTTGAGCCCAAGGTCTTGATGGCTTAGCCCTATAAAAGAGAAAAATAGAATATGCTGGAGCGTGTACAGTCATACCTCAGGTTACAGACGCTTCAGGTTGCGTTTTTTCGGGTTATGGACCGCCAAAACCCAGAAGTACCGGAATAGGTTACTTTCGAGTTTCAATGGTCAGGCATGCGCAGAAGCGCTAAATCGCGCTTTTCACATGCGCAGAAGCGCCAAATTGCAACATGCGCAGACGTGCCTCTGCGGGTTGCAGATGCTGCGGGTTGCAAACGTGCTTCCCGCACGGATCACGTTTGCAACCCGAGCGTCCACTGTACAGAGTGTTTTTTGATTTTAGGTACCACAACCATTTTCCATATATCCAAGGCTAGAGGCCGTTCCCTTACCCCACCCTGTGTCTGTACACATTGCAGTGTTTCAGTACCACACTTCAACCATAAGCTCAAATCAGTTCACGAAAATGAGATCGGACTTACAGGCAGATTTCGTTGCCCTGGCAATACCAAGTGCTGTCCGTGGCATACTGTCACTCCTGGCTCTGCTCCCTTGAAAGTGGTGTGACAAAGGGGATCCAGGGAAGGGGGAGATGGATGCTCTTCAGAGGATACCTGCCTTTCGGCTGCCTTCCTATGGTCCTCGTTCAGTTCCCCTGCAGCTCTTCCCTCTTCTCCCCTACCAGGCGATGGCGATCATAAATGGCTCCTTGTACGTATTCGGAGGCACGACAGGATACATTTACAGCACAGACCTGCACAAGCTGGACCTGAACACCAGGGAGTGGACCCAGCTGAAGCCAAACAACATGCACTGCGACATGCCGGAGGAAAGGTGAGCTTGGCCCCTTGCTCAGTGGCGCTTGCTGCGTAAAACTGGCTGCAGGGGCGACCAGCCTCAAGTCTTCCTCATTCAAAATGACAGTCTCTCGATAGACAAGTTCTTATTAAAATGTCATTTCCAATTCAAAAAAATTGGCCATCTCTTCAGCCACATCCCCCTGGCCTCCAGATATTGTTAGGGCTTTGTGGTTTAGTTGGGATGCCTAAATTTGGAAACATTTGCTATGAAAATTCTAGCATGTCTGGTGGAGTGTCTCGCCAGAGTGGTGCATGCTCTGGTTATCTCTCGCATGGACTACTGCAATGCGCTCTATGTGGGGCTACCTTTGAAGGTGACCCGGAAACTACAACTAATCCAGAATGTGGCAGCTAGACTGGTGACTGGGAGTGGCCGCCGAGACCACATAACACCGGTCTTGAAAGACCTACATTGGCTCCCAGTACGTTTCCAAGCACAATTCAAAGTGTTGGTGCTGACCTTGAAAGCCCTAAACGGCCTCGGTCCAGTATATCTGAAGGAGCGTCTCCACCCCCATCGTTCTACCTGGACACTGAGGTCCAGCTTCGAGGGCCTTCTGGTGGTTCCCTCACTGCGAGAAGCCAGGTTATACAGGGAACCAGGCAGAAGGCCTTCTCGGTGGTGGCACCCGCTCTGTAGAACGCCCTCCACCAGATGTCAAAGAGAACAACAACTTCCAGAGTTTTAGCAGACATCTGAAGGCAGCCCTGTTTAGGGAAGCTTTTAATGTTTGATGTTTTATTGTATTTTAATATTTGGTTGGAAGCCGCCCAGAGTGGCTGGGGAGGCCCGGCCAGAAGGGCAGGGTATAAATAATATTTTATTTTTATTTTTATTCTTATTCATATGTAGCATGGCATTCTTGGCTGACAGACTGAGAAAACTCAATGCACCACAGGGGCTAGAAACTTGTGCATGCACACACACACACACACACACAAATGAGCAGGCAGATGAAGCTACAAATAATTTTGACTTTGTCTTTCCAGATACAGACATGAAATTGCACATGACGGACAGAGGATTTACATCTTAGGAGGGGGAACTTCTTGGACAGCCTATTCCTTGGAAAAGGTAATAGGATCAACCGCCAAAATACTTTTTATTAGTTTGATTTCTCGCTAGTGAGATCAGAAAGTAAGCCTGTGACCAGAACTGGTGAATTTTAATAGCAGAATGTTGGGGTCTTGAGTTTTTGGCACATAATGCAGATTGGTGAGTGATCGAGTGAATGGGATTGGGATTGGTTTGGGAGAACTGGGGTCCAGTCACTGCTCTGATCGATTGTGTGGCAGGTCGCCCTTTTTTCCATCTCAGAACATTGTTCTTGCAAGGGGGAAACGTCCACCAGGGTGCCATGAAGACTAAATTGCAAAGATTTGCAGACTAGGAATCCTAATATGTTTCACCTGGATCTCTAGTAGGGCACAACCTGGGATGAATTTATCCTGTGCAAGCCCCCTTTGACATACATAGCCACACTTTTGCACAGTTCCTGTTGATTTAATTGATATAATAATAAAATTTTATTTATACCCTGCCCTCCCCAGCCGAAGCCGGGCTCAGAGCAGCTAACAACAATAAAAGTAACACAGTTTACATAAAATCACAATCAATTAATTGAAATACATTCTAAAATCAATTCATTCTAAAATCAATTCAGAATCAAATTAATGGCAACCGTTGGGCTAGAGTTCTATGAGGTTTACAGAAGGAGGGGGTCAGACTGTGCCTTGGCCAAAGGCCTGGTGGAACAGCTCTGTCTTTTTATATATATATATATATAAATATTAAAGTTTCAGAAAAAGGAATTGCATTAAAGCAAAAAATACAAGAATAAAAGACAAAAATAAAAATACAAGAAAAATACAGAATAAGTACACAGATAAAAAAATAAAAAATCAACCTTTCCATATCTTACATTCATATCCTTGTTTCCCTGACCTCCTCATACCTCCCTTTTTTGTATTCCAATTCAGTTAATTAATTCAGCAATTTCTTTCCCTCCTTATTATCCTGATCTTTGATCTTAATATATTATAACATTAAATTTTTACCTATTTAAAAATCCAATTTTCCATATTCTTTTATATCATTACAGCTAGAAACCGCTTAGCTTCATTCAAACATCCTTCTAACCCTCATTAATTTTGCAATACTTCTGTAAAGAGTCTTTAAATTTCTTCCAATCTTCTTCCACCGACTCTTCTCCCTGGTCTCGGATTCTGCAAGTCATTTCCGCTGGAACAGCTCCGTCTTGCAGGCCCTGCGGAAAGATGTCCAGTTCCGCAGGGCCCTAGTCTCTTGGGACAGAGCGTTCCACCAGATCGGGGCCACGGCTGAAAAGGCCCTGGCTCTGGTTGAGGCCAGCCTAACCTCCCTGTGGCCCGGGACCTCCAAGATATTTTTGTTTGAAGACCGTAAGGTCCTCCGTGGGACATACCAGGAGAGGCGGCCCCGTAGATCAGGCCGGTGGCCCATCTAATCCTGCATCCTACAGCCAAGCAAAAGCCCCAATGGGAAGACCACAGAGCAGGATCCGATCACAAGAGCACTCGCTTCTCCTGTATTTTCCAGCAACCAGCATTCAGAAGCACTGCTTCCTCCCAGCTGCGGAGAGCAGAGCAGAGCCTTCGAGAGACACCTCCTCCATGAAAGGGAGCCTGGACAGCCTGAAGGAGATCTGGTGGGATCTGGTGGGAGGAGCAGCTGAAACAAGGGCTGAAACACTCCTGTAGGTGGCAAGCAGACTGATAGATGCAGGAACTAAAGATAAGGCAGTGCCCCCTGAACCAAGTATAGTGGAAGGCCAATGACTTGAAACTCCAGCGGGTGCAGAATGCTGCAGCGAGGCTCCTCACAGGGTCCCTGCCATGGGAGCATATTCACCCAGTGCTTTACCAGTTGCACTGGCTCCCGGTGGAGTACAGGGTCAGGTTCAAGGTGCTGGTCTTGACCTTTAAAGCCCTTTGTGGCTTAGGGCCCTCATATCTACGGGACCGCCTCTCCTGGTCCTGCCCCGCAGAGGACCTTAAGGTCCATGAATACCCATAGTTTAGAGGTCCCGGGCCCTAAGGAAGTCAGACTATCCTCCACCAGGGCCAGGGCCTTCTCAGTGATGGCTCCGACCTGGTGGAATGCTCTGTCCCATGAGACTAGGGCCCTTCAGGATTTAACCTCCTTCCGTGTAAGACAGAGCTATTCCGCCTGGCCTTTAATTTGAATTCAGCCTGTTCTTTTATTTCCCTTCCCTTCTCTTTCTTCCCCCTCCCCTTTTATGAAGATCACCCGCTCTGGGATCCCACAGCTAATTCTCCCCTGGTCTCCTCGCTGGCCCAAGTAGGACCAATTCAGCCAGCCAGTCCTGGGGATTATCTAATGCTTATTTCCCCTAAATTGATTTTTGAATTTTATTGTTATTCATGTTTTTATACTGTATTTTATGCTGCTTTTATAATTAAGTGTTTTAAATTTGTTGTTAGCCGCCCTGAGCCTGGTTTTTGAACCGGGAAGGGCGGGGTATAAATAATTATTATTATTATTATTATTATTATTATTATTATTATTATTATTATTATTAATTATTGCTGAAGTTACAAGAAAGCAGATTTTCACTTAAAACATCAGGAAGAACATTCTGACAGTAAGAACCATTTGACAGGTTGCCAAGGCGCACAGAATTATAACAGCTCAAGTTTCCCTTCGGCAGCAGGCAGATGACATGGCATTTTCAAGTGTCAGCCTCTTGCTTAATTTCCAACGCTTTAGCTATTTAACCTGGAAACCTCTTGTGGGGTGATGGAGTGGGCTTGTCGGGTGAACTTGCTGGCAGAGGCCTTGAGTTCAGCCATTGCCATGTTCCATTTATGTCATTAAAAATATATATATAATTGTATTATTTCTGTCGCTTAAGATCCACGCCTACAACCTTGAAACAAACACCTGGGAAGAAATTGCAACAAAGCCTCATAAGAAAAAAGGTAGGCTTTTGAAAAATAGCATATATTGGCAGGGGATGAAAAGACAAAAATATTTGTAGCCAGAAATAAAATGTTGGTGGGGGCCCCTGGGAGAGATTCAAAAGAAGTTTGCAAACAAGTCAGTCTTCTCAAAACCTTTGTACTTTCCTCTTTGTTAAAAAGCCAAACTAAGCCCATAGATTGATCTGAAATATACACCAAAAATGTTGCATAATTCCAGGTCTCATGTATAGTACCTGGTTCCAGATTAATTTTTTTAATAACTAGATACAGTGGTACCTTGGGTTACAGATGCTTCAGGTTACAGGTGCTTCAGGTTACAGACTCCACTAACCCAGAAATAGTACCTCGGGTTAAGAACTTTGTTTCAGGATGAGAACAGAAATCGTGCTCTGGCAGCACGGCAGCAGCGGGAGGCCCCATTAGCTAAAGAGGTGTTTCAGGTTAAGAACGGACCTCCAGAACGAATTAAGTTCTTAACCCGAGGTACCACTGTATTTCTCTGGATTCTGGTGCCTTTAGGAAATCTGACATCTCAGAAACACTTTTTAAAATGTACAGTAAACTTTCAAGAGGGGTTATGTTCCAGAGATCGTGCTAAACCAAAATCGCATATAGTAAAAACACCGTGGGTTCTTTGGTGGGTGGGATTGCCATTGACTTTCCCCCCAGATGCCTGTCCCTAATTATTTATTTAGCCAAGCACTTAAATGCACACAAATTATATGCACATATGTTGTGGGCTTACTGTATTCATGTAGAGCTCAGATTTAGTGATTCCACTTGACTTGGGCTCTAATCAACGCTCATAGTTAGGATCTTGTAACCTTTCTTGATATGAAGTCTCCCTCCTCCGGGTGGCCTTTCAACATATTTCAGTTCAGATTATTTTCCCCTGGTCATTTTTATTGGTTTGCTCTCACAACCCTCTCTTCAATGGGCATTCCAGAGCGCTTGTAAAGTGAGCACAAACTGTTCTTAGGCTTCAGATAGCCATGTTGGTCTGACTCAGTCAAAATCAAAAATTAAAAAAATAGTCCAGTAGCACCTTAGAGACCAACTAAGTTTGTTCTAGGTATCTTTCGTGTGCATGCACACTTCTTCAGATAACACACTGAAGATACAGACTGAAGTGTGTTATCTGAAGAAGTGTGCATGCACACGAAAGCTTATACCTAGAACAAACTTAGTTGGTCTCTAAGGTGCTACTGGACTATTTTTTTGTTCTTAGGCTTTTCATCTTTATCCACACACAATCTAAAATATGCTTTAGGAGTAGGCAGTTTCCTCCCTCCCTGTTTCGACTTCACCTCTTCACATGGATTAAACTGAAGGATGGCTACAGGTCAGTTGGTATTGGACGATCGTATGAGTGTTTCACAGCCAGGCACAAGAATTCTTTGCAATTCATGTTAAGCCCCTTTTCAGGCTGGCCGGCCCCTTTCCAATAATGAGAAATCCGCATTTACTGAACAGTCTTCTCTTCCGTTACACTCGCTCACCCTCAGGTTTTTGTTCCACAGATTTCCCGGCGGCCAGGAGATGTCACAGTTGTGTACAGATAAAAAATGGTAAGAATCACTGGCTCACTGGCATGTGAAATCCCAACTGGGGTGAAGCTTTTCAGCCTACTTCTGTATGCACACAACAGTCCATCTTTGAGGTGCTGCGGTGCCTCAGCATGTTCAGAAACATTCTAACAGCAGAGGGTGGAAGGGTCAGCCATATTGTTGGAAAGCTTGTCACAAGAGAAATGGGAGGCTGGTTTGACTCGAGGGGAGAAACATCGTAACCCCAGGGCCACTTCCTCCAAATGGACTCTGGTTTGTCAAATGTCCATGTCACTTCCCACTTAAAAAAAAGAAAGAAAGAGTACAGTCATACCTCGTGTTACAGATGCTTGAGGTTGCGTTTTTTCGAGTTGTGGACTGCCGAAACATGGAAGTACTGGAACGGGTTACTTCCGTGTTTTAGCTGTCACGCATGCGCAGAAGCTCTAAATCACACTTTGCACATGCACAGAAGCGCTGAATCGCAACCCGTGCGTGCGCAGACACAGGTTGCGAATGCTGCGGGTTGCGAACGTGCATCCCACACGGATCATGTTCGCAACCCGAGCATCCACCGTATCCCAGTGCCATTTACAACCAAAGTGAAAAAGAATAATAAAATCACATAAACTTGGTTAAAAATGGATTTAATGTTCCAATTTATTGTTGGTTGTGCCCAAATGCATGGAAGGACAAAAACTTCTTTGTCTGGCAGTGCCAAGGGGGCATTCCTGGGAAGAGTGTTCCATAAATAGGGTGAGTGGGCAGGAAGGAAGGAAGTGGGTGGATGTGGGAAAATTCAGAATTTTGCTTATTACTTAGTTATTTAACTATTACTTGAGTCCAAAGAGCTCAGGGAAGCATACATGTTACAACCCTCCCGCCCAATTCATCCTCTCAGCAGCCCTCTAAGGTGGGCTATAATGGTTGAGTGGAGACTTGAACCCGAGCCGTCCTCGCTGCATACACTGGGTTATTATTAAGGTTTGTATCCTGCCCTTCATCTGAAGATCCCAGGGCGTTTCTCAACAGAAAAATACAAAATAAGAACGCAAGATACATAATAAATCACAGACAAAAACTAACGCCTCCCACAAACACATTTTAAAAGCCACAGGGTGTTTCTCAGCCAAACACCTGGTTGAAGAGAAACTTTTTCGCCTGGCACCTAAATATATGTACCGTATTTTTTGCTCTATAAGACTCACTTTTTCCCTCCTAAAAAGTAAGGGGAAATGTGTGTGCGTTTTATGGCACGAATGCAGGCTGCGCAGCTATCCCAGAAGCCAGAACAGCAAGAGGGATTGCTGCTTTCACTGCACAGCGATCCCTCTGGCTTCTGAGATTCAGAATATTTTTTTCCTTGTTTTCCTCCTCCAAAAACTAGGTGCGTCTTGTGGTCTGGTGCATCTCATAGAGTGAAAAATACGGTTATAAAGGTGCCAGGTGAGGCTACCTGGGGAGATCATTCCTCAAATGGGGAGCCACCGCAGAAAAGGTCCATTCTTGCGTTGCTTCTCCTGGAGAGGGCACATCAAGAAGGGCCTCAGATGATGGTGGCAGGGTCTGGGTCAGTTCATATGGGGAGAGGCATTCCTTGATGGGGGGGGGGGTACTGTTCCTAGGTTCCCAGGCAAGATTAAAAGTTACTGTACTTTTCCATGTAGAAGATGTTTTTTTCTTTAAAAATCATGCTAAAAAGTGGGGGTCGTCTTATACCTGGGTAGTGCATAGGGTGGGCATTTGATTGGTTGCTGCCGTGGCTGTTGTGCGTGTTATTAGATGCCGCGTCAATGGGTGGTGTTGATTGGCTGACGCTCCAGCAGTTGGGCAGGCGATTGGCAGCTTCTGCAGGCAATGGGACAGACGGGAAGCGGATTCTGCAACACCTGCGGGCGAGCGATTTTTGGCAATCCTCTGCAAAAAAAAAAAGCTCAGCAACTCTGTGCCATCTTCCCCCATTTTCTTTGAGTCCCCCAAAATAGGGGTAGTCTTATACACGGGGGTGTCTTATATATAAGACACGGCGGTAGTGTCTTATACACGGCGGTAGTCTTATACACGGGGGTGTCTATATATAAAAGTACGGTATTTCCTTGAAAAGATGGAGGTGGGGGAGCATACCCTGTTTCCCCAAAAGTAAGACATCCCCCGAAAATAAGACCTACTTCCAGTTTTGCCTCTCGCTGTAATATAAGGCATCCCCCCCGAAAATAAGACCTCCCCGATAATAAGGCCTCCCCGGAATACCCTGTTTTCCCAAAAGTAAGACATCCCCCCAAAATAAGACTTAGCGCATCTTTGGGAGCAAAAATTAATATAAGACACTGTTTTATTTTCGGGGAAACAGGGTATTAATCTCAGTGGAAGTCTGGTGAGAGAAACCGCTGTGGAAACGGCAGTTTCTCTGCACCAGCTGAAGAACTGAGCAAACCCTCCTCGTGTGCCCCTTTATGGTGGGAAAACAACGCCTAAGCCCCTGTGCCGTTTGTCGATTCAGATGTCTTCGTCTGCGGAGGATACAACGGAGAAGTGATCCTGGGAGACATCTGGAAGCTGAGCTTGCAGACCTTCCAGTGGGTGAAACTCCCGGCCGTGATGCCAGAGCCAGTTTATTTCCACTGTGCTGCTGTGACTCCGGTAAGCGGCTGCCAGCACCCAGCCTCTCTGCATGGTCCTACGTGGCACAGAAATGGCCAGCAAGAAGGGGGGGAGGGGGGAGTGAATTAACCAGCTGAGGGAGGTATTTCAAAATACAGTGGTGCCTCGCAAGACGAAAAGAATCCGTTCTGTGATTCTCTTTGTCTAGCGGTTTTTTTCGTCTTGCGAAGCAAGGCCATTGACGGATTAGCGGATTAGCGCTATTAGCGCTATTAGAGGCTTTTAGAGGCTTATCTGCTGATCGGATCAGCTGATAAGCGGCTTAGCGGCTTAGAAAAAGGGGGGGAAAGGGGAAAAAAACCAGCAGGCACTCGCAAGACATTTTCGTCTTGCGAAGCAAGCCCATAGGAAATTCGTTTTGCGAAGCACCTCCAAAACAGAAAACTCTTTCGTCTAGCGGGTTTTCCGTCTTGCGAGGCATTCGTCTTGCGGGGCACCACTGTACTGGAGTTCTGTCAACCCAGACCGTCATTGGGGGGTGGGAAATGGCCCTGGAACAGCAACCTTCAGATGCTGGAGATGAAATCCTGCTGCTGGGAACACAAATGCTCAGGCACTGCAGGATTAGACCAGCAATGTCAGCTGATGGGCAGGAAGGTGGGCGTTTGCTTGATAGGAAATGGCCAAATTGGATGCCCTGCGGGTTGGAGGTTCTCCACCCCTGTTCTGCCTCATGTCCTCAGTGCTACTCAGGGAGGAAGAGGAGCGGCGGGTGGGAGGGAGCAAAGGGCCTTTCTCTGCAGTTTGGCTCTCTGTTAGCCGGGCTCAGAGCGGCTAACAACAATAAAAGTAACACAGCATTCTAAAATCAATTCATTCTAAAATCTATTCAGAATCAAATTAATGGCAACCACTGGGCTATAGTGCTATGAGGATTACCAAAGAAGGGGGTCAGACTGTGCCTTGGCCAAAGGCCTGGTGGAACAGCTCCGTCTTGCAGACCCTGTGGAAAGATGTCCAAGTCCCGCAGGGACAGAGTGTTCCACCAGATCGGGGCCATAGCCGAAAAAGCCCTGGCTCTGGTTGAGGCCAGCCTAACCTCCCTGTGGCCTGGGACCTCCAAGATGTTTTTGTTTGAAGACAGTAAGGTCCTCCGTGGGACATACCAGGAGGCGGTCCCGTAGGTACGAGGGTTCTAGGCCGTATAGGGCTTTAAAGGTTAAAACCAGCACCTTGAACCTGATCCTGTACTCCACCGGGAGCCAGTGCAGCTGGTATAGCAGCGGGTGAATGTGATCTCGCAGCAAGGACTCCGTAAGGAGTCTCACCGCGGCATTCTGCACCCGCTGGAGTTTCTGGGTCCGTCTCAAGGGCAGCCCCACATAGAGTGAGTTACAAAATGAGTTTTCCATGAGGATCTTGAGGTCATTAAGCACCGGGCAACCTGGCTGGCAGGCTTGTAGCACCCACTGCCCTCTGCTTCCTGTGGTTGCAAACAGAATGCCACCTCGATGTCAAGCTGATCACAGATATTTGGGGCCGGATGGCATCTCTCCTTCGCAGGCAATCCAAGTGCTTGCTGTTCCACTTAAAAGAACACCCAGCAGTGACCTTCCTTTCCCCCCTTGTTTCCACGCAGGCCGGCTGCATGTACGTCCACGGAGGCGTGGTGGACATCCAAAGGAACAAACGGACTGGCTCTCTCTTTAAGATGTGGCTGGTAGTGCCCAGCCTCTTGGAACTGTCTTGGGAGAAGCTTCTGGGGTTTTTCCCCCACTTAGCAAACCTCACCAGATCGCAGCTTTTGCACCTTGGACTCACACAGGGACTCATCGAGCGCTTGAAATGAGAAAGCACCTGCTCTTCAAACACTACTTTTAAAAAAGCGACTCCTCTCGCCCCTCTCTTTTCTCTCCCTCTCCTCTCTCTCTTTCTCCCTCTCCTTTTCTCTCTCTATTTATGAGCACTGCGGAGGATTGCTGCTAGGAGATGGGACGACGCCCCACTCCAAAGCCTTACTCGGCAAATATACATCAGATGCCTTTTTTTTTTCTTCTGTGAATTTTTATTTTAAAGTTTATGGAAGTCAAGCTTTTTTTGTTTTTAATTTATGGATACCTATAAATACATCATGAACGAAAGACGCTGTCGCTCAGCTGATTTGTACTGCTTTTGCTGCATGCTTTGTAGTCGCAGGAAGGCAAGGCGGACGGCGTGACGCAGTCTCTCCTAGTTACTGTTCTGTAAGATGGCCGTAACTTGCAGCAGTTTCGAAAGGGGAAGGCTGGCTGCTCACACGGGAACCCATCATAGTAGCTCTTGCCACATCCCTTGCCTCTCTCTCTAAAAAAAGGCCTAAATGCGAGCTGGCTTTCTCTGATCTGTCTTCTTACAGATGCTACAGTTTGGAAAGACTGGCGCCTTGTGTTGTGACTTTCTGAAACGCGTGTCATTTATTGCCTTTTCATATTGAACTGCCCAGTCCAAGACTGGTTTACTTCCATGTGGCTGGCTGGCTTCAGCACAGGAGTTTATCCTGAATGGTGGCAGGAAAGGGATATAGAGAGCTGCCCAAGTACCATTTCTGTTATTCCTGACAATGAAGGAGTTAACGGAGAAAGAGAACTGTGAATAAGCTGATGCTATTTTTTCTTTCTCCTGTCGCAAGTGTGTGTATGTGTGTTTGTGTGCATGAGAGAGAGTGTAAGTGAAGGAGGGTTTGGAAATTCATGCTCTGTGCAATAGCTGTTATTATCTGCTAGTTTTTCTTCCGTAGATAGGGGGCTTTCCTCTGCTGGCCTCCCCACTTCCTGCTTCCACCCCTTGCAAGTTGGTTTGTTTTAAAACCCCATTCTATGGCCTGTCTTTTTCCTCCGAAACAAAAAATCTTCGTATTAACTGGTCCTTCATTTGCAGGAAATGCCATGTTGTCACCGCTGCGTTTCTGTTCTTCTTTAGCATAGGCAAAATGCCTGACATTTTGCTGTGGACAGTATTTGCCTTTTAAAAAATAATGCTGGAAAAGGAAACCATGTCTGTGTCTTAACTGTTGTGTTCCAAATGGCTGCGGAAATGTCCTGTAGAATGTATACCAAAACAGCCGTCAAACCAAGCGTCATACCTAGCCTGAGAAACTGGCTTTTTAATTTTAATTTTTGGTTTTTTAAAAAAAAAACTGTACATGAACTATTATTGGTAGTCCTTGTCAAGTTGTCTTCTTTAAAATTCTGGTGGGAGTATCACAGCTTTCTTTGGAAATGGATAGGAGCTCCATGTTGTACAGCTGGGGTCAGCAAGATTTACCTTGCCTGGGCTGGATGAGTCCCGTGGAGATTCCTCTATGAGCTGGATCGCGTGCGCGCATGAGCATGTGCAGCTACGATTTCCGGCGCCGCAGAAGCGAGTCCCGTGCCATGCTGCGCCAGTTTAGTGCAGCACACCGGGACTCACCAAGCGGGCGTCTTGGTTCTGGGGTGGCTCTTGGGCCGGTTAAACGGCCTCCGTGGGCTGCAGGTTGGCGATCCCTGCTGTACAGTATTCCCATGTAGCATCAAACCATGGATCTCATTCCGTCCCCCCTCCTCCTGATCCAGGATTTCCAATTCTGATTTAGCAGCAAGCTTTCATTGTGTCTCAGCATTTGAGTAGGCAGGACCATGGTTTGCCGTTCCCACCAAACCATGGTTTTCAGTTCTAGGTTAGCAAATTTAAGCCATTCTTGGCTTTTGGGACAGACCTGCTTGTCAAGTCTTGGATTGTGGAATGCGAGGGGTCTATGAGCTGGTGTCGAAGCTCTCCTTTCCTCCAGCATGTGGCACTAAGCCATGGTTTGTTAAGCAGGTGAGCTTAGTCCATAATCTCATTTCCCTCTGCCTTCCAGTCTTCTGTATCTGAAGTCATTCACCCCTCCTGTGGCTTGCATTGCTGGCTCTTGAAGCACACCTGAGGCCTGGTTCATGGAAGCAGCAGAATCATGCCTGTACCATGCGTTACTGAGTGGTGTGGGGCTCTGTTATCTATCTATTAAATTTATATACTGTCCTCCCATCTCAGGGTGGCTCAGAGAATAAAATACAGGGCAAAAGCAAGTAAATAATGAAAACAAAACAGTGTGACCGCTGGATAACGGTTCCCATCATTCTTGATCATGCTGCCTAGGATTTATGCACGATGGATTCCAACGATGTCTGGATAGCCACTGGTTTTCCAAACCCCGCCTGCCATGTGTGAATAGTCCTCTGTGATCAAGGCAAATAGCACATACCTTTGCTTTGCTGTTTGTGTTCTTTATGCTGGAGTATTCAACTGTAGAACTCAGTTCTTCCTGCCTGAAGGGGCAGGAAGTTATCCCATGACTCTACTGCCTCTATCAAATGGCTGTGTTCCGGCATCATTTAGACATGCAGGATGCAAGCTCAGCTGAGAAGCAGAATGGCTTTCAATCTGTACTTCCTCAGGTGCAGAGAGAAAAACCCTAGCTAGAGGAAGTCTAACCCAGTGGCAGGGAAAAGGTTTTTTATTTTATTTTACTGTCTTACCTTCCTGGCGTGACCCACAGGTGGAATTCTGATGAATATATGCTCTTAAGTACCGTGGACCCCCCATTTTTCAAAAGCCAAGCCGTAGATCCCCTACTTTTGAGAACATTGATACCTCTGTGGCAGTTTTTGTCTTCCGAACGCTGCCACCGTACCCTCCAACATGTCCCAGGACAAAAATGGGGTGCACATCTTCAGGGCCGCACTCTGACACGAGTCATGTGACCTTTGTGGGATCACAGCCCCCCCAAATATGAAGTCTGGGACAGCTGATGGGTATGTGTCAGACGTCCTGGGTGGGTTAGGCAGACCCCCAGGGGGTCCACGGACCACCCATTGTAACGTAAGCCAGTTGTTATTCCGGTCCAGAGAGGCGTGTCTGTCTCCATCATTACTAACATTTAGGAGGAGTTTGAAAACATTCCTGTTTAGCCAGGCAATTGGATCGCTGAAAAATACATTTCCTGGCCACCCTGGGATAATGCTATTTTAACAGCCTCTAGAATGCTTCAATCCATTTCAAAATGTTTTCGCTTTGTTTTCTGTTTTATATTGCATACCCGTTTGCTACATTGGGCTCCTTGGGGAGGAAAGAGGGATATAAATAAAACAAATACCATATCGGCCTGAATATAAGCCCGCACCCACACATAACCCGCACCTTTAAAATTCCATTTATGTCTGTTTCAGCAGTGATATCGTAAAAGCCAGTTTTTTTAAGGTCGTGAATTTAAGCTGCACTTTTAACTTCGCACGGTCGGAATTTGGAAAAAAAAGTGTGGCTTATATTCGGGCCAATACGGTAAGAAACAAACTCATATGCAGTTAGGGCTGCAAATGTCCGAAATCCTGCAAGCCAATGTCAAGTCACGGCGGACGAGATTGATGAACAAAGCGGCTGCCCAGTGGTTGCTTCTGATGCTCCGGTATTAAGTTTGGGAAACTGCACTAGACTTCCAATGATAATTCACAAAACACCCCCACCCAACCCCCCCAAAAAACCCCACACAATTTTTTTCCTCTCTTGGAGGTCGGGGTGGACCAGCCGAGGGGGGAAAAAATGTACCGTATTTTTTGCTCCATAAGATGCACCTAGTTTTTAGAGGAGAAAAACAAGAAAAAAAATATTCTGAACGAAACAGTGGATGTATGATTTTTGTGGTTCATGCTGTGGCCACAGACATGTGATTTGACGGTGAGTTTGGGGTCGCCCAATGCAAAAATCCTGAGGATCCATGTGGATCCGTGCTTTGTAACCATGTTTTTGCGCCATTGTGGCCCCATGCAACAGTGGGTGCGTGTTTTTTTTGGTGCAGGCTGTAGCCATGGACATGCTATGTGATCTGATGGTGAATTTGGGGTGACCCAATGCAAAAATTCTGAGGATCCATGGGCTTTTACCTCCCCCCTCCCAGGCAGCCTCCTTTATCGCTAGAGTCCCTTATCCCACTCCCAATCGCTTGCCGATCAGCTGCTCAGCGGCTTTGTTTCAACACCCCCTTCCCTCTTTCTAAAAATAAATAAATCTGCTTTTCTCCCCTGGGCACTTCAGCTCCAGGGACCATGCATTCACACCATAAGACGCACAGACATTTCCCCTTACTTTTTAGGAGGAAAAAAAGCGCGTCTTATGGAGCGAAAATACAGTATTTCATGACCACACAGCCTCCCTCTTGAGACAACAGACGGTGACGCAGGGCTACTGAAAAGAAGTTCAAGGGCCAACTGGGAGACGCATTCAGAAGAGGCTTCCTTTATTGTGCTTGGAGTCGAGGCCAGAGGCAGCTTTGCTTGGAAGCACCCTGCCATCACCACCCCGACCACCGCCACCGGGACACGAGGTAGCTAGCCGTTTTGAGCAAACAGAACCCCAGAAAGTCACGAACACAGCGAGAGCCTTCGAGAAAACAGCAGACGTCGGAGCTGTCGGGAATCTCGGACAGTTTTTTGGAGCGTGGAAAGGAGCAAGGAGCTTGCTTGCTTGCTTGCTCCCGTCCGTCCAACTTCCAACAACATCCTTCTGCCGTTCCCAGCTCAGCCTCTTCAATTTTAAAAACACCCAACGTGTCGGGGAACAAGCTTTGAAGCTGGCAGGAATCTGAGAGAGGCTTCCCACCACCACCACCTTGACAAGACGCAGCAGGAAACCTTCCTTGGTAGTGGCGGCGGTTTTTAAAGTCCCTGAGCGAAAGGCACATTCCGCGGCGGGAGGATGGGGTCCAGCGCGGTGCGAGGCATCAGCACCCGGCGGGAGAAGGAGCAAAGAAGTATACTGCGAGGAGGATGAAGTAAACCATTACCAGCACAGTGCCTGCGGGGGGAGAGTGCAAATCAGCATGGAAAGATTGGCGGGTCCAATAATAATAATAATAATAATAATAATAATAATAATAATAATAATTTATTATTTTTACCCCGCCCATCTGGCTGAGTTTCCCCAGCCACTCTGGGCAGCTCCCAATCGAGTGTTAAAAACAATACAGCATTAAATATTAAAAACTTCCCTAAGCAGGGCGGCCTTCAGATGTCTTTTAAAGATAGGATAGCTGCTTATTTCCTCCACATCTGAAGGGAGGGCGTTCCTGTGAGGATAGTTTGAGCTGTAAATAAAGTGCTTTTAGTTTTACTAACTCTGCGTGAGGGCTTGATTTATGCACACCGACGCACAGAAGATAGAAGGCTTTATTTCTGACCGCTGTGAGACTCTGCTTTTGCTCAGAGCTTTTGGAATGCGTGCTGCGCAACAGACGTCTGCCGCAACAGAAGCGTGCCAGACCTTATCTCTCTGAGCAATAAATTATCTCAGAGTTCCACAGGGTGAACACCCAGCCCAAACCTCCAGCGGCTTCATATAGATATTAAAAAGCATGGGGGAGAGGACGGAACCCTGAGGCACACCAAAAGTGAGAGCCCAGGGGTCTGAACACTCATCCCCCACCACCACTTTCTGAACACGGCCCAGGAGGAAGGAGCGAAACCACTGTATGACAGTGCCCCCACCTCCCAGCCCCTCAAAACGGTCCAGAAGGATGTTATGGTCGATGGTATCAAATGCCACTGAGAGATCCAGCAGAACTAGGAAACAGCTCTCACCTTTGTCCCTAGCCCGCCGGAGATCATCAACCAGTGAGACCAAGTCATCATTTGCATGAGACATCTTTTTTTGGCAATCTGAAGGCTGTCCCAGTTCACCGGGAGATAAACTTTGCTCACCTTGGGTTTTTTTTACTTTTTTCTTCTTGCTGATACTTATCAAAAGTCCATACCCAATGCAAAGTATGTATCTTTTTATCACACACCAGAAAAAAGTAAATATTTTAAAAATCCAATCCAAAAAGAGAGGAAATTAGAAAAAGATAAAAACAACTTCCGATTCTCTGCCAGCTAAACGTCGTAACTTGTTCAAAGTATTCACTCATCCAGCTATTCTACAGCCGTCCCTCGGAAGTCGAACGGAATCCATGCGGCTTCCAAAACATTCGGAAACCAAAGCGCAGCTTCTGATTGGCTGAAGGGAGCTCCTGCAGCCAAGCGGAAGCCCCGTTGGACATTCGGCTTCCTAAAACAGTTCGCTTCCGGGTTTGTGGCATTCGGGAGCCAAAATGTTCGAGAACTAAGCTGTTCGAAAACCAAGGTATGACTGTATTTTCTATAAGCCAGTATGTAGCCCAAGATGATTTTAACTGTTTTTAATTCTAGATTGCACTTTCTTGTAACTTAGGATCTGCTGAAGGGCAGGCAATAAATTCAACAACATCCAGTGTGCTCCCACTGCTAGATTTTTTTTAAAGCCGCACACACGATGCACAACCCACGATCTATACTGATCGCGCCGTTTCTGAACAAATCCTGCTGTTGGATGATTCCACCCCCCCCAAAAAAAACCCCAGCTTCAATCCAACTATAAAACTTAAGCCATATTCACTTTGCACAGTGTGAACATTTGAGACGGCCGCTGCGCATGCGCAGATGAACACACCTACACAGATGACAGGTTCACGGGCAGGGGAAACCCAAAAGGTACTGCGCATTGGCGAAGGCATCCCTTGGGAGGCGAAAAACGTTGCCCTTGGATGGTGAAAAACTCAGTGCGAAACTGGCTTGAAATGACTTCGCTGCTTTTTAAGCTGCTGATGTGAACACACCCGTAGATTGCTTAAATCTACGATTCCCAGCACCCGGAGACAGGTGGGGTGGAGATTACGTTTTGAATGCCCTTTAAAGGTTACAGCAAGTACACAGCCCAACTTAACTCAGAGGCGGTGGTCTTCTGGCTTTGAGTAGCCCCCCCCCCCAGCAGGCAGGACTGGAACTCGCAACTCAAAAGCCACCTTTACCTTGGAAGTAGTCGCACTTGCCGTCCATAAAGATGTAATTCATCAGGACTACGCTGAACATGCTTGCATAGACATGAAGGTCACTGAAGACCAGGATGAAGTCCGTGGGCTGGAAATAATAATAATAATAATAATAATAATAATAATAATAATAATAATAATAATAATAATAATGTTTTATTTATACCCCACCCTCTCCAGCCAAGACCAGGCTCAGGGTGGCTAACACCAAATATAAAAACAATTGATTGAAATACAGCTTTAAAACAAGATTAAAATAGAACATTAAAACATTAAAATGCAGCCTCATTTCAGCGGAAACTCAATCAAAAACTTTTTGGGGGATGAAAACGTCAAGTCTTCACCAAGGCCAACTATCCAGACTGGTCCTACGTGGGCCAGAAAAAAGCCAGGGAAGTCCCCAAATAAGAGTTCCATCACAGAAGGAAAAAGGAAAGAGGGGGAGGGGATCAAGTTGATTCCAAGCCAAAGGCCAGACGGAACAACTCTGTCCTACAGGCCCTGCGGAAAGAAATCGGATCCCACAGGGCCCTGGTCTCATGAGACAGAGCGTTCCACCAAGTCGGGGCCAGTGTTGAAAAGGCCCTGGTTCGCTCATTTCTGTATACAGGGTGACTACATTCTGCATGGACTGGTTGCATGTGGAACATGTGCAAATGGCTTGAGATACCTATTAGGTCCATAAATTACCATATAGCATATATTCCACACAAAAAACAGCAACCAATTGTTGTTGATAAAGGACAGCTGGACATAGAAAGGGCCCCATTACCTCATTACCATAGCTTAGGGCCTCATCATTTAATGTATTTTTAATGGGCGGGGTATAAAATAATAATAATAATAATAATAATAATAATAATAATAATAATAATAATAATAATAATAACCTAAATCTGGCCCTTTCAACGCTATGACATGATGATACAAGGTGGTTGGGGATCCCATGACTTACATAGAAGACTGTGAAAAGCACCAGGATGGGGATTTGGAGCATGCAGACCTGGACCGCGATGCAGTTCCCAATCTCAATGCTAGAAGAGAGAAAGAGACAGCAGGGAGGGGAGGTGAATGCAGCCGTCAAAATTCCCCTCCCCGAATACATAAGGACCCCCACCACCTTGCTGTTTCCCACTACCCAGTTAGAAATCGCCTCCTGTAGCACAGAGTTCCAAAGGCCCCTCTCTGACAGGATGGCAAGGGCATCTGCCACAACGCAGGAGGCGGTCATGTTTACATCACACAATCCCCACACGTTTCCTGGGTACCTTGGGGATCACCTGAACCCTTATCCTATCCTAGCTTGGTCGCCAAAATCATCTGCAGGAGTGTTGCTGGTCACACACACACACACACACACACACACACACACCAAGTTGGCAAAAGCTAATTCAACAACAAAAAAACTGATGTCGTCGGAACAGTCCTGTGGAACTCTATGCCACTGGAGATTCAGCTTTTAAATGCCTCCTGAAAGCTTTCCCGCTCCACTGGGAGCCGACTCAAGACAACTACATCCTTCCAAAATGGTAAATTCAGGCATAGGCAAACTCGGCCCTCCAGACGTTTTGGGACTACAACTCCCATCATCCCTAGTTAACAGGACCAGTGGTCAGGGATGGTGGGAATTGTAGTCCCAAAACATCTGGAGGGTCGAGTTTGCCTATGCCTGACATAGATGGTCTGCCATAGTCAAAATAAAAAAATTCCTTCCAGTAGCACCTTAAAGACCAACTAAGTTAGTTCTTGGTATGAGCTTTCGTGTGCATGCTCTCATTACCAAACTTAAAACCATGGAGAGACCTGGTCTGAACAGAGACATTGGATTCTTATCTCATTATACATGACTAAGTCATTTTTCACCTTCTCACCCCTTGCCTTTTCCTGTAAGACCTATTACAGTTGTTAAGAGTTGTCAACAGGCTCATCTCAGCTATCTGCCAATCTCCCATTCCCACCACCCTTCTGAGTAATACCCCTCCCCACCTTCTCACTATATAGAAGGGTCTGGCAACTTCTGTTTCAGTGTATCTGAAGAAGTGTGCATGCACACGAAAGCTCATACCAAGAACTAACTTAATTGGTCTTTAAGGTGCTACTGGAAGGAATTTTTTTATTTTGAAAAAATAGGGTTTTCTTTCTTCACATCCGCTGAGACCTGCACCCCGGTCTAAAGAGGTTTGGCACAGGAGGAGGGCATATTTAAGGAATATTTCTTGGGAGACCCTCCAGGCTAGGCTTCCGCGGACCCACCTGAGGCTGAGGTTGTTCTGCAGGGCAAACTGGATCCCGTTGACGATCTCTGGGAGCTCTGGCACCATGGCAAGGATGGTCACGCCAATGAAGTGCTGAGGGAAGGAGAGGCGGCCTGGTTATTTGGTTCTTTAGCCGATTTATAAGCTCCTCACTCCGAGCAGTGCAGAGCTTCAATACAGTGGTACCTCAGGTTACAGACGCTTCAGGTTACAGACTCCGCTAACCCAGAAATAGTGCTTCAGGTTAAGAACTTTGCTTCAGGATGAGAACAGAAATCGCGCGGCGGCAGCAGGCGGCCCCATTAGCTAAAGTGGTACCTTAGGTTAAGAACAGTTTCAGGTTAAGTACAGACCTCCGGAACGAATTAAGTACTTAACCTGAGGTACCACCGTATATATATATACACAACGGGACTAAGATAGGGTTCACCCACGCCGTTGTTTAGGGTAGATAGTCAACACTTCATGATTTGCTGGGAGTCACACAGAGTGGCTGCGGAAACCCATTTATTATTATTATTATTATTATTATTATTATTATTATTATTATTATTATTATTAATTTTTATTTATACCCAACCCTCCCTGACCAGAGCCGGGCTCCCAGTGGAACCGCAGTTTTCCAGCATCTCGGAAGCTGAACGATTCGGAAGCCGAACACCAAAAACCCGGAAGTAATTGCTTCCGTTTTCAAACGTGCCTCGGAAGTCAAACCCACGCCGTCGTTTAGTGTAGATCAGGGGTCAGCTAACTTTTTCAGCAGGGGGCCGGTCTACTGTCCCTCAGACCTTGTGGGGGGCCGCACTATATTTTGAAAAAAAAATAATAATGAACGAATTCCTATGCCCCACAACTAACCCAGAGATGCATTTTAAACAAAAGCACACATTCTACTCGTGTAAAAACACGCTGATTCCTGGACCGTCTGCAGGCTGGATTGAGAAGGCGATTGGGCCGGATCCGGCCCCCGGGCCTTAGTTTGCCTATCCATGTTGTAGGATAGTCAACACTTCATGACGTTCTCCTCCAAATCACTGACTTTCCCCTCCTAGGATCAGCTTGGATTTGTTCGGAGTCACCCAGAGTGGCTGGGGAAACCCAGTCAGATCGGTGGCGTATAAATTATTACAGTGGTGCCCCGCAAGACGAATGCCTCGCAAGACGGAAAACTTGCTAGACGAAAGGGTTTTCCGTTTTGGAGGTGCTTCGCAAAACGAATTTCCTATGGGC
Organism: Podarcis bocagei; assembly: GCF_964188305.1. Classification (NCBI taxonomy): domain Eukaryota; kingdom Metazoa; phylum Chordata; class Lepidosauria; order Squamata; family Lacertidae; genus Podarcis; species Podarcis bocagei. The sequence continues at coordinate 7,809,322 of NC_138135.1, forward strand.
TTGCTTCGCAAGACGACAATGTCTTGCGAGTTCCTGCTGTTTTTTTTCCCTCCCCCCCTTTTTCTAAGCCGCTAAGCCGCTTATCAGCTGATCCGATAAGCCAATAAGCCGCTGAAAGCTGCTAATAGCGCTAATCCGCTAATCCGTCAATGGGCTTGCTTTGCAAGACGAAAAAACCGCTAGACGAAGAGAATCACAGAACGGATTGTTTTCGTCTTGCGAGGCACCACTGTATTACAGTGGAACCACGGTTTTCTAGCATGTCGGAAGCCGAACGATTCGGAACCCGAATTCCGAAAACCCAGAAGTAATTGCTTCTGTTTTCAAATGGCTTCCGAGGCGTGTTTCTCAATTTCCCGCATTGCGTTTGCCTATTGCGCCTCAGCTGTCGAACGTTTCGGAAGTCAAACAGTCTTCCAGAACGGATTATGTTTGACAACCAAAGTTCCTATTTATTTATTTATTAATTTATTTATTATTTCCTCGCACCAATATTATTATTATTATTATTTCCTCACACCCCTCTCCTTTTCTGAGTTAACCCGGTTCAGAGAAAATCCAGACCAAGGGAGCAGAAAGTGTGGGAAAGTGGCAGTTTAGGGGAGAATGACATGAGGCTATGAAGAAATACCGGGGTTTTTTTTGCTCTATAAGACTCACTTTTTCCCTCCTCAAAAGTAATGTGTGTGCGTATTATGGAGCGAATGCAGGCTGCGCAGGTATCCCAGAACCCGAACAGCAAGAGGGATTGCTGCTTTCGCTGCACAATGATCCCTCTTGCTGTTCTGGCTTCTGAGATTCAGAATATTTTTTTTCTTGTTTTCCTCCTCCAAAAACTAGGTGCGTCTTGTGGTCTGGTGCGTCTTATAGAGCGAAAGATACGGTACTTAAAGAAATAAAAACTGATATATCATCCAAAGACTTGATCAAATTCTTAAAGACCCATAAAACCATGCTAATGGCCCAACGACAACACGTTTCTCCCCCCCCCCCCCCGCCATTTTAAACATTTTGAACACTTTTATTTCCAGATAGTTCCAGAGTACATGCAAAACTGCATTAGTACAATAGACTTACGGTAGATTCTAATCTATTTTAAGTGTGGAATTTAGAATCCTTTTTACCGTATATAAAAAGACTAAACATCAACACCCCAGAACTTTGAATAGGATGTTTAAATATTCCACTTTTTAAAGTTGCAATACCTAGTTACTAGGCATTGTATGTTACAGGTGGGTCGGTTATCAGAACTTCAGAGGCTTAACAGCAACACTGCAGAACAAATCTATGCTCCCAACGTATTCCTCCTTTTCTGCCCACAGCCAACCTCAAAACCCTGCCATCCACTTAACCAACAGAATTTATTCGCCTGTATATAGGACTGTGCAGTGTTATTTATCATGAGAAGACACTCCCCCAATGGCATCTCACATAACCTTAAAAAGAAATTGAACCAAAATAATCCTAGAAACTAAAAATCATATTGAAAGGCTTGGGAGAAGAGAGAGGCTTAAGAGATGCTCCTGTGATGGCCAAGAGAGCCTCTCTGGACACAGCAAGCCACGGTTGGGGGGCCACCACTGAAAAGGCCCCGGTAGCGAACCACCTCCTTGGGGGACATGGAGAAGGAGCCCTGGTCTTCACGCCAAGGGTGGCATCGCCCCACTGCGGCCCCCACCTGCGCCAGCCCTGGCCCTGCCTCCTCCTCACCTGAGACACTGCCGAGTTGTTCAAGATGGGGCTGATGTGCTCCGTGGCCAGGTCTGCGCAGGCGGACATGCCCAGAGTGGCAACCAGCAAGATGAGCAAAGCTCTCCAGCGAGACCAGTGGACCACTGCGCTGTGATGGTGGCCGGGCACTAGAGAACAGGAGAGACACGTACATCTGTAAGCGGGTGGCGTGGAAGCAGCAGCCGGGGAGGGTGGGAGTCAGGAGTCGATAAGGACGATCATAATTGATTACTTGTTTAGAATAGATTTGTGAAAGATTTTGAAAACTTATTGATTTGAATATTTGTGCGAGATTGTATGGGGAAGTGCAGTGTAAGTTATGGAAGTCAATCAATGAGTTATTATTATTACTTTCATATTGAGGAATTTGTAGAATAAACTTGGAACAAATTCTTCCAACTTTTCTTCTTCTTTTCTCGTTCCTTTTGTTCCTTTTTTCATATACAGTGGTACCTCGGGTTACATACGCTTCAGGTTACAGACGCTTCAGGTTACACACTCCGCTAACCCAGAAATAGTGCTTCAGGTTAAGAACTTTGCTTCAGGATAAGAACAGAAATCAGGCTCCAGCAGCACGGTGGCAGCAGGAGGCCCCATTAGATAAAGTGGTGCTTCAGGTTAAGAACAGTTTCAGGTTAAGAACAGACCTCCGGAACGAATTAAGTACTTAACCCGAGGTACCACTGTAGATGTGCTTATTTGAAATATATATGTATGTATTTGCAATATTTTGCTTATATTTTGTAACATTTATGCTAATTTTTTTAAAAAAAAATAGGAAAAAAATATTGCTTGCACTCCTCTGCCCACCCACCTACGTTGCCCCAGCCACTCTGGGTGGGTTCCAACAGAATATAAAAGAATGCAGCAAAACGTCCAGCAACGTTACCATAGTTGTTATTTATTAAATTTCTTTTTCTTTTTTTTTGCAGGTACTATAATTTTTTTATTTTTTATTTATTTATTTGGTTTTTCAACATAAATCATAAGAACGAATCTCCAACGAATCTCCTGGGCTTCCATCCTCCCCTTTGTGGGTCCTATTATTACCGTATTTTTTGCTCTAGAAGACTCACTTTCTCCCTCCTAAAAAGTAAGGGGAAATGTGTGTGCGTCTTATGGGGCGAATGCAGGCTGCGCAGCTATCCCAGAAGCCAGAACAGCAAGAGGGATCGCTGCTTTCGCTGCACAGCAAACCCTCTTGCTGTTCTGGCTTCTGGGATTCAGAATATTTTTTTTCTTGTCTTCCTCCTCCAAAAACTAGGTGCATCTTATGGTCTGGTGCGTCTTATAAAGCGAAAAATACGGTAATCATTTCCTCCTGGTGACGAGCCAGATCTTTCACATCTCCATTGCATCCAGAATTCATCCTTAAACTACAAGGGGTGTTTATTTGTTATTTATTAAATTTCTATGCAGCCTTCATCCAAAGATTACATTGCGGTTTTATATATACAGTTACACCTCGGGTTACAGACGCTTCAGGTTGTGCGCTTTTGGATTACGGACGCACCGAAACCCAGAAGTACTGGAATGGGTTACTTTCGGGTTTCGGGGATGCGCATGCGCAGAAGCACTAAATCACGATTTGCACATGCGCAGAAGCGCTGAATGACAACCTGCACGTGAGCAGACGCGCCACTGCGGGTTGCGAACGCTGCAGGTTGCAAACATGCATCCCACACGGATCACATTCGAAACCTGAACGTTCACTGTATATATATGTATATATATATTAGGTAAAGGACCCCTGGATGGTTAAGTCCAGTCTAAGGTGACTATGGGGTTGTGGCACTCATCTCACTTTCAGGCCAAGGGAGCTGGGGTTTGTCCACAGTTTTCCGGGTCATGTGGCCAGCATGACTAAACCGCTACTGGCACATGGAGGACCGTGACGAGTGCCAGAGCACACAGAAACACCGTTTACCTTCCCGCCGGAGCGGTACCTATTTATCTACTTGCACTGGTGTGCTTTCGAACTGCTAGGTTGGCGGGAGCAGGGACCGAGCAACGGGAACTCACCCTGTCGCAGGGATTCGAACCGCCGACCTTCTGATCAGCAAGCCCAAGAGGCTCAGTGGTTTAGACCACAGCGCCACATGTGTCGCTATTAACCTTAACCTTTACCACACACACACACAGAGCATAGTAACAAACAAAAAAAATACACCACCACCCAATTCAGTTTAATAGCCTATACAGTGGTACCTCAGGTTACAGATGCTTCGGGTTACAAACTCCGCTAACCAGGAAGTGGTTGCTCCAGGTTAAGAACTTTGTCCCAGGATAAGTACAGAAATCGCACGGCGGCGGCAGGAGGCCCCATTAGCGAAAGCACACTTCAGGTTAAGAACCGTTTCTGGTTAAGAACGGACCTCTGGAACGAATTAAGTTCTTAACCTGAGGTACCACTGTAGATTGTTTAATTGGCCAAAGGCCTGGGAGAAGTAGGACTTGCCTGCCATCCGACCCACTTCTAAAAGACCACCTAAGGAAAGCTTTTGCCACGGTTTTGTCTAATCTTTTTCAAGACGGGCCATCCCTGCTTCCTGCTGCAGCGAGTTTCGCAGATTAACTCTGCTCTGTGAGACATTGTATACAGAACTCTGGGACTTCAACATGGTGGCGCACAACCCGCCTCAAGGCATTAAGAGAGGCCAACTTCCTACTGCAATGCGCTCTCCGTGGGGCTACCTTTGAAGGTGACTCGGAAACTGCAATTAATCCGGAATGCGGCCGCTAGACTGGTGACTAGCCAGACCATATAACCGTGTTCCTAAAAGACCTACATTAGCTCCCAGTATGTTTCGGAGCAGGGACGTGGGTGGCGCTGTGGGTTAAACAACAGAGACTAGGACTTGCTGATCAGAAGGTCGGTGGTTCGAATCCCCGCGACAGGGTGAGCTCCCGTTGCTCGGTCCCTGCTCCTGCCAACCTAGCAGTTTGAAAGCACATCACAGTGCAAGTAGATAAATAGGTACCACTCCGGCGGGAAGGTAAACGGCGTTTCCGTGCGCTGCTATGGTTCACCAGAAGCGGCTTAGTCATGCTGGCCACATGACCCAGAAGCTGTACGCCGCCTCCCTCGGCCAATAAAGCAAGATGAGTGCTGCAACCCCAGAGTCAGCCATGACTGGACCTAATGGTCAGGGGTCCCTTTACCTTTACATTTCTGAGCACAATTCAAAGTGTTGGTGTTGACCTTTCAAGCCCTAAATGGCCTCGGCCCAGAAGGAGAGTCTCTACCCCCATTGCTCAGCCCCGACACTGAGGTCCAGTTCTGAGGGCCTTCTGGCAGTTCCCTCCCTGCGAGAAGCGAAGTTAAAGGGAACCAGGCAGAGGGCCTTCTCGGTGGTGGCACCTGCCCTGTGGAACGCCCTCCCACCAGATGTCAAGGAAATAAACAACTATCTGACTTTTAGAAGACATCTGAAGGCTGCCCTTTTTAGGGAAGCTTTTAATATCTGATGAATTATTGTATTTTAACATTTTGCTGGAAGCCGCCCAGAGTGGCTGGGGAAACCCAGCCAGATTGGTGGGGTATAAATAATAAATTATTCCCCACCTGACAAAAGCAAAGCTCAGGAAGGTACTTACTGTGGCAGTCGCTGACATGGATGTCGTAGATGTGCGAGTGAGTCTTCAGGGTGAAGAGCAGGCCGATGATGTACGCCGCAGGGAGCAACAGGGACACCGTATACACCAGGGGCCTGCCACACACAAAGGGTTAAAATATGCAGGGGGGTGTTTTTAGCCTTTATGCTTGGCCCACATGCCAGGGCAGCCCCAGGACTAAACCTTAAGAGGCAGAGATGAGCACAGAGAAGCTGATCTATGCATGCAGTGCACTTAAAGAAAATGGGATGAAAATGATGTAGAGATGGTATTTTACACCATCAAAACTTGCTGAAATGTGTAACACAAGATCTAACGATTGTTGGAAATATAAAGAAAAGGAAGGTATATTTTATGTGGTGGACCTGTAAAATGGTAACGGCTTTCTGGGAAATGATATATAATGCGTTAAAGACAACGTTTAAAAACACTTTTGTTAAAAAAACCAGAAGACTTTTTACTGGGTATAGTAGGTGAAGGGAAGATAAAAGACTGTTCATGTACGCAACAACAGCAGCAAGAATCCTCTTAGCCCAAAAATGGAAGCAACAAGAAGTACCAACGAAAGAACAGGTGCTACTGGAAGGAATTTTTAATTTTATTTTGTTTCAACGAAAGAAGAGTGGCAGATGAAGATGATGGACTTTGCGGAACTGGCAAAACTGACGGGAAAAATCCAAAACCAGCACGATCAAGTATTCCAAAAAACTGGAGTGAATTTATACAATATTTGAAAGACCGTTGTAAGCAATTAACATCACCGGTAGGGTTATCCGAAGACTTGTAATGAGAATTTTTTTTACCTTTCTACATTTATTTAAACTTTGAGGTATTTTGTAACGAGTTATATTAGAATGGGGAAATATATAAAATGCTGTGATAAAAAGGTCACTGTTGAAACCAGGAGGTGGGAGGGAAGGCAGTCGACAGAATCTAAAGAGCCAAAAGAGTTAAAGTGGATAATAATGATGTGATTATATACGTTTAAATGGAAAATTAATAAAAAATATTTTTTTAAAAAAGGGAAGCTGATATATACCAAGTTAAGATAGGCCAGGTGCTTCTATCTTCCCGGTAAAGTAAAGGTAAAGGGACCCCTGACCGTTAGGTCCAGTCGTGGCCGACTCTGGGGTTGCGGCGCTCATCTTGCTTTCTTGGCTGAGGGAGCCGGCATACAGCTTCCGGGTCATGTGGCCAGCATGACTAAGCCGCTTCTGGTGAACCATAGCAGCGCACGGAAACGCCGTTTACCTTCCCGCCGGAGTGGTACCTATTTATCTACTTGCACTGGCATGCTTTGGAACTGCTAGGTTGGCAGGAGCTGGGACCGAGCAACGGGAGCTCACCCCGTCATCGCAGGGATTCGAACCGCCGACCTTCTGATCGGCAAGTCCTAGGCTCAGTGGTTTAACCCACAGCGCCACCCGCGTCTCCTATCTTCCTGGTAGTGCAGCAATAAAACTGCTAGGACATTTGCAGAGCTAAGCAGGGTCCGCTTTGGTTTCAAATGGGATGGGGGACCGCATGTTGAGATTCCTGCACAGCAAGGGGTTGGACTAGAGGACCTTTGGGTGCCCCTTACAATTCTATGGTTCTAGGCGGTCAGTATTTTATGGGAGGAATTCAGCTGCAAACTGCGAAATTTAAGTTTGCGCCATTTCAAAGCCTTTCAGGTGTCTACAGGGAATTCATCTGGTTCATTGTTGAGTCTTCTGGATTTCGTGATTTTATACATTTGGCTTTAATGCTTCTATAGCAGGCATAGGCAAACTGGGCCCTCCAGATGTTTTGGGACTACAACTCCCAACATCCCTAGCTAACAGGACCAGTGGTCAGGGATGATGGGAGTTGTAGTCCCAAAACATCTGGAGGGCCCAGTTTGCCTATGCCTGTCCTATAGCAAATGGCCGTGACATTCCCTGCCAAATGGTTTTGAAATTCTTCATGTAAATAACAATTAACACGGAACAGAGGGCTCTGCTGTGCTAGTGAAAAAAACGAAAGAAAAGAAGCGGACTTGTTAGGAATATTATGAGGAAGTGCAACGAAAAGTGGAACGAACCACTGATTAATGAGAAAAATCAAATTCGAATGAATGCTCATCATCACTCGACCTCCCCACAAACAAATCAGAGCAAAAGCTCATTAAAGACCAGATACCATCTAACCTCCCCGTAAGCTTTGTGCATGCAAATCTGGATAAACGCTCAATAAACAGGTTTCTTTGAGAAGCTCCACTGAGTCGCAGGAGTCACTTCCTCAAGCCTCGTGCAGAGTTTTTTATTATTATTATTATTTTCAGAAGCTACCAGGGAACTGGTGATCCGATCAGATGATGAACGACTCATGCATGGGGCTGCGTTAGAAAAATCGATCTGCCACAGTCAAGGACAAGGAAGACAGAGAGCATGTTATGCGCCTCTGGCACATGACAGAATGGAATTTTGTGGCTCACAGCAGCGCCAGCCAGTGAGGCTTCCCATGACCAGAAGCAGTTCTGTTTGACAGGCAAATTAAAAGGATGAATGATAAGGTACTTACTCAACATGGCTGTAGTAAAGGGTCCCATTGTTCTCCATCTACCAAGAGATAATAGAATTATCAGACCTTGCAGTGCCAGAAGTTATCCATTTGCAAATATTCTTGGGGCTGCCTTTGAAGACGGTTCGGAAACTTCGGCCGGTGCAGAATTCGGCAGCCAGTTTGCTCACCGAGGCAAGACTGTCTTTAGCACATAAGACCAATCCTGGCTCAACTGCTCAACAGGCTGCCGATTACCATATTTTTCGCTCTATAGGATGCACTTTTCCCCCTCCAAAAATGAAGGGGAAATGTGTGTGCGTCCTATGGAGCGAATACAGGCTTTCGCTGAAGCCTGGAGAGTGAGAGGGGTCGGTGCGCACTGACCCCTCTCACTCTCCAGGCTTCAGAAAGCTATCCGCACACCTTCGGAGTGCAGCGGGAGTTCCCGCCGGGCTCCGAAGGCTTGCGGATTGCAGCTTGCAGCCTGAAGCCCGGGGAGCGCAGTGCCATCTCCCGCTGTGCTCCCCGGGCTTCAGGCAGCTATCCGCAAACCTTCGGAGCGCTCCCCCAGCCCGCAAGCTCCGGGAGCAGCGGCAAGGCTGCGCAAGCTTGCCTCCGCTCCCGGACCTGTTCTGGGGGCTGGGGTCGGGGGAAGCCCGGGCTTCCCCCGCGCCAACCCCGCGGCTAAAAACAAAGCCGCGTGCAGCCTCTCCCGGCTGGAGAGGTTGTGCGTGGCTAAAGAGGAAGCCAGTGGGCTGTCTTTTTTTTCTTTATTTTTCTTTATTCCCCCCCCCAAAAAACTAGGTACGCTCTATGGTCCGGTGCGCCTTATGGAGCGAAAAATACGGTAGTTTCTGGACCCAATTCAAAGAGCTGGGTTTGACCTATAAAGTTTTAAGACCGCAGCCCTCAAGGAAAGCCTCTCCCCATATGAACTGAAAAAATAATAATAATTAATAATAATAATAATAATTTTTATTTATACCCCCACACTCCCTGGCCAGAGCCGGGCTCAGGGCGGCTAACACCAGTAAAATTACAGTAAAAACATAAGGGGGGGGGTGGGAACCAATTTAAAATACAGGTTAAAATGAAATTTTAAAATGCAGCCGCATTTTTAAAGTAGCCCATAGACCATAAGGGGAGGGAAACATAAGGGTCAGAGTGAGTCCAAACCAAAGGCCAGGCGGAACAGCTCTGTCTTGCAGGTCCTGTGGAAAGATGTCAAGCCCCACAGGGCCCTAGTCTCTTGTGACAGAGCGTTCCAAGTTGGGGCCACTACTGAAAAGGCCCTGACCCTGGTTGAGGCCAATCTAACCCCCTTGCGACTTGGGACCTCCAAAATGTTGTCATTTGTGGACCTTAAGGTCCTCTGTGGGACATACCAGGAGAGGCGGTCCCGTAGGTACGAGGGTCCTAGGCCGTATAGGGCTTTAAAGGTCAAAACCAGCACCTTAATCCTGACCCTGTACTCCACCGGGAGCCAGTGCAGTTGGTAAAGCACCAGACCCTGAGATCATCTTCGTGGAACATCCAGATGGTGGCAAAACGAGGATGGGGCCTTTTCTGCATCGGCTCCGTTTGTGGGATGCTTGTCCGACGCCTTCATTTAAACTTCCTCTTTAACAAGGCTGATTGAACCATCTACAACCTTTTAGAGCAGATGGGTTGTTTCAATATATGTTGTTCTTTTATTGTAAGTCGCGAAGCTGCTTTGAGTTGCCATTGCAAAAAAAAGAGAGAGCAACTAATAATTTTAATAAATAATAATAATAATTTAATTAGGGGTATTTACATTATGACCCCTGCACAATTTATTCCCTGCCCCCTTTTTGCTCTTATGTTATCTGTTTTGTGATTTAAGCTGTTATCTGCCCCGAGGTCTCTTCATGAAGGGCGATATAGAAACGTTAATGGATAATAAAAGCAACTGTTTTTATACAGTGGTACCCCGCAAGACGAACGCCTCGCGAGACGAAAAACTCGCAAAACGAAAGGTTTTTTCGTTTTCGAGTTGCCTCGCAAGACGAATTTCCCTATGGGCTTGCTTCGCAAAACGAAGCTTGCCCCGGGGACAGCGGGTCTTCTCTTTTGAAGCAAGGGGCTGGGGGGAGATAGCGATCTCCCTGCAGCCCCTTGCTGCAAAAGACGTCCGGGGGAAGCGGGGAAGCGAAGCGCTTCGCTTCCCGCTGCCCCCGGACCTCTTCTGAAGCAAGGGGCTGGGGGGAGATAGCGATCTCCCTGCAGCCCCTTGCTGCAAAAGACGTCTGGGGGAAGCGGGGAAGCGAAGCGCTTCGCTTCCCGCTGCCCCCGAACCTCTTCTGAAGCAAGGGGCTGGGGGGAGATAGCGATCTCCCTGCAGCCCCTTGCTGCAAAAGACGTCCGGGGGAAGCGGGAAGCGAAGCGCTTCGCTTCCCGCTGCCCCCGAACCTCTTCTGAAGCAAGGGGCTGGGGGGAGATAGCGATCTCCCTGCAGCCCCTTGCTGCAAAAGACGTCCGGGGGAAGCGGGAAGCGAAGCGTTTCGCTTCCCGCTGCCCCCGAACCTCTTCTGAAGCAAGGGGCTGCAGGGAGATAGCGATCTCCCTGCAGCCCCTTGCTGCAAAAGACGTCCGGGGGAAGCGGGGAAGCGAAGCGCTTCGCTTCCCGCTGCCCCCAAACCTCTTCTGAAGCAAGGGGCTGGGGGGAGATAGCGATCTCCCTGCAGCCCCTTGCTGCAAAAGACGTCCGGGGGAAGCGGGAAGCGAAGCGCTTCGCTTCCCGCTGCCCCCGAACCTCTTCTGAAGCAAGGGGCTGGGGGGAGATAGCGATCTCCCTGCAGCCCCTTGCTGCAAAAGACGTCCGGGGGAAGCGGGGAAGCGAAGCGCTTCGCTTCCCGCTGCCCCCGAACCTCTTCTGAAGCAAGGGGCTGGGGGGAGATAGCGATCTCCCTGCAGCCCCTTGCTGCAAAAGACGTCCGGGGGAAGCGGGAAGCGAAGCGCTTCGCTTCCCGCTGCCCCCGAACCTCTTCTGAAGCAAGGGGCTGGGGGGAGATAGCGATCTCCCTGCAGCCCCTTGCTGCAAAAGACGTCCGGGGGAAGCGGGAAGCGAAGCGCTTCGCTTCCCGCTGCCCCCGAACCTCTTCTGAAGCAAGGGGCTGCAGGGAGATAGCGATCTCCCTGCAGCCCCTTGCTGCAAAAGACGTCCGGGGGCAGCGGGAAGCGAAGCGCTTCTTCCCCGCTTCCCCCGGACGTCTTTTGCAGCAAGGGGCTGCGGGGAGATCGCTTCTCCTGGTGCTCCGAAGCCGGGCGGGGGGCAGGGGACACCTCCCGCCGCCGTGGGGACACCTTTTGAAGGCAGGCGGGGGGGGAGCAAAGACTTTCACCCCCCGCCCGCCTTCAGAAGAGGTCCAGGACCTCTTCTGAAGGCTGGCGGGGGGCAAAAGTCTTTGTCCCCCCTGCCTGCCTTCCCAGGGGCTTTTAAATCGCCCCGGACAGCGGAGAAGTCCTCCGCTGTCCGGGGCTATTTTAAAATGCCGCCCGCCAGCATTTTAAGATTGCCCGGACAGCGGAGAAGTCCTCCGCTGTCCCGGGGTTTTTTAAAATGCTGGGGGTGGGAAGAAAAGCCCTTGTCCCCCCCCCCCAGCCTTCAGAAGAGGTCTGGGGACAGACTGTCCCCGGACCTGGTCTGAAGGCGGTTTCCCTAGGAACGCATTAATTGATTTTCAATGCATTCCTATGGGAAACCGTGCATCGCAAGACGAAAAAACCGCAAGACGAAGAGATTTGCGGAACGAATTAATTTCGTCTTGCGAGGCACCACTGTACTTGGTAAACAGCTCAGCGAGTTACAGCGGATGCTCGGGTTGGGGATGTGATCCGTGTGGGATGCACGTTCGCAGGTTGCGATTTGGCGCTTCTGCGCATGTGCAAAATGCGATTTAGCGCTTCTGCACATGGGTGACCGCCAAAACCTGGAAGTAACCCGTTCTGGTACTTCCAGGTTTCAGCATGTCCGTAACCCAAAAAAATGCAACCTGAAGCGACTGTAACCTAAGGTATGACTGTATTTTGGCTTTAAGCGGTATAGAAGTTTAATAATCAACAACTTGGAACCTTAAGAAGCCAAAATCCCCTGTGGTGTCTGAAGAAACCAGCAACTCAGAATTCATCTGGGCTGTTTTTTGCCGCTGAGATCCACTGCAGAGCAGCAAAGAGATTATGCCTGATTTATGATCATGGCCACTGGTCCCATCACCTCCTGGCAAATAGAAGGGGAAGAAATGGAGGCAGTGAGAGATTACTTTCTTGGGTTCCATGATCACTGCAGATGGTGACAGCAGCCACAAAATTAAAAGACGCCTGCTTCTTGGGAGAAAAGCAATGACAAACCTAGACAGCATCTTAAAAAGCAGAGACATCACCTTGCCAACAAAGGTCCGTATAGTTCAAGCTCTGGTTTTCCCAGTAGTGATGTATGGAAGTGAGAGCTGGACCATAAAGAAGGCTGATCGACAAAGAATGGATACTTTTGAATTATGGTGCTGGGGGAGACTCTTGAGAGCCCCATGGACTGCAAGAAGATCAAACCTCTCCATTCTGAAGGAAATCAGCCCTGAGTGCTCACTGGAAGGACAGATCCTGAAGCTGAGGCTCCAAGACTTTGGCCACCTCCTGAGAAGAGAAGACTCCCTGGAAAAGACCCTGATGTTGGGAAAGATGGAGGGCACAAGGAGAAGGGGATGACAGAGGACGAGATGGTGGGACGGTGTTCTCGAAGCTACCAGCATGAGTTTGACCAAACTGCGGGGGGGCAGTGGAAGACAGGAGTGCCTGGCGTGCTCTGGTCTAGGGGGTCACAAAGAGTCGGACATGACTAAACAACAACAACAACATAGCCAACGCAACTGGGACTGGTTGGTGAAATCCCAGCCCCATGTGGGGTCCAGATGCTGCTGCTCACCAAGTCGAAGTAGCAGCTCTGGCAGACGTAGTGCCCTGGTGGCTCCTGGGTGACGTTCTGGCATTCCCCGCAGACCAGCCTCCCATAGACTTTGGAGAAGAGGGTTGGAGCGAACACACCTGCGGGGAAAGGAGAGCGAGAGGAGATCAGCCCCATCACCTCGCAGGATCCGTCCAGCCCACATCTTTCCCCCTGACCCGAGTTTCCCATTTTCATTACGGTGGTACCTTGCTTCTCAAACTTAATCCGTTCCGGAAGTCCGTTCCGTAACCAAAGCGTTGCAAAACCGAGGCGCGCTTTCCCACAGAAAGTCATGCAAAACGGATTAATCCGTTCCAGACTTTTACAACCCCTAAAACAGCAGTTTAACATGAATTTTACTATCTAACGAGACCACTGATCCGTAAAAGGAAAGCAATAAACAATGTACAGAAGCCACACAATCAATCAATCAGTCAGGAGCTGAACTGGGTTCCACACAGTCACAAAAACAAAACAAAAAGGGCTGCAAAAACAAAAGCACAAAATAAATAGCAAAAACAGACCTCAGCGTAACACTCAAAACGGAAGTGTGGCACTCAAATCGGAAGCGTAACACTCAAAACGGAGGACGTTCGGCTTCTGAAAAAAGTTCGCAAACTGGAACACTTACTTCCCGGTTTGCAGTGTTTGGGTTCCAAGGCGTTTGAGAACCAAGGTACCACTGTACTGTCTTGTTTTAATGGGATCATTTTCTAGCACATTTTAATATGGATGTTCAGGCTTATTGTGGAGGGTTTAGTCAACTCTGGCTGCTTTTCCCTCCTGGAGGAACAAAGGAAGAAGCTTGGGTTGGCCAAGTTAGACTTGCTAGCCTCAAAAAACCTGACAACAGATATTTTTGTATTCCCTGGTGTTACAAGACTGCTCAGGGGTTGGACTTATAAACAGGATAACGAGGATGATTTATCTATATCTCAAAATTCTCCCATTGGTACTACAGTGGTACCTCGGGTTACATACGCTTCAGGTTACATAGGCTTCAAGTTACAGACTCCGCTAACCCAGAAATATTGCTTCAGGTCAAAAACTTTGCTTCAGGATGAGAACAGAAATCGTGCAGCGGCGGCAGCAGGAGGCCCCATTAGCTAAAGAGGTGTTTCAGGTTAAGAATAGTTTCAGGTTAAGAATGGACCTCCGGAACGAATTAAGTACGTTACCAGAGGTACCACTGTAGGTGAGGTAGAAGATCTCCCCTGTTATATGCTCTATTGTCAGCTCTGTCAAAACCCCAGAAAGAGATTTTTTTGGAACAGATGCTGGCAGAACCCTGAAGTGAAAATATGTTGGCTGTTATCTGACTGCGACCTGCTTGTCACATATAAAACGGCCCCATTCGCTAAAGTTGCTAAATATATAAAAGCTATATGAAAGACAATGTTGGGTAAGGCTATCAATGGCTCCCTCCTACATAGCTGTCAACCGTCCCTTATTTGACGGGAAAGTCCCTTATCCCAGCGCCATGTCCCACTGCTGTCCCTTATTGATGATGTCCCTTAAATTTCCCGGGTTTCAAAGGAAGCAGCTCCTCTCCCTCTCTCCCTGCCGGCCAGGGAGGAGGGAGGCTCCAACTGTGTTGCTTGGCTGCGTTGCTCACCCAATAAGGAGTCCAAGAACGACTTGGGGGGGTGGAGCTTGCATGCCTTGTGCCGATCAAATCGGCCGCGTTGCCTGGGGACTCGCCTTTGCTCAGCGCTTCCCAGCGGAGAGGTGACGGTGGTTTCCCTTGCTGCATCCCCTTTGCCGGGTTGCTGCGCTGTGGGAACCACCGCTTGAGGCTTCGTTTGGCTGCTGGCTGGGCTTTCTGCCTTTCTGGCTCGGAGGGGCTCAGAAGGCGAACATACCTGTGCTCTGAAAATCCCTTATTTTGGCTGCTGATCCCTTATTTCCGAGGCTGCTGGCCCCTTATTTTCAAATCTGTAAGTTGGCAGCTATGCCCTCCTACCTACCTACCTCTGCAACTTACCTCCGACAGAGAGGAAGAGGAGGGCAGAGCTGACCCCGGCTGACCTGCTGTTGAATCTCTGCTCTTGGTGTCGAATGCCGCCAATCACCATGCACAGCCCCTAGAAGGAGAAAGAGAGTGAAGGATAGTGGCTCCATCCCTGCGTCCGCCAGCCTGGCTTTGGAAGAGGCAGCGAGCGAGCAGGAAGACCTAGCTCAGAATTCTCCCAACTGCCCACCCCTGAGAGATGGTACATTACCCCTGAAAAAATGGCAAAAATGTACAGGACAAGCTCCAATAAGTGTTGGAAATGCAAAGAGAAGGAGGGAAGCTTTTAATGTTTGATGGCATTACTGTATTTTAATATTTTGTTGGAAGCCGCCCAGAGTGACTGGGCAAGCCCAGCCAGATGGGCGGGGTATTTATTGTTGTTATTATTATTATTATTATTATTATTATTATTATTATTAGTGGCAGGATTGCAAAATAACTAAAAGTTATCGGGGAATGATTTACAATGAAATGAACAGAATGTTTAAGGCATCTTTTGTTAAAAGACCAGAAGCTTTTATGTTAGGTTGGCCAAATTCTGTGCAACTGCCATAAAACTTAGTCATTATCATAGCTGTCAACTTTTCCCTTTTCTTGTGAGGAATCCTATTCGGAATAAGGGAATTTCCCTTTCAAAAAGGGAAACGTTGACAGCTATATGGTAGCACAGCTTGTTCCCTAAGGCCTTTGAATGTCAATTTCAGGTTGTATTTTAGTGATTTAAATTATATATTTCTAACTGCTGCTATATCTGTATTGTCCCTGTTATACCCAACTGTAAATTCAAATGTATCACTATCGTGTTTTATGACTTCCCTGATATTGTATGTGAGCTGGAACTGGTCTGTAACCGAAATAATAAAATTATTATTATTATTATTTCTGTTAGGTATTACAGGGCAAGACTTGCCAAAAGGATGTAAAAAACTATTTATGTATGCCACAACGGCGGCTAGGATGTTAGATGGAAGGACGACAAGATACCAACGAAAGAAGAATGGCAAGAAAAGCTGATGGAATATGCTGGAGTGGCGAAACTAACTGGAAAACTAAGAGACAAGGCCAAGAGAGATTTTAAGAAGGACTGGGAACCGTTTATGTTATATCTAAAGAATTATTGTAAATAAGTGGACTTACTAGCACTTCTTTAAACACTTACAATTAAGAAAACGTGTAAATAATTAAGATGTAATAATGGGAAAATAACAAAGGGTAAGATGCAATGTGGAGATATGGTATAAAATTGTTTGTTATTGTTATAATTGATCAGATTATAATTATAATTATTATTATTTTATATATTAGATGATGATGATGATGATGATGATAAAAGCCAGGCAGTGTCTGCAGGTCTCAAACCGCTGGAAGCGATTAGGGGATCTAAGCAATTGCTTTGGTCGATGGAACCGCTGGGCTGAGCTGGCTCATAAAAATTTTTTTAAAGTAAAACAAACAAACTGCCGACCCCCAGCAAAAAAAATGTTGCTGGGAGTCCCAAATGCCACCATCCCCGGTCTGCGTTGCCAATGAACTTGGCCCCGTAGCCGTGCAGATCTCTCAGGAGAGGCGTCACATGTTGAGAAGGCCTCATTACTGTCAGCAATCGTGTTGCAGCATTCTACACTCAATGCAGCCTGTGGATCAATCGCAAGGGAAGCCCCGTGTAGAGCACATTGCAGAAACGCAGCAGAACTCGGCGCAACGGCAGAGCACCTCCCCTCTGACTTTTCATTGTGCAACTTTGCCCAAGTCTGTTGTTGTTTTGCAGATCCATTATGGTCGGGGAATAATGTGTCGCGAGGTCAGGGACGGGACCACTGTGGAACCAGGATGGGAACTCCATTCGGCCAAGCTAATGCGGTGAGAGGAGGAGTCTAGTAAATTCACCAATTAATTAATTACAGTCATACCTTGGGATGAATACGCTTCAGGTTGAGTGTTTTCGGGTTGCGCTCTGCAGCGACCCGGAAGTAATCGAACGCGTTACTTCCGGGTTTTGCTGCTTGCGCAGACGCTCAAAATGATGTCACACGCATGCACAGAAGTAGTGAAACGCGACCCGCGCACACGAAGTCATGTCTTACGTTCCTTTCAGGATGCGAACGGGGCTCCGGAACGGATCCCGTTCTCATCCAGAGGTGCCACTGTAAATCAAAGGGGCATGCAAATGTTACGAAACCAATAAAGTAAAAAAAATTCCCTTCCCGCGGCCCAAAGCTCCCCTGTTTCGTTTGCAGAATTCAGTCGCAGAATTTCAGGCCAGAATGAACAGTCCCGACAGATACGAGGGGATTTGGGAAGTGGGGGACGGGACAGAGAAGCCACAAATTCCTAGAGGGAAGATAATAAATAAACAAATAATTGTTGTTGATTTATTTATTTATATCCCGCCCATCTGGCTGGGTTTCCCCAGCTACTCTGAGTGGCTCCCAATAGAATATTCAAAACACGATAAATACATCAAACATTAAAAACTTCCCTAAACAGGGCTGCCTTCAGATGTTTTCTGAAAGTCAGGTAGTTGTTTATTTCAAGTGTCTTGATGGCCACTCGAGGGCTGGACTCACCGGGATGAAAAGGACGCAGCCCAGCAGGGTCCCCGTCAAGGCGGACTTGACGATTTCCTCGTAGCACTTGTTCTTCTCTCGGGCGCCTTTGATGAGGGCCGTGATGTAGAACGTGAGCTCCGTGATGGAGCCGAACGTGGCGTTGACCACGGCCCCCACCGCAAAGTTGCTCTGGGCTGAGATGCTGCAGGAGAAACGGAGAAGGTCCATGAGGTGAAGTAGCCGGCGCTTAACATCATCAGAAAAGCCTTGGGGTCCCTCACAACTCAGCCATTCTACAAGGTGTGACTGGAAAGTTCAGTGAATGGTCACAGAAAACGGACAGTGAGAAATATTTCAACACACAATTGGCATTAAAGGTAAAGGGACCCCTGACCATTAGGTCCAGTTGTGGCCGACTCTGGGGTTGCAGCGCTCTTCTCACTCTACTGGCCGAAGGAGCCAGCTGTACAGCTTCCGGGTCATGTGGCCAGCATGACTAAGCCGCCTCTGGCGAACCAGAGCAGCGCATGGAAACGCCGTTTACCTTCCCACCAGAGTGGTACCTATTCATCTACTTGCACTTTGACGTGCTTTCAAACTGCTGGGGGCCGGAGCAGGGACTGAGCAATGAGAGCTCACCCTGTGGCGGAGATTCAAACCGCCGACCTTCTGATCAGCAAGCCCTAGGCTCTGTGGTTTAACCCACAGCGCCACCCAAAATGCTCACAATTGTGTACAGAGATGAAGCTGAAAGTGTGTGAGTGGTTGAAGCAGTTTTGTGAAAGGCGGAAAACCATCGAAGATTACCCTCCGTTTGGCAAACCGTCAGCGAGCAGAACGGCAGCAAATGTTGATACGAGATTGTGAGTTATTGATGAGGGATCGGCGTTTGTCCGAATGATGGCGGAAGAATTGCATATTCCGTGTGAAATCGTTACTGAGGCTACTGAGTTGTCCCACCCTCCATATTCTCCCAATCTGGCCCCACCGGATACGTATCTTTCTTTTTCCAAAACTGAAATCTGCACTGAAAGGGCACAGATTTCCCAACATTTCACATGTCCAAGCTACTGTGACGAGGGAACTGAAAGCAGTACGAAAAGAGGACTTCTCCAGAAGTTTCCAACAGTTCTACAAATGTTGTCAACAGTGCGTTGTATCAGAGGGGGCCTACTTTGAAGGCCTGTAAGGTTGTACATTTGACTATTTCTCGCTGTCCGATTTCTGTGGCTGTTCACCGAACTTTCCGGTCACGCCTTGTATGATTCCATGATTCTAAATCTCATGGTTAATTCTTAAAGCCTCTTACCTGGCAATTGCCATGCCTATGTAGTACGAGAGGGGCATGATGGAGAGCAGCGCCAAGGTGAACTTAACCACAGAGCTGGTGTAATGGTTGTGCTTATCCGCATAGCCCAGAACTAGAGTCACAATAACCAAAGGGAGCAGATCTGACGGGAGGTATTGAAAGGAAAAACACACGTGCGTATTTTCTTTTGAGTGGCATCAACTGCGCAGGAGGTTTCGCTGAGAAACAGCTGCCCAGAGATGGCTGGGGTACAAATAATAAATTATTATTATTATTATTATTATTATTATTATTATTATTATTACTACTACTACTACTACTACTACTACTACTACTACTATTCCTTCTGGGAAGATGAAGCCAAGGAGGTGCTAGGAATACAAGGATCGGCTGAGGCCGAGCTGCAGTGTGCAAGCGTTGAATTAGACAGCAGAGCCAGTTTTTTGACATTCTCCCTAACAACGCTCCTGCTTTAACCAAAACAGGTTTCTAGTCCTTATGCAAGACATTAAACCTTCAAAACGTTAGGGCTGCACCTGGGGCCTGATCTGAGCCAAGGCTCCTCTGGAGGCCCGTGCAAAGTCAAGAGTTCTCTTAAGCATGTGCAGAGTGCGCAACCTCTTTGTTTAAAGATGGGCAAGGAAGTTTTTCAGAATGGTCGATACGATACGATAATCTTTATTGTCATTGTCCCATACAGAACAACGAAATTGAAAACATTTACATCAGGCATTCAAAAACCAACAAGCCTGCTATCCCAGCCTGGTTAGCCCCTAAAAAGTCCGATACCGCATAATTAAATACAATATACTCCCAAAGAGACTACCTTACACTGCGTTTAAAACCAAAATCGCATTTGGGTAGAAACTGTTTCTCAGGCGGCTAGTCCTGGCCTTTATAACCCTGTACCTTCTTCTAGAAGGCAGAAGCTGAAAGAGATCATTTCTGGGGTGCGCACTATCCTGCACTATCTCTGCAGCTTTCTTATGGCACTGCCTGGAAGCATAGATTTGATCCAGGGTGGGAAGAGTGCACCCAATTTTTCTCTCCGCAGTCTTTACAACCCTGGACAAGTAGCTGTGTTCAGCTCTGTCCAGGTTTTGCTCCTCAGCTCTCGCTACATCTGCAGAAGCCACTCCGCGCAGAAAACCCATCTGTTTTGCTTAACCGATTCAGTCTGCTCAATTTTTTATTTTAAATGCAACGCAATTGAGGTTTATAAACCAAGGAGGGGCATCACTGCATTCAAGAGATCCTACTCTGCTAAGAGAGACCCAGATCCACAGCTCTCGCGCAAACCTCACTCCCAAGGAGGCAAAGCCCAAGGCAACAACACCGAAAGGATACTGACGGCAAATACATTGATCCCATCCACGGCGTATTTGTAGTAATAAGCGTTCACAGCCCGGTAGCAGCAAAGGAGCACTTCAGCATCGAGGGGAACTTCTGTCTGCAGACGGCAGAGCCAAGAGACCATTAGTAGTAGTAGTAGTAGTAATAATAATAATAATAATAATAATAATAATAATAATAATAATAATAATAATTTATTTGTACCCCGCCCATCTGGCTGGGTTTCCCCAGCCACTCTGGGCGGCTTCCACAGAGACCAAAAATACACTAAAATGTCATACATTAAAAACTTCCCTGAACAGGGCTGCCTTAAGATGTCTTCTGAATGTCAGGTAGTTGTTTATCTCTTTGACATCTGGTGGGAGGGCGTTCCACAGGGTGGGCGCCACTACCAAGAAGGCCCTCTGCCTGGTTCCCTGTAGCTTTGCTTCTCGCAATGAGGGAACCGCCAGAAGGCCCCCAGTGCTGGACCTCAGTGTCCGGGCAGAACGATGGGGTGGAGACGTTCCTTCAAGTATACTGGACCAAGGCCTTTTAGGGCTTTAAAGGTCAGCACCAACACTTTGAATTGTGCTCGGAAACATACTGGGAGCCAGTGTAGGTCTTTCAGGACCAGTGTTATGTGGTCTTGGCGGCCGCTCCCAGTCACCAGTCTAGCTGCCGCATTCTGGATTAGTTGTAGTTTCGGGTCGCCTTAGAGTGCATTGCAGTAGTCCAAGCGGGAGATAACTAGAGCATGCACCACTTTGGAGAGACAGTCTGTGGGCAGGTAGGGTCTCATCCTGCATACCAGATGGAGCTGGTAGACAGCTGCCCTGGATACAGAGTTGATGCCAGTCAATGCACAATGCTGCTAAAATGGGTCAGAATCCTAAGGCCTATGGGCCACAGGCGGCCCATGGTGGTCGTTTAACCGGCGCATGCACCCCCACTGCCTGCTCAGTCGGCCCGTGCGCCGCGCTAAACCAGGGCGGAGCAGAGCAGGGACTGCCTTCTGCGACGCTGGCAGGCTTCCCATGGGCTGCGGGAAGCTCCTGCAGCCTATGAGAAGCTGCGCACACCTCCTCCGCACCGGAAATAGTGTTTGCGCATGCGCGTGCACACACGCCGGTCCACAGCAGCGTCTGCAGGAACGTGAACCGGCCCAAGCCACAAAAACATTGCCGACGCCTGTGCTAAAGCTTCACTTCTGGGGTAGGGACTGTGTGAATTGCGTGTTTGCCCTGGGATGTTATAACATAAAAAGTTAAAAGGACCCGTGACCATTTGGTCCAGTTGTGGCCGACTCTGGGGTTGCGGCGCTCATCTCGCTTTATTGGCTGAGGGAGCAGGCATGCAGCTTCCAGGTCATGTGGCCAGCAGGACTAAGCCGCTTCTGGTGAACCAGAGCAGTGCACGGAAACACCGTTTACCTTCCCGCCAGAGAGGTACCTATTTATCTACTTGCACTTTGACGTGCTTTCGAACTGCTAGGCTGGCAGGAGCTGGGACCGAGCAACGGGAGCTCACCCCGTTGGGGGGATTCGAACCGCCGACCTTCTGATCAGCAAGTCCTAGGCTCAGTGGTTTAACCCATAGTGCCACCCGCGTTACAACATAAGCACACACACACACACAAAAGCCAGCTGGATCAGGGCAATAGCCCATACAGTCCAGGATCCTGTTCTCGCAGGGGCCGAACCAAAGGGAAATCTGCAACAGGATCCAAAAACGAGAACAACCCTCTCCTTCTGGGGTTTCCTGCAAGTGGGATCGAGAAGCTTTGCCCTCTCCTCATCTGTGATCCTCTTTTAAATCCATCCCAGCTGGTGGTCATCCCTGTCTCCTGTGGCAGGGAGTTCCACAGGTTAACCACGAACCGTGGGACGAAATATCTTTGTTTATCTGTTCGGATAATTCTCCGGAGTTCTACCTGTGCCGTCTCTTGCTTGCTTGGCTAAAAAGCCACAAGCCTTTCTCCATGGGGGCCCTGCCCTCTGCTACGTCCGCGGCCCCCGTCCCGCCAACACCTTTACCTTCCGCAGCCGCTGGACGTGGACCTGCTCCGGGGGCAGGAGGAGGAGCTTGGTGACGGTGCGGCCGTTCATCTTGGCCACGGGGATGATGAAGACGAGGAGCCAGCAGACGAAGCAGATCAGGCCGTGGGCGAGAGAGAGGAGCGGGTAGCCCAAAAGGAGCCAGACGTAGGTGCTGGGACGCCGCTGGGGGAGAGATGGGGAATGGGAGGGATCAGTGAGGGGGGAGAGCTTCCCCACAGCAGGTCAGAAACACACAGGGGTGGAAGGGACACCAAGAGCCATCTAGTCCAGCCCTCACACATGACGGGAATCACAGCTAAAGACTCCTTGGCAGAGGGGCACCCAACCTCTGTTTTATTTTTTAAAATATAATTCTCTTAAATTTTCTGTTTTACAATTTAGAATGCTCACCTAAACATCCTTAAAGTATCAATGACTTCCCGTCTTCTCTTTCCACGGTTCATTTTACAAATCATAAATCCCTGCATATCTTAGGTAAATTAAACCATTCAGTACAGTGGTACCTCGGGTTACAGACGCTTCAGGTTACAGACTCTGCTAACCCAGAAATAGTACCTCGGGTTAAGAACTTTGCTTCAGGATGAGAACAGAAATTGTGCAGCAGCGGTGCGGCAGCAGTGGGAGGCCCCATTAGCTAAAGTGGTGCTTCAGGTTAAGAACAGTTTCAGGTTAAGAACAGACCTCCAGAATGAATTAAGTTCTTAAGCCAAGGTATTCCATTACTACATCCATCCAAGCTTGTTTACACTGCTGAATTTATCTTAATGCTGCCAACGTTTTCAAATGTACAGTAGACCCTCGGGTTACGTTACTCTCGAGTCATGTAAACTTTGGGTTGCGAAAGCGGCAAACCCAGAAGTATTTTTCTGGGTTTCACCACTTGCGAAGAAACGCTCTATTGCGCCGCGCACGTGCGCAAAAGCGGCGCCTCTGGATAAGGGTTTTTCAGGGCACGCACGGACCCCCAGAACGAATTAAATTCATATCCAGAGGCTCCACTTTAAACAATTTTCCCCCATATACCGTATTTTTCACTCTATAGGATGCACCAGATGATAAGACGCACCTAGTTTGGGGGGGAGGAAAACAAGAGAAAAAAATATTATGAATCCCAGAAGCCAGAACAGCAAGAGGGATCTGGCTTCTGGGATAACCGCGCCAAACCTCTTCGGGGCAGCAGGATGAAGGCTCCCCCTACGCGAAGAGTCTGCGCAGAAGCCACGGCAGGCGCGTCGCTGAAGGGGTGCTGCGCAGTTCTCCCTCTCCTGCGAAGGAGAGGCGCTGCGCAGAGAGGGAGAACTGCGCAGCGCCCCTTCAAGTGAAGCTGGAGAAGGAACAGAAGGAGACCCTTCTGTTCCTCCTCCGGCTTCCAGGCAGGTGGGTGGCTGAAGCCTTTGGAGCGCAGCGGGAACTCGCGCTGCACTCCAAAGGCTTCGGGTTCCTTTGGCTGAAGCCAGGAGAGTCTTGCTCTCCCAGCTGCAGCAAAAGGAACCCAAAGTCTTCGGAGCGCAGCGCGAGTTCCCGATGCGCTCCAAAGGCTTCAGGTGGCTTTCGCTGAAGCCTGGAGAGCGAGAGGGGTTGGTGTGCACGACCCCTCTCGCTCTCCAGGCTTCAGCAAAAGCAACGTGAAGCCTCCGGAGTGTGGGGGGAGCGCTCCCTCTGCGCTTCGGAGGCTTCGCGTTGCTATCGCTGAAGCCAAGGAGCCTGCATTCGCTCCGTAGGATGCACACACATTTCCCTGTAATTTTTGGAGGGGAAAAAGTGCGTCCTATAGAGCGAAAAATACGGTATTCAACAAACATTTTCCAATCTTCTTTAAACGTATGTTCTTCTTGTTCTCTGATTCTATACATTATGTCTGCAAGCTGCGCATATTTCATCAGCTTCAGTTGCCATTCTTCTTTAATTGGGACCTCGCTCATTTTCTCCAACCTCTGTTTTAAAACCTCCAGTGGGGGGGGGGAGTCTGCCCCCTCTCCTTTAAGGATTCTTGAGCTGTGATTCCTGCATTCCAGGGGGCTGGAGTAGATGGCCTTTGGGGGTCCCTTCGAACTCTACAATTCTAGGAAAGCAGCACCCCACCTTACCCAGTGTGCTGCACTGTCCTCGCAAGCCGACTCCTGGCGGGAGACGAGGGGCGTGGTCTCCTTCACCTCGTTCACTTCTGCGATGGCGTCGTATTTGCTGAACTTCATGTTGCAGTTCCGGTGGTACGTTTTTGTCTGCGAGATGCAGGAGTTGAGAAAGAAGTCATGGAAGGGAAAGGGCGCTTCCCAAATCAAAGCCCAAGACATTATTTTTACTGCGGGAAACGGTTTGCAAAAAATGTGTACATTAGGAAAAATATTATAATAATAAAATAACAACAACAATAGATTATGAATCACCTTTCACATTACAGTGGTACCTCGGGTTAAGTACTTAATTCGTTCCAGAGGTCCGTACTTAACTTGAAACTGTTCTTAACCTGAAGCACCACTTTAGCTAATGGGGCCTCCCGCTGCTGCCGTGCCGCCGGAGCACAATTTCTGTTCTCATCCTGAAGCAAAGTTCTTAACCTGAAGCACTATTTCTGGGTTAGCGGAGTCTGTAACCTGAAGCATATGTAACCTGAAGTGTATGTAACCCGAGGTACCACTGTACAGTCATACCTCGGGTTACAGATGCTTCAGGTTGCGTTTTTTCGGGTTACAGACTGCCGAAACCCGGAAGTACTGGAACGGGTTACTTCCGGGTTTTGGCGGTCGCGCATGCGCAGAAGTGCCGAATCCCAACCTGCACGTGCGCAGACGCACCGCTGCGGGTTGTGAACGTGCACCCAGCACGGATCACGTTCGCAACCCGAGCGTTCACTGTAGACTTAAGGCGTTTTGCCAACGCACAACAAAACTAAACACAGCCGTATCTCTGTTTTCCAACAGCTTAGTTGTCGAACTTTTTGGCTCCCAAATGCCGCAAACCCAGAAGTGAGTGTTCCAGTTTCTGAATGTAATTTTGGAAGCCAAATGTCCAACGGGGCTTCCGATTGGCTGCAGGAGCTTCCTGCGGCCAATCGGAAGCCATGCTTTGGTTTCTGAACCCTTTGGAAGTCGAACGGACTTCCGGGACGGATTCTGTTCGACTCCCAAGGTACGGCTGTATAGGTTTTAAAACCGCATCCGAGGTGGTCTGTACTGGAGGTGGTAGAGTCCTCACAAAGATGTGTTATCATTGCACATTTCTTCTAATAAACATACCGTAGATTCCGGCGTATTAGGCGACAGGGCGTTTAAGACCACCCCTAACTTTTGCCGTTCAATTTTAGAGTTTTAGAGTTTGAGCGCTGCCAGGGGCAGAGCGCGCACCCCTCCGCTGCCTCTGCTATCGCAGCAGCCCAAGGCAAGGCGTTTGGTGGGCGGGCGAGCTGTGTCCCCTTCTGTGGGGAGGGAGGAGGAGCGACAGCAGAAGGGGCACCTCTGCTCACCGCCTCCTTCTCCTCCTTCCCAATGTGTATTCCCGGTGTATAAGACAACCCCCGAATTTTGGGGTGATTTTCCAGGGCTGAAAAGTCGTCTTGTACGCCGGAACATACGGTATTTTTGTAAGCAATTCTCTCCCCACTCCACTCTCATGTATTTTTCTACTGCTATCTTCACATGGCTAAGCAATTTTTTAAACAGCAGTACAGAATTCGGAGAAGTGAACATCATTTCAAATGGCCTCGGTCCTGTATACCTGAAGGAGCGTCTCCACCCCCATTGTTCAGCCCGGACACTGAGGTCCAGCTCTGAGGGCCTTCTGGCAGTTCCCTCACTGCGAGAAGCCAAGTTACAGGGAACCAGGCAGAGGGCCTTCTTGGTGGTGGCGCCCTCCCTGTGGAATGCCCTCCCTTCAGATGTGAAGGAAATAAGCAGCTATCTTGTCTTTAAAAGAGATCTGAAGGCAGCCCTGTTTAGGGAAGTTTTTAATATTTAATGCTGTATTGTTTTTAACACTTCATTGGAAGCTGCCCAGAGTGGCTGGGGAAACTCAGCCAGATGGGCAGGGTATAAATAATAAATTATTATTATTATTCAAAGGCCGGCTGCATTTCGGCCTGCATATTCTTTCCAGAAGTGACCGTAAGGCGAGGACCGAAATCACCCCCCACCCCAGAGGAGCAGGCAGGTTTCATCTCACAAGCCACCGCCCCCCTCTTCCCTCACCCTCTGCCCTAAAGACACGCAGCTTCCTCAGCTGCCATTATTGGCCGGCACCTCTCAAAAACGCCCAAAGTCGCTGTTCTGTAAAAATCAACGGCTGCAGGCTGTGTCCTGGACAGACGGCTGCCAGCTTCCGTTTGGGTCTCCTACCTTTTGAATGACTTTTCCAAACGGCCAGAGGAAATATCCCGCAAGTTTCCAACACAGCTTACCTGCGGAGGGGGGAGAAAGACAGGTGAGGTCCCGGAGCAAAGAAATAATAATAATAATAACAATAAATAATAAATTTTATTTATATCCCGCCCTCCCCAGCCGAAGCTACCCCTTTCTGTAGGCTGGGGCAAGATCCAAAGGTAGTTCCAAAGTCCAAACGCTTCCCCACTAGACAAATGAGTTCTTACAAACATACCTGTCCTGAATTTTCCACTCATCCATTGCTTTTGCAAGTCCCTCCCTCCTCCCCGAAACTGGATCTTGAACATGAGCGCAGCCTCAACTGCTTTTCGTATGCTCTGAGATTCCTGGGGTTGGACTAGATGACCCTGGGGTCCCAATTCTACAATTTTACAATTCTGTGCTAAGGCCTCTGTACTCACCGTAGGGTACCCCCAGGATGGTGAGGAACATCAGGATGGAGACCAGGACGTAGAGCAAGGAGAGCCACCATCCGAAACAGAGGAGGTAGAAAATATTTCCACATGTCAGCATAGAGCCTAGGTAGAAGATTCGTTTTTTAAAACACACAAAGTCTATCCCAGACTCGCATTTCCCACACCCCCTTCCTTCAGACGCAGAGGACTTTGGAGGGTAAGGCCTCAAGGACGCACAGGAGAGAGGAGGGGACCTTCACCAAAAAGTCTTTTTATCCAACTTAAATCTCTCTCGCTAGTCGTAAATGAGAAAACCACTGGAAACAATAACCTTCCACTGTTAACTTTCCCCTTGTTTTAATTTTATGATCTTCTTGACTCCACTCTAATAACTCTTGATAAGTTAGCGGCTTCTCTTTACCAACCTCCTCTTTTCTATGAAAAGCTTCTTGTGGCGAAATCCATTCGGGTGTCTTTGGACATATTCTAGATTCATATTTATTCCAAATTCTTAATCAGATTTTTGAAATCCACATCAGCTTTGACTTTACCGCCCCACAAATATCCACACCATTCAAACCTTAAATCATGTGCTTCTGAGTTCTGGAGTCTCTTATTTCTCAGTGTCACCCCCTCCTTCATCCACACCAAACCAGAAGCCACAAAATACAATTTCAGGTCAGGTAAACCCAACCCTCCCCTTTTTTTTGAATCCTGCAATGCTTTAATTTTGACTCTCGGTCATCCCCCCCCCATAGAATTTTAGATAAATCTTTTTGCCATTGTTGAAACAGTGAATCATTAGTCGAAATAGGTATTATTCGAAATAAAAACGTCGTTCTAGGCAGAACATTCATCTTTATCACTGAGATTCTACACAACAATGATAATTTTAGCATCTCCCATCTTGACGTATCTCTTTTTGATTTCGGCCCGTGTCTTAACATACCGTATTTTTCGCCCCATAAGACGCACCTAGATTTTTGGGGGGGAAATAAAGGGGAAAAAAATTATTTCCCCCCCAGATGCGCTGCGTTACACCAGGAGCTTGGGGCGTGCGGAGCTCAGCGCGCCCCAAGCTTCTGCGTGCCGGCAAGGTCTCCGCTAGCGTGGGAGAGCCGGGCGCCTCTCCCAGGGCTAGCGGACCCCTGCGCTAATCCAGAAGCTTGGGGCAAGCTGAGGTCAGCGCGCCCCAAGCTTCTGCGTGCCGGCAAGCAGTCCGCTGCCGCCCCAAGCCTCGCGCACCCGGTGGGACCTCCTGCCGGGCGCGCGAGGCTTGCAGGCATTCGCCCCATAAGACGCACCCCGATTTCCCCTTCATTTTTGGAGGGGAAAAAGTGCGTCTTATGGGGCGAAAAATACGGTAGCTATTTTGAAACAACATACAATTCGTACTTGTCATAGTAATACCCAAGTATTTTAATTCTTTTTGATTTGGAAACTCCGTTTTCTTCATCAAAACCTTCTGATCTTCTGTTGTCATATTCCTTGTTCATATTTTTGTTTTCTGGTCATTAACCTTAAAGCCTGCTAACATACCAAAATCACTTACTTTGTTCATAAGAATCTCCACTCCCTGCATCAAATTTCCCAGAACTAATATCAGGTCATCAGCAAAGGCCCATAACTTTCTTTTTCAATCTTTATTCCGATAATTCTCACATTTTGTCTAATGTCTCTAAGCAAGACTTCCAAGACCAGAATGAAAGGTAATGGGGTCAATGCTTTGTCCCCTTCTGTTATCTCACAGGGTTTTGTCAATTTCCCCATTAACAATTATCTGGGCTGTCTGTAATTTGTAGATCATTTTTACCCATTTAATAAAGTTACCTCCAAAGTTCATTTCTTGCAGTGCTTTAAACAAAAATACCCAATTCACCTTGTCAAAGGCTTTTTCTGCATCCAAAAAAATCAAAGCAGCTCGTTTCTTGTGGCAATTCAGATATTCCAAAGCATCCCATATATTTCTCACGTTATCTCTTAACTGTCTTTTAGGCAGGAATTCACAGTGATCATGATAAATTGAATCCTGCAAAATCTTTTTTAACCTTTCTGACAAAATTGATGTAACTTATAATCATTGTTCAGTAAGGAATTTGGTCGATGGTTTTTCATCAGAATCAAGTCCTGAGCTTCTTTAGGTATAAGTGTAATGTTAGCCTCTCTCTGACTATCTGGAATCTTACCGCTCTGTAAAATATTGTTCATTGTCCATTGAAAGGATTGTAAAAGTACATCTTCAAAAGACTTATGGCAAAAAGCCGACCGTCCTTCTGGCCCAGTACCTTTCCTTTCTGAAATTTTTTTATGGCATCCCATAATTCTTGAACAGTTACAGGGTCATTCATCATTTGTCTTTGAGAGTCTGAATCTTTGGTAAATGTTAAAATTAAGGGGGAGGATTTGCTGAAATAAATTTGGGAATTGGGATGCAGAAAGGGGAGGTACGGGGAAGTCGGTGAAGTAAGTTTTAAGAAAAAAAGGATTCGAAATTATACATGTTTGTTTTTGTGTGTGTATGTTTGTATTGTGTATTGTGTGTGTTTTTATAATTTGTGAAAATCCAATAAACATTTATATTAAAAAAAATGAATCTTTGGTAAATGCTATCTCTGTAAGTATTCATCTGTGTGTGTGCTTTGTTTTGTTTTTTGGGAAAAAAAGATTACTTGACCTTTATACAACTTAGACTAATATGGGTGAAATACTTTTTCATATTTGTCTTTTCTGTTATCACAGCAATTGTAATTCTGTGGGCAGAATAGGGTCTTCAAGGAAACTCTAAGCATGAACAGTTCCCAGGGTTCTTTGGGGGAAACCATGACTGTTTAAAGTTGCAGGATACTACTTTTAACTATATGATGCAGG
The DNA here is from genome assembly GCF_964188305.1 of Podarcis bocagei. Taxonomy (NCBI): domain Eukaryota; kingdom Metazoa; phylum Chordata; class Lepidosauria; order Squamata; family Lacertidae; genus Podarcis; species Podarcis bocagei. Next base: position 7,839,054 of record NC_138135.1, read on the forward strand.
TAGAGACCTTTCTGGGTTGCTACAGGACAGTGGAATTTTCCAGTGCTGGGCCTCAAATAATTAAAACTCTCCAGATGACATTTGCCCGGTGCCTAACTCATGTATGAGGATTTCAACTAAAAACTAGGAAGAGCTTCCTAGCAGTTTGGTGGAAGAGGTTGCCTTGGAACGAGGTGGACTCTTCATCAGTCAAGGTTTTGAAGAAGGCTGGACGGCCAACCTATGAGGGTAGCTGTAGCCGTGGATTCTCTGCATTGGCAGAGGGGAAGAGTGGATGATCTTTGGACTCACAGCTGTCCATGGAGGCACAGGTCCATTCTGTGTCCAGGGCAGCTGTCTACCAGCTCCATCTGGTATGCAGGATGAGACCCTCCCTGCCCACAGACCGTCTCACCAGAGTGGTGCATGCTCTGGTTATCTCCCGCTTGGACTACTGCAATGCGCTCTATGTGGGGCTACCTTTGAAGGTGACGCAGAAACTACAATTAATCCAGAATGCGGCAGCTAGACTGGTGACTGGGAGCGGCCGCTGAGACCACATAACACCATTCCTGAAAGACCTACATTAGCTCCCAGTACGTTTCCGAGGACAATTCAAAGTGTTGGTGCTGATCTTTAAAGCCCTAAATGGCCTCGGCTCAGTATCCCTGAATGAGCGTCTCCACCCCCATCGTTCTGGCCGGACACTGAGGTCCAGCTCTGAGGGCCTTCTGGTGGTTCCTTCCCTGCAAGAAGCCAAGTTACAGGGAACCAGGCAGAGGGCCTTCTCGGTGGTGGCGCCCGCCCTGTGGAACACCCTCCCACCAGATTTCAAAGGGAAAAACAACTACCAGACTTTTAGTAGACATTTTAAGGCAGCCCTGTTTAAGGTAACTTTTAATATTTGATGAATTATTGTATCTTAATATTTTGCTGGAAGCCACCCAGAGTGGCTGGGGAAACCCAGCCCGATGAGCGATGTATAAATATTGTTGTTGTTGTACCTTCACAATTCTACTAGTATTTGAGATCTTTTTCAATAGAGTTTTATATGCACTTTTTCCACTTTTTTTTTAAATGGGGGCGTTTAATGGATAAAGTGGGGTAAAAGTTTCATAAAACAAGTCTGTCCTTCAACAAGATACGGGAGGTTTGGCCTCTTAAAAAATACAAGCACGTCCTGATGTTTATGTCCAGGTGATTGTTAGACAAGAACAGCAGTAGGAAACTAACCGGGTATTTATTTCTGTTTTTTACCTGCAGGGCTTTTAATTATGTTCAGGTCAGAGTACAGCTCCTTCACGATTTCCGAGCGGTCTTCCCAGGGCCTGGCTGTCACGTGGCTCTTCCATTTCTTAAAGCCAAACTACAAGAGGGAGAAAGAGGTCGTCTGTTACAGGGGCACCTATTAAAGCTATTTAAAGCTGTGTTGCATAATCAAGCCCTTTCTGGGATCTATAGTTCGAGGAGAGAGGTTCTAGGTTCTCAAACTACAATTTCTGGGACTCTTGAGAGGGGAAGCCATGGCTGTTTGAAAGTGATGTTCCCATGAACGTCTGCAGGAAGGCAAAGGGAGATACTGCCCCTCTGGAGCAGCTGAATAATAATAATAATAATAATAATAATAATAATAATAATAATAATAATAATGTTTCTAGCATTTGTAGAACCCAAGATATGAGGCAAGCGAGGGAAACTAACCTGCTCCCCCCACCCCCGCAAACTCATTTTTTTATAAAAAATATTTATGCACCACTGTATCACAGAAATATATCACCGTTGTTTACAACAGCGTAAACAAAGCAAAAACAAACAGCAGTAAGGCCACTGTGGGGTGTGCACTCTTAATTGCCTACGTAGGCCTTGAGAAACAGAAAAGGTTTCAGCGGGCATTTAAAAGTTGGCACAGACGGCGTCTGCTGAATCTCCAGTGGCAGAGAGTTCCACAGGACCGGGCCAGCGACGCTAAAGGCTCGGTTTCTTGTCGTTGTTGTTGTCAAACGAGCCTCACCAACGTAGGGGAATAACCCGAGACATTCCTGCAGATAATCAGGCTAGGATATCAGGGTTCTGGCGGTTCCTGAATTAATACATGAACCTTGAATCCAGCTGGGTAGCAGATGGTCAATGCAGCTGTTTTAACAATCGTGTCAGCTCTTCTCAACCAGAAGCTCCCGTCAGCAATTTGGACGCAGCATTCTGCACCAGCTGGAACGTCTGAACCACACCCAAGGGCAGCCCCACATAGAGTGCATTGCAGTAATCCAGCCTCAAAGTCACCAGGTGCATGAGCTGAGAGTTCCCCACTGCTAACCTACAGAATCCAAAAACTCAATTATCTGGGTCTCTGGTCCCCCTCAGTTTTCACCTTACTTAAACTGCACCCCATTGTTCTCAATGTATTCAAACTGGACCCTGGACCACTCAGCAGACTTGGCTGGGGCCTCCAGGAAAGAGCAGAAAACCAAAAACCTACCCTGCTGCGCAGAAAAGTAGAGGTCATTTTAGTCCATGTTTGTCTAGCAGCTCCATGTGCTAAGCAGGCTGAGACCCCACCTGTCTCACCAGAGTGGTGCATGCTCTGGATATCGCCCGCTTGGACCACTGCAATGCACTCTACGTGGGGCTACCTTTGAAGGTGACCAGGAAACTACAACTAATCCAGAATGCGGCAGCTAGACTGGGGACTGGGAGCAGCCGCCGAGACCATATAACACCGGTCTTGAAAGTACCAGTACGTTTCCGAGCACAATTCAAAGTGTTGGTGCTGACCTTTAAAGCCCTAAACGGCCTCGGTCCAGTATACCTGAAGGAGCGTCTCCACCTCCATCGTTCTGCCCGGACACGGAGGTCCAGCTCCAAGGGCCTTCTGGTGGTTCCCTCCCTGCGAAAAGTGAGGCTGCAGGGAACCAGGCAGAGGGCCTTTTCGGTGGTGGCGCCCGCCCTGTGGAACGCCCTCCCACCAGATGTCAAGGAAATAAACAACTATCTGACATTTAGAAGATACCTGAAGGCAGCCCTGTATCAGGAGGTTTTTAATGTCTGATGTGTTACCATTTTTTATATGTGCTGTAAGCTGCCCTGGGGACGCGGGTGGCGTTGTGGGTTAAACCACAGAGCCTAGGATTTGCTGATCAGAAGGTTGGCGGTTCAAATCCCCGCAACGGGGTGAGCTCCCGTTGCTCTGTTCCAGCTCCTGCCAACCTAGCAGTTTGAAAGCACGTCAAAGTCAAGTAGATAAATAGGTACTGCTCCGGCAGGAAGGTAAACGGCGTTTCCATGCGCTGCTCTGGTTCGCCAGAAGCGGCTTAGTCATGCTGGCCACATGAACCGGAAGCTGTATGCTGGCTCCCTCAGCCAATAAAGCGAGATGAGTGCTGCAACCCCAGAGTCGGCCACGACTGGATCTAATGGTCAGGGGTCTCTTTACCTTTTAAGCTGCCCAGAGTGGCTGGGGAAACCCAGCCCGATATGCGGGGGTATAAATAATAAAATTATTATTATTATTATTATTATTATTATTATTATTATTATTATTATTATTATTATTTTATTAGTATGCTGTTGCCATTTCCCCTCAACCTTCCTGCTTTATCTTTTTGCAAAACCTTTTTGCTGCTGCTGTTGCTGTTTGCAACCAAGCGGTGTATATATTTTGAGAAATAAATGAATAAGAAGAGCCTGCGGAATCAGACAGCAACAATGGCAGCAAGAACGTTTTGCAGCTGGAGGCGAAACAAAAAATGCCACACTGGATCTGCTGCCTGAGGCAACCGCTTCGCCTCACCTCGCGGTTGTGCCGGCTCTACAATACGATAATCGATGCAATACGATCATCTTTATTGTCATTGTCCCATACAGAACGAAATTGAAAAATCTACATTAGACATTCAAAAACCAACAAGCCTCCTATCCCAACTATCCCAGCCTGGTTAGCCCCCTAAAAACTCTGATACCCCATAATTAAATACAATATACTCCCACAGAGACTCCCTTACACTGTGTTTAAAACCAAAATCGCAGTTGGGTAGAAACTGTTTCTCAGGCGGCTAGTCCTAGTCTTTATAACCCTGTACCTTCTTCCAGAAGGCAGGAGCTGAAAGAGATCATTTCCGGGGTGCGCACTATCCTGCGCTATCTCTGCAGCTTTCTTATGGCCCCTGGAAGCGTAGATTTGATCCAAGGTGCGAAGAGTGCACCCAATTATTCTCTCCGCAGTCTTTACAACCCTGGAAAGCACTGTTTTTCTCCTGACCGTGCAGCTCCCAAACCACACACAGAGAACGTAAGTTAATACACTCTCCACAGTACAATGGTAAAATGCCATCAACAGGTCCTTTGAGAGATTGTTTTCCTGGAGGATTCTCAAAAAAATATAACCTGTGCTGTGCTCTCTTCATTGGGTCTTTGCTGTTTTCTCCCCAGGTTAGGGCGTCTCCCAACTCCATTCCCAGGAATTGAAATGGGCACACCGGGCTCCGTTCCTCTCTGCCCTTTGCCATCGCCCGCCCTCCTCTCCCTGCCAGGAACTCACCTTGTAATTGTTGGAGAGCTTGTGAGCCTCGACCTCGTTCTCTGCGGTGAGGGTGGTCTTGACCAGGCAGCCATCGCATGTCGGCACTTCCTCGGAGTGGTGGGGGCAGCAGGAAGGGTTCGAAAACACTAGGGAGGAAGCGGGCAGAGGCATCCGGACACGTCAGGGGTATTGTTATGTACTGAGTTGAATAGGATCCAGAATGCAGCAGTCTGATTGGTCCTGGAACAAAGGATCCAGAATGCAGCAGTCTGATTGGTCCTAGAGCAATAGGATCCAGAATGCAGCAGTCTGATTGGTCCTGGAACAATAGGATCCAGAATGCAGCAGTCTGATTGGTCCTAGAGCAATAGGATCCAAAATGCATCAGTCTGATTGGTCCTGGAACAATAGATTCCAGAATGCAGCAGTCTGATTGGTCCTGGAACAATAGGATCCAGAATGCAGCAGTCTGGTTGGTACTAGAATAATAGATTCCAGAATGCAGCAGTCCGATTGGTCCTAGAGCAATAGGATCCAGAATACAGCAGCCTGATTGGTCCTAAAACAAAAGGATCCAGAATGCAGCAGTCTGATTGGTCCTAGAGCAATAGGATCCAAAATGCAGCAGTCTGATTGGTCCTGGAACAATAGATTCCAGAATGCAGCAGTCTGATTGGTCCACAGGAGCCACCCAATCCAACTCCAGGTGGAAGTGAATCTGCAACCTGACTGGACTACGGGAGAAACCCGGAATTAGCCAATCACATGGGGGCAATTGTGTAAATAAAGTATATAAAGCAGACATTTCGGGGAAACTTCCATTCCTCACTACAATGAGCTGAATAAAGAGCATGAAATCCACAACAGAGCCTAGGGCTTGCTGATCAGAAGGTCGGTGGTTCGAATTCCCGCGACGGGGTGAGCTCCCGTTGCGCGGTCCCTGCTCCTGCCAACCTAGCAGTTTGAAAGCACCTCAAAGTGCAAGTAGATAAATAGGTACCACTCCAGCAGGAAGGTAAACGGCGTTTCCATGTGCTGCTCTGGTTCGCCGGACACAGCTTAGTCCTGCTGGCCACATGACCCGGAAGCTGTACGCCGGCTCCCTCGGCCAGTAAAGCGAGATGAGTGCTGCAACCCCAGAGTCGGCCACAACTGGACCTAATGGTCAGGGGTCCCTTTACCTTTTACAATAGAAGCTCCCCGTTTCCACCCCCACACCTTACCTGGCAGTATCCTGGGGGTCAGGATGCCATGCATGAGTTGGTGGGACCCCGAATGGAGGTCCCCCACGTCCCCATGGGTGTTGTTGACGGCAGCGCAGTGCCGGTCGCAGAGAGACCCCCTCCGATGTGGGTCGGCCTTCGGCTCCAGTTCTTTGGGGAAGTCTGGAAGGGGAGACAGAATGGCTGTCAGATAAATGCTGGAAGTTACCGTATTTTCCCATCTATAAGACGCCCCCTATTTTGGGGCGACTCCGGTTTAAGAAAATGGGGGGGGGGTATGACCTCCGTGTATAAGCCGCCCCCACATTTTTGACATTATTTTTAAGGGGCAAAAACCTAGTCTTATACACGGAAAAATACGATACGATTCGATAATCTTTATTGTCTCTAAGACTATGATTCAAAGAAAGGAAGTTAGTAATTTGAACTAGTTAATTATATTAGAAAATGAATATTGGAAAATTGCTAAAATGAGATTTAATGAAAATCAGTTAGGAAGGATTTGAGGAAGTCACTTAACAATGGAAATTAGCTTGGATTTTGATTGGAAGAAATTTGTTTGTTTTTCATATGTTTTGTTTTATGTGTTATGTTGTAGTTGTTAAAAATTTGGAAATTAATAAAAAAAATTGGTTGAAAAAGATAATCTTTATTATCATTGTCCCATACAGAAGAACGAAACTGGAAAAAAAATCTACATAAGGCCTTCAAAACCAACAAGCCTGCTATCCCAGCTATCCCAACCTGGTTAGCCCCCTAAAAACTCTGATATTTTTAAAATACAATATACTCCCATAGAGACTCCTTACATTGCATTTAAAACCAAAATCACATTTGGATAGAAACTGTTTCTCAGGCGGTTAATCCTTGTCTTTATAACCCTGTACTGGTAACTCAGCCTTGAAAGTGGCCCACAACTCTTGGGGGGGGATTAAAAATCTGCTAATATGGTGAGCCCCTAGGAATTTGACACCACTCTGCTATGTACAGAACATTCCTCCAAAGGGATCAGAATAGCTCCACAGATGTTTCTCTGCACTGCTGTGTGTACACAAGAACAGGGAGCTTTGGGAAATCCCAGTTTCCCAGGTTGCAACGAAGGACTGGCCCTGTCCTTTAAAAAGATACCTTTCGGACGTTAGATATACAGTGGTACCTTGGTTCTCAAACTTAATCCGTTCCAGAAGTCGGTTCCAAAACCAAAGCATTCCAAAACCAAGGCGCGCTTTCCCATAGAAAGCAATGCAAAATGGATTTATCCGTTCCAGACTTTTAAAAGCAACCCCTAAAACAGCAATTTAACATGAATTTTACTATCTAACGAGACCACTGATCCATAAAATGAAAGCAATAAACAATGTACTGCAGTCACACAATCAATCAGTAGCTGAACTGGGTTCCACACAGTCACAAAAACAAATTAACCGAAAAAGCCTCGAAAACAAAAACGCCTTTTAGGGCTTTCAAGGTCAGCATCAACACTTTGCTCGGAAATGTACTGGGAGCCAGTGTAGGTCTTTCAGGACTGGTGTATGTGGTCCCAGCGGCCGCTCCCAGTCACCAGTCTAGCTGCCACATTCTAGATTAGTTGTAGTTTCCGGGTCACCTTCAAAGGTAGCCCCACATAGAGCGCATTGCGGTAGTGCAAGCAGGAGATAACCAGAGCATGCACCACTCTGGTGAGACAGTTTGCAGGCAGGGAGGGTCTCATCCTGCATTCCAGATGGACCTGGTAGACAGCTGCCCTGGACACAGAATTGACCTGCGTCTCCATGGACAGCTGTGAGTCCAAAATGACTCCCAGGCTGCACACCTGGTCCTTCAGGGGCACAGTTACCCCATTCAGGACCAGGGAGTTGTAAGGATTGTAGCGAGCAAAATATTTGCTGCGCCATGAAATCACAGCCCCACAGAAAGCCAATGGACTTGCCACCTGACACCAAGGGACTGGCGCAATCATCAGATGATGGCGAGGAGAATTATGCGCAGCCCGTGGGGTGTGGGGCTCACATGATGCGCACCAAGGCAATCAATTAGACACCACTGAGAGATTAAGGGCAGCTTAACCGTCTTGGAGCCTTAAGACGTCTTGGGATGAACATCAACAAAGGAAGGAGGGAGAAGAGAGGGAATCACCCCCACCCCCCACCCCCACAGGGAAACCAAGGGACGCGATGCGTTAGCTCAGGGGTCAGCAAACTTTTTAAGCAAGGTCCACTGTCCCTCAGACCTTGTGGGGGGCCGGACTCTAATTCTGGGGTGGAAATGAACCAATTCCTATGCACCACAAATAACCCAGAGATGCATTTGAAATAAAAGGAAATATTCTACTCATGTAAAAACACGCTGATTCCCAGACTATCCGCAGGCCAGATTTAGAAGGCCTTAGTTTGCCTACCTAAACAGCATCTTAAAAAGCAGAGACATCACCTTGCTGACAAAGGTCCATATAGTTCAAGCTATGGTTTTCCCAGTAGTGATGTATGGAAGTGAGAGCTGGACCATCAAGAAGGCTGATCGCCAAAGAATGGATGCTTTTGAATTCTGGTGCTGGAGGAGACTCTTGAGAGTCCCATGGACTGCAAGAAGATCCAACCTCTCCATTCTGAAGGAAATCAACCGTGAGTGCTCACTGGAAGGACAGATCCTGAAGCTGAGGCTCCAAGACTTTGGCCACCTCATGAGAAGAGAAGACTCCCTGGAAAAGACCCTGATGTTGGGGAAGATGGAGGGCACAAGGAGAAGGGACGACAGAGGACGAGATGGTGGGACAGTGTTCTTGAAGCTACCAGCATGAGTTTGACCAAACTGCGGGAGGCAGTGGAAGACAGGAGTGCCTGGTGTGCTCTGATCCAGGGGGTCACGAAGAGTCGGACACGACTAAACAACTAAACAACAACAAGTTTGCCTTTCCATGCATTAGCTCCCTGCCCCGAAGCCTAGAGCAACCTTTCCCAACCTGATGCCCTCCAGAAGTGTTTACACTACAGCTCACAGCATCCCTGGCCACCAGCCATGTGAAACGAGGCTGCTGGGAGTCACAGCAACCTGGAATGTCTTCTCCCTGGTCTCCCAGCAGGGGTGGGGCTCGCTCCTGACCCAGAGCGTGTGCCCCACATGCAGAAGGCCCCAGCTTCGATCAAAGGGTAGGTCTGGGAGAGAGACCCTCGTTTGGAACCCAGGACAGCTGCTGCCAGCCATTGCAGAGAATAGAAAAACACATCCCAGGAACAGAAATGAAAACATCAGGTCATATTCAACTAAGTTTCACTAGGAGTAAGGTAAAAGTAAAGGGACCCCTGATCATTAGGTCCAGTCGTGACCGACTCTGGGGTTGCGGCACTCATCTTGCTTTACTGGCCAAGGGAGCCAGCGTACAGCTTCCGGGTCATGTGGCCAGCAGGACTAAGCCGCTTCTGGCAAACCAGAGCAGCGCATGGAAACGCCGTTTACCTTTCTGCCAGAGCGGTACCTACTTATCTACTTGCACTTTGACATGCTTTCGAACTGCTAGGTTGGCAGGAGCAGGGACCGAGAAACAGGAGCTCACCCCGTTGGAGGGATTCAAACCGCCGACCTTCTGATCGGCAAGTCCTAGGCTCTGTGGTTTAACCCACAGCGCCACCCGCATCCCTTTTTCACTAGGAGTAGGTGAGCTGAAATGAATGAACACAACTAAGGCTCCCATCTGAACCATACATTGAAAGTATCATCCCATCACTGCCATGGCTTCCCCCAAGGAATCCTGGGAGCTGTAGTTTGTTAAAAAGCTGCCGAGCTTTAACACAAGACCCATACTCCCTTCGCAGAACTACAATTCCCAGAGCACCCTGGGAAGAGGGATTGGTTGCTAAAGCACTCTGGAAATCTCAGCTCTGCTAAGAGGGAGAAAATGGGTTCTCCTAACCACTCTTAGAAAACTACCGTTCCCAGAATGCTTACGGGGAGAGCCATGGCTGTTTAAAGTGGTAAGATGCTGCTTTCAATGCTCAACATAGATCAGGCATAGGCAAACTCGGCCCTCCAGATGTTTTGGGACTACAACTCCCATCGTCCCTAGCTAACAGGACCAGTGGTCAGGGATGATGGGAGTTGTAGTCCCAAAACCTCTGGAGGGCCGGGTTTGCCTATGCCTGACGTAGATGGTGCTATTGGCTTTAGCGCCCCCTACTGTCAGCCTCCAAGTTTTCTGCCCAATGAGTTGTAGTTTCAGCTGAACATGGGTGGGAACTTGCTTCCCCTGCAAGGTGAGGGTTTGAAGCAGAGACGTGCAGAGCCCCACGCAATCGCAACGCAAACACGATCTTATCCACCAAGGCCGTGAAAGAGGCCCTGTTGGTGACCCAGAATTTTCTTTTTAAAGAGGTGCAGGAGGAGACAAGACAATGGAAGAATTTAGGGTCAAAGGCTATCAAGATAAAACCTGATTTTATCAGGGAACTCTGGAAGATGGGGAAAAAACGAGTGCTTTCGGCTCCAAGAGCTTGGGCGCTGTTATGAAGCAACGAATGCAACTTCTCCCTTAATTCCCTGTGGTGTCTGGCTTCTAGAAGCAGGATACAGAATCACAGAATGGTAGACAGGGCCACGAGGGTCATCTAGCCCAACCCCCAGCGACACAGGAATCTTTCGCCCAATGTGGGATTCGAACCCACGACCCGCAAGTTAAGAGTCTCGTGCTCTGTCGACAGAGCTAAACCTCATGGATGCTCTGTTTTAAATAAGAACAGAAGAAGAATCCTACAAGCTGGATCAGGCCTGTCTAGGCCAGCATCCTGCTCTCACTGCAGCCAACCAGATGCCTCAAAGGGCAGGATCTGACCGCAAAACTCACTTTCCTCACTAGGAATTCCCAGCAAATAGTATTTTTCAGAGCTGTACTGCGTGTGGCCAATAGCCACAGCGATAGCGTTATCCTCCATCCATTTATCTCGCCCTCTTTGAAATGCCAAGGTCCGCTAATCCCCAAGAATTCAGGGCGATTGGCTGGATCAATGGGCAGCAGGGTGATCTCATCTTTCCAGCATTTCAAATCTGAAATCTTAATTACCCTTCAATCCTCCGGACCACTATGGACAGGTGGGGGACTTTGTACAAAATGCCTTAAGACAGGGGTCAGTAAACTTTTTCAGCAGGGGCACAGTCCACTATCCCTCAGACCTTGTGGGGTGCCGGACTATATTTTGTGGGGGAGAATGAATGAATTCCTATGCCCCACAAATAACCCAGAGATGCATTTTCAATAAAAGGACACATTCTACTCATGTAAAAACATGCTGATTCCCAGACGGTCCGCGGGCCGGATTTAGAAGGCAACTGGGCCGGATCCGGCCTTCGTTTGCTTACCCATCCCTTAAGACAGGCTTCCTCAACCTCCGCCTTCCAGATGTTTTGGGCCTACAAGTCCCATGCTCCCTAGCTAGCAGGACCAGTGGTCAGGGATGATGGGAATTGTAGTCCAAAACATCTGGAGGGCCGAGGTTGAGGAAGCCTGCCTTAAGAGGACCCTCGCTCTCCAGCCTGACCCATTTTAAGATGGGATAAAGCATGCCCCATTTTAAGATGGGATAGAGGCAGGGCCGGATTTCGGTTTGATGAGGCCCTCAGCTCCAAAAGGCAGTGTGAAGTCTTGCTTCCCAGCTGAGGGATCCCTGCCCCCTCCTGCTTGCACGAAAGTAGGAATGGGATTGGGGCTGCTCCATTGAAAAGGGAGGCATTGCGCTGCCTGAGAGATCCCTGCCCCCTCCTGCTTGCACACAAGGAGGAGTTGGGATGGGGCTGCTCCAAAATGCAGTGTGAAGCCTCCCTTCCCAGCTGAGGGTTCACTGCCCTTTCCTGTTTGCACACAAGTAGGAATGGGATTGGGGCTGCTCTGATGGGAAGGGAGGCATCGCGCTGTCCGAACCTCACCACAGCTGCCGCTCTCGGCCTTCCTTCTCCGCCTTCCATGCCTGACCCACAGCGCACCGCTTCCCCACCACCACCACGAAAAACCCACAACGCAGGGGCTGCCCAGGCTCATGGAGAAAGGAGATAGAAGCCTCTGAGGAAGGGGAAATGTGGCGGTTGAGGTCAAGGCGATGGCCACCCCTCTGCCACCGCCTTAGCTGCAGCATCAACGTCACAAACCTATCTATTTATTTATTTGACGTGTCCCCAGATTCATAGAAAAAAATCTGCTAACCTTACAAGGGCAATGCAGGAATCTTGGCTAAAGCATCCATGACACGTTGCCATCCAAACCACCAAGGAAGGAGAGTCCACAATCTCCAGAGGGAGTCCGTTCTAGCTTCATGGTGCAAATTTATTTTAAAAGCTGCATTTATAATTATTACACTACTCTCTTCCAAACTTAGAAATGGAAAGCGTAATGCTGGTGGTCAACAAAAGAGGTTTAAAGACTGTCTCAAGGCAAATCTAAAAAAAATGTATAAACATGTACATATACATGTATATGCATATACAAGCAAATAAAAAAATGTATAAAAATATATAAAAAATGTATAAAAATGTATGAACACCAACAATTGGAAAACACTGTCCTGCGAGCGCTCCAGTTGGAGAACAGCCTTTGCCAAAGGTGTCATGGGCTTTGAAGACACTCAAACTCAGGACACAAGAGAGAAACGTGCTAAGAGGAAGGCACGCTTGGCAAATCCACACCGTGATCAAGTCCCACCCAGAAACCAGTGTCCCCACTATGGAAGGACGTGTGGATCCAGAATTGGCCTCCACAATCACTTACGGACTCATTGTTAAAACCGTGTTTATGAAAGACAATCTTACTCGGCTACGAGGGATCACCAAAGAAGACGACTTTAAAAATATTTTTATGCCACCTTTAAAGCTAAACATCTTATCAAGGTGCTTTGCAAAACCTAAACCAGCAATATAGACGTACACATGTGCACAATATTAATCTCAGAGTTGTGGGTTCAAGCCCGACTTTGGGCAAAAGATTCCTGCGTCGCAGGGGGTTGGACTAGATGACCCTCGGGGTCCCTTCCAATTCTATATTATCCACTCGAGGGCCATCACTCCAGCAGTGTGCAACCCCTGGCTCTGCATGCCGAAGGTCGCCGGTTCGATCCCCGGGTGGGGCTGGAAAAAAGACCTCTCAAAAAAAGCCCATGAAAATCTGGAGAGCTATGCCTAATAAAGGACAACTATTTAAAAAATCTGGAGAGCTGTTCCTCCTCCTCTAGGGGAGATGCTCCTGCCCGGCCCCTACTTCGCCCCCTTCCCCACGGAAGATAAGCGACCCCTCACCGCAGTTGTCGTGCGTGTGCCTCCGCCTGCGCGCGTGATCCGCGTCCGCCGACATCGCCGCGCAAACCGGCTCCGGGTTCGCCACCGCCTCCAGCGCTGCGCTCCGGCGCGCAACTGACCGCGGGCGCCTCTCCAAGCTCCGCTTCCCCGGGCGAGTCCGGCACGTGCGGGGGGTGGGTCTGGGTCCAGCCCCAAGGAGGAGGTGGGGCTGGGGGTCGGGGGTCGGGGGTCGGGAGGGGCAGCAAGGCAGGCAGGCAGGCAGGCAGGCAGGCAGGCGGCGCGGTGGGGCAGCGAGCGCCGCCTCTCCTTTCTCTCGCTGCGCAAAGCGTGCGCTCTCCTCGGCGCGCGCTTGGCTTTTTAAAGGCGCCAGTCCTCAGGGCGGCTCTTACGCGCGGGAGCGAGCTCCGCCGCCGAGACCTGGCCGAAGGGGCTGCGAAGCTTCCCTGGGAGGAGGGAGGCGCTGCAAAGGAGCGGAGCGCGGTGGGTTGCGCGCGCAAAGGGACCCGTGTACGAGGAACGTGTGAATGGGGCCAAGCGCAGCAGGCGTGCGTATGTGAGCGCTTTTAGGGCGCAGTTGTTTTGGAGGGAGGATACTCTGAAAGGTCCCCAAAACTAACATTTTTACACGTAACACTATTTTTCAGGGAAGTTTTTAATGTGTGACATTTTAATGTATTTTTAATCTTTGTTGGAAGCCGCCCAGAGTGGTTGGGGAAACCCAGCCAGATGGGCGAGGTACAAATAAATTATTATTATTATTATTATTATTATTATTATTATTATTATTATTATTATTATTATTATTATTATTTTGCAATGTTTTGTTAAAGTTGTCTGTTGTCGCTTTAGTTCTCTTTGCACCACTTAAGAGATATTTTAAATACGGTATATTAAGCGGTATAGAAATTAAGTAATCTATAATCAGGTTAACTAAAGGCAATAATTAACTCTGTCCTAGTGAGGAGGGGGGACACGGGTGGCGCTGTGGGTTAAACCACAGAGCCTAGGACTTGCCGATCAGAAGTTCAGCGGTTCGAATACCCGTCTCCCGTTGCTCAGTCCCTGCTCCTGCCAACCTAGCAGTTCAAAAGCATGTCAAAGTGCAAGTAGATAAATAGGTACCACTCCGGCGGGAAGGTAAACGGTGTTTCCGTGCTTCTCTGGTTTGCCAGAAGCAGCTTAGTCATGCTGGCCATGTGACCCGGAAGCTGCACGCAGGCTCCAGTAAAGCGAGATGAGCGCCGCAACCCCAGAGTCGTCCGTGACTGGACCTAATGATCAGGGGTCCCTTTACCTTTTAGTGAGGAGGGGAATGCATTCTGCACATGGCCAATAAACACTGTTTCTCACCCTTTCCGGCAGCAGTGAGAAACTTCAGGCACAGAGGCCATAGGCAGCCCCCTAAGCCTCCCTTGGGACCTTCCCCTAGGCCACACCCCCTCTCTCAGGCCACACCCCTTGCTGGCTGTGCTCCGCCCCCTTCTCAAGTGCTTTAGCCATTCTAGAAAGAAGCCTCAAACTGTGAAATAGCTTCTCTTGCTTGCCTGAATGAAGGATGGAGAGGTGTGTGGGTGCAGGAACTCGTCTCTTGACCTGGCAGGGTCGTTGTGGGGGCTAGATGAGGAGTGGGGAGAACCATGTACCCCACCTTGAGCTCCTGGGAGAAAAGATAGGGGATCATAGAATCTTAAGAGTTGGAAGGGACCCTGAGGGTCATCTAGTCCAACCCCCTGCAATGAAGGAATATGCACCTGTCCCGTACGAGGATCGAACCTGCAACCTTGGCATTATCGGCACCATGGTCTCACCAACTGAGCTATTCATGATAGAACTGCAATAAAATAATAACTCGGTTCGATTTTTGTGTGGCTAGAATGCAACTCATGGTACAAAGGTGCATTGTTCCCTGCCCACTTTTTCTGCAGAGATATACGTGTATGCAGATTTTATCCAGTTTTTTTATCTTGTAATCTGCCCTGAGATCTTCAGTTGATTGGCACTATATAAATGTAATAGATAATAAAAATAATAACATATCCTCATTCCTTCTCTCTAGTCCTGGTCTGATATCCTAAGCCCATTTCTGTTGCAGGCAATTATTTGTGAATTTCCTGGGCAATATGGCTGGTCTAAGGGACGCGGGTGGCGCTGTGGTCTAAACCACAGAGCCTAGGGCTTGCCGATCAGAAGGTCAGGGGTTCGAATCCCTGTGACAGGGTGAGCTCCCGTTGCTCAGTCCCTGCTCCTGCCAACCTAGCAGTTCGAAAGCACATCCAAGTGCAAGTAGATAAATAGGTACCACTCCGGCGGGAAGGTAAACAGCGTTTCCGTGCACTGCTCTGGTTTGCCAGAAGTGGCTTAGTCATGCTGGCCACATGACCCGGAAGCTGTACACTGGGTCGCTCGGCCAATAAATCGAGCGCCGCAACCCCAGAGTCAGCCACGACTGGACCTAATGGTCAGCGGTCCCTTTACCTTTTTAAGGAATGGCAGCATTCTGCATGGCATTAAATAGCAACAATGGCACAAGCAAGCTTTCCTTCCTTTAGGCTATAGGGTGTGTGCAGACTTCAGGCTTACAGGATCTACTTTTGGCCATTTCTTTTACTAGCTCCCCAATATTCCCAAACTATAGCCAAGTGCAAAAAAGTGACCCAGGTAGATCTACAAGCAGATCCCAGAGATCTATAAGCAGATCCCAAACTGCTCCTTCTGCAGTGGATACGATCTCTGGCAGCAATCCCATTTAACTTGATGGGACTTATTTTTGAGCAGACATGCTTGGAATTGTGCTGCTTCCAAGCCTGTTTCAATTCCAAGGGTGCTCTGACATTTATATTTTCATTCTTATTCTCCAACCCCCGCTGTGATATATAATAGGGGCTCCATTTCGTAACAGATGAATTTTGTTTTGTTTTGTGTTCACCAGAAATGATCTTGTCAGTGCAGTGGTTATTTTATTGTTTACTTCTGCAAAGAGGTATCTCCCAATTCAAGCTGCGATAGTTAACTCTCAAGAACTAGGCCTAGGCTAGGTTTGTAGCAAAGAGATAATTCTGAACTGATTAGCCAGTAGTGCAAATCCAATTGACGATGAATGATTTATTGAATCTGATTAGGCCTGGCAAGATATGCTGTACTGGATAAGGGAACCAGCTATTTATGTTCTCACTTTATACCTTCGACTGTTGGTGGGGCTTTATACTTCTGTGTAGCAATGATGCCAGGATAGCAAGCCGGAGCGTTCTGCTGTTAACACGAAAGTCAAAATTCTTCCACCAAGGGAGACTCCAGCATCCAATCAAGTGTATCAGCAAGTCTGATGCTATATCCATTTATGACTCCCTCTCTCCAGACTGCCATTCTCTCCTGCTATAGGCGCAGTTAGGACTACAAAGCTAGGAAGGTTGCATTTGTTGTTGTTTAGTCGTTTAGTCATGTACGACTCTTCATGACCCCATGGACCAGAGCATGCCAGGCACTCCTGTCTCCCACTGAATCCCAGAGTTTGGTCAAACTCATGCTGGTAGCTTCAAGAACAGTCCAACCATCTCGTCCTCTGTCGTCCCCTTCTCCTTTTGCCCTCCATCTTTCCCAACATCAGGGTCTTTTCCAGGGAGTCTTCTCTTCTCATGAGGTGGCCAAAGTCTTGGAGCCTCAGCTTCAGGATCTGTCCTTCCAGTGAGCACTCAGGGCTGATTTCCTTCAGAATGGATAGCTTTGATCTTCTTGCAGTCCATGGGACTCTCAAGAGTCTCCTCCAGCACCAGAATTCAAAAGCATCCATTCTTTGGCGATCAGCCTTCTTTATGGTCCAGCTCTCATTCCATACATCACTACTGGGAAAACCATAGCTTTAGCTATACAGACCTTTGTTGCCAAGGTGATGTCTCTGCTTTTGAAGATGCTGTCTAGGTTTGTCATTGCTTTTCTCCCAAGAAGCAGGCGTCTTTTAATTTCGTGGCTGCTGTCACCATCTGCAGTGATCATGGAACCTAAGGTTGCAGTTATCACCCAGTTATTCTCAATGGTCACAACTGACCTGGCACTGTCACAGGCTGCATATCACCCATTTCATACTATTGTTCACCATGTGGTTTTAAAAAAACAAGTATGTATATCTGCGCTTCAGGGATAACATTTCATGCAGCTGATGAAATGTGGACTAATCAACTAAAGCTTATCTCCTTTTAAATCCGTTAAGTCTCTACAAGGCTCTCTTTTATACCTCCTACAGAGGCACCCGGAGCCCCTGCAAGCGTTGCAAGAAAATTTTCCGCTGTGAACATGCTTCTCGTTGCTAATGCTAAACTTCAAAATGGGGAGTGATGTTTCAGCTGGGTTTTTAGCAGGGCATTGTGTGTTGTTTTATACTGTAAACTATGACGACCCCTTTGGCCGAAGCTAGAAGGGACGCAGGTGGCGCTGTGGGTTAAACCACAGAGCCTAGGACTTGCTGATCAGGTCAGCAGCTTCGAATCCCTGCGACGGGGTAAGCTCCCGTTGTTCGGTCCCTGCTCCTGCCAACCTAGCAGTTCGAAAGCACGTCAGTGCAAGTAGATAAATAGGTACCGCTCCGGCGGGAAGGTAAACGGCATTTCCGTGTGCTTCTCTGGTTCCCCAGAAGCGGCTTAGCCATGCTGGCCACATGACCCGGAAGCTGTATGCCGGCTCCCTTGGCCAATAAAGCGAGATGAGCGCCGCAACCCCAGAGTCGTCTACAACTGGTCAGGGGTCCCTTTACTTTTATTGTGTGTTGTTTTATACTGAAACTATGACGACCCCTTTGGCTGAAGCTAGAACTGTGGGCAAAACCCATGTTATCAAGTCACCCCACACCTCCATAGGGCTGGGGCACATTTCGACTTTTGGGAAGTCATAAAATGAGAGTTCAAAAACCACAGCAGAGTAGTATTTTTTTTTTATTAGGGCCAACTGAGGTGTCAGAAAATAGCAAGCAAGCTTTCAAGTTCCTCACAAACTGGGGAGACCCATGTCCTCTGGTTCCATTAGCTATTCCTTTTGGGGTATAAAACAAGTGTTTCCCATAACCCACAAACTGAACCCTGATATGTGTTGGACATTCATACACAGGGGAAGAGTAATAAGCACTGAAAGTTGGTCAAAACCATATGAGCAAATAAAAGTTTACGTTGTCGATATCGTCACTTTGTGGGTATCTCTGCTGTGTTGGCATAACCCACACGTCTTCTGCTAGTTCAGGTTTTGAGCTCACATTAATTTAGGGAAATGAAGTATCACTACACTTTTACAGGTGTGAATCTCTTACTGAGCTAGATTCCTGTTAGATGGAATCTCACACCTGGGCAATCAAAATGGATCTGGCTCACAGCAGTGGTCACCAAAAATCTTGTACAGACACGATCAGTGAACCACAGACCTCCCCACTCTGTGCAAACTCATGATGTACTGAGGCCAACAATAAATCTACCAGTATGTGGACCCTGCTATACAGACACTTTCGGCCTCAATGTGTTTTCTGCTTCTGTAGTTTTCCAATTTCCATATTTGTCCAAACTCATACACTTATCTCCCATTTTGGTTGTTGCTGCTACATGTAGGTCTCGCTAACATGTTCTAAATCTTAAGTTGATGTGAAAAATCATCAAAATAGAATACATTCCAAGAGCTCACCAGTGACATAATTCCTTCTTCTGTATAGCAGGCAAGGCTGTATCTGCCAGGGACTGAGCTTTCAAGGGCTGACAACCCTGTACAAATCTGTACCAGGATACCAAAACAGTGAGACAAAAGACTCTGGCAGCCAGACTGAATGGTCATTTTTCTCTGCAGTTCCCAAAGAGGAAGCCTGGATGATTTTCAAAAGGTTTGCGGCCTTTAAAAATAGCAGCAGGTAATGTATTGAAGCAGGAAAAGGCAGAGGGAATATTTGTTTTAAGCCGGAGAAGAGGAGCACATTTTTCTCTTAAGGGTCAATCTGCCCAGTCTGGGGTTCATTTTTACCAAGATCGAGGCTGGCAAATTACACCGAGAAAGGCTGCACTTTATGTAGGGTTTCCATCCTGCAATTATTACCCATGCTTAAAAAAAACACCAAGCCTCAAGTCAATCCTTAAAATATCTTGATAGGTATATATGAAGAGCATTCAAATTTAGCTTTCAGCCCCTCAGAACATCTGTCGTATTGTAAAACTACTGGCCCAAAGGAACTGGGCAGCCACCAGGAGGGACCAAGAACCACAGAGGTCCTTGCCAAAGCCAGCTGCCTAGGGACAACCCAATTGGTGGGCATATCATGTGGACTACTGGCTGCCTTTACGGTCTGGACAAGCTGTGCTTGAGGAGGCTGAAGTTAACAGTCGTCTTCTCAGAGTACAGTGGTAACTTGGTTCTCTTTTTTTAATAAAAATTTTTTAATAAAAATTTTTTATTGCTTTTTTCCAGGGTAAAAGAAAGGTATGTCATCCATAGCACATCAAAAGCAGTTTTACAGAAAAGAAAAGAAGTTATAAAAGAAGAAAAGGAAAAGATTCACTTTTTCACATCCATTTTCATGATCGATCAGACTTCCCCACGTCCCCCATCCCGTTTTCTTTACAAAAAAAAATAAACAGCAAATTAATACCTTATTTCATATGTTTTTGTGTTTTCATTTAGTTATATGGTCCATATTTTATACATTTCAAGATCTTAACTTAATTTTCAACGTTTACCAAATTCAATACTGAAGCATGTTTTTCCAGAACATTTAGCAAATTCTCAACATTCATATAGCTTATAATATTTTTGTAAATAGTCCTTAAATTTTTTCCAGTCCTCTTCCACGGCGTCTTCTCCCAGGTCTCGGATTCTGCCTGTCATTTCAGCTAATTCCATATAGTCCATCAGCTGCGAATGCCATTCTTCCAGCGTGGGTAACTCCTGTGCCTTCCAGTGTTTAGCAATAAGAATTCTTGCTGCTGTGGTTGCATATAGAAAGAAAGTTCTATCTTTTTTTAACACTCTCTGGCCCACAATGCCCAGGAGGAAGGCCTCTGGTTTCTTATGAAAGGTGTATTTAAACACCTTTTTCAACTCGTTATAGATCATTTCCCAGAAGGCCTTCACCCTCGGGCATGCCCACCAGAGGTGAAAAAAGGTTCCCTCAGCTTCCTTACATTTCCAACATTTATTGTCAGACAAATGATATATCTTTGCAAGTTTGACTGGGGTCATGTACCACCTGTATACCATTTTCATAATGTTTTCCTTTAAGGCAGTACATGCCGTAAATTTCATACCGGTGGTCCATAACCTTTCCCAGTCTTCAGACATAATGTTGTGCCCAATGTCTTGTGCCCATTTAATCATAGCTGATTTAACTATCTCATCTTGGGTGTTCCACTTAAGCAGCAAATTATGTAACTTGGTTCTCAAACTTAATCCGTTCCGGAAGTCTGTTCCAAAACCAACGCGCACTTTCCCATAGAAAGTGACGCAAAATGGATTAATCCATCCCATACTTTTAAAAACACCCCCTAAAACGGCAATTTAACATGAATTTTACTATCTAACGAGACCACTGATCCATAAAATGAAAGCAATAAACAATGTACTGCAGTCACACAATCAATCAGTAGCTAAACTGGGTTCCCCACAGTCACAAAAACAAAACAAAAAGAGCCACAAAAACGCATAATAAATAGCAAAAACAGACTCAAAATGGAAGCCTGGCACTCAAATCGGAAGTGTAACACTCAAAACGGAGCATGTTCAGCCTCCGAAAAAAGTTCACAAACTGGAACACTTACTTCCGGGTTTGCAGTGTTTGGTTTCCAAGTTGCTTGAGTACCAAGGCGTTTGAGAACCAAGGTTCCACTGTACAGTAAAACAGAGCTGGTAGTTGTCCAGTCATCCCTGCAGCTAGCGACTTTGTGTAGGGCTCAGAAGGAACTCTGGAGTTTATTCTCACAAGAGGCAGTGACGACGACCATCTAGATGAGCCTTTGATCCCACAGGGCTCTTGCGTTTTAAATGACTGTGCAATAGATATAAACTGCTTAAAAGGTAAAAGGTAAAGAGACCCCTGACCATTAGGTCCAGTCGTGGCCAACTCTGGGGTTGCGGCGCTCCTCTTGCTTTATTGGCCGAGGGAGCCGGCGTACAGCTTCCAGGTCATGTGGCCAGCATGACTAAGCCGCTTCTGGCGAACCAGAGCAGTGCACATAAACGCCGTTTACCTTCCTGCCGGAGAGGTACCTATTTATCTACTTGCACTGTGATGTGCTTTCGAACTGCTAGGTTGGCAGGAGCAGGGACCGAGCAACGGGAGCTCACCCCGTCGCGGGGATTCGAACTGCCGACCTTCTGATTGGCAAGACCTAGGCTCTGTGGTTTAACCCACAGCGCCACCCGCATCCCATAAACTGCTTAGTAACACGGAATTATGCAGAAAGACAGAATGATGGGAGACTGATAGCTAGCTAGCTAGCTGAAGGCTGTAAAAGGATTCTCTTGATACCTTAAATAGAATGGCTACCTAAGAAGCTAAAGGTATAAGGCAGGAATGGGATTCCTGGGATGCAGCTGCCATCTGTTCTGGCCAGCAGTGCCAATGGTCAGCGTGATGATGGGAACTGTAGTACAACATTGTCCGAAGGACCACAGGTTTTGTGACGTGAGAGAACGGGCGAAAAAGAGGGAAGAGAAAGGATCCAGAAAAGAGTCACACAGAGACAAATCAAAACAGACGTTTTAATGGCAGCACCAAGACAGGTGTCAACAAAGGTTTCAGCTCCCTGAGGAATGACTCGGATCAGAAAAACGTAACACACAAGCTGCTGTCACAGCAATAGGTCTTAAGACCAGTGTCTACGGAAGCAGAAGCAGCCACCCCCTGCCATCTCTCTAGCCTGTTCACCCCTGCAAAATCCAGTACAAACACACTTTGTCAAGGCAACAAAGGAAGCTTTGCTTACAAAATATGCTGCTCTGGGTCACAACAAGATCTGTTGATATGTTTGGGTTTCACAGAACTGAATTAAGAGATACAGGGCTGCAGACCTCTAGCGGTAAATTAATTAAATTAGACCTACAAATTGTCCTGTGTGCTGTGGTTGCAAGGCAAATGAATTATATTTTATGCTGAGAGTTAGGGTTTGTTTTGGAACACCCTATTCTTTAAAAGGGGTTTTCTGAAATAGCTTTGTTTGTCAAAGGTTTGGGCACCAAGATGTACATGCTAAGGTTGGGGAGCATTTTGCAGGGGAAGCCTAATTTTAAAAAGGTGCAGCAATTGTTCCAGCTGCTACTTCCTTTCCAAAACCACAGAGCAGCAAAATTGTTCCCTTGCAGACTGGAAAGGCCCCAGTGATATGACTGGAAGCAGAATTCGTTCATTAAAATACATATATATACCAAATTATCTAAAGACATGCGACGTCCAATCCATGCCAATCCTTTTCCTGCCCACCACACAGTCTTAACCTGGGAGGAAAAATAAACTATAGTGGTACCTCTAGTTGTGGACGGGATCCATTCCGGAGCTCCGGTTGGATCCTGAGGTTTTCGCAACCAGAGGTGCCTGTTCTGCGCATGCGCACGGTAGAGCACTTCTGCGCATGCAGCGAAACCCGGAAAAATACTTCTGGGTTTGCTGCATGCATATCCCGAAGGATACGTAACCAGAGGTGCTCGTAAGTAGAGGTACCACTGTACTGGTTTATTTGGCAACAGGACTCATGGGGCAGTTTTGCTGGAATGGCAGGGTGATGTTCCGCTCTTGTAGCTCTCTGCTTATCCGACTGCGTTGGGGAAGAAAGGCAGCAGCACGTCCATGCCATGAACTATTGGAAACCCCTACGCTTTAGATGCAGTTCACTTCGCAGAATCCCATAGAAACATGAAATTTGAACCCCGACCAACCCAAAATACTACATCTCCCAAGGGCCCCGAGAAAAGGCCATGTCAAAATGAAGTTTGCCTGCTGTTCTGTGCTGCTGATAGAGGAGCTAGAGTACTGTCACTTCAAAAAAGAAAAAAAGGCAACGTAGATCATACAAAGTCACTCATGCACTAAAGATGAAAGGCACATACCTTTGTAACCAAGACTCAAAAGAAACCTGATTTGATGTATTTCTGTGGTTTGGGGCCTTGTACTTAAGATATACTGATGTGACCTTTTTTTCTGACATGGCAAAATGGAAGCAGCCTCCAAGAATACACAGCCTCACTCAAATAGTTTGGATCCAATTCAGCAATGCATTATCGACTTGGTGTCATGCTTATATGAATCTCCAGAGGCAGATGGTTTGTGTGGCAAACAGGCCTCCTGTTGTCGTCTAAAAGCAGCAGTCGCATTCAACAGAATGGTATCCAAAAAGGTAATTCAGTCCATCTAGAAATGATGTAACTTTCCCACTGTCATCCTCAAGTCAAGTCATTCACAGAAACCATTTGGTTTTGATGCTGAAAGTTTCTCATTATTATTCGAAATACAGTTTTTAAAAAACAAATGTCTTGCTTTATATATCCAAACCATGTTTTCAAGGTAGTAAGTTCAGCAAGCTGCCGAGTTCTCTTCCCAAACACAAGTCGGGGTGTTTATCCCCACGTGTCCTGCGACAGGGACTGGCAGCTAGTCTCCAAAAATCCACAAAACGTTCACACCAGATAAGCCAAGATTGACCCGCCTGCAAAAAATAGTTGATGCATTTCATATCAAGACATGCAAGTTATACCATTCATAATTAAATAAGAAATTTAAAATGTTAAAGTCTCATTTGAAGCTGATGCATCGGGAGCAGGGTTAAGCTAAATCCCTCCATTCGATAACCACTCTATAGAAATATTGCTACTGATACACAGAAGCCAATTCTAATGTCCGTGCTTATTTGATTAACTGGGCTTCATTCTCATACTCCCACTTACCGTATGTGGCCACAGCCTAAGTCCCTCATTAGGGAGTTTCGTTCATCAAGCCTCCACCCCAATACGTGCACATGCCAGCAATAATAATAATAAATGGGGGCCACTCCAGCTCATTTTCAGTCCTTCTTACTAAATATTTCCACCTGCCATCCCTCCACACTCTATTGGCTAGTAACTGTTCTCTTCCCATTAATTTGATTTTGAATTGATTTTAGAATGAACTGATTTTAGAATGTATTTCAATTAATTGACTGTGATTTTATGTAAACTGTGCTATTTTTACTGTTGTCAGCCATTCTGAGCCCAGCTTTGGCTGGGAAGGGCGGGATATAAATAGCATTTTATTATTATTTTATTAGTATTAGTATTATTATTCCACCACTCTCCCCCTCCACCCTCAATGTGATGTGATAACCTCTCTTCTGGCAGGGAGCAGTTCACTTCTCCTTGTTTAGGGACATAGGAAGATGCCTTATGCTATTGCTGCCAGACTATTGGGTGCATATACAGTGGTACCTCGGGTTGCATATGCTTCAGGTTACAGGCTCTGCTAACCCAGAAATAGTGCTTCAGGTTAAGCTTCAGGATGAGAACAGAAATTGTGCGGCAGCAGTGGGAGGCCCCATTAGCTAAAGTGGTGCTTCAGGTTAAGAACAGTTCCAGGTTAAGAACGGACCTCTGGAACGAATTAAGTACGTAACCAGAAGTACCACTGTATCTTGGTACTGTCCACACTGACCGAGAGAAGCTATTCAGTGGACATTCCTAGCCCAGTGTTGGGTTCAGCAATATGCAGAATGCCATACCTACCCAAGCATCCCAGATTCTTTAGTCTTTATGATGTACAGGAACATTAGCAAGGTGTGGAACAAGTTGTTTCTGCCCTAAAATGAAAGACAAAAGGGGTCCGAGTGAACAGGAGGGGGGTCACGTGACAAAGACTTAGACTAAGCATGAGGGGCTGTTGCCCTCAGTATATTGTCGGATTGCAATACTGGAATCGCTTGCACCTCTGTAAGACCACTATGCACACACCTGGTTGGGTCAGCTGAGAATCTAGTGCACAATACAGCGGCTATACTTTTGGATAGCTCAGACGTGAACTGTTTTTACCCCCTGAAGCTTCCTAAGTATCCTATACATTAAATGTGAGCTCATTCCCAGGACTGTGGGCCCTTATGAAGTTAAGGCTGCACCATCCACATCCAAGACGGAGGGGTCAGCAGGTTCCCTCAGGGAAGCCCACAGGGCTGCAGAAGTAACCAAAATATATTCAGGGGGAAACTACCTCTAAAACGCCAAAAAGCTGAAAACAGACCGATGAGGCTGAAAACACACCAATGGGGACTAAACAGACTCAGCGACTGCATGCTGGTTGATAATTAGGGGAAAGAAACAGCAAATTCAGGAGGGGAGCGGGAAATGTCATGTAGCAGCTTAGAAAAGGGAATCCTGAACAGCAGTACTCCATACCACAACATTTTGTTGCAGTGATTGTCACTTATAAGGAAGGGTAACTGGCAAGCCTCGTTAATGGAGACGACCAGTACAGTGGTACCTCGGATTACATACGCTTCAGGTTACAGACTCCACTAACTCAGAAATAGTGCTTCAGGTTAAGAACACAAATCGGGCTCTGGCGGCACGGCAGCAGCAGGAGGCCCCATTAGCTAAAGTGGTGCTTCAGGTTAAGAACAATTTCAGGTTAAGAACGGACCTCCGGAACGAATAAAGTACTTAACCTGAGTTACCACTGTACTTTGCTCCCTTCTCCCAGCCACAGATGCATCACCATGCTGCGAGGAAGACAGGTGACGGCTCAACAGGTGTGTGGAGACCGATGCCACGGAAATATCCTGTACAGCAGGCGGCTCATATCCCCACCCACTGGACGCCTCCCTAGCAGTTTTGGAAGACTACCCAATTTCTTCTGCGCTGCTCCGCTGTCCTGGAGGCATCAATGGGAAAGTTGCTGCATTCCTACCTTTGGTAGACTGTAGACTTGTCGCTGGTAAATAAGTTCATAGTGGGGAGGGTTGACGCTACTCTGGTAGATGCAAAACAAGTTCTCGTTGGAGACGTCTGTGAACAACAAGTTCATATTTTGCCTTGATTAACGGAGTTATTTGGCTGATGACAAGTGGTAAAAGGTAAAGGGACCCCTGACCATTAGGTCCAGTCATGACCGATTCTGGGGTTGCGGCGCTCATCTCGCTTTATTGGCCGAGGGAGCCGGTGTACAGCTTCCGGGTCATGTGGCCAGCATGACTTAAGCTGCTTCTGGCGAACCAGAGCAGCGCACGGAAACATCGTTTATCTTCCCGCCAGAGCGGTACCTATTTATCTACTTGCACTTTGACGTGCTTTTGAACTGCTAGGTTGGCAGGAGCTGGGGCCGAGCAAGGGGAACTCACCCCGTCGCGGGGATTCGAACCGCCGACCTTCTGATCAGCAAGTCCTAGGCTCTGTGGTTTAACCCACAGAGCCACTTGATGACAAGTGGTAGAGGAGGGAAATAATATCCAGCCATTTCCCCTTCGCCCCCCCCCCCGAAACAACTCTGCAAAACCTCAGGAGCAGATGGGGGTAGGCTTTTTTGGGGGGGGGGAGAATGGCTGAAAATGACTTCTCTCCCCAGTCCACTGATGGAGGCCTTACTGTCAGCTGAGCATCACCACTGGATACAATCCTGTGTGTTTGTTTATATAAAGTAAGATAATGCTACTCAACCCATAGCTTGTGGGAGACTGCTGGATGTATCTAAAGGCCATACTCAAAAAGTTTCATGAGGCTCCAATATGCATACAGAGCTCCATGTACACAGAGGCATCCCTGCTTGTGTGGAGTTTCCTCTGTTCTCATGATCAACCATCACCAATGAGTGAGGGCAAAACACCGCCCCACCCAGTTCATAAAATGCTATAAGAGCCCCATTACCTGGCTTATCAGGCATTTGGATGAAATGTTGGGAGGTGAATGTTTTGCCATCGGGATATTTTGGATGAGGTGGTAACCTGGAGTCAAGGTATGTGCAGAACACGTGCATGATAATCTGAAGAAAGAGAAAGAAATGCATTTTCTCACCATCATTGGCAAGAAAATATCCCCAGAATAAGCCATAAATTCACTCTTCTTCTTAATACAAAACACAACCCTGTTCCCAGGCAACTGAATAAAGAATGACATGGATATGACCCTTACTAGCAAATACTTATATAGAAGCAAAAGTATACTAAGCAATCACCGTATTTTTCGCTCTATAAGACGCACCAGACCACAGGATGCACCTAGTTTTTGGAGGAGGAAAACAAGAAAAAAAATATTCTGAATCTCAGAAGCCAGAACAGCAAGAGGGATTGCTGCGCAGTGAAAGCAGCAATCCCTCTCCCTGTTCTGGCTTCTGGGATAGCTGCGCAGCCTGCATTCACTCCATAAGACGCACACACATTTCCCCTTACTTTTTAGGAGGGAAAAAGTGAGTCTTATAGAGCAAAAAATACGGTAAGTGCATCTCTCTCTCTCTCTCTCAGCTTGCCGGGATGCACTGAAGAAGGCAGAGGGAAATGAAATCCACATTCAACCAAGCTGGGACAGAGCCAAACAAACTCCATAATGTCTGCTAACGACTTACTGTGTTTGCGTCACTTCAAAACGATTTTATTCTAGTGCTTTGAGAAAGTGTAGAACTAGGTAAAAAAATTCAAAGTCAGTCCAATACAGGCAACCTAGCAATCAGCTCAGATCCAAACAGAAAAGTTCGTACAAATGTCATACATTTCATGTAACCTCGTTTAAGCACAAGAGGACTAAAATTAATGGCATATAACCCTTGCTTCCAAGTACTGCAATCTACCGTATTTTTCGCTCTATAGGACGCACCGGACAATAGGACGCACCTTGTTTTAGAGGGGGGGAAACAAGAAAAAAAAATTCTCCCCCTCTCTGCCCAGCACCCCTTCAGCGAAGCGGCAGGAGGCGCTGCGCAGAGAGGGGGAGAATTTCCCCCCTCTTGTTTTCCCCCTCTAAAACAAGGTGCCGTTTAAGGTGTGTTCAGTCGCCTTCAGGCGGCTACCTTGGAAGCCTGGAGAGCGAAAGGGGTCAGTGCCCACTGACCCCTCTCGCTCTCCAGGCTTCAGGTTCCTTTCGACCTGCTCTTTGGGGCTGGCAGGGGGAAGCCCACCACCAGCCCCAAAGAGCAGGTCGGGGAGCGGGGAAAGGCGCGCAGCGGAGAGGCTCCTGCCATAGCCCCCCGCGCGCTCTCCAGGCTAGAGAGGTGACATGCAGCTATAGAGGCTCCTGCCATAGTCGCGCGTCACCTCTCCAGCTGGGAGAGGGTCGCGGGGGGCTGCTTTAGCCGTGTGCGCACTCTCCCTGCCGGAGAGGTGGTGCGCGGCTAAAGAGGCTCCTGCCATAGTCGCGCGTCACCTCTCCAGCTGGGAGAGGGTCGCAGGGGGTTGCTTTAGCCGCGCGCGCGCTCTCCCGGCTGGAGAGGTGGGGCACGGCTAAAGAGACTTCTGCCATAGTCCCGCGTCACCTCTCCAGCTGGGAGAGCGCGCGCGCGGCTACAGCAGCTCCCCGCGACCCTCTCCCAGCTGGAGAGGTGACGCGCGACTACCGCAGGAGCCTCAAGGGCCCCGCGCTCGCTCTCCCGGCTGGAGAGGTGGCACGCAGCGGAGAGGCTCCTGCCATAGCCCCCCGCGCACTCTCCCAGCTGGAGAGGTGACACGCAGTTATAGAGGCTCCTGCCGTAGTCGTGTGCCACCTCTCCAGCTGGGAGAGGGTCGCGGGGGGCTGCTTTAGCCGCGCGCGCGCTCTCCCAGCTGGAGAGGTGACGCGCGGCTATAGAGGCTGCTGCCAAAACCGCCCGTCACCTCTCCAGCTGGGAGAGGGTCCCAGGGGGCTTGTTTAGCTAAAGAAGCCCCCCGCGACCCTCTCCCGGCTGGAGAAGTGGTGTGCGGCTAAAGAGGCTCCTGCCATAGCCGTGCGCCACCTCTCCAGCCGGGAGAGGGTCACGGGGCTATGGCTTCTTCGCTCCATAGGACGCACACACATTTCCCCTTCATTTTTGAAGGGGGAAAAGTGTGTCCTATAGAGCGAAAAATACGGTACGTTCCCATCTAATTCTTAGCACTGTTGCTGAGCCACAGAACATTAATGGAATATATTCAGGGCAGACAACACACAAGACTTACTGCAGAGTCTGTGGGCAAATCAGTATCCCATTTCCGTGCTTTGAAGTCTCCACCCCGATTCCACCGGAAAGAGCTCATGCACCCTCCTTGAGAAAGCTCTGTAGATTGGCAGAATTGTGCAGTACGTTATTTGGGGGCAGAACTGGAGGAAGGTTTAACAAAAGAGATTCCGTTCCTGGAGCTTCAGTACCATTCAATAACTGAAAGAGGCAGTTCTAAAAGAGGGCTGTTCCCTTCAACACCTGTTTGTCCAGCGTTCATCAACCTGGTGCCCTCCAGATGTTTTGAACGATGGTGCTGACGGGAGTTGTAGGAAGCCAAGTTGGCAAAAGCTGGTTTAGAATGATATACCTGAAGGAGCATCTCCACCCTCATCATTCTGCCCGGACACTGAGGTCCAGTGCCGAGGGCCTTCTGGGGGTCCCCTTGCTGCGAGAAGCCAAGTTACAGGGAACCAGGCAGAGGGCCTTCTTGGTGGTGGCACCCACCCTGTGAAATGCCCTCCCACCAGATGTGAAATAGAAAAACAACTACCAGACTTTTAGAAGACATCTGAAGGCAGCCCTGTTTAGGGAAGCTTTTAATGTTTAATAGACTATTGTATTTTAATATTCGGTTGGAAGCCTCCCAGAGTGGCTGGGGAAACCCAGCCAAATGGGTGGGGTATAAATAATAAATACATCATCATCATCATCATCATTATTATTATTATTATTATTGATTTCAGCCTGTGGAAACCTTCATCGGGATCACCATTAAG
Organism: Podarcis bocagei; assembly: GCF_964188305.1. Classification (NCBI taxonomy): domain Eukaryota; kingdom Metazoa; phylum Chordata; class Lepidosauria; order Squamata; family Lacertidae; genus Podarcis; species Podarcis bocagei. The sequence continues at coordinate 7,868,883 of NC_138135.1, forward strand.
TGCTATACTGCCAATCTGTAATATTGTTGTTTGAAACTCAAGACCCTCCTTCTACTACCTTAGCAGAGGCCAAAGTGCAGAGGCCTTGCTGATGCAATAGCAGCTTGCTGAAAACCAATGCTATTTATACCTAGCGTAAAAAAGCCCCCAAATGCACACCAACACCTTGACTCTTTACCTTTGATCCTTTCAACCAAATATTCCTGGTTTGGCGTAAGGTCCAGGTATTGCACTATTGTGTTCAGTGTGGGAATGAGTGGAGCTTTAACCAGGGCTGCTTGCTTCAGACTGCTGATGCTGGCATCTGCAAAAACAAAAGGCCATGAGCCCGCCAGACAGGATAAGTCATGATAAGGGCTGCTCACTTCCTTTTATTTAATCTACAAGGTTATGTTCTGCTACCCACAAACATGCAAATTTATCTGTACAGTGTCCCAGTAGATCACAACAACCTGACCCGACTCTGCCTCTAAATATAAACAAATGTGGCGTCCAAAGGGTGTTCCCAGATATTACCAAGTGGTAAAAATAGTGGGCTATTTCCTCTACAACAGGAGATAACAGGCCACAAGTTTTATGTAAGTCAACGTACCTCCAATTTGCAACTCTGGGCACCCCATTCTCCGCATCTGAGTGCTCACGGACTCAATCTCCTGTACGAGGGGCACTAAAATTGTTTCATTGATCCACTAAATGGCAGAAAGAAAGAAAGAAAGAAAGAAAGAAAGAAAGAAAGAAAGAAAGAAAGAAAGAAAGGTAAGCTGAACTGCGTCTTGGGCTTTCAAGCCATTTCAGTTTGTCCCACACAGCAATCTGTCAGCCATCCCTCCTTAGCTTAATTTGACTATTTATCCCCCAAATCAAACAAGAAGTCACCTGTTTGATTTCAAAGGCCAGTGGCAGAACTCACGTTTCTGAATTTAGCAGTCCAGGAGTCCATGTGATCCAGAAGTTGCCTACTCATTGACACTCTTGCCCAAACCTGAATGGGAAAACAAGATGGTCTCAGTATGTCAACTCAGTCCAGTCATTGTATGATTATTATTATTTACATCCTCCTATCTTCTTGAAACATAGTAAGCAAGTTATAAAGTCGCAAGTCTTTTAAACTTTTTATTTTATCTATACCCCGCCCATTTAAAAACAAAATAAACCATCAAACAATAATAACAACCAGATCAAATACAAAAAAGTCACAATCACTTTAAAATAAACAACTTATATCAAACAAAGCAGTATCAATAGCCCATTAGAGTCTAATAGTAAACAACTATTACTGCTCCCAAATGCACGCTCCAATGCAATTTTACTCTGAATTCAGTCTTCCAGTCCCAATGGAGTTCACTATTAAGTACATGCACTTGTAGTGATTTGCCACTAACATGTACAGTGGTACCTCGGGTTACATACGCTTCAGGTTACAGACTCCGCTAACCCAGAAATAGTACTTTGCTTCAGGATGCGAACAGAAATTATGCAGCGGCGGTGCAGTGGCAGCAGCGGGAGTCCCCATTAGCTAAAGTGGTTCTTCAGGTTAAGAACAGTTTCAGGTTAAGAACGGACCTCCGGAACGAATTAAGTACTTAACCCGAGGTACCACTGTAATGACTCTAGAGCACTGGTCTTCAGCTGGTGGGTTGGGACCTGAACTAAGGTGAATAGCACTAAAGGTAAAGGGACCCCTGACCATTAGGTCCAGTCATGGCCGACTCTGGGGTTGCGGCGCTCATCTCGCTTTATTGGCCAAGGGAGCCGGCGTACAGCTTCCAGGTCATGTGGCCAGCATGACTAAGCCGCTTCTGGCAAACCAGAGCAGCGCACTGAAACGCCGTTTACCTTCCCGCCGGAGCGGTACCTATTTATCTACTTGCACTTTGACGTGCTTTTGAACTGGTAGGTTGGCAGGAGCAGGGACCGAGCAACGGGAGCTCACCCCGTCACGGGGATTCGAACTGCTGACCTTCTGATCAGCAAGTCCTAGGCTCTGTGGTTTAACCCACAGCGCCACCCGCATAGCACTAACACCATATAAATATATTGGGGGAAGTAGGGGGGTCCCCAAAAGCATGTTTGGGTTAAATGTGGGCCTGGATGTGAAAAGGTTGAAGACTGATGTTCTGGAGACGCCATTCAGAAGGAAACAGTCCCCTACTGCCCCGATGCCAATCTTCCATTTACCTCTTCAGCGACCTGCTTGGAGCTCAACTCAGCTTCATCTTTGTGGGCCGATGGGGCTTGGGACCTGCAGGCAGGTTGGTACTGGAATTTCCTGAGCATCTGGGCATAGTCTGCCATGGACCGGCTGTAGTTCCAAAAGGTTGGGCTGCTAGAAGGAGAACTGGAATCTGTGCTCCCTGTAAAAGGTAAAGGACCCCTGGACAGTTAATTCAGTCAAAGGCAACTATGGGGTTGCGGCGCTCATCTGGCTTTCAGGCTGAGGGAGCCAGCGTTTGTCCACAGACAGCTTTCTGGGTCATGTGGCCAGCATGACTAAACCTCTTCTGGTGCAATGGAACCCCGTGACAGAAACCAGACTACACAGAAATGCCGTTTTTACCTTCCTGCTGGAGCGGTACCTATTTATCTACTTGCACTGATGTGCTTTTGAACTGCTAGGTTGGCAGAAGCTGGGACAGAGCAACAGAAGCTCACTCCGTCACGGGGATTCAAACCACCAACCTTCTGATCAGCAAGCCCAAGAGGCTCAGTGGTTTAGACCACAGCGCCACCGTGTGCTCCCTGTAATTATCCAACCACAAGCATGCAAAAGAAATTATGGGAAGAAGAAGAGTTTGGATTTGATATCCCACTTTATCACTACCCAAAGGAGTCTCAAAGCAGCAAATATTCTCCTTTCCCTTCCTCCCCCACAACAAACACTCTGTGAGGTGAGTGAGGCTGAGAGACTTCAGAGAAGTGTGACTAGCCCAAGGTCACCCAGCAGCTGCATGTGGAGGAGAGGGGAAGCGAACTCAGTCCCCCAGATTACAAATCTACTGGCTACGGTAATCTACAAATCTACGGGAACTGGCTGGTAAGGCTTTCATAGCTATGGACATACACGAATACTCCATCAGGTGGGGCCAAAGACATTATTTACGTGGAGAATTGCTTACCCAGCTGAACTCTGTGCAGCTTCTCCTCCTCGCTTCGAAGGAAATTGTCCAGAGACCTGAGGTCCGTCATATAGTCTTCCTTGCCAGTAGGGGAGTTGTATACAGTTGGCGAAGAGCGATACCGTGACCTCATTCCACTGCTATCCATTGGGCCGATGCTGGTGGGGTATGGTGAAGTGCTTGGGGAAGGGCTAAAAGGGGGGACCTGGGCAAAACAAAATGGAATATACAGATAGATAGATAGATAGATAGATAGATAGATAGATAGATAGATAGATAATTTATTATGGTCGGGGACCAGCTTATAAAACACACTTGGGGTACAATCCCAAAAGGAAAACAAACAATTAAAACAATGTACAACAATAAATTTAAATTTTATAAATGCGATAAGCATATAGACACTTAAAACTTTAAGATAAACTACTGCAGAGAGCTGACCCAGAGTTACCCACGGAACAATGTTTGGGGATTTTCTTAACGAACTAGTTTGAGTCGGGAGATGGTCTGCGCCTCCAGATCTGTACACAGAATCTGGCGACCATCCGGGTCGTCTTCTGATCTTTGCCAAACAGGAAAAGGTCGAATTTTTGCTTTTCTGGGAGGTCAGCAAGCCTCACCAGTAGGGGATCAATGGTCTTACGACGTGCCTCTTCATAAAAGGGACATCTAAAGAACAAGTGCTCTGGGCTTCCTATCTCCCTGGAATATACTGGGACTCCCAACACGTGGATGAGTGATCTCTCCCCATTTATTTTCCATCAGAGAGCTGCAAAGTTGTTGTTGTTTTTTAAAAAAAGAAACATTAACTTTTGTTCATGCCTCTGGCACTTGGCCCAAAGGGGGTACAAAAGCAGGGGAAATCTGGAAAGGATTCCACCTCTGCGTTGCAACAGGATAAGCTCATGTCATCTGAGGCAGTTGAAATCAAAGCCAAGTTGGAGCAGGGAAGGGGCCCTGAGTGCTCACTGGAAGGACAGATCCTGAAGCTGAGGCTCCAAGACTTTGGCCACCTCATGAGAAGAGAAGACTCCCTGGAAAAGACCCAGATGTTGGGAAAGATGGAGGGCACAAGGAGAAGGGGACAACAGAGGACGAGATGGTGGGACAGTGTTATCGAAGCTACAAAGATGAGTTTGACCAAACTGCGGGAGGCAGTGGAAGACAGGAGTGCCTGGTGTGCTCTGGTCCAGGGGATCACGAAGAGTCGGACACGACTAAACAACAACAAAAGTATTATAGGAGAAGAGACTATTGAGAAAGCTCTGTACCTTGCTATAGCAGCTGCCTGGGGAGTAGCTCATAGCAGCACTGTAAGAACCAGAGCTGCTACCCGACAGAGCCTGGAGCTGAGGGCTGTAGCCGGACATGCAGCTGGAGGCAAATTTTGGGCTGGCACTAGGCGAGCGGGACGGGCTGTAACTCAGCACACTCTGCCCCTGGATGGGAGGAGAAGGCGTCAAAGGAGGAGTTTTCTTTGGCGTCAGCTCACGGGGTGGAGTAGTCTGGACAGCTGAAATTGAAATTTTTAAATATATTTTTAAGCTTTAGAAAGTTTCTGCACCTTTACACAGCCCAACAGGAAAACAACAAGAATCCCCCGACAGCATATGAATCAATCTGGCTAACCTGATTCAAAAATACACACTCACACCCCGCTCACACACAAATACAATTCTCACTACAGCCAACCAAAGACAACCAATCACACCCTAAGCCATACCCAACCTCTCTCACCACCAAGGAAATACAACAAGTGAACAGTAAGAGAACCCATACAAGTAACCCTGACACAACCCCTCACACAAAGTAGAATAGAAGCATAACCATACCACACCACTCGCCCCTTTCTTTTTCATCTTCCTAATTATTTAAACCAATTCATAAACCAAGAACTTATACACTCACCATTAATAATGAAATATACGGTATGTTGTAGATATTTTTCCACATTTATTATGCTATTTTTGTTATATACAAATAACATGAGAAAACTTGTTATGTTTATTGGTAAAACATTATTCTTATTTATAAAACCTAATAAAAAAAGAAAAGAAAGAAAGCTTCTGCACATCCCACAGGATCGTATATATATGTCAAGGAACTCAGCCATTTTATTTGCTTTTTAAATTTTCTGCTCTTCGTGGTGTGCATTGCAGAGAAAGCTTGGCGGGCGACAACAGGCTCCTGGCGGCACACCAAGCACAGCTACATGTAAGATCAGGTAAAAAGGTAAAGGGACCCCTGACCATTAGGTCAAGTCGTGGCCGACTCTGGGGTTGCGGCACTCATCTTGCTTTACTGGCCAAGGGAGCCGGCATACAGTTTCCCGGTCATGTGGCCAGCATGACTGAGCCGCTTCTGGAGAACCAGAGCAGTGCACGGAAACGCCGTTTACCTTCCCGCTGGAGCGGTACCTATTTATCTCCTTGCACTTTGACGTGCTTTCGAACTGCTAGGTTGGCAGGAGCAGGGACCGAGCAACGGGAGCTCACCCCGGTGCGGGGATTCGAACCGACAACCTTCTGATCGGCAAGTTCTAGGCTCTGTGGTTTAACCCACAGCGCCACCCACATCCCATGAAATCAGGTACTCCCACCCTATTGCCTTCCCCTTGCCCTCCTCAACAAGATGATCTGTCAAATACATGACTCTCCCCATAGAAAATATCAACTACACACCACTTCCATTGTGTCAGTATTTGCACGGGTGCTCCAAATGTTTTGAATAAGTTACTTGAATTGCAGAGTTGTTTTTAAATCTGCATTCCTACCTGCATTCTGCAACCCCAGGAGGGTCTGCTGTCCAGGACTCATCACCAAGCTGGTTGGGGCCATAGTATATTTAAAATACCTCCAGAAGTCAAATAAGGCATTAAGGCTGAACAAAGACGCAAATGCAAGTTCTAAAACAAAACAGAAGATTACAATGAGAGTTTGTGAACGGCATGAGACTGGTCACAATTTACACAGCCAGCCACTCATCTATCGCACGAAAGATGCTGGTTTCACCAGGTAATCGGGATTATCAAAATATTTGAACAATCAAGAAATTCAGTATGAAAAGTTTCGGTCTGTAGCAGAAAAGGTACATGGAAATTCCAATCTCACTGAATTTATGCAGTTGCCTGGCAACCAGAGCAGTCAAGGGCAATTAATACTTTATAATTTGTCACATATATATGCACTTAGCAACTCACAGAAATGGTCTAACCAGAGTTAGCACCAGTCACAGATGATGGCACTTGTAATGCTGAACTATTTTTAAGGGAACAAATGGGAAGAAATTTGCACCACCGAGGTGGGGTGGCGGGGAGAGGCTGGAGAGAGGAGAGGTGCAGCCCTGAAGCTAACTCCTGAAACACAGACCAGAGATTGCAGGAAGCTAGTGTTGTGGTCTGCACCTGAACATGTTTACTCAACATGGATAGAACCTAGACAGAGGGATAAGCAAGCATGGGGACAGCAAGGTGGCTTTAAACCCTACAATACGTCCATCTTTAAATATCTGCAGGGATGTCAAATGGAGCAAGCTTTTCCACTGCTCCAGAGAGGAGGACTCAAACCAAGTGGACTCAAAACTACAAGAAAGTTGTAGTTCGGCTAAACATTAGGAAAAACTTCCAGACGGTAAAAGCTGTTCAACAGTGGAATGGACTCCCTCGGAAGGTGGGGGGACTCTCCCTTATGAGGTTTTCAAACAGAGGCTGGATGACCATCTGCCAGGGATTCTTTAGCTGTGATGACAACACTGCAGAGAGTTGGGCTAGATGACCCTTGTGGGGCCCTTCAAACTCTACAATTCTATGAAAAAACGAAACCCAGAGAATCACCTCCTCACTTACTTTTTCTCTCCCTAAAGGCATAAATGCAGAGATATCCCCAGTCCATTCAACCAACTTCTACATTTTTCTGGAGTTTCAAAGTACTTACCAACATACCATAGTAACCAGCACGAAATGTTATAATAGGAACTGATTAGTTTTCCAGACCTGGGGGGGCGGGAAGAGGGAGACAAAGGTCATTCATAGCCCCCACAGCATGGAAGCACCAACTACTTTTCAGTGATTCACAATAAATAGCTCACTCCCCGTGATGAAGATACAATGGAGAGACAACAAGTTCCCCCAGGATGAACTTTATGGCTGGATTTCCAGCACCTCACAGTGAGCTCCCCGATTCTCTCCTCCAAATCTGAGCTATGAGAGATTTGTGTCTTCCACCCAACAGTCATCTGCCAAAGCAGAGCAGACACATTTACTCATTAATAACCCCTTTAAAATTTAATAGCATTTTAGAGCGTCAGAAAGCACTTCCACGAACATTCTCTCTGTCATTTTTAAAACAGCCAAATACAACAGCTCAATATCACCATCCCCTGTGTGGCTGACACCAAGAGAAAGAGACTTGAAATCCTTTATGAATTCATGGGATGATGAATGATGAATTCATGGGAGAAGCGGTGAACATTTATCTCACTGATGACTATGGGCCACAAGAAACCATCAGCAAGGTTGCAGAATGAAGTTGGGGTGTTTGCCTCTCTTACATTTCAGTATAAATCATGCCAGCCATGGACAAGTTCAGAAGTCCCCATGCCAAGACAACTTTCTTTGCTTCAGTTTCTTTCCTCATCTCGATGGTCCTGTCAATGAGGGAAGCAGCTGGACCTTGTTCCCCCTTCATCGTCTGGAAAGAGCAGAGGGACAGTTAGTTACCGTATTTTTCGTCCTATAGGGCGCACCGGCCCATAGGACGCACCTCGTTTTTTGGGGGGATAATGAATTAAAAAAATTATTTTCCCCCCCTCCGCCCTGGCTGCCGCCCCAAGCCTTGCGCTCACCTACCCGAAGCACGGGGCACCCTCCGAAGGGCTCCCCGTGCTTCGGGCGACAGGCTGCCGCCCCAAGCCTCCCGTACCCGGCGGTACCTCCTGCCGGGCGCGCAAGGCTTGCAGACACTCGCCCAAAGCACGGGGAGCCCTCCTCTTGGCAGGGAGTTCCACAGCCGCCCTCTCCCGCGTCCCCACTGAACGTGTCTGGGAGGGTGGCAGGATTGGGACCAGGGCCTCCCCTGGGCAGATTCCCATGAGGGGAACACGGTCCCTCAGGCAGCCTATGCCTTATTAGCCCAAGCTGCCTCATAATGCCAGAGGGCCAGCTGGGCGCACACTTCCTGGTCCAGCTACAAGGAGGTGCCAGGGACTGATCCTGACACGGGCTGCGACCCGGGCAGTGAGAAATGGGGCGCCCCACGCGCTCCCCCCTGGGGCAGGGGCACCCTGAGGCCCTCCAGGCGCTGCTGGACTACAACTCCCATCATGCCTAGCTACTGGCCGTGCTGGCTGAGGCTCATGGGAGTTGGAGTCCGGCAGCCTCTAGGGCCCCAGGGTTCACCGTTCCCGCCTCTGGGGGCCAACGGTAAACGGGGCCCCAGGGAGCGCATGCGCACCACTCACTCACCCCCAATTCAAAGGCAGACCGACCCTCTCAACTTCCCCGCGCTCGTTTCCCCTCACTTACCCCGGCGGCTCCTCGCGCGGCTTCGTTTTTAAAGCGCGCGTGCGCAGCGGGGCCTGCTCCTTTTTTAAAAAAAAAACCCCAACCCTCTGACGACAGCAGAAGGGGATTGGCTCGTACCGATTGGAGGCGGGAGAAGACGGCGGAGGCGGGAGCTGTCGCTGGGGCGACGGAAGGGTGAAGGCGACGGTTGGCGGTTGCTCTCGCGCTCGGCTCCGATTGGGTCGCATCTGTTTCCCTCCTCGCCCCCATCTCGTCACGACGTGGCCCCTCCCCTCCCTCTATGAAGCCGGCCGGTCGCTTTCAAGTTTTGGCGGGAGAAACAGCTGAGGCGGAGCAAAGTTCTCTCTAGACGCCTCTCATTGTATTATTATTACTTAAAAAAAAATCTTTATTAATTTAAATTACACACATATACGAAGAATTTACAAAGAATTTAAAAACCTCATGCTACAAAAAGAAAATTAAAGTAAAAAGAATTAAGGAAAAAGAGAAGAAAATACAGAAAAAAGAAAGAAGAAAAAGCAGATTTACGTGCATAAAAAAATCTTCATCTTCCTAGTTAATACTTAAATAAACACTTAAATAAAAAAGACCTCTGACAAAACGAGTCTTCCAATCATTCTCATTGTACTGTCGTTTTTTTCGCAGTTTTGTATTCTTTAATATTGTTCCCGTCTACTCCACAAACAGTATTTTTGGGGTTTACAAGTTTCACTCAAGTTTTGCTAATATGGTGTGGTTGGTACAATTTGATCTTATAGAATCCTTAAAATATTCTCCATTCTCCAAATATTTTCTGGTTCAATGCTCCTCTAACTCTTCCCGTCAGTTTTGCTAGTTGTAAATATTCCATCACGTATTTATACAGCGCTTCTTTCCCTGATAAGGACCCAAGGCGGCTTACGGATAAAAATGGAAACAGCTGAAATAATCCTTTAAAAAAAATGAAGCACTTTTGGTCATCTTAGTGTTCAGAAAGACATTAGAAAACAAAAAGGAGCTGAATGGGAAACAATGTCTACAGAGGTGGAAGAGACTAAACAAGAAAAAGAGAAAGTAACCTTGGGAAGCAACAACCAAAAGCTGACATCTGTGGAACACAAGCAAGGAGACTCTGGGAACATATCTACCACAAGTCTGCGAAAGACGCAGAAGAAGAAGGAGGAGGTTCTGGGACAATATGGAATACAGGAACTTAAAATAAAGAAATATGATTGGGGCCTCCGTTTGGACTTTGACTTTGAGGATACAGGCTTTGTGGAAATACTCCAGCAGTTGCTTTCAAATCTCCTTGTGGGAAGAGAATATGTTTTGATGGTGAAAGATCCTTTTCCAGACTCGACGACTGACATAAAGGACAACCAGCGAGACCGGCGGAGAGGGACTGAAAGGGACTTGAAAGCCTCGGACGTGAGGAACCCAGGCTAAGAATTGTTATTTTGGACATGTATTGGGGAAGGGACGAAAACCGGGGATGGGAGGGAGGGAAGAGGAGATTCTTAAAAACTCTTAAGACTTTCATGTTTGGTTAATATGACTTTTATTCAAGACAAAATGAAAAATCGATGGAAGAGAACTTAAGTCCAACTTAGGAAAATCAAATTTTTTTTTTTTATTAGAAAAGAGGCAACAAAATGAATAAGATGGTTAAGAGGAGAAATACCAACTTGCTGATATAATCTTGGGAATTGGGATGCACGAGGGGGGGGGTGGGGGGAAGTCAGGGAACAAGGTTATGAGAAGAGGATCTGCTGAATTTATACATGTTTGTGTCTTGTGTTATTGTTGTGTTTGTATTGTCTTTATAAAAGCGGAAAACCCAATAAAAATTTTATAAAAAAAAAAAAAGAAAACAAAAAGGAGCAACTCCTAGCAGTGCTTGATTTGCAAGACAGAACAGAACTACTTTATAATATTCAGAGAGTTTAAAACAAGGCAGCTCCGTCGGAACACGAAGCATTCCCAAAATATGATTATAAACACGCCTCTTGCTCTCCTTTTGAAAAGATACCTATCCTTATTCTGAAAATAAAAATAAAACCATTTTGATACAGTACTATACCATGCTACACTGAAATGCTTAAATGTTTCTTTTTTTATAAGATATTTATTAAGATTTTTTAAAGTATAACAACAACAAAAATATAAACAAAAAAAAAAAACAAAAATACAAAATAAAAATAGTTAAAAAACACACAGATTTTCCATTACTTAATTTCCTTTAGCTTGTTTCCCGGACCTCCTCATACCTCCCTTTTTTGTATTCCACTTCCATCTGTTGAATCAGCAAATCCTTACCCTCTTTAATTATCCTAATCTTGATCTTAAAAATAATAGCATTAAATTTTTACCTATTTATAACCCTTTTTTCATATTCCCTTAAAGCATTACAGCTGGAAACCACTTAATTTCTATCCAACATCATTCTAACATTCATTAATTTTACAATATTTCTGTAAGTAATCTTTAAATTTCTTCCAATCTTCTTCCACCAACCCTTCTCCCTGGTCTCGAATTCTGCCAGTCATTTCTGCTAGTTCCATATAGTCCATCAGCTTCATCTGCCATTCTTCCAAAGTGGGTAAATCTTGTGTCTTCCAATACTTTGCAATGAGCATTCTTGCTGCTGTTGTAGCATACATAAAAAAAGTTCTGTCCTTCTTTGGCACCAATTGGCCGACAATGCCCAATGTTTCTTTTGATTGTCCTCGAATCTTGCCATCCACTACTGCCACCCCAGGGTGGTGCTCCACTCCCTTGGAGAACCACTGGTCTAGGATGTTCTGGAAATCAACAGAGACCTTTGAATATTGGCTTTTTTCCCCTAAAAAATGTTTAGGGGTACAATACAGTGGCTGCTCAGGTTGTGAACGTGATCCGTGCGGGAGGCGCGTTCGCAACCCGCAGCGTTCAGAACCCGCAACGCGGTGTCTGCGCACGCGCGGGTCACAATTCGGCGCTTCAGCACATGTGCAATTTAGTGCCTCTGCGCATGCGCAAGCGCTGAAACCCGGAAGTAACCAGTTCCGGTACTTCCAGCTTCGGCGTGGTGCGCAACCCAAAAACTCGCACCCTGAAGCTTCTGTAACACGGGTATGACTGTACTCTCATTTTCCTACTCATATTGAAATACCTCAATGAGGCCAAACTTAGATTCACAAAAGGTTTAGGGGTACGCGTACCCCTGTGTCCCCACAGAAAAAAAAGCACGGCCTTTGAGTGGTTTCATGTGGGAGCCTGGGGGCGACAAGTGCTCTGGCGCTTTCTTTTCCTGTAGCTTGGTGGTTTTCAACCAGTGTGGCGTGGCACCCTGGGGTGCCTCAAAGGATGGTCAGGGGTCCCACACTGGCCTCTGCCCCTCTTTCCTTCCCTCCCTCCTCTGATGCCCTCTCGCGTCTCTGCCTCCCAAAGGCTTGTACAGTGGACACTCGGGTTGCGAACATGTTCCGTGCGGGATGCACGTTCGCAACCCGCAGCGTCCACAACCCGCACCTGCGCACGTGCAGGTTGCGATTCGGCGCTTCTGCGCATGCACAAAGCACGGTTTAGCACTTCTGTGCATGCGCTGCCGCCTAAACCTGGAAGTAACCCGTTCCGGTACTTCTGGGTTTCGCCGGCCCACAACTCGAAAAAACGCAACCTGAAGCATCTGTAACTCGAGGTATGACTGTACGGCTGTTTATTGCAGCAGCCCTAGCTACAAGATCCACAGGCGAATGGTGCCTCTGGGGGGCACCTCTCTTTGCGGCAGGGTAGGGGGCAGCTCAGCAATCAGGGACGGACGGCTGCCCAGAGGACCCCCAAGGAGTGGGGAGAGGAGAGGAGGCAGAGGGAACACTCCACAAGGGTGGGTGTTCGGAAAAGGGTGAGGGGCTGCCGGCTCTGCAAGCAAGGGGTGAGATTACTGGGGTCCTGAGCGCCCCCAGGGGTGCCGCAGAAAGAAGGTAGTTGATCAAGGGAGCCATGAACTCAAAAAAGTTGAAAGCCTATGCCGTAAGGTGATTATTAGTGGTTACCAGTCTGCTTTGTGCAGTGCTTCTCATTTATTTTACTTATACTGTATATAGTGGTACCTCTGGTTGCGAACGGGATCTGTTCTGGAGGCCCGTTCGCAACATGAAAAGAGCGCATCATCAAAACCCCTCATATGACATGTTCCAGAATCACCTGTGTTGTGCTGCTGTTTTGCTATTCATTGCTATTTGTTGTATATTGCCCTCTGAATATCTTCAGAAACTGCCCTGGGAATGCAAATGGCGTTGAAGGGGGAGGCAGACCTGTGGCCCCCAGATGTTGCAGAATCATAGCATCACAGAATTGTAGAGCTGGACTGGACTGTAGATCCTCTAGCCAAACCCCCTGAAAATGCAGGAATCTTGTAGCAGCTCCCATCATTCTTTTTATTATTATTATTAATAACCAATTTCAGTGTAACAATTTGTCAATCCTCATAATCAGTTACATTATTCCCCCCCCCCTTTATTCCACCCCAACCCTCCCCCCCGGACTTCCCTCAGCTCCCCTCCCTGATTTTTTCCCCATATCTTGTTCTCTGCATGTTATAAAATTGCACATATCATTGCTTTTTCTATCACATGTTCAACTAATAAATTTGTGAATGTTTATTCAAAACCTGCCAAAGAGCCCAGTTCATTTTGTTGTCTTTTTAGATAGTTTGTAAAAAGTTCCCATTCTTCCTTGAAGTCACAGTTGTGCTTTTCACGCAGTTTGTATATCAATTTGGCCAGTTATGCATAACTCATCAATTTTTCTTGCCGCTGTTCTTTCGTTGAAGTTTCCTCGTTCTTCCATCCTTGTGCTAACAAGACTCTTGCCGCTGTTGCAAAATACATAAAAAAGTTCTTTATTTTTCTTGGCAGGTCTTGTCTTACAATCCCTAGCAAAAATGCTTCTGGTTTTTTTTTTACATATGTCAATTTAAACATTTATTTCAATTCATTATATATTATTTTCGAATTTTAAAAAACTTCTCTACATTCCCACCACATATGGTAAAAAGGTTCCCATCACTCTTAACAGCGTGCCATGCTGGGACTTGCGGGCTCAACAACATCTGAAGAGCTCTCCGAGCCTGTGAGTGTCTGGAGGCAGTTGGAGGATGGATGGTGGCTAACAGATTGAGGTTGAATCCTGACAAGACAGAAGTACTGTTTTGGGGGGGGCAGGGGGCGGGCAGGTGTGGGGGACTCCCTGGTCCTGAATGGGGTAACTGTGCCCCGGAAGGACCAGGTGCGCAGCCTGGGAGTCATTTTGGACTCACAGCTGTCCATGGAGGCGCAGGTCAATTCTGTTACGATACAGAAGCAATGCAGCTGCGAGCTGCTTGCTTGAAAACATCACATGATGTTGGGACTGTCCGTGGGAAACAGAGGGCACCGGAATTAGCTCAGAGTGTAATATGAGCTGGACAGGAAGTGTTTGCTCTCTCTCGACTGCTGGAGTTTGAAGAGAGCAGTCATGTTTTTTTGTAACGCTGCAAAGACAGAAATAAAGGCATGTAAATACGTTTCTGTCTATCTCCCTTGCCGGGGGGGGGACAAAGGGGGGGTGTTCTTCTCACGCTGAGAAGGATTGCCTATCGCGACCTCTGCCTGGATCTTGCCAGGAAAGCAGACAGGGAGATCAACAGGAGACCAAGCCAGGTGCCTGGGAGAGTTGCCAGCTTCTCCTGTTAAAGGCTTGATTTCCAACAAATTCTGTGTCCAGGGTAGCTGTTTACCAGCTCCATCTGGTACACAGGATGAGACTCTACCTGCCCGCAGACTGTCTTTCCAGAGTTGTGCATGCTCTGGTTATCTCCCGCTTGGACTACTGCAATGCGCTCTACGTGGGGCTACCTTTGAAGGTGACCCAGAAACTACAACTAATCCAGAATGCGGCAGCCAGACTAGTGACTGGGAGCGGCTGCCGAGACCACATAACACCGGCCTTGAAAGACCTACACTGGCTCCCAGTACGTTTCCGAGCACAATTCAACGTGTTGGTGCTGACCTTTAAAGCCCTCAACGGCCTCGGCTCAGTATCCCTGAAGGAGCGTCTCCACCCTCATTGTTCTGCCTGGACACTGAGGTCCAGCGCCAAGGGTCTTCTGGCGGTTCCCTCCCTGTGAGAAGTGAGGTTACAGGGAACCAGGCAGAGGGCCTTCTTGGTGGTGGCACCCTCCCTTCAGATGTGAAGGAAATAAGCAGCTATCTTGTCTTTAAAAGAGATCTGGAGGCAGCCCTGCTTAGGGAAGTTTTTAATACTTGATGCTGTATTGTTTTTAACACTCGATTGGGAGCCGCCCAGAGTGGCTGGGGAAACTCAGCCAGATGGGCGGGGTATAAATAATAAATTATTATTATTATTAAAAAACAAATGCGAAAAACAAGCAAGCAAGCGTTCTCGATGACGTGCCAACAGCAATGGTCCAAATGAGAGTTTCTCTGAGCAGCGGCACCCTTCTCCCATTTCCTATCGCCACGGTTCTCAGAATGATGCGAGAAAAAGGTTCTGTTAGGTCCTGGCTCACGGCTTGTGAGGCAAACTCTGGTCAACAATCAGTTGCCAGGGTACCATGTTGCCGCTGCCTCTTCAAACTCTTCACTTCCTCACCTGACATTTTGGCCCCTAGCGGTCCATGGCATTCCCTTTCCCATTCCTGTGGTGGATTTATTCACGTACCAGAGACCCCGTCGACACCGGCTCCCTGGAGGAATTTGAGTGCGAGGAGGAGGTGCCCGAGGAAGACGATGTCTGCTGGGCCCTGGGAGAAATTCTGCTTTATTACTGCCTGGCTGTGGCTGCTATAAGGATCATCTACATTGGTGCAGACTGGGTAATAGTCTTTTATTAGACATATTCCTCTTGTGTGTGGCCGGAGGACAGAAGGGGAGCCCAAAGAGCTGTCTTGTTGAGCCTTTGGCTTCCAACAGCGGCCAGCTGGATGTCCAGAACTTTTATTTCCCTTCTCTTCCCTTCCCCTCCCCTTTTTATGAAGATCACCCACTCTGAGGTAAAAGGTAAAGGGACCCCTGACCATTAGGTCCAGTCGTGGCCGACTCTGGGGTTGCGGCGCGCATCTCGCTTTATTGGCCGAGGGAGCCGGTGTACAGCTTCCGGGTCATGTGGCCAGCATGATGAAGCCGCTTCTGGCAAACCAGAGCAGTGCATGGAAACGCTGTTTACCTTCCCGTCGGAGTGGTACCTATTTATCTAATTGCACTTGACGTGCTTTCGAACTGCTAGGTTGGCAGGAGCAGGGACCGAGCAACGGGAGCTCACCCCGTCGCGGGGATTCGAACCGCTGACCTTCTGATCGGCAAGTCCTAGGCTCTGTGGTTTAACCCACAGCGCCACCCGCGTCCCAATTAGTAGGACCAATTCAGCCAGCTAGCCCTGGGGATTATCTGATTGATTTTTGAGTGTGAGTATCTGGAGGCGGTTGGAGGATGGATTGAGGTTGAATCCTGACAAGGTTCAATAAGTATTGTTTTGGGGGGACAGGAGGCGGGCGGGTGTGGAGGACTCCCTGGTCCTGAATGCCTCCCACACGGATCACGTTCACAACCCGAGCATCCACTGTACACATATCAATAATGGAGGATTGTTCTGTCAATGGTTCCTAAATTATTCTAGCCAGGTGGAACCTCCATATCCCGGCACAGTGCAGCTCAGGATACCAGTTGCAGAGTAGCAACAATTCGAGCGCCGGTGGTGACGAGATACCCTTTAATAATAATAATAATAATAATAATAATAATAATAATAATAATTTTTTATTTATACCCCACCCTGATTCAAAAACCGGGCTCAGGGCAGCTAACAACAAATTTAAAACACTTTAAAACACTTAATTATAAGAGCAGCATAAAATATGGTATAAAAACATGAATAACTATAAAATCCCATATTTTCCGAGAACAGATCGTCCCGAAATGTGGTGGTGGAATTCAGCCATGCAAGAAGGTTAGATATACAAAAGGTAAATTTTAATTCATTTGCTGCAAAAAAAAAGCATTTCTTATTAAGCAAAAGTCAAGGAGTAACTGGAAGTTTAAAAACAACCTGCTGTTTGCTTTGGAGGAGACAATTGCCACATACCCAACTGTCCTGTTTTAAGCAGGACATCCCGGAATCACAGAATCCTATCTTGAATGTTCAAAATAATTCTTTTAACCCATTATTGCTTTGTTCTTTTGTAAACTGCTTTGAGGGTTGTTTTTTTTACCATCAAATGGTGTGTAAGCTGTAAGAAATATACTAAATAAGAATAGATCAAATTGTGAGGCAATGACTGAGAGCGTGTCGCTCTTCCCCCCGCCCCAAACTGCAGAAGATCCAAGTTTATTGCGCAACAGGTTCAAGACGAGATTGAACAGCCAGAAAGGGGTGACATAAACTTTTGAAGCTTCCCTGTATGTCCCAGAATACAGTGCAAAATACATCCCAGTTACATCATGAATACATTAAGAAGAGGTTGGGTTACACAGATTACATCATGAATACATTAAGAAGAGGTTGTGTTACACAGGATTAACATATGGAGGAGGGAGGGGGGAATATGCAGAGCTGGAGATATGCGCAGATAAGCACATCCTGAGAAGACAATGGTCCATGTATGCATAGTCTGTCACCTGGCATCGCCCGGAGGAAGGGCTTGGCAGAGTGATTTGACAGGATTAGGGTCTTGACACCTTGCTTGAGGGATTATGGAGGACAGCGGAGGTGTCATGGAGTCCTAGAGAAATTGAGCAAATTGGCACGTTGATTTTCTATGAATTTTATAGATTTTAGTCCCTTTTGACATTGACAGTTGGAAATAAATGGACATATTGTAGCGAAGAAGAAGGTGAAGAAGACATCCCCCCCCTTCCGTATCAGTCCCCCATTCGGAGATAGATTTGCATTAAAGTTCTGTAAGAACTTGCAAATCTTTTCTCTGCACCCTAAATCTCGGTGAAGGTAGGGGTACCCTGTGAGTGCGTGTCGCTCTTCACTGTCACCCAGTGAGTTTATAGTAGGCTGGGGATCAAGTACAAAACAGTGATCTATTTAATAGGTGGATTAAACTAGGGTTGCCATATCCAGACAGAAAAGTTGTTGAACTTTTTTTGGGGCAAAGCTGTTCCGATTTGTTTGTTTGTTTGTTTGTTTTTTTGCCAAAATTCTAGAACTTTTTTTTTAGTTTAGGCCAAAGTTGTTTGACGTTTTTGAGTTATTTTAGGGATGTCCAACCGGTCGATTGATTGAACCAGTTTCTGATTTGATCCCAGAATGTCCCCTGCTGGGGCGTCCCTGTTTTCACTGGAGAAATGGTGGAGGGCACGGAATAGGATGTCCCTCTTTTCATTGGAGATACGTTGGAGGGTATGGCAGCATGGTGGCGATGCTCTTTGAGAACCACTGAACTCAGGCGAAAGTGGATGGCAGCCTTGCTATTTCTTCACCGCAAAAGTAACCCCCTCACCTCTCTCTCTCTCTCACCTGATACCTGCTAGTGTTGTAAACAAAAATTGCCCTTTTCCCTTATGGGGTATCCAAGAGCCCATATAGAGTCCTTACGTAGGTTCCCTATTGGTAGGAGAAGATAACAGAGGCTAACCAGAGAGAATTGAGAAGCAAAGCAGCTAGTAAGCCTGATCTTTATTGATCTGTTGCAACAGGGTCCTCACTCACCACACGCAGGAGAGAGGAGGGACCTAGAAAAATGGCATGCAAGGCCTTATAAAGACTTTTGAAATTGCCACCCTGTAGATCAAGACCACCCCCAGAAACATCATACATAATCACAGAAGGGGTGTAACCTAAGACCACCCCTCAGATACATCACACCTACATCACAGAAAAGGCGGTCTAAACAGAAATTTGAATATTGTTTTTCTCCTGTCGTTGTTTATCTCCTGTCTGGCAGGTTACTTGATTGGATTGCCTGGGGAGCCTGGCCTTTCTTTTGTAGTGATAAATACTTAGTTCCTGGGCCAGGTCACAGGCTCACACCATATTCAAACACAGACATACCCTTAAGACAGGATTTGTGAAGGGAAAGACAATGGGGAGGCTTTTCCACTTTGACCTTGCAGAGAAAACATTGCTCAGTTTAGGACTCAAAATGGCTTCAGGTCTGTCTTCCTGTGCTGATCTATGTATCTGCGGTTATGAACATTACCATATATCTAAGACCTCAAAATTTCTATCACAATATCCCCCCTTTGGGGCTAGAATTTTCCCTAAAAATTTTTGCCCCACAAATAATAACATGGTATGTTGTAAATGGATGCCTTTGTGTAAATATATAGGATGTCCCTCTTTTCATTGGAGATACGTTGGAGGGTATGGCAGCATGGTTGCGATGCTCTTTGAGAACCACTGAGCTCAGGCGAAAGTGGATGGAAGCCTTGCTATTTCTCCACCGCAAAAATAACCCCCTCGTGTCTCTCTCTCTCACCTGATACCTGCTAGGTTGCCAGGACCCCACCGACAGGTGTCAAGACAGCGTGTGCGGCATCCTGGGGTGCCTAAGGAAGCTGTTTACAGGAGAGTGTGACAGGGACGTCGACGAGGATGAGGTGTCCCCCAGTTCTCCTTCTCCCAGGAAGGAGACGAAGGAGCGCCTCTCCAAGCTCAGCCAGCAAACCTTCTGTGACAGCGACTCCGTGGGCACCTCGGAATCGCTGGTGTCCTCATGGAAAGGTAGCCAGACGGGTGATACGGACGGCAGCGCCTCCAGCACGAAAGGGAGGAAGATGGCGGTGAGGCAGAGGAGCCCCAGGCGCGTGCCCTGGATGCCCGAGGAACCGTGTCCCCGCTGCAAAGCCAAGAGGACCAGAGAGTGGCTGGCCCAGCACTTCTTTGACCCAGAGTGGTGTTCTCCAGGGAAGCGCAACTGATCCTGAGGGGAGTCCCTTCCGGGGAAGGGAGACAATGTCCACACACAACCCACTTTCGGCCAGGCTTCCTTCAAGGGTTGTTGGCCTGGGCGAGGAGGGTGAGATGGGCGACTCGCACCTCTGAGAGGTGGCTGAGGGCTGAGTCGTGTCAATAAAGCTCCTATACCACATATGCCTGTTGTCTTTGTCCACGGAGTTTTCTTGGCAGGGATACTGGAGTGGCTTGCCGGTTCCTGCTCCAGGTGGATCACGTTTGGTCAAAACTCTCCACCATGACCTGTCCATCTTGGGTGGCCCTGCATAGCATAGCTCATAGCTTCTCTGAGTTATTCAAGCCCCTTCGCCACGACAAGGCAGTGATCCATGAAGGAGAATTATGAAGAATTATGATGCTTTTGTATTCTGGTGCTGGAGAGTCCATGGACTGCAAGATCAAACCTCTTCATTCTGAAGGAAATCAGCCCTGAGTGCTCACTGGAAGGACAGATCCTGAAGCTGAGGCTCCAATACTTTGGCCACCTCATGAGAAGAGAAGACTCCCTGGAAAAGACCCTGGGGCTGGGAAAGATGGAGGGCACAAGGAGAAGGGGACGACAGAGGACAAGATGGTTGGACAGTGTTCTCCAAGCTACCAGCACGAGTTTGACCAAACTGCGGGAGGCAGTGGAAGACGGGAGTGCCTGGCGTGCTCTGGTCGAGGGGTTCACAAAGAGTCGGACATGACTAAATGACTAATCAACAACAACATACCACATAACGTTCTCCTCTTTGCAACGTGCTACGAAGGCGGCCGGCTTGTTGGAACACCGTTTGCCAACTGAATGGTGCCGTCCGTGAGAAGCCGTGCTGTGTCAGGCATGGAGAGTCCTCCCCTCGCTTCGGTAACTTCACAGACAAGAATTAACGAGCGGTTTATATTTTATAGTTGTCAGGTGCTGGTGGTGGTTGCTCGTGAGTAACCAGGCAGGACTCCGACCTGTCTTTAACAGGATTTATTTGGTGCAAACTATTTACAGTGCAGAACCACAAAGTTCATGTCCATCTCAGTCACTTGCAGATTCTGGGAGTGGCCCCTTCCGGTTTCTCCCCAACATAAGAACTTAGACACCCCAAATCTCCTTACGTTTCACCCCTCTGCGTAAACTGGGTGACGGAAACAGCATGTCTGCCTCCTGGTCAGCCGGACTAGGTGAGGCGCTTGGGCTCTCAGTAGCATCTTCAAGCCCTCCCCTCGCTTGGCCTTTCCCCCTCTGCTCCACTGGAGGTGTGGCTTTCACCACCGCTGGACTAGACGCTGCTCCTCAGAAGCCTCGGAGGCTCTCTGTAACCCCCGCCTCCTGTCAGGATCTGCATTCGACCGAGCTGATAAAGCTCATCTTCCTCCGGCCTCCGAGTCCTTCGGAATCGCCCCCGACGAGATTGACGACCTGAGCCTCTGATAAAGCTCCAGGCACATCCCATTCAGCAGAGAATCCAAAACAGCACGCAGAAGTGATGAGATTTATGGCTACATTGCTATGCTTTATTACTAAGCTACGCAGACAGAAAAATACATTCACTCCCTGTGAGAGCAGAGAGCAACTGAAACAAAGGAACAAAGAGCAGGAAACCAGTACGTCGCATCTGTCTCCCGTCACCTGTGAGACTTCCAATAACCTGGACTGTCTCTGGAATGTAAACAGAGTCTTGTGACTCCAAAGCACTGCTCAGTGGCAAACAGAAACTAACACCTCCCTCCCCTGTTCCGATGGCCGTTCCCTGACAAGAGTCTTTTTGATTCAGTCATCTGGTTGCAAGCAAAAATCGACATCTCTCCACATTTAGAGTTGGTTATTCTAAATCCTCCCCCTTCTGTCTCCAGCAACATCCTGGGCACCACTGGGAAGTTCCTTCTCCTCTCTGCATTCTTTGTTCTCTAATACGGACGGATTTCCTAGTTCTTGGGGAGGGAGGGTCCCCTCAGGGGCGTCTTACCCATAGAGGCTAGTGGCATGGGGCGCCAAGTGCTGGTCCCGGGGGTTAATCAAGAGGCAAGGTCCAAGTCCAGTCCATGGTCAAAGAAGCAATATGAAGGCAGTCCGTAAACGTCGAAGCTGGGTGCAGGGCAGGGTTCAGACAGAGACTGACAACCACCAACGTTGCACCTGCAACTTGGGACTGGGGCTGACTGGCTTTTATCTGCCCCGAGGCATAGGGCGGCCCCGGTCCACAGGTGACTCGCCTCTCCTGGCTTGGAGGTGAGCACTCCTCCTGCAGGAACTTAGTTCCCTCCGCCTCTCTGCCCTGAGCCTCTGCAGCTCAGGAGAGGCTGGAGGGTTACTGGGCCCAGAAGCAACCTCCTCTTCCCCTGACGGGGCTTAGAGTGGAGCACCTGCAGGCAATGGGTCCTCCATCACCTCAGGAGCCAGAGCAGACTCAGCTGATGCCTGCACCTGAGGATCCAGCACAGGTGAGGACCCTTCAGGCTCAGGCCCCAGCCCCGGCTCAGCTGGAGGCAGGGAATCCTATGCAGGCTGGGATTCCTCAGGTTCAGCCTCTGAGTCCGAATCCCAGGCCTTCACACCAAGTTCTGGAGGGCGCCTGGCAGAATAAGGGCAACTGCCCCCACCGTCCTGAGAAAACCCCTTAATTCCGATTTTATTTTATTCTTTGGTAGATTTACAGAAAGGAAAACGCACACCAATAATAAATTTTAGATAGGAGGAAGACTAGACATGGGTGCACAAAGCATCACTATTTTGACTGCAGAAGGTCCCGGGTTCAAATCCCTGGCATTGCCAGGTAGGGCTGGTACAAATTCCTGCCCAAAGCCCCAGAGATCTGCTGCCAGACAGTGTAGACAATTTGGAGCTACCTCAGGGTGGGGAACCTTTGTCCCGCCAGAGGTTGCAGAACTACAACTCCCATCAGCCCCAGCAATAATGACCAGTGGCTAGGGATGATGGGCGGTGTAATAATAATAATAATAATTTATTTGTACCTCACCCATCTGGCTGGGTTTCCCCAGCCACTCTGGGCGACTTCCAACAAAGATTAAAAATAGATTAAAATGTCACACATTAAAAACTTCCCTAAACAGGGCTGCCTTCAGATGTCTTCTAAAAGTTTGGTAGTTATTTTTCTTTGACATCTGGTGGGAGCGTGTTCCGCAGGGTGGGTGCCACCACCGAGAAGACCCTCTGTCTGGTTCCCTGTAGCGTTGCTTCTCACAGTGAGGGAACTGCCAGAAGGCCCTCGGCGCTGGACCTCAGTGTCCAGGCAGAACGATGGGGGGTGGAGACGCTCCTTCAGGTATACTGGGCCAAGGCCATTAAGGGCTTTAAAGGTCAACACCAACACTTTGAATTGTGCTTGGAAACGTACTGGGAGCCAATGTAGGTCTTTCAAGACCAGTGTTATGTGGTCTCGGCGGCCGCTCCCACTCACCAGTCTAGCTGCCGCATTCTGGATTAGTTGCTGTTTCCGGGTCATCTTCAAAGGTAGCCCCACGTAGAGCGCATTGCAGTAGTCCAAGCGGGAGATAAGCAGAGCATGCACCACTCTGGCAAGACAGTCCGCGGGCAGGGAGGGTCTCATCCTGCAGACCAGATGGAGCTGGTTGTAGTTCAGGAACGTTTGGATTCCCCGCGCCTGGCTTACCTGCTCCAGCACTCTGACTCACCTGTGAATAGGCTGTCTCTGGAATATCTGGGCCACATCCAGTCGCTTGGACAATTCTGCAATTTTGCTGTTTACTACCGTGCCCCGAGGGCTCCTGCATCCCAGCCTTGCTGATCAAGGTCCACCCATTAATTATATGATTACATCAAGGCAAGCAAGACTTTCCAAGGGAAAGATACTCCCTTATCTGCCAAGGTGCTTCGAACCTTTCGGATGTGACATGGGAATTTAAACACATGCAGCCTCTTTGGAAAGGCTTAGACGCAGCTTAAATACAGCCTCGTTGAATCGGCGTTCTCCAGCTTCTGAACAACTTTCCAAATATGAGGCTGTTTCTGCTTCTTGCGGCCCTTGTTGGGGCTTCCCAGGGACTGCAAACATTTGCTGGGTGAGTTCTCTTTTGGACCCCACTGTTTCTGGAACGCTTCCTTTGCTGCTTTCACATCCTCCAACTGCCCCTATTTTCCCAAGAAATTCCTGGAATCACAGAAGCCATCCCAGCTTCTGATTTGATCCTGCAATGTCCTGCAATGAACCAGTGTTGGCTCTGCTGCTTGCAAAAGACATGTGTCTTTTGGTCACGCTCTTCCATGCAAGCCAGCTGTCTTGCGCAGCACCAAAAGATGCGCGCCTCCTAGTTTTCATCCGAGGAACGTTGGAGGGTATGTGCTTCTCAAACACTGCAATACCAGCAGACTCTGGGGCTCAGGCTTCCCCTGCTGGCTGATGGCAGTTTTGTAACTCGTCTAGAGATTGGGGTAAGCTGCTCCTTTAGGGTATGTTTGTGTTTGGGGCAACCTCAAAATACCTACCTATGCCCTCAGGAAGTTTGCCTCTAGGTTTGGCAAGCATCCGTCCTGATTACAAAAGACTGGCCAGGCTCCCCAGGGTATCCAATCAAGTGACCATTAACAGGTAACCTGCCAGACAGGAGGTAAACAACGCACTCAAATTTCTGTTGTAGACCGCCCTTTCTGTGATGTAGGTATGATGTATGGAGGGCGGGCAATTTAAAATGTCTATATAAGTCCAGCCACACCTTTGTTCTGGGTCCTCCTCGTTTCCTGCAAGTGAGGGGAGCACCCTGTTGCAACAGTTCAATAAAGATCAGGCTTACGAGCTGCTTTGCTTCTCAATATTCTCTGGTTGGCCTCTGTTCTTTTCTCTGACTGATGGAGAACCTACAAAGGACTCTATATGGGCTCGTGTTCCCCATAAGGGAATAAGGGCAGATTTTTTGTTTATTACACTGCCAACTTAAATGAACCATATCAATTTGGTGAGGTTGGTTGGTTGCCCTATTTTGCCAACAGGAAATTAAGGGGCAAAGAGAGCAGCTGGTTTTGGCAGAGCAATCCTACCACATCTGGAGCAAGTGTTGGTGGGGCAACGGAACCGGTCCAAAGACCTGCAGGCTAGAAGGGTGGAAAGACAGTGTTAGAAGGGTGGAAAGACAGTGTTATGTACTGAAGTTCTCACCCTGGGCCAGCAGGGGGATACTGTAGATAGTTATGCAAATGAAGGATCGAAAGTGCCGTTCAGTGATTGGATGGATACTGTAGATAGTTATGCAAATGAAGGATCGAAAGTGACGTTCAGTGATTGGATAGTTTTAGAAAGTTGTTACAGTAACGTGGTACTGGAGCTTTATATAAGCAGGCTGACTGAGCCCTTCAGTTCAGTTCTGTTCTGGCCTGTGAATAAACAAGAGCTGTTTGAAGAGTCGTTGTGTCGTCTGATATGTTCACGGACAACTTAACAGTCAGCATTTCCATAAACACACAAACAAAATAATTAAGAGATTTTCCTTCCCCTGGCCAGTGCACAGTTTACCCACCGCTCTTGTTGCGTGTCAAAGGATCAGGAGGGTTCGGGGATCCAGGAGAGTCAAAGCTGCCTCTGATACTTATTTAGTTTGTAAGGTTTATATGCAGCTCGATTTCAGCAAACAAACCTCAAAAAGAGAAAAATCATCGATGAGAAGAATGAGCAGCCTTTCAAAAAGCTAAGATAGCAAGAGAATGAAAAAGGAATAAAACTCGCATCAGCTTTGTAAACTCTTGGGTAGGCCTGTCTGAATAAAAAATGGTTTAGCAAGCTCCGAAAAGAGCACAGCGAGGGTACCTGTCTGGTTTTCAAGTGGCAGGGAGTTCCAAAGTGCAGGTGCCATCATACCAAAATACCGTATTTTTCGCTCTATAGGAAGCACCGGACCACAGGACACACCTAGCTTTTAGAGGGGGAAATCAAGGGAAAAAATATTAAACCCCCCCCCAGCCCAAAAGAGCAGTGAGCGCGATCCATCCCTGACTGACAGGCTGCGTCAGTCCCTTCTCCCTCCTGGGGAAAAGCCTGCAAGAGCCGCGCGAAGCTTGTGAGCGGCTCTTGGGGGCTTTCCCTGCCTGCCTCCCCCCTGCATTCACTCCATAGGACGCACAGACTTTCCCCCTTAGTTTTTAAGAGGGAAAAGGTGCGTCCTATGGAGCGGAAAATACGGTAGTTCTTACAAATGTGGCACAGGGGTTCTGCGCCTGGAGGAGCGCCAGTTCCGCCAAATGAAGTGGTGAAGTGGGCGATCTCATGGGTAAACTTCTGAGGGCAGATCTCTCTCTCTCTCTCTCTCTTGGATCTCCTGCTCTGTCTGCTTGAAAACCAGCAAAAAAGCATTGTAGTTTGCAAGTACAGTGGTGCCTCGCAAGACGAAAAGAATCCGTTCTGAGAGTCTCTTTGTCTAGCGGTTTTTTCGTCTTGCGAAGCAAGCCCATTGACGGATTAGCGGATTAGCGCTATTAGCGGCTTTTAGCGGCTTATCGGCTTAGCGGATAAGCGGATAAGCAGCTTAGCGGCTTAGAAAAAGGGGGGGGGAGGAAAAAAACCCACAGGAACTCACAAGACATTGTCGTCTTGCGAAGCAAGCCCATAGGAGATTCGTTTTGCGAAGCACCTCCAAAACGGAAAACTCTTTCGTCTAGCGAGTTTTCCGTCTTGCGAGGCATTCGTCTTGCGGGGCACCACTGTAGTTCGTGACTGTTTTTTTGACAAGGCCCCATGGAAATCGGACAGCGTCTTTCCGTGCATTTCTCGTAAAACACAACACGTTTAGATGAAGGTTCCCTAATATAATGCATTTGTCTGTGTAATGCATTTTTCTCTACCACGCGCATTTTTTAGCACACCACACGCCTGGGCTTTGTTTCAGCCAAAACTCACCGGAACTTATAATTGTCATTATAAGAGAACAAGGGAGGCATTCACACTGACTTCCGGTACCTTGTTTTCTATAAAAATAGCACAGGCACGCAGACATTTTTGTACATATTGCCTGGTCAGGGAACTTCACCGCAGAATTCAGAGAACTGCAAATTTTGGGGGAGATCTGCATTTTGGCCCAGGTCATGTTTTGAGAATACAGTGGTACCTCAGGTAAAGAACTTAATTTGTTCTGGAGGTCCGTTCTTAACCTGAAACTGTTCTTAACCTGAGGTACCACTTTAGCTAATGGGGCCTCCTGCTACCGCCGCACGATTTCTGTTCTTATCCTGAAGCAAAGTTCTTAACCCGAGGTAATATTTCTGGGTTAGCGGAGTCTATAACCTGAAGAGTCTGTAACCCGAGGTACCACTGTATCGGACTTGGTACGTTCACATCAAAATGTCTCCTCCCATCCCTAAGCTCACACTGGTTTCCCTGTGCGGTAAATCTACCTTGGATAAAATTGCAGTGCAGCAGAGAGCTGAGCTAAGTACCATTTTTAAAATATTGTAGTGATCAAGTTCTTCGGCTGGAGCCAAGCAACGATGAACAGGTTCGCCTCCTGAAGCAGCTTGAAGCTTTGGAACCCCTCCAGGTGTGTGGTTTTTCCTCTTGGGGGTGCTGGCTAATTATCCGTCCTGAATGTGAATGGTTGGGGGTGACAGCTGAATTGAATTTTATTATTACGGTCACAGACCAGTTCCAGCTCACTTACAATATCAGAAAAATCATAAAACACAACAGGAACACATTGAATTGCAATTGGGTATAACAGACAATTCAGATATAGCAGCAGTTAAAAATATATATTAAATCTTGATCACTAGAAGGAAGGATAACAACAGGAAGATTTAAAGAAGGAACTATTGGAAACTCAAGGCAGTAGAAACATAAGATGATTAGAGCCCCACTGGACTTGAAGCATGGGAAGCCCCAACAAAAAATTATAATTTGGCAGAATATTTGGACTATATGATATGTATTTGTATAATTTGGAGTATTTAAGGTGATTTGATTGGATTATTAAAATGGAAAATTAAAAATTATATATATATCTATCTTGATCACTAAAATATAACCTAAAATTGTCATTTAAAACCTTAATCATTTTGGTAGTACAGCTTGTTCCCCAGGTTTTACGGCAGTCGCACAGAATTTGGCCACCCTTAGCGTGATCTCTGGATCCTTGTCCTCTACCAGGAGTTTTAGACATTGAAGTTCAGACCCCTTTGGAGACAGCTTGTTCGGAGACTGACAGAGCTTCTGGAAAAAGAATACCCTGGAAGCTCAGCTCAGAAGCCCAGGCTACGCTTTGCATAACTGCAGTTCCTTAAAAGTTGCAGAAGTAATAATGCCTATAATTGCACCGGATTCCACAGAGGAGCGTCTGTTTCTTCCTTTGCTTGTTATACTTCATTTTCAGCTTGGGCTGCCTCTCCAAGGCATTCACAAGCTCCACACAAAGAGGGAGGCTGTAATTAGGGAGATGCTTAGGTGCGTACGGCAGTCCCGATCGCCCGGTTCCTGCTCAGAGTCCTGATTATTGTTGTTGTTTAGTCGTTTAGTCATGTCTCACTCTTTGTGACCCCCTGGACCAGAGCACGCCAGGCACTCCTGTCTTCCACTGCCTCCCGCAGTTTGGTCAAACTCATGCTGGACTCTTAGAGAGCACTGTCCCACCATCTCGTCCTCTGTCATCCCCTTCTCCTTGTGCCCTCCATCTTCCCCAACATCAGGGTCTTTTCCAGGGAGTCTTCTCTTCTCATGAGGTGGCCAAAGTATTGGAGCCTCAGCTTCAGGATCTGTCCTTCCAGTGAGCCCTCAGGGCTGATTTCCTTCAGAATGGAGAGGTTGGATCTTCTTGCATTCCATGGGACTCTCATGAGTCTCCTCCAGCACCAGAATTCAAAAGCATCCATTCTTCGGCGAACAGCCTTCTTTATGGTCCAGCTCTCACTTCCATACATCACTACTGGGAAAACCAGAGCTTTAACTATACAGACCTTTGTCGGCAAGGTGATGTGTCTGCTTTTTAAGATGCTGTCTAGGTTTGCCATCGCCTTTCTCCCAAGGAGCAGGCGTCTTTTAATTTCGTGGCTGCTGTCACCATCTGCAGTGATCATGGAGCCCAAGAAAGTAAAATCTCTCACTGCCTCCATTTCTTCCCCTTCTGTTTGCCAGGAAGTGATGGGCCCAGTGGCCATCAGCAGGTACAAAGTCCATGCAGGTCCAAATGGCCCTGTCATGTTGGGTGCGACTTGACTGGCTTCTCCGACTCCCAGGAGTGGCAGCAAAGGAGGCAACTCTCTCCCTGCTCCCCCATGCTTCCCCATCCTCATGACACTGTTTCTGGCTAGCGTACCTCAACAAAGATGGGCATTTGGGGATTTCCGTGGCCGTGAGAAGCTGCAATGGCTTCAGGGTTTTGCGATGGTCCCGACATTTTCAGGGGCGTCGGAGCCTATGCATTTCTTTCAACGATTCATTGACTCATGTTTTTTTGCTTGTCTTTGCTTGTCAGCTGGATTTCTGGCATTTCCCTTCATATCCTGGTCGCCCGGCAGATGTCCAAGTCCCCTTTGCCTGCCTGCAAGATGTCAAAGCCTTCCTGGAGTCCCATCAAATCAAGTACTCCGTCCTGATTGAGGATGTCCAGGTAGGAAAAGGGGAAAAAAGAGGTGGGAGGAAATCTACTGTGAAGCCTTATGTCTGTTAAGTCTGTTGAGAATGCTTTAAAAGTATGGTGTGGATTTGACCTTTTTAAAAAAGGTAAAGGACAGTTAAGTTCAGTCGCAAACGACTCTGGGTTTCATCTCACTTTACTGGCCAAGAGAGCTGGCGTTTGTCCGCTCCGCAGACAGTTTTTCCGGGTCATGTGACCAGCATGACTAAGCCGCTTCTGGCGAAACCAGAGCAGCGCACGGAAATTTACCTTCCCGCTGGAGTGGTACCTATTTATCTACTTGCACTGGCGTGCTTTCGAACTGCTAGATTGGCAGGAGCAGGGACCGAGCAATGGGAGCTCACCCCATCACGGGGATTCAAACCGCCGACCTTCTGATCGGCAAGCCCTAGACTCTGTGGTTTGGACCACAGTGCCACCTGCGTCCCTAGATTTGACTTTAGCAGCATTATATTTCACCAGAAGAAGTACCATATACTTAATGTTTAGACACCAAAGAGGGGTGGCTGCTCCCCAGTTTTTTAACTCCCTCCCACAACTGGAGACTCTTTGATGTCCAAGGCTGTAACGTACAAGGCTGGGCACCGTTAATAAATAATAATAAATTAGTAGCGGCACTAATGTTGCAGCATGGAGTTCCACGGTTCAGGATTCCAGTGACTCCACTCCACCCCTTTATGTCTCTTTTGCAGGGAAGGAGAGAGGTGCCATCCTGTAACTTTCTCAAAAAAATAAAAATAAATCCTATTAGATTTTATTTTGGGTGGAGCTCCAGCTCTTGGGAGAGAACACACATGCACAAAGGATTTCCCTATCCTGACACGTGTTCTTGCCAGGGCCGGGTTTAGGTTTGATAAGGCCCTAAGCTAATGGGGCCCTTTGTATGTCCAGCTGTCCTTTGTCAACAACAAATTGTTTTTTGAGTTGAATATATGCTATATGGTAATTTATGGACCTAAGAGGTCCATAAAGGTAAAGGTAAAGCGACCCCTGACCATTAGGTCCAGCCACGGACGACTCTGGGGTTGCGGCGCTCATCTTGCTTTATTGGCCGAGGGAGCCGACGTACAGCTTCCAGGTCATGTGGCCAGCATGACTAAACCGCTTCTGGCGAACCAGAGCAGCGCACGGAAAAGCTGTTTACCTTCCCGCTGGAGTGATATCTCTTTATCTACTTGCACTTTGAGGTGCTTTCGAACTGCTAGGTTGGCAGGAGCAGGGACTGAGCAACGGGAGCTCACCCCGTTGTGGAGATTCGAACCGCCGACCTTTCGATCGGCAAGTCCTAGGCTCTGTGGTTTAACCCACAGCGCCACAGGAGCCTAGGTCCATATACAACACAAAACACTGTTGCCGTATGTAGGTTTTATTTAGGTTTATTGAGGCCCTCAGCTACTGAAGGTAATGGGGCCCTTGATATGTCCAGCTGTCCTTTGTCAACAACAAATTGTCTCTGTTTTTCATGTTGAATATATGCTATATGGTAATTGATGCACCTAATAGGAGCCTACACAACACAAAACACTGTTGCTGTATGTAGGTTTTATTTTATTTCTTTTTTATCTTATATCTTGGAAATGTACATCCAGTTTTTTCCTTCAAATTTTTTTTGGGCCCCCAAGAGAGCGGGGCCCTAAGCTAGAGCTTGTTTAGCTTATACGTAAATCCGGCACTGGTTTTTGCCCTAGGCTATTGTGGATGAAGAAGCCCGAGAGATGAACCTCAACGCGCGGAAGGAGCGTGGCAGCGACAGTTTCAACTACGCCGCATATCACCCCTTGGAATCCGTAAGTGGGATAAAGATTTGATCACCTCCTCTGACCCGCCGCTTCTGTCTTTCTCTTCAAACTCAAGATGGAGATGGAGGAGAGGCAGCGTGCTGGTCCCGGGGGGGCGGGGGGAGTTACCGTGCAGCGTGGTCCGTGTCCGGTCCGAGGCTGAAGCCGGGTCCAAGGCAGGGAGTCGGGAGCGGTCAGGAACTCTGGCAGGAGAGCAGAACAGGGTGCCGGCAGGAACAGGTAACCAACGTCGTTGCTCCCACAACCTGGGACTGGGGCTGACTGGCTTTTATCTGCCCCAAGGCATAGGGCAGCCCCGGTCCACAGGTGACTTGCCTTTCCTGGCCTGGAGGCGAGCACTCCTCCTGCAGGAACTTAGTTCCCTCCGCCTGCAGCTCAGGAGAGGCTGGAGGGTTACTGGACCCAGAGGCAACCTCACCTTCCCCTGACAGGGCTGGGAGAGGAGCACCTGCAGGCAATGGGTCCTCCATCACCTCAGGAGCCAGAGTGGATTCATCTGGTGTCTGCTCCTGAGGATCCGGCACAGGTGAGGGCCCTTCACGTTCAAGCGTGACTCCTGGAGGCGGGGACTCCTGTGCAGGCTGGGATTCCTCAGGTTCAGTCTCTGAATCAGATTCCCAGGCCATCACAGGCAGAGACCTATGGACCTGCTCTTGCACCAAATGCCCATTTCAAGTGCAGGCATTCAGGTGGTCCCAGAGAGCCAGTCCTGTGCCCTGGCCTGGCGTGCCAAATCTGCTGCGCTGTTACAGCGAGGGCGACGTGCTGTCACTCATCTGTAAGATGAAGAGACGTTAGGAAGATGCCCCGTGCTGAGCCAAATTGTTGGCCCGCCTAAGTCGGTATTTGTGGGGAATTAAATAATTGAATGGACTCGTGTGGGGGGATGAACAGCAAAAGGAAACGGCTGGGCACCTGGATTTGAAAGGTGGAGCTAGCACACAGAGAGCCCCAGTAGCAGAGAATTAAACTCATAAAATTTGCCCAGCGGTGTAGCGTTAGGAATATACCATATTTTTCGCTCTATAAGATGCACTTTTTCCCTCCTAAAAAGTAAGGGGAAATGTGTGTGCGTCTTATGGAGCGAATGCAGGCTGCACAGCTATTCCAGAAGCCAGAATAGCAAGAGGGATCGCTGCGCAGTGCTCCCTCTCACTGTTCTGGCTTAGCCGCGTGAAGCCTCCGCAGGGCAGGGGGAGCCCTGCTGCCCTGAGGAGGCTTCGTGCAGCTATCGCAGAAGCCAGAACAGCAAGAGGGAGCGCTGCGCAGCCTGCATTCGCTCCATAAGACGCACACACATTTCACCTTACTTTTTAGGAGGGAAAAAGTGCCTCTTGCTGTTCTAGCTTCAGGCTTAGCCCCTCAGTCCCTTCCCCCACCTCCCGGAAAAGCCCCTAAGAGCCACACTGCCTTTAAAGAGCTGCGTGGAGCGCGTCTGCGGCTCTTGGGGGCTTTTCCCCTAGGAGGGAGAAGAGCAGCCTGTCACTGAAGGAAAAGCCTGCAAGCACCACACACACGCTCCACACGGCTTGTGAAAGGGAGCGCTGAGCAGAGCCTGGGATGCATACAGGCTCTGCTCAGCGCTCCCTTTAAAGAATATTTTTTTCTTGCATCCCCCCTCTAAAAACTAGGTGCATCTTATGGTCAGGTGCATCTTATGGAGCGAAAAATACGGTAGTTTGTTAGACCTTTCTTATTGAAAAAATACGGTAGTTTGTTAGACCTTTCCCATTACAACACTCCCCTCTTTTTCAAGGAACAGACCACACACTGCTAAGTAAGTTAAACATGCTTTACTTACAGATTCAAGGTCTCAGTCATGCATTGTTCCATGCAGCAGTAAGGATAACACAGGCAAAATACTTACTGCAAGCATTGTCGCTTTACACCCAACACTTGTCCCCAGATACAACATTCTCCCCCCCCCATAAACATTCCTCTCTCCAACGGAGGTATAAAACATGCGATGTTGTTTTTTAGATTTACAGCGCTATGGATGATATTGTGGCTGAATACCCTCAGCTTGTGAGCAAACATCAGATTGGGGAGTCTTATGAAAAACGACCCCTCTTCGTCCTCAAGGTACGTCAATTTCATGTTAACTACCACATCATTAGCTAACTGCAAATGGTGCAATTTCTCCCCCAGCTAGCTGCTTCTTGCCTATTTATGTTAGGATATAGTTCCGTCCCACCTTAAAAGGGAACAGGCTGTTGTGTGTCACATGCCTGTTTACTTCCGGCTCTTGCTGGGAACTTCCGTTTGTATATAGCTTTTGTGTTACTGCTGTTTTGCTGGAGAAGAAGGGAAGCAGACATGTTTTCATAGAATCATAGAATCATAGAATCATAGAACCACAGAGTTGGAAGAGACCACAAGGGCCATCGAGTCCAACCCCCTGCCAAGCAGGAAACACCATCAGAGCACTCCTGACATATGGTTGTCAAGCCTCTGCTTAAAGACCTCCAAAGAAGGAGACGCCACCACACTCCTTGGCAGCAAATTCCACTGTCGAACAGCTCTTACTGTCAGGAAGTTCTTCCTAATGTTTAGGTGGAATCTTCTTTCTTGTAGTTTGGATCCATTGCTCCATGTCCGCTTCTCTGGAGCAGCAGAAAACAACCTTTCTCCCTCCTCTATGTGACATCCTTTTATATATTTGAACATGGCTATCATATCACCCCTTAACCTCCTCTTCTCCAGGCTAAACATGCCCAGCTCCCTTAGCCGTTCCTCATAAGGCATCGTTTCCGTTTCCTTTGTTCCTGAACTATGCTGAATAAAATGCTGTACATTATGGTTGCACATCTCTCTGTCCGCCTCTTCTGCTGTGAGATGATTTACACACTCTGCTGACAGAGCGTGCACGGGTCTCTAAATGTATCTGAGGCTCGTGTCGCTGATTGATGCTGTTCCAAGGGAAACCGGCTGCTGGCCGGTGGCTGGAGCCAGCTGGGGGCCTGCCTGATGCCCCCGTCTCCCCGGCAGTATCCTAACAATTTAATCAGCCTGCTGCCATGTTTCTGTTAGGATATTTCCTAACAGAATGCTCTGTCATTTTCACTCATGGATTGTGAATGGTTGATGCAACTGTTTCAGGACATCAGAGTTTCTGTGAAATGTCCGATACAGGTGTATCAAGACAATAGATCCTGTTTGGCTTTGCTGAACTCAGAGAGTTGCAAGCAAAGAACCAAGTACTTGCAGATTAAGCTTCATTGTGCAAGAGAGTGTATTCAGAAAGGACTTATTCAGGTGTCCTACATGCCAGGAAATGAAATTCCTGCAGATCTGTTGTCTTAAGGTTGTTAACAGAGAACAACTTAAGGTTTATGTACAGAGGTTGCAATTGGGTTGAACCACAGGTACTACAGGTTACACGGAAAGGGGGAGGATATTAGGATATTTCCGTTCCTCCTTAAGAAGGGAGCAGGCTGTTGTGTGTCACAAGCCTGCGTACTTCCTGCTCATAGGATGCTTTCGTTTTGTATATAGCTTTCGTTTTCTGTCTGTTGCCTCGACACGAAGGCAGGCAGTCATGTTTTTCCTTTGTTCTGACCAACGCTGAATAATGTTGTAAATATGCTCTTCTGGGTGCATCTTCTGTTGCGGAGTCTGCTGCAAGGGCGGGCACGAGTCCTGGAACGTGTCTGAGGCTCGTGTCGCTAACTGACTGATGCTGTTCTACGGGAGACCGATGGATCATCGGGAGATGACTGTTCTCCCTGGCAGTATCCCAACAGTTTCGATGGTTGTATTTTGCTCCTGTTAGCCACCCTGCACACATTTTGGTGGAAAGGCAGGGTGCAGACTCAGCAAGTAAACATCCCTTAAACATCCCTTTCTGTCCAATAGTTCAGCACCGGAGGAAGGAGCCGCCCTGCGATCTGGATTGATGCCGGCATCCACGCTCGAGAATGGGTCACCCAAGCTACTGCCCTTTGGACTGCAAAGAAGGTTGGCTGTTCTTTCCGACTGAACTATGGCTAATCCCTTTTCGCCTAAGGGCCGCATTGAGCCTTCGGCGTGCCTCTGCGGGCCGCATGCCAACATTGAGCATGGCCAAAATGAGTGAGACCCATGCTCATAAACATACTGCTGGAGAATAAAAGGGAGCAGAACTATTTCTCAGAAAGAGGTTCCACTGCAGCCCTTTTGGCCTGGAGTTCCACCAAAACTCAGGTCCAACTCAAGCTGGCCATCTGTAGGTGAAGAGGATTACCAGCTGAAAACACAGAACGGCTGTTTTCCCTCCTCTCAAAGCCATAGCTGTCAACTTTTCCCTTTTTTTAAGGGAAATTCCCTTATTCCGAATAGGATTCCTCACAAGAAAAGGGAAAAGTTGACAGCTATGCTCAAAGCTGGTTTGGGGGGAAATGCATCTAAGCGAAGTTTTCCCTAAGAATCATAGAATTGTAAAGTTGGAAGGGAACCCAAGGGTCATCTAGTCCAACCCCCTGAAATGCAGGAATTCTTCACCCAATGTGAGACTTGAACTCATGACCCTGAGATTAAGTCTCGTGCTCTACCGACTGAGCTATCCCTTGGGTTAGATAGCAGCTAGATCAAGGGAAGTAATAGTGCCACTGTATTCTGCTCTGGTCAGACCTCACCTGGAGTACTGTGTCCAGTTCTGGGCACCACAGTTCAAGAAGGACACTGACAAACTGGAACGTGTCCCGAGGAGGGCAACCAAAATGGTCAAAGGCCTGGAAACGATGCCTTATGAGGAACGGCTAAGGGAGCTGGGCATGTTTAGCCTGGAGAAGAGGAGGTTAAGGGGTGATATGATAGCCATGTTCAAATACATAAAAGGATGTCACATAGAGGAGGGAGAAAGGTTGTTTTCTGCTGCTCCAGAGAAGCGGACACGGAGCAATGGATCCAAACTACAAGAAAGAAGATTCCACCTAAACATTAGGAAGAACTTCCTGACAGTAAGAGCTGTTTGACAGTGGAATTTGCTGCCAAGGAGTGTGGTAGAGTCTCCTTCTTTGGAGGTCTTTAAGCAGAGGCTTGACAACCATATGTCGGGAGTGCTCTGATGGTGTTTCCTGCTTGGCAGGGGGTTGGACTCGATGGCCCTTGTGGTCTCTTCCAACTCTATGATTCTATGATTCTAAGAAAAGGGAAAAGTTGACAGCTATGCTCAAAGCTGGTTTGGGGGAAAATGCATCTAAGCGAAGTTTTCCCTAAGAATCATAGAATTGCAAAGTTGGAAGGGAACCCAAGGGTCAACTAATCCAACCCCCTGAAATGCAGGAATCCGTCACCCAACGTGAGACTTGAACTCATGACCCTGAGATTAAGTCTCGTGCTCTACCGACTGAGCTATCCCTTGGGTTAGATACAACACAAGAGAGACAGGATAAATATGGATTGTGGCCAGCACTGTGTCTGCATCACTTCCCACACCAGCCGTGAGAGTATGCTGCAAATAGGAGTATGTGCACATACAGTGGTGCCTCGCAAGACGAAAAGAATCCGTTCTGTGATTCTCTTCGTCTAGTGGTTTTTTCGTCTTGCGAAGCAAGCCCATTGACGGATTAGTGCTATTAGTGGCTTTTGGCTGCTTATCTGCTGATCGGATCAGCTGATAAGCGGCTTAGCGGCTTAGAAAAGGGGGGGAGGGAAAAAAACCAGCAGGAACTCACAAGACATTGTCGTCTTGCGAAGCAAGCCCATAGGAAATTCGTTTTGCGAAGCACCTCCAAAACGGAAAACTCTTTCGTCTAGCGAGTTTTCCGTCTTGCGAGGCATTCGTCTTGCGGGGCACCACTGTACTATAAAGGCTTAAATGGTTCAGGACCATGATACCCCAGGACCACTGCTCTCGGTATGAACTGACAGAACTGGACCCTGTGATCATTATCTGAGGCCCTTCTTGGTGTGCCTCCTCCCATGAGATGTACAGAGGGCAGCAACACGAAAGCAGGGCCTTTTCTGTGGTGGCTCCCTGCCTGTAGCATGCTCTCCCCAGGGAGGTTTGCCTGGCACCTTCATTATACATCTTTACGCACCAGGGTAAAAATGTTCCTCTTCGGCTGAAAGACACCCAATGCCCTTTTAAATGTGTTGTGGGAGGGGGTGATTACAGTCATACCTTAGGTTACAGACGCTTTGGGTTGCGCGTTTTCGGGTTGCACACAGCACCGAACCCGGAAGTACAGGAACAGGTTACAACCCACGCCTGCGCAGACGCGGCGCTGCGGGTTGCGAACGTGCCTCCTGCACAAACCACATTCACAACCCGAGTGTCCTCTGTATTGGTCTGCTGTTCTTATTTTCACTAGGTATTTTGTGGTTTTTCCATTGTGATTTTTATGTTCTGAACTGCCCTGAGATCTGTGTGAATGAAGGGTGGTATACAAATAAGAATACAGTGGTACCTCAGGTTAAGTACTTAATTCGTTCCGGAGGTCCGTTCTTAACCTGAAACTGTTCTTAACCTGAGGTACCACTTTAGCTAATGGGGCCTCCTGCTGCCGCCGCGCGATTTCTGTTCTCATCCTGAAGCAAAGTTCTTAACCTGAGGTACAATTTCTGGGTTAGCGGAGTCTGTAACCTGAAGCATCTGTAACCCGAGGTACCACTGTATTAATAATAATAATAATAATAATAATAATAATAATAATAATAATAATAATAATATACAGATTGAGACAAAAATAGCCCTGACCTCTTCTGCCCTCTGCAGATTGCCAGCGACTATGGGAACGATCCGTCAGTAACTTCCCTGTTAAACACAATGGATGTTTTTCTGATGCCTGTTGCAAATCCGGATGGATACGTCTTCTCTCAAACCAAAGTGAGTCCTTGAAAACTTACCACCCTCTCTTCTCATTCAAACTGGGAAGCTTTTCAGCCACTGCGGTCCTTCATCCACCTTTCTCGCTTCTCTCCTGGTGTTTTGTGGAGGGTTTTTCCAACGGCGCCATTCTTCTTTCTGACTTTCAGAATCGTATGTGGAGGAAGACCCGCTCCAAGATTCCTGGCAGCTTATGCTTTGGGGCTGATCCAAACAGGAACTGGGACGCCGGATTTGGAGGTAAGTAGGCAGAGGGATTTAATCTTGGGCTCACACAACAGGGGGTTTTCCATTTATGAATCATTCTCCATAAAACATCTTGAAGCCATTGCACAGGGCAA
Organism: Podarcis bocagei; assembly: GCF_964188305.1. Taxonomy (NCBI): domain Eukaryota; kingdom Metazoa; phylum Chordata; class Lepidosauria; order Squamata; family Lacertidae; genus Podarcis; species Podarcis bocagei. The sequence goes on from NC_138135.1 coordinate 7,906,952, forward strand.
AATATCAACATCGCCAGCCCCAAAGAACAGGTCGGGGCTGGCAGGGGAAGCCCGGGTCTCCCCCCCCCAGCCCCAGGGACCACACATTCGCTCCATAAGACGCACAGACATTTCCCCTTAGATTTTAAGTGGGGGGAAAGTGCGTCTTATTGAGCGAAAAATACGGTATGTGACCTGGCGTGTAGCACTCTTTGCAACTGCCGCTAGGAAAAATAGAGCAAATTATATAGCCAAGGTAGCCACCAACTGTAAAGGAGATGAATTTATTTGACCCTATCTACATCAAGCTATATTCTGTCTTTTTCACCAAACTCCGAATTGTATTAATTAACATTATTTTTTAAATATATTACACTTGATCTTAGCCAAAAGGCCGAGAAGCGATATTAGTGGCCATGTGATAATTTTAGCTTATAAATTTTATTGTTTAATGTCTTAACTTGTATATTAAGGTACTTTTACAGCTCTATTTAGAGTAGGTAATGTCTTGATAATATAATGTCTTGATAATATAATATAATGTCTTGATAATATAAACTTTTACAGCTCTGTTTAGAGTAGGTAATGTCTTGATAATATAATGTCTTGATAATATAATGTCTTGATAATATAAACGCTTTAAGTTTTTTGTCTCAATCCAGTATATTTTAATTGTTGAAGGATTCTGTGTACATTGCGGCAGCCTTTGGCTGTGTGCAATAAAACTGACTGACACCTTGTTCTTTGGGCTTTCCACCTTGGCAGGACCCGGAGCCAGCAACAACCCCTGCTCCGACTCCTACCACGGCCCCAGCGCCAACTCCGAGGTGGAAGTGAGGTCCGTCGTGGATTTCGTGAGGAGCCACGGAAACCTCAAGGCTTTCATCAGCATCCACAGCTACTCCCAACTCCTGATGTTCCCCTACGGCTACAATTGCACCGCCGCCATCAAGGATTACGAAGAACTGGTAAGGCCCAAGGCTGGACGTGGCTGTCCTGTTATGTACTGAAGTTCTCACCCTGGGCCAGCAGGGGGTATACTGTGGATAGTTTTCACTCAGGTCCGCATATGCAAATAAGGGATTGAAAGTGACGTTCAGTGATTGGATTGTTACAGAAAGTTGTTACTGTTGCGTTGTAGTTGAGCTCTATATAAGCAGGCTGGCTGAACCCTTCAGTTCAGTTCTGTTCTGGCCTGTGAATAAACAAGAGCTGTTTGAAGAATCGCTGTGTCGTCTGATACGTTCACCCACAACTTAACAACACCCACTGCTGGCTGGCTGCTCGATGACAGCGGCGAAGGTTATGACTCCAGCGGCCAGAGGCAGAGGTGGAACTCATTGCCACAGGACAGCCACCAACTCAGATAGCTAAAAAAAGAGAAAGGATTAGGTGAAAATCACGGAGGAGAACGCTCCTAGCCGCAATGGAAGTGTTTGCTTCCGCTGCTGGAGGCGATTGTGCCACTGTATGCCAGTTGCTGCGAATCACAGGTCTGGAAGAGTCTTGCCCTTGCGCCCAGGTCCTGCTTTGGGTTTCCATAGGTATCTGGTTGCCACAGTGAGAAAAGGATGCTGGACTTGATAGGACCTGCAGCTCAGAGATAAGCACAGCCAGTCTCCTCTTAGGTCCCAAGTTATTTATCCAGTAGCACCTTTTTCGATTTTGAAAAAATAAAACGAAACAAAACATGCAAAGTTAATGTGCTAAAACAGTTCAAAATTGCCTCGACTTTCTACAGATCTATGACAGATTCCTTTGTCCATTGCTTAGAAACGATGATATTAGTGTCAGAATTCTCAGCCGCAGTCAGAGGTAACTGGCCTCACTTCAGGCAATCGGCTGAGATCCTTGTTGACCTTCCTGTCTGCGTCTCCCGGCAGGATACAGGCAAGGTCACAAATCGGTGATCCTCCTCAAACATGAGAAGAACACACCCTCCTCCCTCCTCCCTGCTTTCCCCCAGGGAGGGGAAAAGAGACAGACAGGAGTCTATTTACATGTCTTTATTCCTGTCATTCCAGCAGTACAGAGAAACGTGTCTGCACTCTCCAGTCTCCAGCAGTAGAGTCCCAACTCCACCCCTGTACTTCCAGTACAGGTCAGATGACACTCTGAGCTAACATCCGGTGCTCAGTACAGAGAATAGACTGCCCCTTTTTCCCAATAGTACAGTTCCAGACATCAACATCCTGTTTTGCATTCAAGCCACCTGCAGCTGGCTTTTGCATTGCTGCTTTTTCCTGACAATTAGTTGGGTAAGTAAAGTATTCAAACAGATGGATTGTTAAAACAAATAAAGAATACAATAAATAAATTCAGGTAGGTAGCCGTGACACTATATATATATATATATATATATTTGCTTTCGTAGATTTTCACGGGTACAGGAATGCAGGTTTTGGTGTCTTCGGGTGTCTTCCCGTGTAAGAGTTGGGGTGTCTAGGCGACGTTTCGACGAGGTCTCACTCGTCATCTTCAGGCTGGTGCTTTCGGCTTCTTGTTACTGGAACAGAGCAGGATCTCAGTGTTTGAGTTCCTATAAATACTGTTGAGGGGGTGTGGTGTATAGCCTCCAACGTTCTGGGCAGAGAGGAAGTTCCCAGGTTAGTGTGCCTTTTCTTCTTTTGTTCATTAATTACTTGAGGGATATCTTGAGTGATTTCTTGAGTGATATTCTGAGTACCAATTAGGAGGGTCATTAGGTGTGGATTAGTTGCTAAAGCTTTCGTGTCTTGACCTCTTGAGCTTGTGAAGAGTTTTTCTGAGAAGATGGCTGTACTGCAAATAGTTGTGCTCTGGCTTGGCTTCGTGTATAGGGGCGAGCTGTGGTTTTGTGCCCTGTGCCAGCCAGATCTGTGTAGGGACTGCAGGGGGGTGCAGCATCCGGAGGTGCCACTATGGTTTGGCTACTGGATGGTGTCTGTAATTTATCTGTGGAGAGGGTCTGGGTTTGGGTCTGGTGTGGTTGATTGGAGATGGCGTTCTGTGTGCCTCTGGTTCTGGTGTCGGTTTTTGTGGGGAGGGCTAATTTCCAGATGTCTGGCAGGCGGGACGTGTCGTCACGCTTGTTCATGTTGTGAGGGTGTTTCTCTATCTCGATGGCTTCCATGATTATTCTCTTGTGGTGATGTTCCATGTTAAAGAGCAATTTGGAATCTGCAAAATTAATTTCGTGTCCTGTTTCTTTCATGTGTTGGTAAAGAGAGGAAGTTTTTTCTTCTTTTTTGACGGCATTCTTGTGTTCTGCGATACGTGCATTTATTCGTCTGTTTGTTTGTCCAATGTACGTGGCTGGGCAGACTTTGAATAAATGCACGTATCGCAGAACACAAGAATGCCGTCAAAAAAGAAGAAAAAACTTCCTCTCTTTACCAACACATGAAAGAAACAGGACACGAAATTAATTTTGCAGATTCCAAATTGCTCTTTAACATGGAACATCACCACAAGAGAATAATCATGGAAGCCATCGAGATAGAGAAACACCCTCACAACATGAACAAGCGTGACGACACGTCCCGCCTGCCAGACATCTGGAAATTAGCCCTCCCCACAAAAACCGACACCAGAACCAGAGGCACACAGAACGCCATCTCCAATCAACCACACCAGACCCAAACCCAGACCCTCTCCACAGATAAATTACAGACACCATCCAGTAGCCAAACCATAGTGGCACCTCCGGATGCTGCACCCCCCTGCAATCCCTACACAGATCTGGCTGGCACAGGGCACAAAACCACAGCTCGCCCCTATACACAAAGCCAAGCCAGAGCACAACTATTTGCAGTACAGCCATCTTCTCAGAAAAACTCTTCACAAGCTCAAGAGGTCAAGACACGAAAGCTTTAGCAACTAATCCACACCTAATGACCCTCCTAATTGGTACTCAGAATATCACTCAAGAAATCACTCAAGATATCCCTCAAGTAATTAATGAACAAAAGAAGAAAAGACACACTAACCTGGGAACTTCCTCTCTGCCCAGAACGTTGGAGGCTATACACCACACCCCCTCAACAGTATTTATAGGAACTCAAACACTGAGATCCTGCTCTGTTCTAGTAACAAGAAGCCGAAAGCACCAGCCTGAAGATGACGAGTGAGACCTCGTCGAAACGTCGCCTAGACACCCCAACTCTTACACGGGAAGACACCCGAAGACACCAAAACCTGCATATATATATATATATATATATATGCTTTCGTAGATTTTCACGGGTACAGGAATGCAGGTTTTGGTGTCTTCGGGTGTCTTCCCGTGTAAGAGTTGGGGTGTCTAGGCGACGTTTCGACGAGGTCTCACTCGTCATCTTCAGGCTGGTGCTTTCGGCTTCTTGTTACTAGAACAGAGCAGGATCTCAGTGTTTGAGTTCCTATAAATACTGTTGAGGGGGTGTGGTGTATAGCCTCCAACGTTCTGGGCAGAGAGGGAGTTCCCAGGTTAGTGTGCCTTTTCTTCTTTTGTTCCTTAATTACTTGAGGGATATCTTGAGTGATTTCTTGAGTGATATTCTGAGTACCACTTAGGAGGGTCATTAGGTGTGGATTAGTTGCTAAAGCTTTCGTGTCTTGACCTCTTGAGCTTGTGAAAAGTTTTTCTGAGAAGATGGCTGTACTGCACTTAGTTGTGCTCTGGCTTGGCTTCGTGTATAGGGGCGAGCTGTGGTTTTGTGCCCTGTGCCAGCCAGATCTGTGTAGGGATTGCAGGGGGGTGCAGCATCCGGAGGTGCCACTATGGTTTGGCTACTGGATGGTGTCTGTACTTTATCTGTGGAGAGGGTCTGGGTTTGGGTCTGGTGTGGTTGATTGGAGATGGCGTTCTGTGTGTCTCTGGTTCTGGTGTCGGTTTTTGTGGGGAGGGCTAATTTCCAGATGTCTGGCAGGCGGGACGTGTCGTCACGCTTGTTCATGTTGTGAGGGTGTTTCTCTATCTCGATGGCTTCCATGATTATTCTCTTGTGGTGATGTTCCATGTTAAAGAGCAATTTGGAATCTGCAAAATTAATTTCGTGTCCTGTTTCTTTCATGTGTTGGTAAAGAGAGGAAGTTTTTTCTTCTTTTTTGACGGCATTCTTGTGTTCTGCGATACGTGCATTTATTCGTCTGTTTGTTTGTCCAATGTACGTGGCTGGGCAGACTTTGCAGGGTATTTCATAGACCCCTTGGTTTTCTAACTGGATTTTATCTTTTGGGTTTCTGAGGATATTGGCTATTTTTTGGTTGGTGCAAAAGGCTGTTTTGATATTGTGTTTATGGAGGATTTTGCTAATTTTATCTGTAGTGCCCTTGATATAAGGAAGGAGGGCCATGCCATTGTTTTCTTCTGTGTCTTGGTTTTTGGGGGGTGTTTCTTTTTGGATTAGCTTCGTAACCCTGTTTTGTTGGTATCCGTTGGCGATTAACACATTTGAGAGATTCTGTAACTCAGTTGTCAAGTGGTCCTTGTCAGCCAGGCGTTTGGTTCTGGAGATGAGAGTCTTGGCTACGGAGTTTATTTGTGCAGGGTGGTGGTGTGATTGTGCATGTAAGTAGCGGTTGGTGTGTGTTTTTTTCCGGTAGATAGTGTGTCCTAGGGAGCCATCAGGTTTTTTGTAGATTAGGACGTCAAGGAAGGGAAGTTGGTTGTTGGCTTCTATTTCCATAGTGAATTGTATTTTGGGGTGTAGGCTGTTGAGATGTGTGAGGAAGCTATCTAGTTTTTCCTTCCCGTGTGGCCAAATTACAAAGGTGTCGTCAACATATCTGAGCCAAAGTTTGGGTTTGTGTTCTGACTTGTCTAAAGCATTGGTTTCAAAGTGTTCCATGTACAGATTTGCGATGACCGGTGAGAGGGGTGATCCCATAGGTGCTCCTTCTATCTGTTTATATCTTTGTCCATTGTGGATGAAGTACGTGTTGGTTAGGCAGTGGTTGGTCAGGTCCAGGATGTATTCGGGGGGATTGTATTTGTTTTGAATGGCTGTCAAGGCTTCATTAATGGGCACTTGTGTGAAGAGAGATACAACATCGAAGCTCACAAGTAGGTCGTCGGGATGTAGGTTTTGCTTCTTTATTGTTTCTATGAACTGGAAGGAGTTTGTAACGTGTGAAGCGATAGATTCTGCATAGGGCTGAAGTTGCTTAGCGAGAAATTTAGCGAGATTTTGTAGAGGTGAGCCTATGGAGCTGACTATTGGTCTGAGTGGTGTTCCTTCTTTGTGTATCTTGGGGAGACCGTAGAGTTTGGGGCATCTGGATGATTTTTCTCTGGGGATGATTCTTAGCTGGATTTCTTCACTGATAGGAGAGGCTTTTATTTTGGATTTGGTGGTTTTTTCCAGATAGGTGGTGGGATCTGTTTTTATAGGTTGGTAGGTAGGGTCTTGGAGTAGATTTGATAGTTTTGCTTGGTAGTCCGATGTGTTCATCAGTTCATAGATGTGTTCCAGTTCATAGAAACAATAAAGAAGCAAAACCTACATCCCGACGACCTACTTGTGAGCTTCGATGTTGTATCTCTCTTCACACAAGTGCCCATTAATGAAGCCTTGACAGCCATTCAAAACAAATACAATCCCCCCGAATACATCCTGGACCTGACCAACCACTGCCTAACCAACACGTACTTCATCCACAATGGACAAAGATATAAACAGATAGAAGGAGCACCTATGGGATCACCCCTCTCACCGGTCATCGCAAATCTGTACATGGAACACTTTGAAACCAATGCTTTAGACAAGTCAGAACACAAACCCAAACTTTGGCTCAGATATGTTGACGACACCTTTGTAATTTGGCCACACGGGAAGGAAAAACTAGATAGCTTCCTCACACATCTCAACAGCCTACACCCCAAAATACAATTCACTATGGAAATAGAAGCCAACAACCAACTTCCCTTCCTTGACGTCCTAATCTACAAAAAACCTGATGGCTCCCTAGGACACACTATCTACCGGAAAAAAACACACACCAACCGCTACTTACATGCACAATCACACCACCACCCTGCACAAATAAACTCCGTAGCCAAGACTCTCATCTCCAGAACCAAACGCCTGGCTGACAAGGACCACTTGACAACTGAGTTACAGAATCTCTCAAATGTGTTAATCGCCAACGGATACCAGCAAAACAGGGTTACGAAACTAATCCAAAAAGAAACACCCCCCAAAAACCAAGACACAGAAGAAAACAATGGCATGGCCCTCCTTCCTTATATCAAGGGCACTACAGATAAAATTAGCAAAATCCTCCATAAACACAATATCAAAACAGCCTTTTGCACCAACCAAAAAATAGCCAATATCCTCAGAAACCCAAAAGATAAAATCCAGTTAGAAAACCAAGGGGTCTATGAAATACCCTGCAAAGTCTGCCCAGCCACGTACATTGGACAAACAAACAGACGAATAAATGCACGTATCGCAGAACACAAGAATGCCGTCAAAAAAGAAGAAAAAACTTCCTCTCTTTACCAACACATGAAAGAAACAGGACACGAAATTAATTTTGCAGATTCCAAATTGCTCTTTAACATGGAACATCACCACAAGAGAATAATCATGGAAGCCATCGAGATAGAGAAACACCCTCACAACATGAACAAGCGTGACGACACGTCCCGCCTGCCAGACATCTGGAAATTAGCCCTCCCCACAAAAACCGACACCAGAACCAGAGACACACAGAACGCCATCTCCAATCAACCACACCAGACCCAAACCCAGACCCTCTCCACAGATAAAGTACAGACACCATCCAGTAGCCAAACCATAGTGGCACCTCCGGATGCTGCACCCCCCTGCAATCCCTACACAGATCTGGCTGGCACAGGGCACAAAACCACAGCTCGCCCCTATACACGAAGCCAAGCCAGAGCACAACTAAGTGCAGTACAGCCATCTTCTCAGAAAAACTTTTCACAAGCTCAAGAGGTCAAGACACGAAAGCTTTAGCAACTAATCCACACCTAATGACCCTCCTAAGTGGTACTCAGAATATCACTCAAGAAATCACTCAAGATATCCCTCAAGTAATTAAGGAACAAAAGAAGAAAAGGCACACTAACCTGGGAACTCCCTCTCTGCCCAGAACGTTGGAGGCTATACACCACACCCCCTCAACAGTATTTATAGGAACTCAAACACTGAGATCCTGCTCTGTTCTAGTAACAAGAAGCCGAAAGCAGCAGCCTGAAGATGACGAGTGAGACCTCGTCGAAACGTCGCCTAGACACCCCAACTCTTACACGGGAAGATACCCGAAGACACCAAAACCTGCATTCCTGTACCCGTGAAAATCTACGAAAGCAAATATATATATATATATATATATATATACACAGTAGCACCTTAGAGACCAACTAAGTTTGTTCTTGGTGTGAGCTTTTGTGTGCATTCACACTTCTTCAGATATTTTGTGAACAAACTTAGTTGGTCTCTGAGGTGCTAATGGACCTTTTTTAAAAAATTTATATATATATATTTCTACTGCATCAGACCAACACAGCTACCTACCTGAATTTATTTACTGTATTCTTTATTTGTTTTAAGAATCCATTCGTTTTAATACTTTACTTACTCCGTTAATATCATCGTTTCTAAGCAATGGACAAAGGAATCTGTCATAGATCTGTAGAAAGTCGAGGCGATTTTAAACTGTTTTAGCACATTACCTTTGCAGGTTTTGTTTCGTTTTTTCGAAATCCTTTTGATTTGATTTTACAAATATAAGCTTATCACCAAACCAAATACACATCCATATATAGAGATTACTGAATCTCGTGATTTCCCCCCACCCCCATCCCCTCGATGGATCCTATTGTCAACATTTTTAACTGCATATTGTTTCATAATCTATATTTTATATCAATCCATATTGCCCATATCATTTGTTACGTTACAGGTGAGATTAAAACCCTGCTAATGTTTTCATCTGCTTACAGTGGTCTTCTAAATATATTATAAGCTTTTCCCATTCTTTCTTACTTTTGTATGTTTTATTATTATTTTTTTAAAAGATATTTATTAGAATTTTACAAACAATAAAAAGTTACAGAATTAAGGATAAAAAATAGAACAGAATAACAGTAATAAAAGAAAAAAAGATACAAAAATACAAAGACAAAATACATAAAAAGTAAAAAGAAAGTTAGAAAAAAGAAAAAAAGAATCAATATTTTCATGTCTTATATTTCAATTACTTGTTTCCTGACCTCCTCACACCCCCCTTTTTATATTCCAGTTCAAATATTTAATTCAGCAAATCCTTACCCTCTATCATTTATCTTTACTTAATATCTTAACCTATTTATAACTATATATTTCCAACCATTATCAATCCGTATTTACATATTCTTATTAATCTTTTTACCAATACCGCTTATTTTCAATCCAACATCCCTTTAACATTCATTAATTTTACAGTATTTCTGCAAATAGTCTTTAAATTTCTTCCAGTCTTCTTCCACCACTTCTTCTCCCTTACTTTTGTATGTTTTAAAGCAGGGTTGTAAAGCTTTCTCGATTTCCCTGTTTTTATCTCTTGCAAACTGCTGCGAGGTTGTTGTTGTTGTCAATGTTGTTTTACCATCCAGCAATGCATAGAATAAACCCAACCAACCAATCAGCCACACCTCTAGCTTTGTTTTATCCATCCTTTGGCAGGAGATGTTCCAAGGATCCAAAGGTTGTTTTGTGATTCTCCTCGATTGACTTTTGATTTCCTTCTAGGATGCGCTAGGAAAAAAGGCGGCCGATGCTCTCGCTTCTCTCTACGGCACCGTATATAAAGTTGGCCCCATTTGCAACATTATCTGTGAGTATATATGCCTGATATTGTGGTCATCAGAGGTCTTCCTCAGCTCAGGATGGGGGTGGCTTTTCAGCCCGAGGCGAAAGAGGGCGGAGCCACAGAGGCCGCACCCACCTTAATTGCTTTTTGTAGTTTCGCTACCAAGGTCTGTATAGTTAAAACTAAGGTCCGTATAGTTCAAGCTATGGTTTTCCCAGTAGTGATGTATGGAAGTGAGAGCTGGGCCATAAAGAAGGCTGATCGCCGAAGAATGGATGCTTTTGAATTCTGGTGCTGGAGGAGACTCTTGAGAGTCCCATGGACTGCAAGAAGATCAAACCTCTCCATTCTGAAGGAAATCAGCCCCGAGTGCTCACTGGAAGGACAGATCCTGAAGTTGAGGCTCCAAGACTTTGGTCACCTCATGAGAAGACTCCCTGGAAAAGACCCTGATGTTGGGAAAGATGGAGGGCACAAGGTGAAGGAGACGACAGAGGATGAGATGGTGGGACAGTGTTCTCGAAGCGACCAGCATGAGTTTGACCAAACTGCAGGAGGCAGTGGAAGACAGGAGGGCCTGGCGTGCTCTGGTCCAGGGGGTCACGAAGAGGCGGACACGACTAAAGAACAACAACAACAAAGTTTCGCTACCAGCACTGATAAATATTTCAGCTTTTCGGTTGCACAATAAACTGCTTACATGCTTAGCAATATTATTTGACACCTCACCATGACAAACGTTAAATACGTTGTGGAATAGGCCAGAGCTAAGGGATGATGGGAGTTGTAGTCCAACAACATCTGGGGACCCACAGGTTGAGAACTGCTGAACTATGGGCTATTATTAAAATGAGGCTGCATTTTAAATTGTATTTTTAACCTGTATTTTAAATTGTTTTTTCCTCTATTATGTTTTTATTGTAATCTTACTGGTGTTAGCTGCTCTGAGCCGAGCTCTGGCCGGGGAGGGTGGGGTATAAATAAAAATGTATTATTATTATTATTATTATTATTATTATTATTATTATTATTATTATTATTCGTACAGATTGTCCTCAGCATTTTTCTTCCTTCCAGATCAAGCCAGTGGAGGCAGCATCGACTGGACTTACGACCAAGGCATCAAATACTCCTTTGGTCTCGAACTCAGAGACACAGGCCGGTACGGATTCCTCTTGCCTGCCGGCCAGATTATTCCGACAGCGCAAGAGACCTGGCTGGCTCTGAAAACCATCATGGAGCACGTGAGGGACCATCCGTACTGAGAAGAGGGATTTTGGAGCCTAGAGGGACAGGGAGAGAAATCAACCACACGCTTCCGTTTAAAGATGAATAAAGACGTCTTCAAAAAATAAACCAAAGTAGCTGTGTTGTCTCATAAGAAAAAGGGTGCAATGGGGAAAAACTAAACGCCACGGTTGGGCAATATTTTTTAAATGGGACCGGCTTGAAATGCCACAAAATAGCAAGGGAACTTTCAAGTTTTCCAGGTCATTTCATTTTACACAGAAAGGCTGCCCCAAATTTAGCCTGGATATGAATTACAGTGGTGCCTTGGTTCTCAAACTTAATCTGTTCCGGAAGTCCATTCCAAAACCAAAGCGTTCCAAAACCAAGGTGCACTTTCCCATAGAAAGTAATGCAAAACGAATTAATCCGTTCCGGACTTTTAAAAACAACCCCTAAAAGCGCCGAAATGAATCCGTTCCGGAAGTCTGTTTGACTTCTGAAATGTTTGAAAACCAAGGCACAGCTTCTGATTGGTGCAGGCGCCCAGGAAATAATAGCCAACAGCCGCATCAGATGTTTGGCTTCCGAAAAACGTTCGAAAACTGGAACACTTACTTCTGGGTTTTCGGCATTTGGGAACCAAGTTATTTGAGAACCAAGGTACCACTGTACAGTCATACCTCGGGTTGAAGTTGCTTCAGGTTGAGTGCTTTCGGGTTGCACTCTGAGGTGAGCCAGAAGTAACGGAACGCGTTGCTTCCTGGTTTCGCCTCCCGCGCATGCGCAGTCAAAATGACATCACACGCATGCGCGGAAGCGGTGAATCACGATCTGCGCATGTGCAGACACACAGACACGGGTTACGTTTGCTTCAGGATGCGAACAGGGCTCCGGAACGGATCCCGTTCCTATCCAGAGGTACCACTGTATATTTATTTCAGCCATTTATCATCGCCTTAGGTTCCTTTGGGAGAAAGGATGGGATAAATGAGTGAATAATAAAAGCTCAACAGCCTGACAAACACACCATACATTTAAAATAAAAAAATTCCTTCCAGTAGCACTTTAAAGACCAACTAAGTTAGTTCTTGGTATGAGCTTTCGTGTGCATGCACACTTCTTCAGATACACTGAAACAGAAGTTGCCAGACCCTTCTATATAGTGAGAAGGTGGGGAGGGGTATTACTCAGAAGGGTGGTGGGAATGGGAGATTGGCAGATAGCGGAAATGAGCCTGTTGACGACTCTTAACGACTGCAATAGGTCTTACAGGAAAAGGCAAGGGGTGAGAAGGTGAAAAATGGCTTAGTCATGTGTAATGAGATAAGAATCCAATGTCTTTGTTCAGACCAGGTCTCTCCATGGTTTTAAGTTTGGTAATGAGTTGCAATTCAGCAGCTTCTCTTTCCAGTCTATTTCTGAAATTCCTTTGTAGTAAAACAGCTACTTTGAGATCTTGTATAGAATGTCCTGGACATATAGAATGTATCTGAAGAAGTGTGCATGCACATGAAAGCTCATACCAAGAGCTAACTTAGTTGGTCTTTAAGGTGCTACTGGAAGGATTTTTTTTTATTTTGACTATGGCAGACCAACACGGCTACCTATCTGTAACTGGAACCATACATTTAAAGCACTCCTCTGCCCTCCCAGAACCCTGGAAATTACAGTTTAGCCCTTCGAACTAGAGTTCCCAGTACCCTTAACAAATGACAGTTCTCAAGATTCCTTGGGAGCAGGGGTGTGCTTTAAATATAGGTGTTATGTACTGAGCTGAATCCTAGAACAATAGGATCCAGAATGCAGCAGTCTGATTGGTCTGCAGGAGCCACCCAATCCAGCTCCAGGTGGAAGTGAATCAGCAACCTGATTGGCCTGCAGGAGCAGCCACTCAGGCTTCTGGAGGAGGTGAATCCGCAACCTGATTGGCCTACAGGAGCAGCCCGGAATTAGCCAATCACGCGGTGCCCATTATGTAAATAATGTATATATAGCTAGATGTTTCGGGGAAAGATTCATTCATTGCTACTATAAGCTGAATAAAGAGCATGAAATTCACACTCGACTCCAAGTATATTTCAATAGGTTTCTAAGCAGGGTACAGTAAAGTTACGATAGATAGGAACAAAATAGTTAACCACACCATCAGAAAGCTTTTAAAAACACCTGTTGAAAGAAAAAGAAGCGAGTATTGTAGGTTCAACAGGGAGTGGGGCTGCTTGTCTGGTCTCAAGTGGGAGGGAGTTCTACAGAACTGGGCGCCCAGTACTGAATGAATGGCTTCTGTGCAACTGGGCTGTGGGGGATCTTTAATAGTGTCCCCCCCAAAAGTCCTCAGGGATATAAAGAAGCAGACATTTCTTAAAGTATCCTGGACCCCAGCTGTTAAGGGACTTGTAAATTAATCCAGTGAATGCAATATTATGGGCACTGAGGTCTGAATTTGGACTCAAATGCAATATTTGATTTGATTGGTAATTATATTTCTATGCTGCTTTTCATTCAGCTGAATCACTAATAATAATAATAATAATAATTAATATGATAGAACATAATGGATCATCACAAATACAGCCTAGAGAATAATTAACAAATCACCAGTGAAACAATTACAATCTGTAAAACATTGTTAGCAAAACAATAAATAAAAAATTAGCTAAACCGCACAATCACAGCAAAAATCCTATTATATGATTAACAAATCAGTACGTTTATAATCTATAAAACAATATTAACAACATGAGCAAAATAGGAACCAAATAATAAACTAAGCACACACACTCTCCACCCCCATGACTCAGAATCCTTCACTCTGTTCATTACTGAAGGACAGTCGCAGGGCATATTTAATAATAAAGCAACAAATAGAATTATAATGCGCTCAGAGCAGAAGAACACACAGAAAACAAACTACGTTGCTCCACAATTTGCTCCCAGGGCCCCACAAGGCATGGAGCCATGCCAGATTTTAGGGTCTATCTTATCTTTCAAAAGCAGTGCAAGTTTTGAGGTGTTTCACAAACATCCAGTGTCTGAAGCTTTGGGTCTAGTGCAGCCTTTCTCAACCCGTGGGTCCCTGGATGTTGTTGGACTACAACTTCCATCACCCCTAGCTAGCAAGGCCAGAGCTCAGGGATGATGGGAGTTGTAGTCCAACAACATCTGGGGAGCCACAGGTTGAGAACCGCTGGCCTAAGGCATGGGTAGGCAAACTAAGGCCTGGGGGCCGGATCCGGCCCAATCATCTTCTCAATCCGGCCCGCGGACGGTCCAGGAATCAGCGTGTTTTCACATGAGTAGAATGTGTCCTTTTATTTTAAATGCATCTCTGGGTTATTTGTGGGGCAAAGGAATTTGTTCATATTTTTTTCCAAAATATAGTCCGGCCCCCCACAAGGTCTGAGGGACAGTAGACCAGCCCCCTGCTGAAAAAGTTAGCTGACCCCTGGTCTAGTGCAAAGATGTGGGACCCCTGCGATCGGGGCCAGCTCAAGATAAGCCTTGTGGGGAGCTGCTTCTCTCCCGCCCCACTCCCAAATATAATGCAGATAACTACCGTAGATTCAGAATAGGGGCTTCTGGGCTGCACTGACACAAAAGCCTTGCTCTGCTTTGCTGCTTCTTGGGAGCAGGATGAAAAGAGGCAGCGAGGAGAAAAAAGAAAAGGAAAGAAGTGAAGCGTGGAGAAAGAGAGAGGGGAGTTTTCCCGATTACACCGGTTTATTGGGCCCCACGCCTTTTAGGGGCCCCGCGACAACGGATCAAAACAATATTGATTTAATATTGATTTGATCTTGGAAGAACATGACAACCAAGCTTTCTTCGTCCAGTGTTTTGTGTAATAAAATTGGTTTATTAAAATGGTTTGTTGGTAAAATAAAAACACATATTAGGAGATAATTTGAAAGGTGAGGCCCCTCCCCTCCCCTGATTTTGACTGCCTAGGGGGCTCTGTACAGTTTAATCCAGCACAGGAGAGAGATGAATAGGGGAGATATGGGACAAACTGCGTCCTGTATTGCATCAACACAGGTCACAGCATTTTACACTCAAATAAGGGACAACTCTGTACAGTGGTACTTTGGTTCTGAAACTTAATCTGTTCCGGGAGTCCATTCGACTCCCAAAACTGTTCAAAAACCAAGGCACAGCTTCTGATTGGCTGCAGGAGCTTCCTGCACTCAATCGGAATCCGCAAAAACTGCTTTTGGCTTCCGAAAAACGTTTGTAAACGTTTTTGTGGCGTTCGGGAGCCGATTTGTTCGGGAATCAACAAATCAACAGCGACTAGCCAGATGCCACAAAGCAAGGCAGGAAGGCAATCGATTCCATGGAATGGGGCTGAACTCTGGAAACTCTCGTGCTCCAGCTTTTGCACGTTCACCACACAGACTTGTGGCAAAGGGTTGTGATCGCCTTTGTCTCTAGAGTGTGAGGGGCTGCCGTTCGTCCCAGCTCTGAGCTCTGCAGGCCTCTGTATCAGTGTACGAAGTCCGTGGTCTCCTGGGGTACCTGACAACCAAGATTGAGGGTTGGCCACACACCACAGCCTTCTGGTGAGGCTCGGATGCTTGTGAACTAGCAGCTTGGATCGTCAACATTAAAAAGCTGTAGCTTTTTCTAGGATGGAGATACAGTGCAGGGGAAAGTGTCGGCTGCAAAATGATTGTTTTTAAGAGAGAGTCCAAGGCAGGCTACTCAAAGGAAAATAGCTCAGGACATTTATTATTATTAATATTATTATTATTAGGTAAAGGGTAAAGGTAAAGGGACCCCTGACTGTTAGGTCCAGTCGTGACCAACTCTGGGGTTGCAGCGCTCATCTCGCTTTATTGGCCGAGGGAGCCGGCGTATAGCTTCCGGGTCATGTGGCCAGCATGACTAAGCCGCTTCTGGTGAACCAGAGCAGCGCACGGAAACGCCGTTTACCTTCCTGCCGGAGCAGTACCTATTTATCTACTTGAACTTTGAGGTGCTTTCGAACTGCTAGGTTGGCAGGAGCAGGGACCGAGCAACGGGAGCTCACCCCGTCGCGGGGATTCAAACTGCCGACCTTCTGATCGGCAAACCCCAGGCTCTGTGGTTTAGACCACAGCACCACCCGCGTTCCAATTATGATTATTATTACTTTCTCTCAAAGGAGTCCAAGGTGGTATATATGATCTAATCCCGAAGGTTAACATTTATTCTGGCACAGTGGCAAAAATAGTGTTAGTGGCTAATCTCTCTGTGTCCTTCCCTGGTTGCAACAGCTGCCGAGTTACTCACTAGAACACGAAAAAACGTAATCTGTGGAGGACATCACATATTCACTTTGACCCGAGAGACTATTAAAATCCCAACGGAAGAAGACTGGCTTATGTAGATGGTGAAATATGTTGAGAGGACAAAACTAAATTACAGGACAAAATTCTTGAAGAATGGAATTACTTGGTAGAATTTTCCCCTGACCTGTCCTGTATTTTGCCCAACCAAATGTGTATACCCACCAACATTTATCTGATGAAAATAAGTACGTCCTATTCAACACAACATATTAGATATACGATTATAATATCATTATATTAATATTATTATAATTATGATATGATAATAACAATTATTATTTATTATTATTATTCAGGGTCCCTTCCAAATTATGATTCTTTGTCTGTGTTCCACAGTGGAGATAGATGGAAATAATAATGATATGCCTATTATTTATACCTCACTCATCTGACTGGGTTTCCCCAGCCCTTCTGTCCAACATACCATATTTTTCACTCCATAAGACACACCTGACCATAAGATGCACCTAGTTTTTAGAGGAGGAAAACAAGGGGAAAAAATATTCTGAACGAAACAGTGGGTGCAGTTTTTTTGGTGCAGGCTGTAGCCATGGACATGCTATGTGATCTGATGGTGAATTTGGGGTGACCCAATGCAAAAATCCTGAGGATCCATGGCCTTTTACCTCCCCCCTCCCAGGCAGCCTCCTTTATCGCTAGCGTCCCTTATCTCCCTCCCGATCGCTTGCCGATCAGCTGCTTCCTTTCAACACCCCCTTCCCTCTTTCTAAAAAAAAAGAACACGATCTGCTTTTTGCCTCTGGGAAATTCGGCTCCAGGGACCACACATTCACTCCATAAGACACACAGACATTTCCCCTTACTTTTTAGGAGGAAAAAAGTGCATCTTATGGAGCGAAAAATACGGTATATAAAAGCATAATAAAACAGAGAGCTGTCTTCATATGGCTTCATATGGCTGGAAAACTCCATCCCCTCCAGCATTTCTCCAATGAAAATAGGGGCGTCCTAAGGAAAAGCGGGACGTTCCGGGATCAAGTCAGAAATGGCTTCTGTAAATTCGGTAACTGTCTCTGGGAAATAGGGGCACTTGGAGGGTCTGACGCTGGCAACCCTATCAGCCCAACCAAGCAGAACTGCTGAGAAGCTGAAGTCCAAAAGAAGTGGGCTGTCAGTCCCAGGCTGGCAAACTCTGGTTTGAATGACACCTTTTGTCCATTTCATTGTGATTGGCGTCTGTTTTACAGAAACCCCTTTGCTGTTGTTTTTTGTCGCACACACAAAAAGCAGCGCATAAAACCCCCAAATAAATAAATAAATAAATAAATCCTACACCCATCTAGGAGCACCTTCAACTACAGGTGTGTGTGTGTCTGGGGGGTTAATTTGGGTCACAGCCTGTTCACATATCCCCTGGCATGGATCTCAGCAGGGTCTGGAGCCCTCTGCTCTGTTTGAGCTCTGTGGTACGGATGATTCAACAACCCCTTGGCATTGCACGAAAGCTTGGCAGAGACAAAAGGAAACTTTAGGGGTCCCCGACCTCCTCGCTTATCAAGGCAGCTGCTATCTTACCCAGAACATCAATCAGGAAAAGGGGTTGGAAGTGTCAGCCCTTTTCCCGACGGAGCTGTGGGAAGGAGGGCGGCTGGCGGAAGGCTGGTCCCTGTAGCTGCTGGCCACGCTCCAGCCAGCGTTCACACTGTGGATGGAATATAAGAGGCCTTGGGGAGGCACCCCAGTTCCTAGTGGCTATCCCGTCTTGGCCAAAATGAGGAGTCTCCTGTGGTTTGGGGCCCTGGTGACTGTTGCGCTCAGCACCGAGACCTTTGTGGGGTACGTAGACACAAGCTCGGGGGGGGGGGGTCCGCGTCGTGATTTACCTAGCTCCACTTTCCATCTCCAGGTAGCAGAAAGAAAGAAAGAAAGAAAGAAAGAAAGAAAGAAAGAAAGAAAGAAAGAAAGAAAGAAAGAATAGTCCAGGGAAATGGAAATGCATGACTTGGTTTTTTTGTGTGTGTGTTTTTTGGGTTTGTTTTTTTTTACTTGAACCAAGCTGCAGCTAATTCTGCATTTTATTTTATAGGTTTTGTTTTCCACATTTCATTTCATTTTTTTGTTTATTTTTTGTTTCTTATATACTGTATTTCTCGCTCCATAAGACACACCTGGCCATAAGACACACCTGACCTTTCGTAAGTAATAACTGAAGGAGCAGCTGTGTTGGAGGCATTTATTTGATATCTTGTGCTCTACGCCGGGAAGATTTTCTGTTTTGTAGCTTGATGTGAAATTCTTTTTGCATCTACTGCGGAAAACAGCATTACAGCGGAACCTAGTGACGGAACACAAGTATTACAGCTCTAACTTAGATCATCAACTAAACCAGGCATGGCCAAAGTTGGCCCTCCAGATGTTTTGGAACTACAATTCCCATCATCCCTGACCACTGGTCCTGTTAGCTAGGGATGATGTAGTCCTAACACATCTGGAGGGCCAACTTTGGCCATGCTTGAACTAACGGATGTCTATTGGGCATTGGGGAGGTGGGGCGTGGAGACACATTCCACCAGTGCTGCCTGACTAGACAACCAGCAAGCACAGAAGCCCGTGGGCGGAATTCAGCTAGCCAGCCACAGAAAGACAACCACAATTCAAAGTGTTGGTGCTGACCTTTAAGGCCCTAAACGGCCTCGGTCCAGTATATCTAAAGGAGCATCTCCGCCCCCATCGTTCTGCCCGGACACTGAGGTCCAGCTCCGAGGGCCTTCTGGCGGTTCCCTCACTGCGAGAAGCCAAGTTACAGGGAACCAGGCAGAGGGCCTTCTCGGTAGTGGCACCCGCCCTGTGGAACACCCTCCCATCAGATGTCAAAGCAATAAACAACTACCTGACATTCAGAAGACATCTGAAGGCAGCCCTGTTCAGGGAAGTTTTAAATATGTGACATTTTAGTGTATTTTTCATCTTTGTTGGAAGCCGCCCAGAGTGGCTGGGGAAACCCAGCCAGATGGGCGTTGTACAAATAATAAATTATTATTATTATTATAACCACGTTTATCCTTCACGAAAGCCCATCGTCAAGTGTGCTAATTGACAGCAGCAAAGGCTCACCTATCTTGTCTCTGCAGTCACCAGGTGCTGAGGATCTTTGCTGCAGATGAGTTCCAAGTGGAGAAGGTGAAGGAGCTGGAAGCTTTTGAGCATCTTCAGGTAATGCCTTGGAGCAGAGATGCAGGTCGGGTTGTTTATCTCTGTTCGATGTAACACCCCGTCATGGACTGGTTGAATGCAGGGTGTGCTGGACCCGGGGGTAACCCGTGAAACGTGGTCCAGGTCTGGTCCCGAATCCAAGGGTTCCACAAGGAGTCAGTCTGACATGGCCAAGGCAGGACACGAGGCAGGAAACCAGGCAAGGTCAGGCACAGAATCAGGCAGGTTCTGGCAAACAGCAACGTTGCTCCCGCAACCTGGGGCGGGGTCCAGCAGCCTTTTATCTCTGTCGGGGCAACGGCTGGTCCTGATCCCCCGGTGACTCACCTCCCTGTCTCGCCCAAAGGCAAGCACTCCTCCTGTGAGTACTTAGGTCCCTCCTTCACTCAGACCTCAGTCTCTGCATCTCAGGAGACGTCGGTGGGTGACTAGACCCAGGGGCCGCCTCAGCCTCCCCTGACCCAACTGGTAGTGGAGCAGCTGTAAGTGATGGCCCAGCTGGAGGCCACAAGGCAATCCCCGCATCTGGATCCAGGGCAGGATCAGGCCCCTGACTCGGCCCAGCTGGGGTTTGCTGCAGGGGAACCTGTGCAGACTGGGACTCTTCAGGATCAGGCCCCAGACTGGGTTCAGATACCGCCTGAGGCAAAGGATCCGGTGCGGACTGAGACTCCTCTGGCTCCGAGTGTGAGCCCAAGTCCCAGGCCATCACAGAGGGGAGCGGTGGGAGACATCAGTTGGGGAACCCCGAGTGAAGAAGGCTCAGAGCCTGGGGAGTTGGTGGTGGGACGACCATGAGTGGTCAGGGGGAGAAGAGGGAGAAGACTGGGAGGAGGAGGTGTCAGAAGCTGAAGAGGCAACAGGGCTTAGTGAGCTGGGAGAGGCTGTGGCAGAGAGCAGTCCAGAATCAGAGGTTAGAATCAGAGGCTGGAGAGGAGGGCTGAGAGGCAGAGATGAGTCAGGCTGGTGAAGAAGACAGGGAATCTCCGCTCCTGCTGTGATCAGCTCCCCTACCTCTGGTCTCCCAGAACCAGGAAAGGGATGAAGTAAGAGGAGCAAAGGCAGGCACACTGGCATAGTCTCAAATTGCTTGGGAACAACCTGGAAGAGGAGGAGACTTAGGTTATGGTTACCAGATTTTTTTCATTGAATCCGGGGACACTTTTTTCTTTTTCTTTTTTAAGCTGAGTAGCAACAGGGAGTCAGTAGTGGGGGTGGTGAGGCAAAAGACCCTGGGCCCAAGCACACCTGCATATTGTATAAAGGTGCAAAGCCCTTCTTTCGCACCCTGCGAAACATAAATGTTTTTTTAAAAACTGGGCAACAGCACACCGCCCACCCGTGACTCCTGAGCCTCCCCCAATCTCCTGCCCCCTTTGTTTTGACAGATCGGGGGAGGCTCGGGAGTCGCGGGCGGGTGTCTGTTGCCCGAGGGGGGGGGGGCATGGTTTCTCTGCCAGGCAAGGTGCAAAGCCTTCTTTCACACCCTGTGAAACAAATGTGCAGAGTTTTTTTTAAAAACTGGGCAACGGCTTGCTGCTCGCGACTCCTGAGCCTCCCCCGATCAGTCAAAACAAAGGGAGAATGGGGGAGGAGATCTGTACCGCCGGACGTCCCTAGTTCCCCTTCGGCAGTGGCGGCGGCAGTTAGCAGCCCGGAGCCAGCCTGGTAGTGTAATTGGCTCTGGCTGGCTTCAGGAGCTGCTTGCTGCCATGGCGCCCACCATTTTTCCTTTCCGGAAGTCCCCATATGATCTGTTGTGCACAAGACACATCATATGGGGACTTCCGGTGAGGAAAAATGGCGGGCGCCACGGCAGTGAGCAGCTCCTGATGCCAGCCAGAGCCAACTGCGCTACCAGGCTGGCTCCGGGCTGCTGAGGCTGCCGCTGCCACGTTTCCCAGGGACAGATTTGCAAATCTGGGGACATTCCGGGGACGGAATTTGTCCGGGGACAGATTTGCAAATCCGGTGACTGTCTCTGGGAACCGGGGATGTTTGGTAACCCTAACCTAGGCAGCTGTGGGAAGGAGGGGACCTTCAGTCCCCACAACTGCCCCATGGAGCAAGATCTACTGGGATGAGTTGCTGAGCTCACTAGGCCTGGCTTCCTGAGTAGGCCTTGTGTTCATGAATGAAGACTTGGCTTCACTGATGCCGTGTGATTTATTGCCTGGCTCCTGCCCCTGACACCCACCCTGGGACTTTACAGCGAATGGCAGCTGAATAGAGGAGTGGGTGGATAGACAGAGAGATACCGTATTGGCCCGAATATAAGCCGCACCCGCAAATAAGCCGCACCTTTGAAATTCAAGGGGGGGGATAAAAAAAGACAATACCCAAATATAAGCCGCTCCCTTAAAATTGGGTTACAGGCTGAAAATCGCTGCGGTTGGTAGAACTGTAACTCTGAGCCAATTTAAGCCTTTGATCTTGCAAGCCCGCAAAAGTTACCATATTTTTTGCTCTATAAGACTCACTTTTTCCCTCCTAAAAAGTAAGGGGAAATGTGTGTGCGTCTTATGGCGTGAATGCAGGCTGCGCAGCTATCCCAGAAGCCAGAACAGCAAGAGGGATTTCTGCTTTCACTGCGCAGCGATCCCTCTTGCTGTTCTGGCTTCTGAGATTCAGAATATTTTTTTTCTTGTTTTCCTCCTCCAAAAACTAGGTGCGTCTTGTGGTCTGGTGCGTCTTATAGAGCGAAAAATACGGTACCTTACAATTGCTAAAATCGCAAATCGCTATTCTATTGCTATAATTCCGCAGGCACTCACACCGGCAAATAGCAAATGAACAGTCTCAATCTCGCAAATCGGCAATAAAACATTTTTTTGTTCCATTTTGCCGTATGCCTGTTTCAGCAGCGATATTGTAAAAGCCAATTTTTGTAAGGTGGCGAATTTTAGCCGTACTTTAACTTTTCACTGTCGGAATTTGGGGGGGGGGGAGGTAGATAAGGGCTGTAACTCAGTGAGCAGAACATCTGCTTGCATGCAAAAGGTCCTAGATTCAGTAGAAGGTCCCACGTTCAGTACCGTCTCCACGAAGGGCTAGGAATATCCCGCCTGAAACCCTGGGCAGCTGCTGCCAGTCAGTGTCAGACAATACTGACCTAGATGGAACAATGTCTGACTCAATATAAGGCAGCCCCCCAGGTTCCAACGCCAGCAAGGCAATTCTTACATTATTGCACCACAGGAGAGATTGCAAAACACAGGCCATAGACATATATTAAACTAATACCTTTCTCCTCCAGCTGGATTTCTGGCGCCACCCAGTTCACTCCGAGTTCCCCATAGACGTGCGTGTCCCATTCGAGAGCCTCCAAGGAGTCAAGGTGTTCCTGGAATCCAATGGCATCCATTATTCCATCATGATCCAGGACCTTCAGGTTAGTGACAAGGGAAACTGGTGCAGGTGTGTATGGCCTGCAAAGCAAGGCCTGGCCCAGTTCTGTCCTTCAAGACCTCACTTCTACCACCGTCTAATGGTAGTTGACCCTGCTGTATAAACCTGTATGTTGTCAGCCCTGAGACCTGACACCAGGGCTAGCTGCAGGTTCTTGAGGGACCTCAGGCAAGCCTCCCCTCAGAGGCACCTCTCCCTGACTGAGTCTACCTTCTCACCGCCACTATCATGCTGGAGACAAACCTCTTTAACCTAGGCTGTGTACACACTACAACGAATCCTGAGCACAGTAGTTTATCTATCACCAGCAACCCTTAACAAACTATGGTGCCCAGAATTTTTTGAGGAGGGAAAAGTGTTTCAAGTGTGCTTTAAAAGTATTATGTGTATGCTGTCCAAATCATTGACACCTCAGATATATGCTGTGCACACACTCGCGTTTCCACTGGGAGAGTTCAAAGGCTTTATTCATGCAGGAGCTGGAACTATTTGAAGGTTATAAGAGAGAACCACAAAATGGCTCAGCTTTTAGGGGCAGAGTTAACTTAGAGATTTCACAAATAAGTGCTGGCTAGGTTGCTAGACAAACCATGGGCTCATGTGGTTTAAAGTAATATGTGCATTAGCTACAAACTCAAGAAAAGGGAGTGTGCTTTTCTCCAACAACCCCCACTCCTCCCTGACTCTTCCCGTTGTCCCTTCCAGTCACTGGTGGATGAGGAGAAGCTTTTCATGTCCCGCCAACATTTTATGCCCCGGTCGATTGAGACATTTAACTATGCTTCTTACCACAATCTGGATGAGGTGAGTGAAATAAATGCATACTTGTTGTAACTGCAAATATCCCATTTCAATGTGATTATTTTGTATGGGGAGCAAAGACATGGGTTTAGGAGAGAGGGTAAAAAGATTTTCCAGCTAATGCTTTGATAGCAGAAATACCTATCACTTTTTGTTGCTACTTTAGTTACACTTCACCTCTCCTGTTTATTGCTTCCTGAACTTGTAATCTCATTGGACGGGATGGGATGATGTCATGACTATGCTATATCAGGGCTAGGCAACCTAAGGCCTGGGGGCCAGATGTGGCCCAATCGCCTTCTCAATCCGGCCCATGGACAGTCCGGGAATCAGGTTGTTTTTACATGAGTAGAATGTGTCCTTTTATTTAAAATGCATCTCTGGGTTATTTGTGGGGGAAAGGAATTCGTTCATCCCCCCCACCACATGGTCTGAGGGACGGTGGACCAGCCCACGTCTGAAAAAGGTAGCTGACCCCTGTGCTATATAGTCAAACAGGTTTGCCAATGTGGGGACAATACTGAGGGTTAACCAAGCCACTTGAGAGCGAGGGCATTGCTTCCTGGGCTCATCACTTCACCAGTCCAAGCCAATCAGAGACCACACAGTGAATAGGATGTGTAAATAGCCAATCAGGGGTGGTTACGTCGTGACATCACCTCGGGCAAAGTCAACTGAGAGAGCAAGTGAGCGAGGGCAATGGTAGTGGATAGGTGGACATTTTTGCAAGCGTTATCAAAATGTCATCAAACAAGGGGGATGCTTTTCAAGCTGCGGAGGATAGTCCAGAGGGAAAGAGTGCAGAACTGGCTCACCCACCTTGAACTCATTGAAAGATATAAGTGGTATATAAATGGTAGGTAAAGGTAAAGGGACCCTTGACCATTAGGTCCAGTCATGACCGACTCTGGGGTTGCGGCACTCATCTCGCTTTACTGGCCGAGGGAGCCGGTGTACAGCTTCCGGGTCATGTGGCCAGCATGACTAAGCCGCTTCTGGCGAACCAGAGCAGCACATGGAAACGCCGTTTACCTTCCCGCCGGAGTGGTACCTATTTATCTACTTGCACTTTGACATGCTTTTGAACTGCTATGTTGGCAGGAGCAGGGACCGAGCAACAGGAGCTCACCCCGTCACGGGGATTCGAAGCGCCGACCTTCTGATTGGCAAGTCCTAGGCTCTGTGGTTTAACCCACAGCGCCACCCGCGTCCCTATAAATGGTATATAAATGTAATAAATAAGAAGAGATAGCAGCTGTCATCATTGGGGTGTGTGGGTGTAGTAATGGTCTCTCTACTCCACAGCACAGGGTATGTGCAAGTCAGGTGATTTAGCCCACCCCGCAATTTAATTGACTAACATTGCCACGTAGAACACAATGTGTTATGTACTGAGTTGAATAGGATCTAAAAGGCAGCAGTCTGATTGGTCCTAGAACAATAGGATTCAGAATGCAGCAGTCTGATTGGTCCACAGGAGCTACCCAATCAAGCTCCAGGTGGAAGTGAATCTGCAACCTGATCGGCCTACAGGTGAATCCCGGAATTAGCCAATCAAGTGGGGCCCATTGTGTAAAAATGTATATAAAGCAGACATTCTGGAGGAACTTCAATTCCTCCTCACCACTATGAGCTGAATAAAGAGCATGAAATCCACTCTCGACTCTGAGTATATTGCACAATGGAAAATAAAGCCCCCATTTCAGGGACCCCTGGGGTCTTGATGGTTGCTTTCTTGAGACAGAATTTCAGAACACAGACTTTTACTGAGACACACACAGACACACTTCACTCCAGCCCCCCCCCTCTCTCTCCACTAGATCTACGATTTCATGGACCTCCTGGTGGGAGAAAACCCCAAACTGGCCAGTAAAATCCAGATTGGGAAGAGTTACGAGGGCCGACCAATCAACATCTTGAAGGTAAGTCACTTCTGGGGCATTTGGACAAACAAACATCAATTTCTACTCCTGAACTCCCACATCTCTAACACATACGGATATAATGTGTTAATATTTCAGCCTTTAAATATTGGGTCTCCAACATGGCACCTGTGGGCACCCCGACTTCTTCAAATACTTCCTTCTGGCATTCAATGGGACCCTTGTCCCTCCTAATTTTTATGTTTTGAGAAATTGTTTTCTGGGAGGTTGGTTTTTGGGTGTGTCCCCCCCGTTGTTTCGAGAGTTTGTGTGTGTTTCAAGCACCACCAATTCTCCTTCTGTGAAATGGGCATTTTATGGCATGCGTAACATTTCCTTAGATTTTTCAAATGTGCTCCCAGGCTCCAAAGAACTGGGAAATTGCTTTAGGGAATTATGGGGTTTAACAAACTGCTCAGATTTATGGGCCTGGATGCTACGATGCCACTCTCAGTACCTGGCATTCATAGGGAGCTTGCAGGCCCATCAGACTTTGAGACAGCCTTGCGGAGGAGAAGGTAGGAATTCAGATTTCTCTTTCTCCTCTTTCTGCACAGTTCAGCACCGGGGGAAGCAACCGGCCAGCAATCTGGATCGACACTGGCATCCACTCCCGAGAATGGGTCACTCAAGCCAGTGGAGTCTACTTTGCAAAGAAGGTAAGGTAAAGGGACCCCTGACCATTACGTCCAGTTGTGACTGACTCTGGGGTTGCGGCGCTCATCTCGCTTTACTGGCCGAGGGAGCCGGCGTACAGCTTCTGGGTCATGTGGCCAGCAGGACTAAGCCTGCTGGCGAACCAGAGCAGCACACGGAAACGCCGTTTACCTTCCCACCGGAGCGGTACCTATTTATCTACTTGCACTTTGACGTGCTTTTGAACTGCTAGGTTGGCAGAAGCAGGGACCGAGCAACGGGAGCTCACCCCGTCGTGGGGATTCGAACCGCCGACCTTCTGATCGGCAAGTCCTAGGCTCTGTGGTTTAACCCACAGCGCCACCTGCGTCCCTTGCAAAGAAGGTACTGGCTGCAATTTAGTCTCAGAGGCACACATTTCATATGGAGGAGGAAGGGCTCAGAGCTCCATCGGCAACCGCCGGCCAAGAATGAACCGCCCATGTTCAGAGACGCCACTGCTGTAAGGATTTCACAACTTCGTGGCTGCATATTCATCACTGAAAGCACCCCTCTCAAAGAATCATGGGAACTGTAGTCTCCCGCTTAGAGCTACAATTCCTGGCACCATCATCAACTACAGTTCCCAAGATTCTTGGGTGTGGGTGGGTTTTAAATGGTGTGCATGCACCCACATGTGTCCATGTACTAGGGGCACAGAACCCAACATCTTCAGAATGTCATTGTTTATTTTCTGCTAGAAGTTTCTACTCCTCAAGGCTGCGGAGATAGACTTGGTGTGGAATCTCAGAGGGGGGCACCAGGATTCTGAGAGAGGAGGAGTGCAGCTTCCATGTCTTACATTGCCTTGGTCTCTTCCCATGGAAATCCAGAGTGAAGCTGGCTATCAAAAAGTGCAAATACATCCTGGCTGGTTTATATTTGTGCCAGTCACAGGATTCAAGGCTTCCAGACCTGTTTGATCTCTCATAAATTATTAGTTGTATTTATTTATTCATTCAGATTATATCCCATTCTTCCTCCTGAAGGAGCCCAGGACAGCAACTGACATACATAGGCAACATATAACGAAAATAGTATTATATGTTTGTATTGAACTACTTGAACAGATGGTTTGATTTACTTGCATGCTGTGGTGTTTATTGATAGGATTATATTTATGGGAATGCTGATTGCTAATTTTAACGCCTTCTTATAATTCTGAGCTCCCTTGAGCTCAGTGGTGCTGTCAGAAAAGCAGTATCAAAATAATAAATCAAATCAAAGGTCTTCCGGAGAAATTGATCTCATCTGCAGTTGTGCTGTCCTTCTCCCAACCATAACAAACACATTTCTCGTCTAGAGTAGATGCTCACTACTTAGCAAACACAGACTAAATTGAAAAATATATTATTTATTATTATTATTATTACCGCATTTATTACCTGCTTTCAACAGCGGGTCCCAGGGTGGGTCGCAAGAATGTAGAATTCAGAATTAAAAACAGCCCCAGAACAGTCACAAGAATAGGGTGGGTCCTGAAAATGTGCCTGTCAGGTGTCAAGTGTCAAGGTGGTGTAGTGGTTAGAGCACTGGCCTGGGAACTCGGAGACCAGGGTTCAGATCCCCCCACTCGGCTATGATGCTCACTGGATGACCTAGGGCCAGTCGCTCCCTCTCAGCCTAACCAACCTCACAGGGCTGTTGTTGGGATTAAATGAGATGGGGGAGAACCATTTCTGCCACCTTGAGCTCCTTGGAGGAAAAAATGGTGGGTTATTAAGGAAATAAAGGAAAGATGGACAGAAGTCTGGAAACGAAAAGTGTCTTTGTCTTTGTCTGAAGAAGCCAGACACACCTCTGTCTACGAATGATGACGGACTCCAAGGCTCTGTCCCTAAGCCCTTCTCTTTCATCCTGTTCAGATCCTTGATGGCTATGGCAAGGATGCCTCCCTGACCTCCATCCTGGACAACTTC
This sequence comes from Podarcis bocagei, assembly GCF_964188305.1. Taxonomy (NCBI): domain Eukaryota; kingdom Metazoa; phylum Chordata; class Lepidosauria; order Squamata; family Lacertidae; genus Podarcis; species Podarcis bocagei. The sequence continues at coordinate 7,935,170 of NC_138135.1, forward strand.
GACATCTTCCTAGAAATTGTCACAAACCCAGATGGGTTTGCCTTCACCCACTCCAAGGTATTTCTTTCCCTTTCAAGCCTCTGTGTTCAGAATGAAGCTGGTAGGTTGAATTACCACCAACCAGCAATGCTTTTAGCTTCAGAAGCAGCTCTGGAAGTTCTGAACTTTGTTGATGGGCCTTTCCTGGCTGTTGCAGAACCGCATGTGGAGGAAGACAAGGTCCCAGAACAGCGGGTCATCCTGCATCGGAGTAGACCCCAACAGGAATTGGGACGCAGGATTTGGAGGTAAAGGGTTTTGCTTCCTCATCCCCCACCCTGATGGGGAGGTGTGTACCTTTGTGAGGTCGAGCGGAATATGATTGTCTGAAGGGATCCAATGCGCCATGGCAAATGATTTGTTGTTGTTTAGTCGTGTCCGACTCTTCATGACCCCATGGACCAGAGCACACCAGGCGCTCCTGTCTTCCACTGCCTCCCGCAGTTTGGTCAAACTCATGCTGGTCTTTTCGAGAACACTGTCCAACCATCTCGTCCTCTGTCATCCCCTTCTCCTTGTGCCCTCAAACTTTCCCAACATCAGGGTCTTTTCCAGGGAGTCTTCTCTTCTCCTGAGGTGGCCCAAGTCTTGGAGCCTCAGCTTCAGGATCTGTCCTTCCAGTGAGCACTCAGGGCTGATTTCCTTCAGAATGGATAGGTTTGATCTTCTTGCAATCCATGGGACTCTCAAGAGTCTCCTCCAGCACCAGAATTCAAAAGCATCCATTCTTTGGCGATCAGCCTTCTTTATGGTCCAGTTTTCACTTCCATACATCATTAAAGGTAAAGGTAAAGGGACCCCTGACCATTAGGTCCAGTCGTGACCAACTCTGGGGTTGTGGCGCTCATCTCACTTTATTGGCTGAGGGAGCCAGCGTAAAGCTTCCGGGTCATGTGGCCAGCATGACTAAGCCACTTCTGGCAGTGCACAGAAACGCTGTTTACCTTCCCACCGGAGCGGTACCTATTTATCTACTTGCACTTTGTGCTTTCTAACTGCTAGGTTGGCAGGAGCAGGGACTGAGCAACAGGAGCTCACCCCGTCGTGGGGATTTGAACCACCGACCTTCTGATTGGCAAGCCCTAGGCTCTGTGGTTTAAACCACAGCGCCACCCGTGTCCCTCCATACATCATTACGTGTGCCTAATTTGGGATGCTGATGTAGGGTGGAGCACACATAGGTCATTGTTTCAATTCCAGCCTCCAGTTAAGAACACAGGAAGCATTTGTGGGATCAGGCCATGGCCCATTTAGTCCAGCATCCTGTTCTCATGGAAGCCACTGAGATGCCTGCTGGAAAACCTCAAGCAGGACCCAACACCCTTGGGGATTCCCCAGTTGGTTCCTTCCACCATTCTTCTGTGTCCAACCATTCACCATAGTCAGTTTCCTGTCAACTCATTATGGCAAAATGCAAAACTTCCAGCCCCAGACTCCTAGACTGGAGCTAGAGTTCTCCAGCTTGGGTGGCCATCTGTCATGGAGGTTTCAGTTGAGATTCCTGCATTGCAGGGGGTTGGACTAGATGACCCTCAGGGTCCCTTCAAACTCTGCTGTTCTATGATTCTCTACCAAAAATTGAAGTGTGTGTGATTGGGAGGATGCAGTGCTTTTTTCTGGGGGTACGCAGACCCCTAAACCAGAAGCTCTCAACTTGTGGGTCCCCAGATGTTGTTGGACTACAACTCCCATCATCCCTGAGCTCTGGCCTTGCTAGCTAGGGGTGATGGGAGTTGTAGTTCAACAACATCTGGGGACCCACAGGTCGTGAAAGGCTGCCCTAAACATTTTGTGAATCTTTGTACTTTTGTCCATTTACTGTATTTATTTCTCCTGATTTGAACTAAAAAATGGTGATTTTCTTGAGTCAAAATGAGAGTACCCCCTAAACATTTTGTAAGAAAAAAGCACTGAGGGGATGAGTGAGCCATGATATTGGTCTCAAACCAACATTTAACTGTATCGCATAGACCTGCCCTTATCAATTGATGGGTTTTTAATGTCCAAACCAGCGGGTTTTGGAAGGGTTGCATCACCAAAGTGCCTTATCTGAATTGTTCCTGATCTACAGCAACGAATGAAACAGTGCTTTTTTGGTGCATTACAGAGGCTGGATCCAGCGGGAACCCTTGCACCGAGACCTACCGTGGACCCTACCCTAACTCTGAGCCCGAAGTGAAAGCCATCGTGGACTTTGTGAAGAGTCACGGCAACATCAAAGCCTTCGTCTCCATCCACAGCTACTCTCAACTTCTCCTTTATCCTTATGGCTACACCAGCAAGAAAGCAGCTGATCAGGCAGAGCTGGTAGGACTCCATGGCTCAGTCCCCTCCCTTAGGGACGCGGTATCCGTGTGTAATGAACCAGCAGTAGACCCCCAGAGGGGACAACTTGTGCCACTCCTGCTGAATCCCCATTTCAGCTAACTCCACACCCCAACCCAAAAGGCTCAGCCTTTGTAAGATCAAATCACTCCTCCACCTCACCACTCAACTGGAGGTGTTCTCCAAATGGACTTCCCGTTCCAAAAGCTGGAGAAGGAATCCCAAGCCATCAGGGAACCGTCTCCCATCACTGATAAAACCTCAGCTGGCAATTCTGAACTACAGTGGTACCTTGGGTTAAGTACCGGTACTTAATTCGTTCCAGAGGTCCGTACTTAACCTGAAACTGTTCTTAACCTGAAGCACCACTTTAGCTAATGGGGCCTCCTGCTGCTGCCGCGCCGCCAGAGCACAATTTCTGTTCTCATCCTGAAGCAAAGTACTTAACCTGAAGCACTATTTCTGGGTTAGCGGAGTCTGTAACTTGAAGCGTATGTAACCTGAAGCGTATGTAACCCAGGTACCACTGTACTAAAAAGCTGTCACTTCTGACAGCAGCTGAAAGAAACCCAAAGTGATGGGGCTGTCTCTAGTGTGACCTCTTTAGAACAAGAGGGGTAAGAAGAAAGAGGACACCTGGGAGACAGAATATAAGGTGTGTTTTTTCTTGCGAAGTACCACCAAAGCAGGAGGCCATACAAAGATAGGGACTTCAAGTATGAAAACATTTCTGTAGGGAAAGAGGAGCTGGCCTAGCACAGAAAGGAGAAAACTGTGTAAGGAAAAAGTGCAGAAATTAAAATACAGTGGTACCTCGGGTTAAGAACTTAATTCGTTCTGGAGGTCCGTTCTTAACCTGAAACTGTTCTTAACCTGAGCTAATGGGTCCTCCCGCTGCCACCGTGCCACCACCGCACGATTTCTGTTCTCATCCTGAAGCAAAGTTCTTAACCCGAGGTATTATTTCTGGATTAGTGGAGTCTGTAACCTGAAGTGTCTGTAACCTGAAGTGTATGTAACCCGAGGTACCACTGTAAAGGTAAAGGGACCCCTGACCGTTAGGTCCAGTCGCGGATGACTCTGGGGTTGCGGCGCTCATCTTGCTTTACTGGCCGAGGGAGCAGGTGTACAGCTTCCGGGTCATGCGGGCAGCATGACTAAGCCGCTTCTGGCAAACCACAGCAGCGCATGGAAACACCGTTTACCTTCCCACCGGAGCTGTACCTATTTATCTACTTGCACTTGGACGTGCTTTCGAACTAGGTTGGCAGGAGCTGGGACAGAGCAACAGGAACTCACCTCACTGCGGGGATTTGAACCGCCGACCTTCTGATCGGCAAGCCCTAGGCACTGTGGTTTTAGACCACAGCGCCACCCGCTGAAGGGGGTCAATTCTCTCCCCACAAGCCTGCATCTCTTAGGTCACCTTTGTTATGTAGCAGTTCTCATCCCATGCGTTTGACCTTTCTAGATTTCACCTTTTCTTCCTCTCCTTCTGCCCCTTGTTCCCTTCCAGGACGCTCTTGCTCAGAAGGCAGTCGAAGCCCTTACTTCTCTCCATGGAACCAAATACAGATATGGCAGCATCATCACCACCATCTGTAAGTGACCAAACTTGTGAAAACAAATGTGGTCCTCCAAGCCGCCAGGGGGCAGTCAGCTATTTTGAATTGAACTCTACCTTCTCTAAGAGTATAGTTTTCTATGGAGGTTGCAGTATTGGTGATGCTCCAATGCACATCATAGAATCATAGAATTGGAAGGGACCCTGAGAATCGTCTAGTTCAACCCCCTGCAACGCAGGAATAGGCAGCTGTCCCTTACGGGAATCGAACCTGCAACCTTGCCATTAGCACCATGCTCTAACCAACTGAGCTATCCAGGTGATATACCATTGAACCGTTAATATGCTGTGCTCCTTGGCTGAAGACTGGCAGGGCCAGTTGTTGGTGCAGCAGTTGTTGAGTATGGATGAGTAGGAATCAGCACAGATCTGGTATTTACAGTACACAGTATGGTCTACTCACAAAATATGGCTTTCCTGGACATAAGTCTTATCTACAATTTTTTTTAGGCCAAATGCAACAGCATTCATTTAGGCTACGCCTGCAAGATTCATATGTGGCTGCTCTGTACGGGTGAAAAACTAGAGATTCCTGTGTAACGCTTAATTTGCTGACATTTTGCTAGGAGAAAAGAGGTTAGAAGGAGCGTGTGGAAGGGACTTGGTTGGGGAGAGATGGATTACAGAAGACCCAAGAGAGAAATTCCCATCCTCTGGATACCAGAAACATCTGACTTTCCCTGGCTTTGAAAAGCTTCTCTTAAAAGCCTCTCATCCATAATCCAGGTTTGCTTCATAACCGTGAAGCCTAGAAACCCACTTGCTGTTTAGAATGTTGAACGCGCTTCTTAAGGCATTGTGCTTTTATTATTTCTGCAGTCAAATGTATTCCTAGATAAGATAGCAAACAACCCAGAGTCTTCCCCCCCCCCCAGCAGGTGTGTTGAACTGGGTCCAAGCCTTATGTCCAGCTAAGAACTGCTTGGATGCCAAGCTACGTAGCAAAGAGGATTAACAGAGTCTACCCTTTACCTAATGCTGAGTTTCAATGCATGCACAGGACGGAAATTAAACTATTCCAGACGGGAAGAGTAGCAAGAGTTGTATAGAAGAGATGTGATGCGGCTATTTTCTCTTGTGTACCCATTTCCTTGATCTAGACCAAGCAAGTGGTGGAACCATCGACTGGACCTACGAACAAGGCATCAAGTACTCGTACACCTTTGAGCTGCGAGACACGGGCCGTTACGGGTTCATGCTCCCTGCCAGCCAAATCATCCCCACCGCTGAGGAGACGTGGCTGGCCCTGATGGTCATCATGGAACACACACGAGATCACCCCTATTAGAACCAAACGTAGGAGGCTCTCATCTCAACCAGCACACAGGAGCCTCCTTGGTAATAATAAACGCTTGGAATGAGTACAGAAGTAGCTTTTCCATTGCCTTGCTGTTGTTGTTTAGTTGTGTCCGACTCCTCGTGACCCCCTGGACCAGAGCACGCCAGGCACTCCTGTCTTCCACTGCCTCCCGCAGTTTGGTCAAACTTATGCTAGTAGCTTCGAGAACACTGTCCCACCATCTCGTCCTCTGTCGTCCCCTTCTCCTTGTGCCCTCCATCTTTCCCAACATCAGGGTCTTTTCCAGGGAGTCTTCTCTTCTCATGAGGTGGCCAAAGTCTTGGAGCCTCAGCTTCACGATCTGTCCTTCCAGTGAGCACTCAGGGCTGATTTCCTTCAGAATGGAGAGGTTTGATCTTCTTGCAGTCCATGGGACTCTCAAGAGTCTCCTCCGGCACCAGAATTCAAAAGCATCCATTCTTCGGCGATCAGCCTTCTCTCACAAATAACTGCCTTACTCTCACAAATAATCCCTTCCAATTTACACACATGCCCTGAATGCTCACTTTTCTCAATCAAAAGAATTCAAGTGATCACAGAATCGTAGAGCTGGAAGGGACCCAGAGTCATTTAGTTCAACCCCCTACAATGCAGGAATCATAGCCAAGAAAGGAATGTCCTTTTGAACTTTTCCATGGAAGAGTTTCCTTGCTATTGTGCTAGCAAGGCTCCTCACTCAGAGCAGCCTTGGATAACTCCAAGGGATGTTCCACTTCAGGCTAGTGGCTCAGGAGTCCTTTACATGACCACCTGTGTGTGGTCACTCTTGGGAAAACTTGCAAATGGAGGGTGGGCGTTTCCTGTCTGCAAACACTCAACACTTAGGCACCATTTTGTTATCGCCTTATGTAGAAGTGGGTGTCATTCAAAGAGGACACCTATCCCTATTTTACCAAACACAAGGCAGGTAGCCATGTTGGTCTGACGCAGTTGAAATATACATAAAAAATTAAAATAAAAAAATTGTCCAGTAGCACCTTAGAGAACATCTAAGTTTGTTCTTCGTACAGTGGTACCTCGGGTTACAGACTCTTCAGGTTACAGACGCTTCAGGTTACAGACTTTGCTAACCCAGAAATAGTACCTCGGGTTAAGAACTTTGCTTCAGGATGAGAACAGAAATTGCGCGGCGGCAGCGGGAGGCCCCATCAGCTAAAGTGGTGCTTCAGGTTAAGAACAGTTTCAGGTTAAGAACGGACCTCCAGAACGAATTAAGTTCTTAACCCGAGGCACCACTGTATAAGCTTTTGTGTGCATGCACACCTCTTCAGATCTTAAGAAGTGTGTATCTGAAGAAGTGTGTATCTGCATGCACACGAAAGCTAAGAACAAACTTGGTTGGTCTCTAAGGTGCTACTGGACAATTTTTAATTTTTTTTTATATATTACCAAACACAAATGCATCTCAAGAGAGATTTTGGACCACATCAGCGAAATCGAGGGTGGGGTCTTGTCATCTGAGCAGCCCAGGACCTCCAGACACACTGCCTAGGCTTGCACCCTGGGAAGGTCACTTTGGTGCTGCTAGCATAGTGGTTTGACTTCACTCCCGGAGGCACACACTTCAGATGCCAACAACTACAACAACTCAAATGATTTCTGCAGTTAATCTCCTGCAGTGACTTGACTGGTAGCCCATGCAAGAATCTTGTAGATATGGTGGACCGTTCTTATTTTATTGAGCCGGAAACAAAGTAAGAGGCAAAACTATACACAGAAATATCTAATCCACCCGTCATAAAAAGCAGGACTGGCCAAACCGTTTGACATAATTAACCTAATGAGCAAAATATACAAAATCCACAAAGCCAATAAGAGGATCAAAGCAATGCTGAGCTGCTCTTCTTCCAGTGCCAAGGATTAAGAGAGGCTCTTCTCCAGACTGTGGGATTCAGAATGTGATTGCCTTTCTGATACATAAGATGGCATTTGGAAGTCCAGGGCCAGAAAGCTCAAGTCTTGGGGGGAACGGAAACGAAACTGGGACAAAAACACACACAAGCATCCAAGACTGAAGGAACATCTGCTTGATGAAACTGAGGTTCTGATCTAATGCTCAGGGGAATCAAGTAGTTTGTTGACTAAACAGACTTTTGATGCAGTTGCACAAAATGGTATTTGGGTTTAAGAAAAAAGAAAAAAAATGTAGTACCTGCATTTCTTCTAAAAACACTTACTTGGTCTCAAACCAGTATGCCTTCCTGGGTTTCCCCAGGAATCCTGAACATTGCACTTTGGCAAAGGTTTACTAGAAATGCTTAACTCACTTGTACCATTTCCAGAATTCCTTAGGCAGCAGGGAGTGTCCATAGGCTCCAGCTTTTTGTTTTTGTTTTAAAAAGGACTAAGAACTGCCAGCCAATAAAAAAGCAGGTGGAAAGGGAAAAGACTACAAAGCTCAATCAGTCTTCTGTGCAAAAAAAGACGATCACCGCAGACGAAGAGGGAGCAACACATATGCCAAGGGCAAACGTCAACCAACCATCAATCTCGCCATTTATAATAAATACATGATATTTAAATACGACTCATTTCGAATGGTCAGGAAATCACTGCCAGGCGAGGCAGGGTTCAGGATAAATATGGGGAAGAGGAAGCACAGAAGACTTCTGTGACTTGGTTGCGTAAGGCAAACGAGCTTAGCTGAAAGGCTCTGCCAACACTGCAGACTGACCCAGACGCCAGACAGAATATTCACCCCCAATTCTTGGACCCCACCCTATTTAATAGCAGCTGCCCTTTGACAATCAGTTTTACTCAAGATGATCGCTCAAAAGGAACAAAAATCAAATGGGAGAACTGCTCAGCAAGATGTCCACAATAGCTTAAGGATATTGCAGATGACATCCAACAGCCGAGGAGTGAAGCGCTCTCATGCCTATCTTAACATCCCCCACTCTACAGAGGAGGAGCAATTCCAGGCTACTGTTAAAGCTAAGGCAAGGAACAAGCAAAGGCAGGAAAAAACCCAGAGAGAGCCAGGTGGCTGATGAATGCCAAACTCATTAGTTGCTACGGGGGTTGGTGGTCACTTTTTGTAACCTTGCAAAGTTCGTTTCATATAAAAATAGAGCTCTTTAAAAAATCTGTATAAAAAGAACAGCCCCAAAGGGCAGCTTTTCAAATTGGAGGTGAAGAAAAATGTGTGCCACATGGAACCCCTAGCAAGATCTTGCTTCTAAGATTTGAGATCCCTTGTACGGGGCAAAGCTGAGATGCTGTAGTGTTGCTTCCAGGGGCTTATGAATGCAGACAGGGGTTTAAATGCCACCAGGGATACAACTAGCTTGTAGAGTTGACGGCTGCAGTCGCAACTTGAGAAGAAATAGATCCTGATGTTCCCCAAATGCTTTGGGACTTTCTGCTCCCATCAGCCCCAGCTGACTTGGCCAGTGGTCAGGGATGATGGGAACTATGGTTCCAAAACATCTGGAGGGCACGAGGTTGGGGGAGACTGATCCAGGGCTATTTTATGACAGTGCCATATGGGGAAAGTTGAAGGACGGAAACAAGGCCAAAGTGTCAAATTAAAAAGGAGACAGCAGCCCTCGCCTGCATGAGGAACCACACACAGCCGTATCTGTATGGGGTCAACAAATGCAACTGATGGGACAGAGACAATTCTACAATTTGGTGCTTTAAATGGTAGAGTGTCCAGGGAAGGCTGTACCTCCTAGGACATCTAATGGAATCATCTTCGTCCATGAAAAAAGCTTGTGGGATGATCTGCACCTGGAAAACGGCATACTGGAAATCTGGGCAGATTTTCTCCTAGGAAAGGCCTGCAAAACGGGAGGCAGCTGGAATCTTGGATCTTTGCTCAAAGCGGATTGTACATTTATGGTCCCCACGTGGATTCTTTCAAGGGAATATTTCCAGCACTAACCTTCCTTCTGTATGTAACGAGCGGGAACAGGAAAAGGGAAGCTCTCTCTTCCTGGGACCAACATGGGATACCATTGATTGTGGCTTCCACAGGCCCCTAGCTGGTTCACACCGCAGAAACAGAGGCGACCCAGCTCCTACTTTGGGGTCAGGAGAGAGAGGAAAACAAAGGGGCTTAGGAGGAGCAGGCTGTAAGCTCCGACGCTGCTAAGCAGGATCAGAGTTGCAGCAGTAAGCTGCCCATGACCTCTGGAGCGGAGATGTCCATGTCACAGACCCATTGGCACCATAGCTTAGGACTGAAAGCCAAAAGATAATTGCTCCAGTTTCTATTTGATACCGACAAGAAACCAGCTTGTCTTAAGAGCCAAGGTTGGGGAACACTAGGACCTCTCTGCGTCCTGCAAGGTGAACCACAGGTGGAAGGGAGAACTGATCTGGCACTGATGCCACTCTGAGCTGTTCGGACCACAGCGGAGGTGAAGGCATTTTCTCCTGCACAGCAGCTGACTGCGCAAACTGTAAAAGAGAACGGCTGGCAGAGAGACAGTGTGCCACCGGCCTGCTAGTCGATGTGCCATTAATCTCAGGTGTCCTAGCAAGAGAAAGGAAATGTCACAGGGGGAGGGGGGAGAGGAAAGGGGTCAAAAGGACTCCCCTTTCTGCCAACGCAACAAGCCAAGTAAATTTGCCAGAAGCTATCTGTATGTGAAACGCTGTCCTTTTGAGGTATGAGCGGCCTCAAAGCTACCGGGGGTGGAATTACACCGCTCCATTGTGATGCTCAGCATCACTCTCAGAGGCAAACAAACAATGGAATTACGAAGTGGGACGGATACATTCTCCCTCCGCCACAACTTCTGCTACTCTTCCAAAATCAGGACATTTTTATTGCTAAGAGATTTCATCTAGGTGATGGAATGGCTTTGCCTTCTATCCCTTGCACCTTATTTCCAGCATCTTTCACGATCTGGCCCCCAAAGTTATCCTTCAATGTTAAGGGAGGGAACTTTCCCTTTGTGCTGCCCACATATTCACAATCATAGCCTGGAATGGCCACAGCAGGATAAATAGCCGGCCAAGGTTTATGGCTCTGAAAATCCAGGAAGCGGAGGAGTTACGTTCTTTCCCCTTTATGTACAACTGCTGTTCTTAAGAGTATTTTTGGGACGACGGTAAAGAACTCTGGGCAGAAGGCCACAAATTAAACACTCAGATCACCCATTCATCCCCTGGCTGTACCACAAATGTCTAGTTATTATAACTCAAGCACTTAACCAACTTTGCTCACTACTAACTTTGCTCATTTTGCTCCATTTCTGCTCAAAGTCCAGTCACATTTTTGGATTGCTCTGGTTTACATGTTCTCATGTACCAGCAGTTAGGAAATCCCATTACCTTTAGCGGTGGGGGGAGTCTTAGCTGGGAGGTTTCGATATGGTTAGCCTGTTTCCTTCCCACCCTGGGCCTCTTTTCCGTTCCAAAGGTCCTTGGCCTGTGGCGTTTCCCCCTCTCCTATTCCATACCTTGCCCACCTTTGCTCCTCTGCCCCTCTCTGTCCCGTGCGCACCACCTTCCTAAAAGCGAAAGACTGGCTGTAGTGATCAAAGGGTCCCAGGAAGAGGGACTCTCTTTTATTGAGTGGGAAACGACACCGTCTATCTCCAGGGCCTGCTTTGCAGGCTGCTGCTGCTGAGCGAGCGGGTGGAGAGGGACACCGCTGTGTTGCTGGTGGGCAGGTTCTGGCTGCTCCGGACGGCGGTGGCTTTGGAGTCTCGGGCTGAAGAACCGCGGCTAAGACGGGCTGTAAGAGAGGAAGAAGAACAGGAGGGTGAGTGAGGCAAGCTGCCCTCTGGCTAAGCAACCCAGGCCGACAAGGCACAGCTTGGGACACATCCAGACCTGGGACTTTCCCCTCTTTTGCCCCTGAATCTCTTTGCTCCACTCAATGTTAAAACTTAGGCTGTAAGCTTCTCAGGGCCGGAATCTGTGTTTTGGGGCTTATGTTGATCTTGTAACCTAAATAATAACTTAACTCTGATGATAGGTAAAGGTCAAGGAACCCCTGACCATTAGGTCCAGTCATGACCGACTCTGGGGTTGCGGCGCTCTTCTCGCTTTATTGGCCGAGGGAGCCGGTGTACAGCTTCCAGGTCATGTGGCCAGCAGGACTAAGCCGCCTCTGGCGAACCATAGCAGTGCACAGAAATGCCATTTACCTTCCCGCCGGAACGGTACCTATTTATCTACTTCCACTTTGATGTGCTTTCGAACTGCTAGGTTGGCAGGAGCAGGGACCGAGCAACAGGAGCTCACCCCGTTGCGGGGATTCGAACCGCCGACCTTCTGATCAGCAAGTCCAAGCTCTGTGGTTTAACCCACAGCACCACCCGCGTCCCTAACTGTGATGATATAAATATTGAATTGCTGTACTGAATTGCTGTATGCGGCAGCTAGACTGGTCACTGGGAGTGGCCACCGAGACCACATAACACCGGTCTTGAAAGACCTACACTGGCTCCCAGTACGTTTCTGAGCACAATTCAAAGTGTTGGTGCTGACCTTGAAAGCCCTAAACAGCCTTGGTCCAGTATACCCGAAGGAGCGTCTCCACCCCCATCGTTCTGCCCGGACGCTGAGGTCCAGCTCTGAGGGCCTTCTGGCGGTTCCCTCACTGCGAGAAGCCAAGTTACAGGGAACCAGGCAGAGGGCCTTCTCGGTAGTGGCGCCCTCCTTGTGGAATGCCCTCCCACCAGATGTCAAAGAGAAAAATAACTACCAAACTTTTAGAAGACATCTGAAGGCAGCCGTTTAGGGAAGCTTTTAATGTTTAATAGGTTATTGTATTTTAGTGTTTTGTTGGAAGCCGCCCAGAGTGGCTGGGGAAACCCAGCCAGATGGGAGGGGTATAAATAATAAATAATAAATAATAAATAATAAATAATAAATAATAAATAATAAATAATAAATAATAAATAATAAATAATAAATAATAAATAATAAATAATAATAATATTTGGTTGGTTTTAACAGATGTTCTTAGCTTGTATGTTCTACTGACTGCAAGTTTTTTTGAGTGTTTTAAAAAACACCAGAGAGGTAATTCAGAAGTTTTACATTTACCATTCTTTCTGACAGACAGAAATTCAGCAGGTGGGGAGGAAGTGAGTCATTAAAATTAATATGCATTGCTAACTTAGGTCCGTAAATTTCATTTGGTCTATTCTACGAGGATGACTCGCATTGGAAACAACCCTTTATAATGGATTGCTCTGAAGTCATTTCTGCACCAGGGAGAGCCAGGGAGAGTAATTTTAGTTCCCCATCCCATCCCACCCCCCCTGGACTTGCCCCATATTTTGCCTGACCAAAGGTGACAACCCCAGCTGTAGGAGACAGACAGCTAAGTCTTACTGGCGGAATCTGTCGGAAGTTGCTCCTCTTCTAGATAGTACTGTATCTTTTGTAGATCTTCTGCTGTAAATCTCCATTTATTCTCAGCGGGAGGGGGGAGGGGCTGCCTGGGAGTGGCTCTTTTCCGGGCGGTCCCAGGCTGGCTGGCCGACAGGCAAGAGGAAGGGAATGTGCCAGTTACCAGACCTTCGGGGATTTTCTGAGCGACGACTCTGAGACCTGGCAGGCAAGGAAAGAGATTCTGAGAACAGAGTCCAGCTCGACATCTTCCGAGGTTACTCTGAACGTGCTAAAGCCTGATTTAGAATGAAGCCTCTGCTTCTATTGGCATGGTCCATTGCGCATTTAGCACTGGAAATGGAGGCAGTGCACATATCACTCTCTCTTTGCCCTGCTGGGCGAGGGAATATGGTGGAAAAAAATCACAGCTGCCTGTTCATTGAAACACTGAGGAAGAAGGGACGAAATGAGGTTTCTGTGTTCAGGGCTAATGTGCTATGCACAGCTCTTTTAAAAGAGAAACCCAGATATATGCAAAGTGTGCTTGGTGATTTGCATAACCAGACAGGTCACAAAAGCAGGATTTGGGGCAACTTTGGCATGTGGTTTTGACCTAATTAGCCGAGCCTATTAAACTGGTTTGCTCTTTCCAGAAATTTAGCTCTTTAGGCACGTTCGTGTGCAAGCATAGCCACCAGGGCACATCACTGTACTATATGCAATGCATGTCAGTTCTCTAGAGATCACATTACAAAGTGGCCTCGGTGTGTGAGGGCTGGAGGGGAGGGAGAATGGATCTGATATCTGAAACTAGCAGGTAATTATCCGGGAAATTCCAGGGCTTCCTACCTCCAGAGAGCATGAACAAGTTTTCAAAACCCCTTTCACACATGGTGGTGGCAGCTTGGCTCGCTACTCTCTCGTCGTCGTCATACAAAATGATGATCTTTCCATGAGCGTTTTTCTGGCGGGTGGAGATGCTAAGGCTTGTACAATCAACGGAAGTGGGGAGAGAACAAGATGCTGGCAAAGTCCCCCCATCCCCAAGCGTTTAGGGATGTCAAGGTAGCAGTGCCTGACAGATCACTCCAATGGCAGATGAGAGGCACCTAGGCTTCGAGATTTGGACACAAGTGTCAACACTTTCTCTCAAGCGAAACCAAGGTCAGTAGCCTCAACATTCGGTTGCTGTCAAAGACGGGCAAGCAACAGCTCTCGACTCCATCAAAACACATTAAAACTCAAATTCTGTATTTGGAAGTGAGCTAAATTAGGTAACATCCCTGGAAATTTTAAATGAGGAGAGATAGACTGTGTCTCCTTTTAGTCCCGGGGGTAAGGAATAGGATTGGAAGGAAAGAAGATGGATAGTTTATTATAAGGTAAAGGGACCCCTGACCGTTAGTTCCAGTCATGACCGACTCTGGGGTTGCGGTGCTCATCTCACTCTAAAGGCCAAGGGAGCCGGCGTACAGCTTCGGGGTCGTGTGGCCAGCATGACTAAGCCGCTTCTGGCGAACCAGAGCAGCACACAGAAACACCGTTTACCTTCCCGCAGGAGCGGTACCTATTTATCTACTTGCACTTTGACGTGCTTTCGAACTGCTAGGTTGGCAGGAGCTGGGACCGAGCAACGCGAGCTCACCTTGTCGTGGGGATTCGAACCGCCGACCTTCTGATCGGCAAGTCCTAGGCTCTGTGGTTTAACCCTCAGCGCCACCCACATCTCCTCTCCTCAATGGTGTGAGAGGGTGCATGTCAGGGGATGTTGTGGAGAGGAAGGATTACAGACTGGTAAGTAGGAGGAGGTGGGGGTAGCAAAAGCTCCACATATTAGACATTGGCTTATGCCCAAGTCACACCCCAGGCAGGTATCCTGGAGCCCCAATGCTTCATCTCTCTCCACCCTTCAGATCCCTGAAGTTTTCCCCATTTGCTTTGATCCCCATGGGGTTCCAGATCCACATATGCAAAGGAAACATGGATCTGGAAGACATACTGTGGGGAAAGCAGCAAAATATGATGATCCAGTGGATCTGAGCACAGAACTGAGCTTTCCTCAAAGGGAACGTTACGGGACTGTGAGCGTCGCTTCCTGTGGGGTCAGGGCTCCTGATCAAGCTATGCATTTGAAGCAGAAATAATGGCAGAACACGAAGAGGCTTCTTTGGATGAAGGATACGTATTCCAAAATGTTATTCGTATAGGGATTCATGGTTCTGGATAGCGTGGCGATTGGGTAGGAGTAAGCTGCAAAGGGAAGAGAAAGACAGAAACTTAGTAGGCCTGTTCTCATTTTCTACAGCTTAAAAAGCACATACACACACCAAAAAAATCATATTGGAATCGTGAGCATCCATTTGGAGGTGGGAGGGTGGTTCTCTAGCTCTCAAGGTAGGACAATGCTGGACAAAAGAAGCCAGAGCAGAGGCTTAGCACTTCCGTCCACTTCCAAGCAAGAGCAGCAGTGCTAGGCGAAGAACCCCCGTGTGAGAAGACACCTTGACCATTTTTCCTCTCGGTTCACTAGCTAAGACAGGGAATAATATTAATAATAATACCGTATTTTTCTCTCCATAACACTCACTTTTTTTCCTCCTAGAAAGTAAGGGGAAATGTCTGTGCATGTTATGGAGCGAATGCCTATGGATGGCGGGGGGATCTGCTGCAGTCGTGAGCAGAGGATCCATGGATCCCCTTCCTTCCCTCCTCCGTGGCTCGCTTTGAAACAGCAAAGCGGGAGAGGAGCTGCTTACATGGGTGTAAGCGGCTCCTGTCTGGTTGGCTCCTTTAAATAAACCGTGCTCTCTGTCCCTCTCTCCTCCCCACTCAGCTCGCTAAATAGCAGCAAAGCTTTTCAGCGAGCCGAACTGGGGAGGAGGGAGAGCCTGCTTGTTTTAAAGGAGCAAAGCGGGAGAGGAGAGGAGCCTTCTCCCCTTATACCCCTCTTCTGCATTATTAGCAGCATCCTTCTCCACACCCCACGCGTGCTCCTTGTCCCTTGAGTGCTTTTCCTTCCCTCCCCACTTAAAACGTGGTTACAAAGCATGGATCCTCAGGATTTTTGCAATGGGCTACCCCACCCCAAACTCACCGTCAGATCACATGTCTGTGGCCACAGCATGAACCACAAAAATCATACATCCAGTTTCGTTTAGAATATTTTTTCCCCTTGTTTTCCTCCTCTAAAAACTACGTGCGTGTTATGGTCAGGTGCGTGTTATAGAGCGAAAAATACGGTAATTTATTATTTATACCCCACCCATCTGGCTGGACCGAGGCCGTTTAGGGCTTTCAAGGTCAGCACCAACACTATGAATTGTGCTCGGAAACGGGAAAGGGGAGGGAAAGAGAAAAGGCTGATCACACCAGTGAATTTCTTTTTTCCCACAAAGCTCAGCAGAAGCCCTCCTTTCTTTCTCTCACTGGGACTGAAACTGGGAGGGTGGAACTCCCAACATATGTGTGCCAATTGTACAGATCTGCTGCTGAAGCAGATGGGCCAAATACCTCTTCCAGGATGCCTTCTCCTACTGAGGGAGGAGGCCAAACTTAGGAGACAGACTTGCAGCTTGGACTGCATTTTTAAACCGCCCCCCCCCGCCCTTTCCTGATGTGGTCACCTCTGGTACCAAGGAGTGCAGTAGGACCCCCAGTCTTACAGAGTTGCTTCTAAGCAGGCTCAGTGTCTGCAGATAGCAAATCCCAGAGGAGGAAGCCTGTTACTTGTGGACAACACAAATGACTCAGAATCCCGTGGCATTTTGTTAATCTTCAAACAGCATTTTGTGATTTTAAAAAGACATCCGAAGGCAGCCCTGCTCAAGTAAGTTTTTAGTGTCAGCTGTCTTATTATGTTTTTACTGTTTTTTGTTGGGAGCTGCCCAGAGTGGCAGGGCAACTGAATCAGATGGGGAGCATATAAATGAATGAATGAATGAATAAATGTTATTGTTATGCTTTGTGGGCCAGAGTCCACTTTGTCAGGTGCACAAAATTATCACCTAAGCAAGTAGGCGTGGTGACTGCTCTGAGATCTGTGGATGAAGGGCAGCTTACAAATTGTATAAATAAAATAGTGTATTATCACTTTGGTGACCACTTCACAGACTGAATTCATGCAGCGGTGATTGGGGAGTCAGTTGCTCATTGCCTTCTCCTGAGCTAGAAAACAGCCTGCAGTTCTTGGAGCTCTTTTTAAGAAGCCAGGTGTCAGGGAACTGCCATCTGAACAGCGGAGGGAGGCAGGGATACAGAGAGCCTCCGAAACTCCTGAGGAGCAGTTCCTCTTCCAGCGGTAGGAAAAGCCACACCTCCAGCGGAGAAGAGAGGGAAGGGGCCAGCTAAGCGAGGAAAGGGCTGGAGGATGTTGTTGAGAGCCCCAGCGCTTCACCTTGCCAGGCTGGCCAGGAGGGACGCACACCACTTCCGTCGCCCAGCTTGCGCAGAGGGGTGAAACGCAAGGAGGGGCGGAGGAGGCTTGGGGTGCCGAAGTTCTTATGTTGGGGGAGAAGACGGAAGGGGTCACTCCCGGATTCTGCAAGTGACTGAGACGGACATAAGCTTGGTAGATCTGCCATGTAAATAGCTTGCACAATAAAACCTGCAAAAGCCAGGTCGGAGTCCGGCCTGGTTACTCACGAGCAACCACCGCCGCCATCTGACACCAGGGGGGGTCGAAAGGCATCAGCAGATGTAAGTTGGGATACTGGAAGCAGCTCTTGCCTTCAGAGCAAGCTGGACACCTGCACAATGTTCTCTGCAGTTGGGAGGCTGCTTTGTCCATTCTGGTTTTCTCTAAAGGTGAATAACCTCCGCAAGGGGGGGGGGAGGATGCTTATGGTCACGTAACCTCCTGGGGTCACGCTCTGGCTGCCTCACCTCCCACTATGTGGCACTGCTCAAACGCATCCCGCTCTCGGACGTCCAGCAGCAGGTAGGGGCAGTCGGGGTAAGGTCTGTCTTTTGCAAAGTTTTCCGTTTTCTTCGGGGCATCTCTCCCCAGGTCCAGCTCACCCACGCCACTGATGACACTGGGAGAAAGAGGAGCCATTAACTTCAGGATAAAGGCACAATAAGGACCGCCGTCAGCCTGTCAGGTCAAAATAGTATGTTTCTGTGGTTATCAGTGCTAGGCAGAAGCTGATCAAAGGAGCCAGCAATTTAGTGACAGACACTGCCCTCTGAGTTCAGAACAGACAGCAATCCAGCCAGTTTCCTAGGTGATGAATCCTGTAACCCCTTAAGATCACAGAGGGAGGTTCTGCTCCTGGTGCCAATAACTAAGAGCATCTGAAGATACCCTAACCTACTCTGCAGGGTTCCTGCAAAGATAAAATGGGAGAGCAAAGATATCGAATGATTCCTTGAACTTAATGGGAAAAAGTGAGGTTAATTATAAGGACAGGGACATGGGTGGCGCTATGGGTTAAACCGCAGAGCCTAGGACTTGCCCGTTCGAATCCCAACGACGGGGTGAGCTCCCGTTGCTCGGTCCCTGCTCCTGCCAACCTAGCAGTTCGAAAACACGTCAAAGTGCAAGTAGATAAATAGGTACCACTCTGGTGGGAAGGTAAACGGCGTTTCCGTGCGCTGCTCTGGTTTGCCAGAAGCAGCTTAGTCATGCTGGCCACATGACCCGGAAGCTGTACGCCGGCTCCCTCGGCCAGTAAAGCGAGATGAGTGCCGCAACCCCAGAGTCGGTCACGACTGGACCTAATGGTCAGGGGTCCCTTTACCTTTAAATATAAGGACAAAAGCCCAGCTAGACCAGGAGTGGGGAACATCTGGCCCGTGGGCCAAATGTGACCCACTAGGCTTCCCAACTTCGCCCACTGAACACTCCCCAATGCTTGTGAGAAGTTCACAAGCAGGGCAGGAAAGCAGCTGGTATGAAGGTATGCTGCTTCCTGAGATTCCATTTAGCTGATGGCTAACGGTCATTGGTAGAAAAGGACATGGGTGCCCAGCTAGGACAAGGAGGGAGGCTTCTATGATCACAGTTCCTTGCTTTCCAACTCCTTTCTCGTGGAAGCTTGACTGATCAAGTCTCATGCAACTTTTTGGAAAGGCTATCAAACATCTCAATGGACCTGCTTCAGCATTTTAAGCCAAGCTAAGGCATGGTTTGGAATACCATGTGTTGCTTTTGGAGTCTCATCTATTAGTATTAGCGGACTTCATCAAATTGCATCACTGATTTTTTCCAAACCCGTCTTTGCAGGGAGCAAAAGGAATCATGGCAGGTGGAAGGAAGGAAGCCCGAGCACAGAGACAGACTCTTGGATACCTCTGTAGGGTGGAACGATACGACTCCCCGGCTCCGGTGTTGTTTATGAACAGGATGGGACTGGCTGGTTTGTCACCAGGGCTGCTTTTGCCATTGGTCTCTGCCGCCATGTCAGGGCTGTTATCTGCAGGAGCAGCATCGCCTTCTGAAACAGGGGTGGGGGGAAGGCAGATATTTCATTGAAAAAAGATATTTATCTAAAAGCATTTCTGAACCTCTGAAGACCTTTAAATCTCTCAATAGTGTACAAAATGAGAAAAACAATAAAGACAGAAATTTGGTAATAATAGGGTTTACTATGAGGAATGAGGATAAGTGAAGGGATATGTTAGGCTGGGATTCTGCTGTAGAGATGAGATAGAGGCTATTTCCAAAGTCTCTAGACTGTATGGACAATAAGCTTTCCAGAGACATAGAAATGCTCTTCTCCCCTTTAGCACATGATTATATCTGCATTCATTTGCTCATAGGAAACCAAATTTTCAGGACTTGCCAAATCCCAAAGCCTCCTGCTAGAAACAGAACCAGCACCCATTGGACAGTGTTTGTGACATCGCTGATGACAAGACACAATGCCCACCATTTGGCATGCATCTATCTCCGGGACACTCTTTTAACTTTTAACAAGTGCTTACTTTGTCATGTAAGAACCCAAACAGTTCTTTAAATAAGGAAGAAAAGTAGTAAGCAGACCTCTATGTGGGGAAAAGTCATAGCCCAGCGGCAGAGGACATGCTTTATATAAGCAGAACATCCCAGGTTTGATACTAAAACAGGATCTCTGGTCACAGGTCAGGGGAAACCAAGTAGCCAGCGCCAGACAAAATGGACCACTGGCACAAAGTTACAAAGCAGGACTTTATGCCTACACTTCTTTCCTTGTAGCAGTATTCTACCATGTCCAAGAACCTTTAAAAAAGTAATTTCTTAGAAGCCCCGGACCTTACCATCAAACTTTTGATTTTCCTCACATGGTACTTCTGAGTTTTCATCAGCTAGGGAAGCAACCTGGGTCACCTGTGGATTGAGGCGAAAGCAGCATCAGTCTAGAGGAAGGCCAACCCGTCTGTTATACAAGAGCTGGGGTGGGAGCAGGGGACAATAGGAGCTTATGAGAAGCATTTGAACTACTGTGAAAACAGTGGGACACTTCAGGAAAAATGCAGTTTAAGGACAGAACATACCAGCTGGGCGAAAGTAGTCACTTTCAGTCTCTTGAAGAGCTCATCTTTCTTGTATCTGTAATCTGGAAAACAGTGAAGAGGTGTAATCTATGAGGAAACTTTGGCAGCACCATTGCATTAGTTCCATGTATTATACTTGCATTCCGCTCTTCTTCCAAGGATGTACAAAAACTTAGGAACTGTTCTTAGAATAAGGTTACCAGACGTCCTCGTTTCCCGGGGACAGTCCCCAGATTTACAAATCCGTCCCGTGACAAAACCCATCTATTTAGTAGGAAGTTGAAAAGTGTCCCAGGATTCATTTTTTAAAAATCTGGTAACTTTATCTTAGAACGAAATCCAATCTCACTCCCAACCACCTTGAACGGGATTGTGCAGGGAACAGAGCCCAAACCCCTCAGATCTACCCAACTAAAGATTCACCCAATTCCCAGGCCAATTCCCTCTCTCAAGGGTGGAGAAATCTGTGGCCTGCCATACATTATTGGACTCCCTTCATATCCCTGATCACTAGCCATGCTGGCTGGGTCTGGTGGGAGTTGCACGCCATCATCATCTGGAGGGTGACAGGTTCCTCAGCCCTGCACTATCTACTGCTGCCTTCACAGAGGGTTGGAGGTGAGATCCAAAAGGTCACCTAAGACCTCCCTCTAACCAAAGAAAGCCCTTCCTCAAATCAGCAGCACCAGTTACTTCATGCAATCCAGCCCACACTGAACTAACAAGAAGAGGACTGAGCACACTGAAGCACAAGCCTGCATACAACTCTGAATGACGTGAGAAAGCAAGACAAGGATCACAACCACTCCATGGATATTCATCAGGTCAACATATACAAGTCGCTGCTAAACTGAGCATGACTGAACTTTACTTTTCAGCTACCAACACTTTAAATGAAACAATCTTAGCACCACCTGCCATGGAGTAAATATTTACTTATTATTTTCCCTGCCAGGCCTGGTCCAGGGGCATTATAAAAAGGATGGATATGGATATCCAACAATTTGCTGTCCTTAAGAAGAAGAGTTTGGATTTGATATCCCGCTTTATCACCACCCGAAGGAGTCTCAAAGCGGCTAACATTCTCCTTTCCCTTCCTCCCCCATAACAAACACTCTGTGAGGTGAGTGGGGCTGAGAGACTTCAGAGAAGTGTGACTAGCCCAGCAGCTGCATGTGGAGGAGCGGGGAAGCGAACCCGGTTCCCCAGATTACGAATCTACCGCTCTTAACCACTACACCACACTGGCTCTCCTTAAGGGAAGAGAAGAAAATCTACAGCTCCCATCAGCACCAGGCAGCAGGGAGCTGTGGCCCAAAGCAGTTAGGGGCATCAGATAGAAGAGAAAATTAACAGAGCCACTTTGTCCCACAACATCAGCACAACATACCTGGAGCTAATTCAGAAGGTCCCTTTAAGGTTCCAGACATCTTGAAGCAAAGATTCAGAGACAACCAAAGTACGACTGTTCAGAAGAGTCTAGAACTCCCCAGGAGCAGCAAAACAAGATTTACAATGAGAAGAAAACTAGGTGGTTTGTTTCTCACCCGTGTCCACTAGATAGGCAAATGAGGACTACACTTGCTGGCTTCTCAGTTTTGATTTTCTAGCCTCGTAGCTGTTTTTCTCAAGTTACAGAAGAGACAGAGGCAACACTGTACCAGGCATTTAAGCCTGTGTCCAACTGGTGTCGTCTATCCATGAGAAATCAAAGATGGTTAGCAAATTATCTGAACCACACAAGGTGCTATTCACCACCGGCCCAGTGAGAGGGTACCTGCATCTAAGCTTCTTGAAGTGGGATTTATAGAGAAAAAAAGAGTCTGACACAAAAGAGGCACTCGGGTTTGCACAACAGGGAGTGCAGAGGAAGAAAGGGACAGAAACACAACAAGTTTTGTAGCCGTGATACAACGAGACCGCTGCTAAGATTTCAGTACTCAAAAGCAATCTCTGAACAAAAGAATGTTGTGGAACAAAGTAACTTCATTTCTAGTTGACCAAAGCAATTTCAACTAAAAAAAAGGAGTGCAGTGTGAGGAAAAGCCAAAACAGTTCTGTTTTTGAAAAATGTACCTGAAATCCCTTTGTATTCTAAGTATGTGATGTGACTTGCTACTTGAACTGTACAAAACAGTTCTCAGAATTAATTAAGCTGACAATCTTAGCATTCGTTTTGGAAAGCTTCCAGTCCCCATTTTTGCACAATGATGTTCTGAAAATGCACGCGGTGACATAGGCACACTTTGGTGAAGATTAATCCCTGAACAGGGATGCTTTGAATTTGGGTTGCGGGAGATCTCAGAATCATAGAATTGTAGAGTTGTAAGGGACCCTTAAAAGCAGAGACATCACCTTGCCAACAAAGGCCTGTATAGTTCAAGCTCTGGTTTTCCCAGTAGTGATGTATGGAAGTGAGAGCTGGACCATAAAGAAGGCTGATCGCCGAAGAATTGATGCTTTTGAGTTCTGGTGCTGGAGGAGACTCTTGAGAGTCCCATGGACTGCAAGAAGATCAAACCTCTCCATTCTGAAGGAAATCAGCCCCGAGTGCTCACTGGAAGGACAGATCATGAAGCTGAGGCTCCAAGACTTTGGCCACCTCATGAGAAGAGAAGACTCCCTGGAAAAGACCTTGATGTTGGGAAAGATGGAGAGCACGAGAAGGGGATGACAGAGGGCGAGATGGTGGGACAGTGTTCTCGAAGCTACCAGCATAAGTTTGACCAAACTGCAGAAGGCAGTGGAAGACAGGAGGGCCTGGTGTGCTCTGGTCCAGGGGGTCACAAAGAGCCGGACAAGACTAAACACCAACAACAAGGGACCCTGAGGGTCATCTAACCCAAGTCCCTGGAATGTAGGAATCTCAGCCAGATCATACATGACAGCAATTGCAAAGATGCCAACAACGTGTTAATTCCAGGACCCCTGCCCCCTGCTTGGGTGGGAACAATCCCAAGTCACATGGCAGAGCCTCAAAGTGCTAAACCCACTACAACAAGTTATTCTGCATTCCCCCCCCCCCCCAAGCTCAATCTGTGGGTCTGAGTGAGTGGATTACAGAAGTCTAAGTGGTGGTTGTGATGTTACTCACTTCTTTTGATCTCTTCCAGTTTTTCAGTGTATTTGGTCATACTGCTACCTACAAGAGAACATACACCCAATGATGCATCCCTTTCCCACCGAAGATGTGCGATTAATTCATTCTACAGCAATAGAAATGTTGGGGAAATGTTGGGAGAAATCTAAACTGTTACCAAGGCCTCACCTCACCTGTTTATTCTAAATTAATCCTATGCTCATAATCCTTAATGTGGATTAGTAGGGCTGGAAAATCATAGGCATCCAAAAATAGTTAATGCTAGGTCTGTGAGGCTTGAAATATATACCGTATTTTTTGCTCTATAAGACTCACTTTTTCCCTCCTAAAAAGTAAGGGGAAATGTGTGTGCGTCTTATGGAGTGAATGCAGTCTGTGCAGCTATCACAGAAGCCAGAACAGCAAGAGGGATTACTGCTTTCACTGTGCAGCAGCTGTTCTGGCTTCTGAGATTCAGAATATTTTTTTTCTTGTTTTCCTCCTCCAAAAACTAGGTGCGTCTTGTGGTCTGGTGCGTCTTATAGAGCGAAAAATACGGTATTTTATTTATTGCATTTTAGTCCTGCTCTTCTTCCAAGGAGCTCAGGGTGGCAAATGTGTTTTCACCTGTCCCATCTGACTCTTGCAACAATCCTCTTAAATAAGTAGGGCTGAAATGAAATAAAGAACCAACTTTTCTAATAATTCCACCCCTGATTGCCTCATGGCAATTCTTATTCCTCATAGGTGACCAAATACTTATGTTTACAAGCCTTCTCTAACACGATTATCAAATGTGCTGACTTTCTAATAGCTTGTACTAAGTTTACTCTGAGATCTATGTCACAAAAGCACATTATTACCTCATGATCTGACATCACAGCCCACAACCCTTGAAAGGTAACAACCTCCAGGATATAGGAAAAAAATTCCACGGATTGGACGTAGCAAGGTTTCTGTCTCACTTTTCTCTGATTTATACATTTCTATCCAAGCAGAGAGATGTTCACTTACCTGTGTCAAGGCGAGTTTTTACATGCTGGTATTTAGGATTCTGTGGGATCCTTTTGGTCAAAAACTGTTGTGTTTTTGAAAGAAAAAAAAGGAAAGAGAGAAACCTTCAGTATACACAACAGGTATCCCAAGTATGGAGTGAAGAACTGGAATGCCAGATGAGATGTGCACATAATTGTTGAAACAAGAGTGTAGAAAGAAAATTTGGGCAGTAGTGGTCCTAAACCCAAGAGCCAATATACTAAGATATGCAAAGAGGCAAATAGCATAAGACCACATTTTATCACAACACAAACTTTATTTCTTCCTCCAGCCTCTACCAACGCTACACATTTATTACCCCTACTCTAACAGATTTACTTCCACTTCATTCGCTGAGTTTAACCAAGGGGATCCTTTTTATTTATTTACAGTGGGTTACATACACTTCAGGTTACAGACACTTCAGGTTACAGACTCCGCTAACCCAGAAAAAGTACCTCGGGTTAAGAACTTTGCTTCAGGATGAAAACAGAAATTGTGCTCCGGTGGCGCGGTGGCAGCAGGAGGCCCCATTAGCTAAAGTGGTGATTCAAGTTAAGAACAGTTTCAGGTTAAGAATGGACCTCCAGAACGGATTAAGTACTTAACCCGAGGTACCACTGTACTAAATATGCCATCCATCCTTACTATAGTTTATTAAGCTGGTCCTTTCTCCTCCCCTTGGTCTGGGAGAAAGGAAAAACAAGTCTTATTATTGTAGGCCCACTCCACAATGTCCATGCGCTATGCAGGACTACAGGTCACAGTGATCCAATGTGACCCCCGAGACTCCCAGTGCACCTCAGGGAAATTAGGGTGAGGAGATGATCTAACAACCCAGCTGTCCTGTTGCTTCCAGTAATGCCAGACTGACACAGGGTAGTGGTTTTAACAGGCCCTCAGGAACAGCAGGGCCTTGTCTTCAGGCTGTGCACTGGGGAGTTAGCAAGTCTACTTTAACTAATCATAGTGAGCTTCATTCTTTTGAATAGGGGGCTTGAAGACTGCTGATCCTGGCTAGGTGGTGGTCAAACTACCACTCAGTCAGAGCAGCACTGGAAGGAACAGAGTGGCTGGGTTATTTGATCTCCTGGTTCCAAATGGACTCACGGCCTGCTAGGGAAAATAGATATCAGCACAGAACTGTAGACTGCCAGACAGCACACAGATATTGTGGCTTGAGCTCAGGCAATTACATGCCCTGGAAATGATTCTCTTCAGTTTGATTCCTATCAACTTTCATCAAAAGTGTAGGGCTGAAAAAAATAACCCAGATTCCTAGGAGCTAGCATAAAAGTTATTGGTGCCTGTCCAAAGAGGCACCCAGTAGCTTTGCAGCCTTGTTCACTTGTCCAACTGGCAATGCCGTATTATATACAACTGCCTCAAAGGTCCATTCACACGATCCTGTTAAAATGGCAATTATTGAATCAAATAAATTGTTTTAAACAACTCTCTCTCCTCCTCACAATGAGGTAGGCTGGCAAAGTATTTGTGTCATTGCTTTTCTCTTTCATGCACGCACACACACACACACACACACACACACCACACCACACCACACCATATCACCACAGGTTCCTACCCAAAACTCTGCAGCAGCACAGAGAAGCAAGAATTCTGATATACATTCACAACAGAGTTTTCCCCAGGCCTGCTTGGAGCTGCTAGAGATTGAACCAGTGATGTTCTGCATTCAAAGCATCATGTGCTCCACCAACGAGCTGCAGCCTCCCTTCTGAACAGAGTGTCACAACCAATCATTAATTTAGTTATGTCTGACAACATAACGAATGAAAGCAGTTGTTTGGGTAGAACAATATTTCAGCAGGACTTTGCCACCAGCCCACTGCCATCTCAGTCCTGACTCTCCAAAGTCACTGCAGAGTCAGGGAACCTGTGGCTTTCCAAATGATACTGGACTCCAACTCCCATCAGCACCAGCCAGTCTGGCCAATCAATGGTCAGGGATGGAGGGAGCTGTCTGGTCAATCAATGGTAAGGGATGCTGCCACCCTCCTTCTGACTTAAAAAAAAAATGTTTTGGAAAGGAAGTTCAGTCTGGCCAATCAGTGGCCAGGGATGGAGGGAGCAACATCTGGAGGGCCACAGCTTTCCAACCCAGAGTCACATGTCATTCATAAAGCAATTTCAACATCCGTCCATTAAATCACCAATATGAGGTGGAGAGAGCGCTCATTACAGAAACCATGCAGGGCAAAGGGAAACCCAAAGCCAAGACGAGAGCTCAGTTAAAAGGATGCAGCAATCATGTACTATGCGTTATGACTACCTACCCACCAACATGGTCAACCTAGTAAGCCTCCATCAATCACAGTGAGTTACAAGTATGATGTCTCTAGCCAGAGAAAATGACAGAGAAAATTCTTCCCCAGATCCTCGGCTGGAACTCAAACCCAGTCTCCCATATCCCACTGGCTCTCACATTCAGTTGGCATCACCAGGGTAACAGCAGGAAATTTAAACAGTACCATGATTTGGTACCTGCCTTCCACATCAGCATCAATATGAGAAAGCCAGAGCTTTCTTTCCGAAACCTGTTTTTTAAAAATCAGAATGAGGGTGGCGGCAGCAGCAGCAGCAGCAAATGTGCAACTCAGACACCTAAGACAAGATATTACAGCAGCCCTGCTGGATACAATAGGTCTAGCACCCTCCTTCCTGTACCAGCCAAGAGGATGCTTCTGAGAAGCTCGCAAGTTTGTCTCCTAGCAACTGCTCCTGGAAGGTATACTGCTTCTGACTGTGGAAGTTCCATACAGCCCGAGTGGCTAATGGCTACAAGAAGACCTCTCCCCTTCCGCAAATGTCTCTAGTCCCCTTTGGGAAGCCTAGGTTGAGGGAAACAACCCCCCCCGCCAACCCCCCAAAAAAACCATTTTTATTTTATCCTATTAAATTTGTATACTTTTCATCCGAAGCTCGAAGGCGGATTCACAGCATAAAAACACAACATAGAAACACAGGGAAAAAAGGAGAATAAGACAATAATAGACCCCCTCCCGCAATGAAAGAGTCTATGGTAGGGGCTCCCTAGGGACTCAAATCCAGGGCTTATTGGGAACCCAAAAAAAAGAAAGAGTGTGAAAAATCTTTGCCCCACCCCTTCCCCCCCAAAAAGTGTGGGGGGGTGAGAGCAGCCTCTTTGGGGAGCCCCCCCCCCCAAATTATAAAATCCAAGGTCGGCAGGTGACATTAATATGTGTGAGAGAGAAAAAAAGAAAGAAAGAAAGAAAGAAAGAAAGAAAGAAAGAAAGGCTACTCTTTTTTTCTTATGCAGGTCCAGTTTTGCTTGAGATACTAATAATAATAATAACAATAATAAATTTTATTTATACCCCACCCTTCCCAGCCAAGGCTGGGTTCAGGGCGGCTAACAAGCAAGAATAAAAACAAGTCGAATGAATATAACTTAAAAACAAGATTAAAATAGAACATTATTAATATTATTATTAGTAGTAGGTTGGTATTATATCATTTATTAAAATAATGCTATGGGTTAATAGAAACAGCAAAGAACCAAAGAATTAAAATGCAAGCTATGTAAAAATCCAACATTAAAACATTAAAACACAGAGGGGACCCCGCCTAAAATGAGGACCACAACTCCCCCCCCAAAAAAGGAGGGAGAGGCCCCCACCAAGGAGGGAGAAAGGGCGCCATAGCTGGGCTTCAGGAGGGGGGGGGTCGTCGGTGGGGGACCCCAAAAACGAAGGGCGACCCCCCCATACACAACACCCCGTTTTGGCTTCGTGAGGGGGGGGGAGCAGAGGGGCGACGGGGTCTCCCGGGGCTCCCCGCAGGGGCCGAGCCCTCACCTCAGGGTCCCCGATGCGCCTCCTCGCCGACATCCTGCCCAACTGTCAGCGTCGCCTTCCCACCGCCCCGCCCCCTCCCCTCGCGCCCGCCCCCGCGCCCCCTCGACCAATCCCCGCCTCTCCGGCCGGCGTGCCGCCGCCCCGATTGGCCCGCCTCTCGCCGCGCAGAGAGCCAATCAGCGCCCTCCCGCGCGCTCTCCCTCTTAAAATCCTTTGTGAGGGCTTTTTGGCGTGCGTTTAAAGTCCCGGCGCGTAGGCGCCGCGCGTGCGCACCGTAAAGAAAGAGGCGTCTGTGGTTACCGCGGCAACGCGAGGACGCCTCCGCGTGAGGTTGGATTGTGACGTCATGCACGCTACCGCTGGTGTCCTTCCGCCGAGGCTCTGAGATTAAAGAAGAGGGTCCTTTAGAGAAATAGTGCGGAGGATTTTGGGGGGCGGCCGGGCGAGGGGTGCTTCTGGTGCCTTGTCCGGCCGTGGGCTTCCAGCTGGGGTACTGGGTTGCGTCTGCCGGGAGCAGGATGTTAATCTACATAGGAAATACCACCCTCCTAGCTCAAGGGCCGCATTCCCCTCTGTGAAGGCTTCTGGGGGCCACATGCGAGTGGTTCTGTTGCTCTTCCTATCATGAAATTGCTTTTGCAGCGCTTATTTGAAAGGCATCCCTATTTCTTTGATGGAAGCGGCTTTGAGCCTGATTTTTGTGTGTGTGGAAAAGCAGCTTGCAAATAAAATGAATGCATATTATTATTCAATAAATGATTAAAGTTATTGTTTACTATGACATTAATTAAGGTCTGCTGGGTAGAGGCAAAGGGGGCAGAGAAGCTAATGCACATATACCTTTGGTTCTGAAAGGTTGTGACAGGAGAGCAGGCCATGTGTCAGGTAGATTCAAGGACAATCACTACAGAATCAAAATATTTTTTTATTTGCAGCATATGGATAGATAGCTTTTTAAAATGAGAGCAAGAGCAACAAGCAATTTGTTGTTGTTTAGTCGTGTCTGACTCTTCGTGACCCCCTGGACCAGAGCACGCCAGGCACTCCTGTCTTCCACTGCCTCCCGCAGTTTGGTCAAACTCATGTTCTTAGCTTCAAGAACACTGTCCAACCATCTCGTCCTCCGTCGTCCCCTTCTCCTTGTGCCCTCCATCTTTCCCAACATCAGGGTCTTTTCCAGGGAGTCTTCTCTTCTCCTGAGGTGGCCAAAGTCTTGGAGCCTCAGCTTCAGGATCTGTCCTTCCAGTGAGCACTCAGGGCTGATTTCCTTCAGAATGGAGAAGTTTGATCTACTTGCAGTCCATGGGACTCTCAAGAGTCTCCTCCAGCACCAGAATTCAAAAGCATCCATTCTTCGGCAAACTTTATGGTCCAGCTCTCACTTCCATACATCACTACTGGGAAAACCAGAGCTTTTACTATACGGACCTTTGTTGGCAAGGTAATGTCTCTGCTTTTTAAGATGCTGTCTAGGTTTGTCATTGCTTTTCTCCCAATGTTATGTACTGAGTTGAATAGGATCAGGCGTCTTTTAATTTCGTGACTGCTGTCACCATCTGCAGTGGAGCCCAAGAAAGTAAAACCTCTCACTGCCTCCATTTCCTCCCCTTCTATTTGCAACCCCCCCCCAAAAAAAAACCCCAACTAATAAAAACTTTGGGCGACTCAGCCGCGTCCCCAATGCAGCAAACCCGCTTCTCCCTGCGGGCCGCACTACCGCCTGCCCTCGCCAGGGGGCGCGGAAGGGTAAGCCTTCCCAGCCGCTCAAACGCAAGGGGCGTTTTGCCCAATAGCCGGTTCCCGAGAAGGGGGCGCGGCAATGGAGGCGCTGCTCAGGGCGCGCATGCGCTTTGGCCGTCCCCCGGCTCCAGAAGCCTTTTTCTTTCCGCGGGAGCGGCATGGGACGCGCCTGGCCGCAGCCCGGAGCGCAGGTGAGCGGAGAGCGCATGCGCGCCCTCTCTAGGGACCAGGAAGAGGGGCAGTGACCCCCACTTCTTCTCTTGGGGGGGGTCTGGGTTGGGGGGCAGGAGGAGCAATTGCTGGGTTTCTCCCTTCTTTGCAGCGCTGGGGCTCTTTTTGATGGAAATTTGGGAGAAAAGCAGGAGGGGCGTGTTTTATGGGTGCAGAATTCCTTGTTTATTTGCTTATTTATTGCATTTAGAAAAAGGCAGCCCTGTTTTAGGGAAGCTTTTAATATTAAATATTGCATTTTAATATATTTTTTCCAAATAATATATATTATTTTCAGTAAACCAACACAGTAAAGAAAGAAAAGATTAACAATAATAAAGGCCAACAAAAAAGAAAAGAAGCAAAAAGATACATACCACATATTACCACTTAATTAATTAAAATTAAGTACCATCCATCTTCATAAACATATTTGACTTCCTTGAATCTCTTCCATCCGAATTTCTTAGTTATTATATGTAGCAGTTTCCAATATCGGGGTTTCAAAAGGCCATATCATAGTCCTAATCATATTACATAACTTTCCTTATCGTACGTTTTCTTATTTATATATTTAATTCCCTTTTACTCCTAGGCCTAATTGTTTCTTTCAAGTGATTGCATATCTTTAATATTACAGTATTTATTCAAGTAGTCTTTAAATTTCACTGCACTGTTTTCTCGCTCTCTCCCCCCGTGTAAACACTGCCTTTCTCTTCTTTCTCTTCCCAGAATGAGAGAGTGGTGGCTTCAGGTGGGGCTTCTAGCCGTGCCCCTCATTGCTGTCTACCTGCACATCCCGCCCCCCAAGTTATCGCCGGCTCTGCAGTCATGGAGGTCGTCGGGAAGCTATTTCACCTTCCAAAACCAGAATATCTTCTACAGAGGTTTCCTCTCCTGTGTTTTACGTCCTTGTTTCCGAAATGCCTGGCCGGGTTTTCTGCGAAATGCTCAGTGCGGCTTGCAGTAAAGACGGCCTTGAAAATAGCCGTGAGGTTGTTCTGCGATTGCTTAAAAAAAGAGAGACAGACAGACACAAAAGGCAGCAGACAAATCGAAGGAAGCTTATTGACCTAAAATCGGCCGTTTTTAAAAGTGGCCGGCATTCAGTGAGAAACCTTCAGACTATGCTAACAAAAAGGGAAGCAAGGAAGGTAGATATCTAGCTAGCAGGTTTATTGATCGGTGCAAAGATTTGCATTGCACGATATTGGAAAAATAGAACCCTGCCTCCATTAACGGGGGACGGACGGACCGTTAATTGATCAGTAATAAGGATCATATGCAATCCACGGGAAGGGAAATTTATAGAAAGATGGAACTGGGAAAAGGTTGTGAAAGGCTACTTGGCCGTGATTCCTGCTTGCTTTTTGCTGGTTAATAAGAGTTAAAACTTAAGTGGAATTTTATTTTTGTCGTTAGATTTATTGCTCGCTTTTTTAGTGTGTGTGGCCACAATCAACCCAAAATGACTTACACACACACACACACACAGATATTAAAACCAGAAAAGAAAAGAAGGTGTTTAAAAATCCCACCTCCTCTAAAAGGTCCAAGATCATTAAAAGCCTAAGGCTTGATAGTTTTTACCTGGTGCCCGAAGATCTATGTATTAGGTTTATAAACTGGCCTCCAAGTTTAAAAAGTCGTACAGTGGATGCTTGGGTTGCGAACGTGATCCGTCCGTTGCATGTTCGCAACCCACAGTGTTCGCACCCCGCGTCTGCGCACGCTTGGGTTGCAATTTGGCACTTCTGCGCATGTGCAAAGCGTGATTTAGCGCTTCTGCGCATGCGCAGCCGCCAAAACCGTCCTGGTACTTCCGGGTCTCGGCGGTCCGTAACCTGAAAAAACTCAACCTGAAGCGGCTGTAACCCAAGGTATGACTGTAGATGGTTTTAACAGCCAAAGGCCTGGTTGAAGAGGAAAGTTTTTGCCTAGTGCCTAAAGATACATAGTGAAGGTGCTGGGCGAGTCTCCCTGGGGAGTGCATTCCACAAATGGGGAGCCACCCCAGAAAAGGCCCTGTTTTTGTGTTGCCGCCCTCATGGAGGACGCTCACAAAGGAGGGCCTCAGATGATGATCACAGAGTCCAGGACAGTCCTTGATAGACAATGATGGCACCCAGGAGAACCTCCCTGGAGAGAAAGTGCTTTCGGGATTGAATTCTGACAAGACAGAAGTACTGTTTTGGGGGGACAGGAGGCGGGCGGGTGTGGAGGACTCCCTGGTCCTGAATGGGGTAACTGCCCCTGAAGGACCAAGTACACAGCGTGGGAGTCATTCTGGACTCACAGCTGTCCATGGAGGCACAGGTCAGTTCTGTGTCCAGGGCAGCTGTCTACCAGCTCCATCTGGTATGCAGAATGAGACCCTCCCTGCCTGCGGACTGCCTCGCCAGAGTGGTGCATGCTCTGGTTATCTCCCGCTTGGACTACTGCAATGCGCTCTATGTGGGGCTACCTTTGAAGGTGACCCGGAAACTACAACTAATCCAGAATGTGGCAGCTAGACTGGTGGCTGGGAGCGGCCACAAAGACTGTACAACACCGGTCTTGAAAGATCTACATTGGCTCCCAGTACGTTTCTGAGCACAATTCAAAGTGTTGGTGCTGACCTTTAAAGCCCTAAACGGCCTGGGCCCAGTATACTTGAAGGAGCGTCTCCACCCCCATTGTTCTGCCCGGACCCAGGTCCAGTGCTGAAGGCCTTCTAGTGGTTCCCTCGCTGTGAGAAGCCAAGTTACAGGGAACCAGGCAGAGGGCCTTCTTGGTAGTGGCACCCGCCCTGTGGAACGCCCTCCCACCAGATGTCAAAGAGAACAACAACTACCAGACTTTTAGAAGACATCTGAAGGCAGCCCTGTTTAGGGAAGCTTTTAATGTTTAATAGAGCACTGTATTTGAATACTTTGTTGGAAGCCGCCCAGAGTTATTATTATTAGGGTGGGCCAGTGCCATAATGGATGTTCTGTTCTCTGCAGACGCCTCGGGCGCCGTTGGCAGTTCGGACATTGTGGTCCTCCTGCATGGCTTTCCAACCTCCAGCTACGACTGGTGCAAGGTGAGGCAGGCCCTGAGAGGCGTTGAAATTTTGGAGACCGGTTATAAAGGGAGCTCTCTGATAAGAGAGAGAGAGATGCCTCCTGATTTTCTTTTTTTTTAAATAATACATTTTATTAATTTTACATATAATCACAATATGTAACCTCGTATCCTCTTACTAAATCTTTTGGTTCAGCAGAGCCTAAATGATTTCCCTCCCTCCCACCGAATGGCTTCCAAAATTAAATTTTGCATTTTTGCATTTCACTTCCTCTCCCATTCTTGTTATATCATTACTTCAAATATTAAATTTACTCTACCTGAATAGGTAACTAATTCATCTCACAAATCTTCAGATAAGCCTGCTAATGATGTTAATTGCTTACAGTTGTCTTTCAAATATAATATAAATTTGCTCCAGTCTTTTTTTGGAATACTTGATCTCCCTCGTTCCGGATTCTTCCTGTCAGTTTCGCCAGTTCTGCAGAGACGCCTCCTGATTTTCACCTCTTCTCTCCCCTGCTGCAGATTTGGGAAGGGCTGACGCAGCGATTTAACCGAGTAATCGCCCTGGATTTTGTGGGGTTTGGCTTCAGCGACAAACCGGTAAGCAATCTCGGCGCAAGGGCTTCCGATAGGTGAGTGGGACGACCTGCCCGTCAGTCATGCGACACAATAAGGATGTTCTGTGTTTCCCCGCTCAAAAAAACTGTTCCTCATCCCTGAGGGTTAAGCATTATCTGCTTGTAATAGCAGGGGTCAGCAAAGTTTTTCAGCAGGGGGCCGGTCCACTGTCCCTCAGACATTTGGGGGGGGCGGAATATATTTTGAAAAATAATAATGAACAAATTCCTATGCCCCACAAATAACCCAGAGATGCATTTTAAATAAAAGCACACATTCTACTCATGTAAAAACACGCTGCTTCCCGGACCGTCCGCGGGTCGGATTGAGAAGGTGATTGGGCTGGATCCGGCCCCCGGGCCTTGGTTTGCCTACCCATGGCTTGTATGAATGGAGAGGTGTGCAGCTGGGCTCTCCGTTTACAGTCATACCTCGGATTACAGACTCTTCAGGTTGCTTTTTTTTTGGGTAAAGGTAAAGGGACCCCTGACCATTAGGTCCAGTCATGGCCGACTCTGTGGTTTTGCGCTCATCTCGCTTTACTGGCCGAGGGAGCCGGCGTACAGCTTCTGGGTCATGTGGCCAGCAGGACTAAGCCGCTTCTGGCGAACCAGAGCAGCGCATGGAAACGCCGTTTACCTTCCCGCTGGAGTGGTACCTATTTATCTACTTGCACTTTGCTGTGCTTTCGAACTGCTAGGTTGGCAGGAGCAGGGACCGAGGAATGGGAGCTCACCCCATGGCGGGGATTCGAACCGCCGACCTTCTGATCGGCAGGTCCTAGGCTCTGTGGTTTAACCCACAGCGCCAGAGTGCTGAAACCCGGAAGTACCGAAATGGATTACCTCCGGGTTTCGGCGGTTGCGCATGCGCAGAAGCGCTAAATCACGCTTTGCACATGCGCAGAAGCGCTGAATCGCAACCGACGTGTGCTGCGAATGTGCATCCCGCACGGATCACGTTTGCAACCGAGCGTCCGCTGTACTTCCCAAACAGAGGCCGCATCAGTACTCCATCTTTGAGCAAGCCAGCATTGTGGAAGGGCTTCTGGACCACTTGGGCCTTTTGAACCAGCGGGTCAACCTCCTCTCGCATGACTACGGGGACACCGTTGCGCAGGAGCTTCTCCACAGGTGAGTGGAAGCCGCGACGCTTCTGCGTTTTCACCGGCGCCCTTTAACAGCTTGCTTCGTTATTTCCTTGCATTCACCGTATTTTTGCTCTATAAGACACACCTGACCATAGGACGCACCTAGTTTTAGAGGAGAACAAGGGGAAAAACAATTCTCTCCCTCTCTGCGCAGTGCCCCTTCAGCGAACCAGCAGGAGAAACGGAGCCCCTTCCATTTCTCCTCCCGCTTCGCTAAAGGGGCGCTGCGCAGAGAGGGAAAACTGTGCAGCGCCTCTCCAGCGAAGCAAAGTTAAAACAGCAAGATGGATGGCTGCGCACCGATCCCTCTCGCTCTCCTGGCTTCAGCGATAGCTGCACAGCCTGCATTCGCTCCATAAGACGCACACACATTTCCCCTTACTTTTTAGGAGGGAAGAAGTGAGTTATAGAGCGAAAATGCAGTATATGGCTGCCCTTTGAGGCTCCCCGAGCCGCTTTCAGAATTCATTTCTACCCCAGAGAGGATAGACTGGTTCCCTCCATCTGCCGACGGGCAAATACCTTCCTAGGAAACTTGCGCTCAGGTGTGGTTCTGACCGCTGGGCTGCCACCAGGGCAAACTCTTAATTGCTGGTTCTGAATGTGCTTGGATGTATTTTAATTACTGTTTCTAACGAGTTTGTTTTCGTATTTTGTGTCGTCATTCTTAAATGCCACGAGCCGCCT
The DNA here is from genome assembly GCF_964188305.1 of Podarcis bocagei. Lineage (NCBI taxonomy): Eukaryota > Metazoa > Chordata > Lepidosauria > Squamata > Lacertidae > Podarcis > Podarcis bocagei. The sequence goes on from NC_138135.1 coordinate 7,970,678, forward strand.
TGGAATTCCTGGGGAGAAAGTTGTGGCATAAAGACGTTAACTTTTCATAACATTAACATTAACTTTTCTCTTCACCCACCCAGTTTTATTTTTATTTAATTTTTTATCCGTTTTTCTTTTTCCTTCATTAGACACATCTCAAATTCTTAACATTTACTATATATTCCTCCCTCCCTCCCCTCCTAGGCTTCCCCCAACTTCCATTTCTGGTTTGTTTCTATTTTCACCCATTTTGCTATCTCTCAACAGAAAAAGTTATTAATAACATAGCATTAAGCCCAAAAACATAAAAGTAACAGTAATTACACCATCATATTTCACTATCTTCTAAACATTTAAAGCAGATTATATTTGCAGAAATCTAAAGCATGTTATATTTGCAGAAACAAAGAAATGCCAATAGACTTGATAGCAGGATTTAAATAAACATTCACATTATTAGCATTAGAAAATGAACCCACACAGTTTTAGCGGTCTTCCCTGCACCCGTCTGATGTAGCTGTTTGCAAAGAAGAGGCTTGTGGTTTGGGGTGGAGTTGTCGGCGCCATGAAACCTGCCCCCAGGTGCAGAGATCAGCCCACTATTTACAGCCCACTATTGAGGTTGAATCCTGACAAGACAGAAGTACTGTTCTTGGGGGACAGGAGGCGGGCAGGTGTGGAGAACTCCCTGGCCCTGAATGGGGCAACTGTGCCCCTGAAGGACCAGGTGCGCAGCCTGGGAGTCATTTGGGACACACATCTGTCCATGGAGGCACAGGTCAGTTCTGTGTCCAGGGCAGCTGTCTACCAGCTCCATCTGGTACGCAGGATGAGACCCTCCCTGCCCGCAGACTGTCTTGCCAGAGTGGTGCATGCTCTAGTTATCTTCCGCTTGGACTACTGCAATGCGCTCTGTGTGGGGCTATCTTTGAATGTGACCCGGAAACTACACTTAATCCAGAATGCGGCAGCTAGACTGGTGACTGGGAGCGGCCGCCAAGGCCACATAACACCGGTCCTGAAAGACCTGCATTGGCTCCCAGTACGTTTCCTAGCACAATTCAAAGTGTTGGTGCTGACCGTTAAAGCTCTAAACGGCCTCAGCCCAGTATACCTGAAGGAGCATCTCCACCTCCATCGTTCTGCCTGGACACTGAGATCCAGCGCCGAGGGCCTTTTGGCGGTTCCCTCATTGCGAGAAGTGAGGTTACAGGGAACCAGGCAGAGGGCCTTCTCGGTAGTGGCACCCGCCCTGTGGAATGCCCTCCCTTCGGATGTGAAGGAAATAAAGACATCTGAAGGCAGCCCTGTCTAGGGAAGTTTTTAATATTTAATGCTGTATTATTTTTAACACTCGATTGGGAGCCGCCCAGAGTGGTTGGGGAAACTCAGCCAGATGGGTGGGGTATAAATAATAAATTATTATTGTTATTATTATTATTATTATTATTATTATTAAGCTGTTCCTACAGAGGTATCTGTGAAATAATACCTTTGAGGGCTTGCCTGAAAGTGTCTTGTTACTTATTGCATTCTAGTCCACCTTTTTCTCCAGTCAGTCCTCACAACAACCTTGTGAGGTTAGGCTGAGAGGTGGTGACTGCCCCAAGGCCACCCAGTGAGCAGAGGTTTGAACCCCAGGCCCTAGTCCAGCGCTCTAACCATTGCACCGCGCTGCCACAAGAAGAGGTGTGGCTCTGCCCTGACTCCGCTCCGCCTTAGCCTCTTCTTTGTCCTCAGGTATGAGCACAATACGACGGGAAGTGTCCTCATCAACAGCCTGTGCCTGTCAAATGGAGGTAAGGCTTTCATTGCAAAGAACGTCCTCCATATTCTTATTGTGATTACAGTACCCTGGTTCTCAAACGCCTTGGCAACTTAGAACCCAAACATGCAAACCCGGAAGTACCGTATGTTTCGCTCCATAAGACGCACCTGACCATAAGACACACCTAGTTTTTAGAGGAGGAAAACAAGAAAAAAAATATTTTGAACGAAACAGTGGATGTATGATTTTTGTGGTTCATGCTGTGGCCACAGACATGTGATTTGACCGTGAGTTTGGGGTAGCCCAATGCAAAAATCCTGAGGATCCAGGTTTTTGTGCCACGCAACAGTGGGTGCGTGATTTTTTTGGTGCAGGCTGTAGCCATGGACATGCTATGTGATCTGATGGTGAATTTGGGGTGACCCAATGCAAAAATCTTGAGGATCCATGAGCTTTTACCTTCCTCCTTCCAGGCAGCCTCCTTTATTGCTAGCGTCCCTTATCTCGTTCCCGATCGGCAAATGATCAGCGGCTTCGTTTCAACACCCCCTTTCCTCTTTCTTAAAAAAAAAAAAGCACAATCTGCTTTTTGCCCCTGGGCAATTCGGCTCCAGGGACCACACATTCACTCCGTAAGATGCACAGACATTTTCCCTTCCTTTTTAGGAAGAAAAAGGTGTGTCTTATGGTGCAAAAAATACGGTAAGTGTTCTGGTTTGTGAACTGTTTTCGGAAGCTGAACGTGCTCCGTTTTGAGTGTTACGCTGAGGTCTGTCTGTTTTTGCTATTTTGCATTTTTGTGGCTCTTTTTGTTTTGTGTGGAACCCAGTTCAGCTCCTGACGGATTGATTGTGTGACTGCAGTACATCGTTTGTTGCTTTCATTTTATGGATTCGTGGTCTCGTTAGATAGTTAAGTCCATGTTAAATTGCTGTTTTAGGGGTTTGTTTTTAAAAGTTTGGAACGGATTAATCCGTTTTGCATTACTTTCTATGGGGAAGTGCGCCTTGGTTTTGGAACGCTTTGGTTTTGGAACGGACTTCCAGAACGGATTAAGTTTGAGAACCAAGGTACTACTTGAAGCCTTGGGCTTGAGTTTCTGCTGAGCTCCTAAATGTGACCAGCAGTAGGTTTGTGGGTAAAAGTTGCTTTCATGCCATAAAGAATTTGTGCATAAGAAGAGGTTGCTGCCCAATGGCCCATCTGGCCTAGCCTCCAACCAGGGGAAAACTTTATAAAACAAAATGCCTTACAAAGAAAAGAGAGTGATAAGGAGAAAATGGGACTGCTGGACGAAATAAAGAAAAAGGAAAATGAATTGATTCAACAACCAAATAATGAAAAAATTAAAAAGGAAATTAGGCTATTACAGGTAGAATATACACTGAAAATAGAACAAGTGTAAACTAGAGGATGGAGAATTCGTTCACATGTGGTGGACATGTGAAAAAATGGGGGGGGGAATGGAACATGATATATAACGAAATGAAAAATCTCTTTAAATATACCTTCCCAAAGAAACCAGAGGCTTTTTTTTACTAGGGATAATAGGAGGTGAATTAAGAAAAGGAGATTGTAAATTATTCTTTTACGCCATGACTGCCGCCAGGATTCTTGTGGTCCAAAAATGGAAAACCCAGGAGATTCCAACTGTAATGGAGTCGCAGACGAAATTGTTTGAATATATAGAATTGGCGAAAATGCCTTAGATAATTCGATACCAAAAAGTAACAAAGTTTGAAGAGGAGTGGAGTAAATTTGTTGAGTACCTATGGAATAACTGTAGAAGTCTAAAAACTGTAGCAGGGCCAATATAAATCTTGTGACGTGGATGGAGTGTAAATAAGAATCTGTAACAGAGGATGTGAATTATGAAAACCGAAGCAGGAATGAAAGGAAGTCCGGGTGCGAAAGTGCGCAGGGCAAATAAGAAGATACAAAAATGTTGAATGTAAAAGATTATGTTTTATTTAATTTTGTTTTGTTGTTGAAAATCAAAAGCATTATAGAAAAAAGAAAGAAAATAGAACAAGAATTTGATTTGAGTGCGAGAGTGACTCTCTCCTCCTGTTTCCTGCAGGTATTTTCCCAGAAACTCACCACCCCAGATTAATCCAAACGGTAAGCACCTTTGCTCTTGCAGAAAAACACTGAGCTTCTATGAATAGAATTGTTCCATTATTCACTTACAGTGGTGCCCCGCAAGACGAATGCCTCGCAAGACGGAAAACTCGCTAGACGAAAGAGTTTTCCGTTTTGGAGGTGCTTCGCAAAACGAATTTCCTATGGGCTTGCTTCGCAAGACGACAATGTCTTGCGAGTTCCTGCGGGGGTTTTTCCCCTCCCCCCCTTTTTCTAAGCTGCTAAGCCACTTATCAGCTGATCCGATCAGCAGATAAGCCGCTAAAAGCCGCTAATAGCGCTAATCCGCTAATCCTTCAATGGGCTTGCTTCGCAAGACGGAAAAACCGCTAGACGGAGAGAATCACAGAACGGATTCTTTTCGTCTTGCGAGGCACCACTGTATTACATTTCTATGATCCCCTTCATGCAAGGATCACGGGGCGGTTCACAATATAAAAGCACAAAAATACATACCTTACCAACAAGCAAAAGCAATTCCCATCCACCATTTGAAAAGGCCATAGATTTAATTTGCCAAAGGCCTAGTTGAAGAAGAACGTTTCTGCCCGGAGCCTAAAGATGTATAATGAAGGCGCCAGTTAAATCTCCCTGGGGATAGCATTCCAGAAACATTATCATTATTATTATTTACTAAACTTAATTAAGTTCATTTAATTAACCAAAGGCCTGGGAGAAGAGGGATATTTTTGCCTGGCTCCTAAAGATATGCAATGAAGGGGTCAGGAGAGCCTCTGTGGGGAGAGCCAATTCCACAGATGGGGAAGCCACCACAGAAAAGGCCCCGTTCTTGTGTTCCTGCCCTCTGGACTTCACGGAGGACGCTAATAATAATAAATAATAACAATAATAATATTTTATTATTTATACCCTTCCCATCTGGCTGGGACCTGAAGGAGGACCTCAGATGATGAGCTCAGAGTCTGTCTCAGTTTATATGGTGAGAGGCGGTCCTTGCGGTATTGTGGTCCTGAGCAATTTTAAGGCTTTATAGGCCAAAACCAGCTCTATTGAATTGGGCCCAGGAACTTAATTTGCAGCCAGCGAAGCTGTGCTTTCTGGGGCTGTTGGATTTGTAGTCCTAAAACAATTAAACAGTGATTGATTTTTCCTTTTCCTTTAAAGATTCTCAAAGATGGCGGCCTGCTTTCACCCATTATCACCCGGTTATCAAATTACTTCTTCTTTGCCAGAGGGTGAGTTGGTATTCTGAATCCTTGAATTCATACACACACACACACACACACACACACACACAGTTTTTTAACATAGCATTTTCATCAATTATTAAACATACTTTTATAGCTTAAACAATTTTTTACGACTTCCATCAATCATATCTGAAAATTTTCCAATCTTTTCACTTAATTTACATTTCTTACTTTCACTATTACCTTAAATAATGTCTCTCTTCTTTCTCTTCTTTGCAATATTTCATATATTTCTCCTTACAAAACTTCTTGTAGTCCTACCAATGTAATTTGTTGATGACAGTTGCTCTTCAAATAGTTCGTATATTTCTTCTGTAAACCTCTGGCCCTGCAGATTTCGAAACCTTGCTGTCATTTTATCCAATTCTGTGTAGTCCATTAATTTTGTCTGCCATTCTTCTTTCGTCGGAATCCTTGAATTCTTGCCCTTTGAAAACAGGAGGTCTCAAATGCTATTATTCCTTATGAGAAGAGGGAAAGAGAATGTACTTGTTTTTCAAAGGATGCTGTATGGTTTTGGAAACCTGGGAGGGTGTTTAGTGCAATCTAAATTTGAGCAGATTCTCTTCCTTGATAGTCCACCCCCTTCTTCTTTCAAATCTTCCAGACTTGCGGCTGTCTTCGGCCCATATACCCAGCCTTCAGACGCTGAATACTGGGACATGTGGACAGCCGTCCGAACAAACGACGGCAACCTTGTGATTGACAGGTAAGGCCACCATGGAAAAAACAGAATGATAGTGGACACCGGGTTGCGTTTGGGGTCTACTGTGGAACCAGGCAAGCTGTAAGCGAGGAGTGGACATTATAGTCCATGAATCAGCTGTGGTCTCTGAAATAGGGCCAGTTTATTTTTTATTTAGGGATGTGGGTGGCGCTATGGTCTAAACCACTGAGCCCAGGACTTGCCGATCAGAAGGTCGGCGGTTTGAATCCCCGCGACGGGGTGAGCTCCCGTTGCTCGGTCCCTGCTCCTGCCAACCTAGCAGTTCGAAAGCATGTCAAAGTGCAAAGATAAATAGGTACTGCTCTGGTGGGAAGGTAAATGGCGTTTCCGTGCGCTGCTCTGGTTCGCCAGAAGCGGCTTAGTCATGCTGGCCACATGACCCGGAAGCTGTACACCAGCTCCCTCGGCCAATAAAGTGAGATGAGCGCCGCAACCCCAGAGTCGGACACAACTGGACCTAATGGTCAGGGGTCCCTTTACCTTTTTACTATTTTTTATTTCAGTTTTTAACAAATTACCATATTCTACATTAAGAGAGAGACAGTGCGCAAAGGGGTGTGAAAAGAAGGGAGATGTAAAAGTAAAGCTTAATTGTGCAAATATTTGCCTTCTGGACCGCTGGACCCACAATTAGTCTCGTCCACATGAAGGGGAATTCCTAACCCTGGAGATAGATTTCAAGAGTATTTCAAAACCGCCCGTCGCCTGCAGAGATGAGGCATTTATGCTGCTCTGTCGTTAGATATTCCTGCATTCTGAGGCAGCACATTCTGTAGAGCCATCCTTATGCCAGACAATTGTGATATATTGGTATATCGCTTGTAGGTTTCGGGAGGAAAAAGCTCTTCCTTTGCAGCTAACAGCTCACTCCTACCCAGAAGTTAAGTCCCAGCGAGTTGACTTTGGAAGTTGCAGGCTTAGGTCTGTGGTTGCCAAACTTGGCCCTCCAGCTGTTTTTGGACTACAACTCCCATCATCCCTAGCTAACAGGGATGATGGGAATTGTAGTCCCAAAGCTGGAGGACCAAGTTAGGGAAGCTTTTAATGTTTAATAGGTTATTGTATTTTAGCGTTTTGTTGGAAGCCGCCTAGAGTGGCTGGGGAAACCCAGCCAGATGGGCGGGGTATAAATAATAAATTATTATTATTATTATTATTATTATTATTATTATTATTATTATTATTATTATTATGGCCACCGCTGCCTTAGGTCACCATTTGCCAACCTGGTGCCTCCAGAGGCTTTGGACTACATCCACTGTGGGCACCAGGTTGGCAAAGAGCTTTTTGTTAAGGCGCTTGGGAGACCGAGAGAATTTAACACTTGCCGCGCCGGCGGTGGGGCTCAATATTGCCCCTTGCAATCGACGTGGAGCCCTGTTTACCTTGGGGAAAGCAGGATCCATTCTTCCTGGTGCAATGAAAGCATCCTGAGTCTCATGTTTACCTGGCAGAGAATCGGCTTCCTCTCGACTCCGATCTTCCTTTCAGGGCCTCGCAGGAGGTCTGGCACCTGGGCTATCCTGTTTCAGCGCCTGGGCTGCTGCTTTGTGTTGGATGAGCAAGCTTGCCGGGTTAGTGTTACCGTCACCTGAATTAACCTGGAGTGTTGAGCTCAAGGTTCGGGTGGAGAGCCTGCTGCCAGCTGAGGAGTTCTCCAAGTCCCGCCACCCCTGAAATGCAGGGCACCCCCCAGCATAGTCGCCCAGGATGCCCACTTACCCCCCTCCAAAGCTGCGCATGCTGGACGCTCCAAGATCACTGCTCCTTGCTGAGATTTCTGTTCACAGCTCTGCATTCAACGGAAAAGTCTTAGCTTGCTGTGCTTTGCTTGCAGGGTTCATTATCTGGTACCTTCATGTCAGGTTGGATGCCTGAGACTGGGGGAAGCCAATCATCTAAACCAGGGGTCAGCAAACGTTTTCCACAGGGGGCCAGCCCACTGTCCCTCAGACCTTGTGGGGGGGGTGGACTATACAGTGGACGCTCGGGTTGCGGTACCTATTTATCTACTTGCACTTTGAGGTACTTTCAAACTGCTAGGTTGGCAGGAGCAGGGACCGAGCAACGGGAGCTCACCCCGTCGCGGGGATTCGAACCACCGACCTTCCGATCGGCAAGTCCTAGGCTCTGTGGTTTAGACCACAGCGCCACCCGCGTCCCTAAATCTAAGTGTTCGTACCCTGCAAAACACCCGTTTAATAAAATATTAAAAGTTTTTAATATTTGATGCTGTCTTGTTTTTAACACTTGATTGGAAGCCGCCCAGAGTGGCTGGGGAGACTCAGCCAGATGGGCGGGGTATAAATAATAAATTATTATTATTATTATTATTATTTATTTATTATTAATTTATTGTCTTTATTCACTTGTATAAGGTGAGATTATGCCTAGGGCTGGGCGATACCTGCTTTTTAGTATTGCAATATATCACCAGCTAAGCACTGCAGTATACCGATATATCATGATATCTGGCATAAGGATGATTCCACGGTTTTCCCTGCAACGTGATGATTGCTGGCACCTTCTCTTGGGATTTGTTCCCCCAAGAGCTGAGCAGGCAGAGTTTACAGGGATTGCAGGAATCGAGAGAAGCCTTGGCTGGCTTCACGGCTTCCCCCACACTGTGATCACGGATATGGACTCCAAACTGGTTTTGGACGATATATCGCCCAGCTCTAATTATGACGTAGCCGTATGGAACCTCAGCTGAAAACTGCCTGGTTTTGGGGCTCATCACAGAGATGGCTCTGTCTTAGAAAAGTGCTTTACACAAAGCCCAGCTCAGTATTCGCAGCACTGACAAAACCTTTAGGATTTCGATGAGGCATTTCCCCCCAGCCCTAAGTGGAGATCCCTTTGGGGACTGAACCAGGGAGGTGCTCAACTAGAGTTTCAGACCTTCCCCCAAACGGACAGCGGCTGCCTCTGAGCCACCCGAGGCTCCTGCCAAGTGCTTGGAATCGGTCTCCATGGATGAATTTTGTTCTTCAGCCTTTTGCAGTACATCAACCAACGGAAAAAGCACAGGAACCGCTGGGTAGGAGCTCTGCAATCCACGTCTGTTCCCCGTGAGTAGGAAACGGCAAAGGCTGCAATTGTGTCTTGGGCTGTACGGAAGAGCCAAGATTAATTCTGCTGCTTTTGGGTTGGTGGGGTGGCCTGTGCCCTGGAAGTTGACAAAGATGCTCTTCTTCCTCTCTTGCAGTACATCTGATTTATGGGCCTCTGGACCCGGTGAATCCACACCCAGAGTTCCTTCAGCTCTACAAGTAAGCTTATTGTGAGGGGCCACAGTTGTACCATGTAATTCCCTGGGGCTATTTCATCAAGATACAGTGGTACCCCGCAAGACGAACGCCTCGGAAGACGAAAAACTTGCTAGACGAAGGAGTTTTTCGTTTTCTTAGCTGCTTCGCAAGACGCATTTCCCTATGGGCTTGCTTCGCAAAACGAAGCTTGCCCCGCAAGATCCGGGGATAGCGGGGAAGCGCAGCGCGTCTTCTCCGCTGTCCCCGGACCTCTTTTGAAGCAAGGGGCGGCGGGGAGAAGATCGCTTCTCCCCGTTGCCAGCCCCGCAATCTCCGGGGACAGAGGGGAAGGCGCGCGCCTTCCCCTCTCTCCCCGGACCCCTTTTGAACCAAGGTGCGGCAACGGGGAGAAGCGATCTTCTCCCCTCCGCCCCTTGCTTTAAACAGGTCCGGGGACAGAGGGGAAGGCGCGCGGCGCTTCCCCTCTGTCCCCGGACGGTCTCCACAGGAACGCATTGATTGATTTTCAATGCATTCCTATGGGAAACCGTGCTTCGCAAGACGAAAAACTCGCAAGAAGAAAAAACTTGCGGAACGAATTAATTTCGTCTTGCGAGGCACCACTGTATCGGTCTGAAACAAAATGAAGCCTTTGAGCACTAGTGAGGATTTCCAAATACATACTGGAGGTTGCTGCCTTTTCTCTTTACATTTTAACCAGGACATAAGGCAGAAGTTCAACACGTGCATCTGCCCCCTGCATTGCCTGCTGGGAAAAGCAGCCTCTGTTGAATGCCTGCCTGCCTGTTAAGTACGTAGCTTGTTTGTTTGATTTGCTTTTTTAATATTTCTATGCCTCTTCACTCAGATGAATCCCTGCTTACAGTGGTCTCCTAAGTAAATTAAAAATTTCCCCCGTTCTTTTCTAAAGTTTTTGTCCTCTTGGTTCCTGAGCTTCCCAGTCAGCTTTGCCATTTTAGCGTAACCCAACACCTTGGTTTGCTATTCCTTCCTGGCAGGGACTCTTCTTTCCATTTCTGGGCCAATAGCATCCGTGCAGCTGTTGTCGCATACATAAAAAGTCTTTTCTGCTCCTTTGGAATGTCGGTACCTACAATTTCTAATAAAAACTGCTTTTTTAAAACAAATTTCTAATAAAAAACCTGCTTTTTTTAAACAAAAAACCTGCTTTTTTAAAACAAATTTCTAATAAAAAAACCTCCTTTTTTAAACAAAAAAATGCTGTTTAAAACATTTTTTTCAGTTCATAATATAACATCTCCTAGAAAGCTTTTATTACCTTACACGGCCACCACATATGATAAACGGTACCTTCTTTCTCTTTACTTCCAGCAGGTATTTGTACTTTGTACATTTTTCATAACTCGTCAAAAAAAAGAAAACACTTTTTAAACCCGGCTTGACATCCTAGGAAGCTGCCTTATACGGATCAGAAGAGAAGCTTAATTCCGCTTTCTTCCTTTGTTCCCTGTAGCAGTTGCGGGGTGTTCTAAAGAGCTCTTTCTTGCTACTTCCCCCACAGGCAAGTGCTCCCCATGTCGACGGTTTCTGTGCTAGACGACCACATCAGCCACTACCCACAGCTGGAGGACCCTCTCGGCTTCCTGAACTCCTACCTGAACTTCATCAACTCCTTCTGAGCAGGAAGAGCGGGAGAACCGATTCTCCGCTCTCAAGAGGCGTTCTTTCGTTCAAGAGGGCTAAATTGTGGGCTCTCTGCCTCCGTACAAAGAGCAGGAAACCAGTTTCTCCCTTGGCGACTGAAGCAATAAGACTCCTGGCTAGTCACCAGTGGCTGGCATGGAGAGACAAAAGTGATTTCCTTTTACGCTCAGCTGCTGGTCCTTCCTCCGTGTTGTTTAAGGAGAGAAGGAATGGCTCTGAGGGGCTAGACTGAGCCATACAAACAGGTGCATAATTTCTCTGCATCCGTGTCTTGCTTCTTTCGAAGATGGCAGGGACGTTCCCTGGGTTCTGGAAGGGGGAGAGGTCCTGTTTCTTGCACGGCTTGTTTACTTCCTTGCCGGGAGGCGAGCAGAGAGGAAGGGTGGACTGAATCGTGGCTACGGTCACAGCCACGCCGTGCATCTAAAGCACATGGCTTCCTCCCAAGTATTCTGGGAACTGTAGTTCACCCCTCGCAGAGATGTTCACTTCGCCCTTAAACTACGGTGTGGTGATCACACAGTTGTTAAAAGTGAACCAAAAACAGTTTATTTTACAAACATTAACAAGTTTAGGGTTCTCAGATAATATTCCTGTCGATATCTTAACTTTAGTTTCTTTACTGGCCTATACCTTCTGACTGATTATCTCAACTGTTTGACTGGCTCCTCTTAACAAATTCTCTCCCTCTCTCACACCAGACTAGCCCAACCCAGACTTCTCTTCTCTATCTCTTCTAAATCCAGACTATCTTCTCAACCACCTTAACTCTCCCTCCCCCCAAAAAAACTCTGTGCTTAAAACCTTCAAAGGTAAAGGGTAAAGGGACAACTGACCATTAGGTCGTCGCGGACTCTGGGGTTGCGGCGCTCATCTCGCTTTATTGGCCGAGGGAGCCGGCGTACAGCTTCCGGGTCATGTGGCCAGCATGACTAAGCCGCCTCTGGCGAACCAGAGCAGCGCACGGAAACGCCATTTACCTTCCCGCCAGAGTGGTACCTATTTATCTGCTTGCACTTTGACCTGCTTTCGAACTGCTAGGTTAACCTTATACACAGTTAACTCTGCCCCTTGGGTTCCCATTGGTTAATCATTTTACAATTAGTTAACCCTTTCCTTGTGAACCCAGTACAGTGGTACCTCGGGTTACATACGCTTCAGGTTACAGACTCCACTAACCCAGAAATAGTACCTCGGATTAAGAACTTTGCTTCAGGATGAGAACAGAAATCGTGCTCCGGCGGCACAGCGGCAGCAGGAGGCCCCATTAGCTAAAGTGGTGCTTCAGGTTAAGAACAGTTTCAGGTTAAGAACAGACCTCCGAAACGAATTAAGTTCTTAACCCGAGGTACCACTGTATGTCACACACCTAGGAGGGCAAACGCCACATATGGTCCACAGTATTCTTTGAGGTGTGATCTTATATGGCTTCTTGTGAGGGACAGTTCTACTGTTTTGTTCATGGTCCACAGGGTGGGTGGGTGTCACATAGGGGATTCTGGGTTGCTCCTGGTCTACTGCCCGTGATCCTTTCCATGTCCATCATGGAAAAAGACCTCTTGCTAATAGCAGGGAGGAGGGACTCCGAGGCCTGCTTCCACCCTATAGTCTCAAGCTTGGTATGCGAGATGGATTCTTTAAGCTCCACTGGGAAATGTTTAGGACACCGTATGGGCCCGATAGATCAGGCCAATGGCCTATCTAGTCCGGTATCCTCTTCTCACAGCGGCCAACCTGTGGGAAACCTGTGAGCAGCACCCGAGCAACTATCCTTCCTGTGATTTCCAGCAACTGGTATGCAAACAGGTATTCAGGACTCCCTGGTGCTGAATGGGGTAACTGTGCCCCTGAAGGACCAGGTGCGCAGCCTGGGAGTCATTTTGGACTCACAGCTGTCCATGGAGGCGCAGGTCAGTTCTGTGTCCAGGGCAGCTGTCTACCAGCTCCATCTGATACACAGGATGAGACCCTCCCTGCCCGCAGACTGTCTCGCCAGAGTGGTGCAAGCTCTGGTTATCTCCTGCTTGGACTACTGCAATGTGCTCTATGTGGGACTACCTTTGAAGGTGACCTGGAAACTACAATTAATCCAGAATGCAGCAGCTAGACTGGTGACTGGGAGCAGCTGCCGAGACCATATAACACCTGTCTTGAAAGACCTACATTGGCTCCCAGTATGTTTCCGAGCACAATTCAAAGCGTTGGTGCTGACCTTTAAAGCCCTAAACGGCCTCAGCCCAGTATATCTGAAGGAGCGTCTCCACCCCCATCGTCCAGCCCAGACACTGAGATCCAGCGCCGAGGGCCTTCTGGCAGTTCCCTCCCTGCGAGAAGTGAGGTTACAGGGAACCAGGCAGAGGGCCTTCTCGGTGGTGGCGCCCTAAAGAGAACAACTACCGCCAGACTTTTAGAAGACATCTGAAGGCAGCCCTCTTTAGGGAAGCTTTTAATACTGGATGAATCATTGCATTTTAATATTCTGCTGGAAGCCACCCAGAGTGGCTGGGGAAGCCCAGCCAGATGGGCGGGGTATAAATACTAAATTATTATTATTATTAAAAGCATATCGGTGTCTAACTGAGGTGGTACAGGAGCCATCGATAACCCTGTCCTCCATGAATTTGTCCAGTTCTCTTAAAGCCATCTAAGTTGATGAGCATCACCACCTCCATAGTTTAACGAATGTGCTGTGTGAAGGACTTTCCTTTTTTCGGTTAAGTCACTGATTAAATGCCTGTGGGCTGACAGAAGAAGGGGTGCAGTGAAGTGCTTGGGTTTCATCTTCGGCCTGCCTGCTCAAAGTGTGGCGGCAGCAGCCAATTTCTATTCAATGCAGCGCTGGCTTGGGTATCCTTGATGTGCAATCTGTGTCTGGTCGATTCTCATGCCCACTTGGTGACCACGAATCCTGTTTTTAGTTCATTAAGGGGGGGGGGGAATATTGCACAGGAAGATGCCCAAATTAATCAATTTTAAAGTTTATTTGCTATGCAGAGTTGCCAGGCAGAAAGCGGATTGTTAAAGGAATGCTTAGTGCTCTGAAGCTGCAAGAAATCAAGAACTAAAGCTGCAATCCTAACCTCACTTACCATGTTGAATTCAGTAGGATTCACTTCTGAGTAGTCATGGTTTGATAGTGCTGTCATCTCTTACAGAAAAGGGGGCAGAAATTAAGTAGGGAGAGGCACATAAAGGATCTGGTCTGTTGCTAATGGGGAGGACCAAACTCTTCCAATGATATTTGGTGACCGCTAGGCTCCCATCCTCTTCCATGGTACAGATTTGCGAAGTTGTTGCAGTAACACAGCAGCTGAAAAAAACAGCTTTTCAAACCCAGATGGCTTTAAGCTGGTACAGTGGTGCCTTGCAAGACGAAAGGAATCCGTTCTGTGATTCTCTTCGTCTAGCGGTTTTTTCGTCTTGCGAAGCAAGCCCATTGAAGGATTAGCGCTATTAGCGGCTTTTAGCGGCTTATCTGCTGATCGGAGCAGCTGATAAGCGGCTTAGCGGCTTAGAAAAAGGGGGGGAGGGGAAAAAACCCGCAGGAACTCGCAAGACATTGTCGCCTTGCGAAGCAAGCCCATAGGAGATTCGTTTTGCGAAGCACCTCCAAAACGGAAAACTCTTTCGTCTTGCGAGGCATTCGTCTTGCGGGGCACCACTGTATTTCTGCTTCAGATGTATTTTCCTTCTCTAAAAGGTCCAGTTGAAAGGAAATCCAGACAGCTGGAGGCAGCTCTAGAACTTCATTTGCAGAGCGAGTCTAGCAACTTGAACCTGGGCCAAGAGGGAGATTTTATTCATACGGCCTTTAAGGCAGAGGGTACACCTGCCCAGTGTAGCTTCAAACCATTGTTTACCTACGAAACTCTCCGGGTTGCCAACCTTTTCAGGCCCTGGAGCAGGTTTGGATTTCGAAGCAAGTGACCATGGGCACCACTGCCTGTGGCCACTTCTTGACCTCCTCCCTCTGAAAGAGGAAATGTCTGTACACATTTTGGTTCTCCGGGGGTACAAGTCAGGACTTCCGGTGCTTTCTGCCATAATGGAGGCAGATCCCACACTAGCGGAGACCAATTGCAGACCATAAACAAGGACAAATGAGGGTAATTGTCCTTGCAACCCCCACTCCCTGGGTCAGGGGGGAGGGCAAGTTCCGCTCGCAGATCGTCTGATACCTGGCTCTCGTCCCGATATGAAGGATAGAAGGTAGGAGGCGCTGAGTATAAAGCAATCCACTTATCAACAACCTTCCAAAGCAGCCATTGTGAGCAGAGGTTCTTCTGTATTTTTAGAAAGAAACGATCTAATTTACAGATGTGTGTTGGACTAAAGGGACAAGATATTCTGAATTATCGGAATTGCTCTGCACCTTGAAAAGTACAGAGCGCTGAAAGAACTGTCGCCTTTTCCAACTTCATCTTTGAGCTCTGTGTACTTTAAAGGTGAAGTAAGTCAGCAGCCCATGACTAAGGGGGCAGTGATGTGGGGCTCAGAGGCTTCATGGGTGCCAGGGGAAGACGGTGAAGGTACCAACTGCTCCAGGAGTGCCATGCTGGCTCCCCCTGCACTACAGCACTGGGAAATTATCAAGGCATATAATTTACCATCCTTCACACAGAACCAACCATGTGGGAAACTAGTTATCTACAGTGTCCTGCCGAGAAGGGAGGGGAGCTTTTTCCTTACCCACCTAGAAATCTGGCAAGCGATAAAAGGCATGGCAGACGGCCATCTGCAATTGGCCTGTCCTACATCACAGGGTTGGGGATGCGGGTGCCGCTGTGGGTTAAACCAGAGCCTAGGACTTGCCAATCAGAAGGTTGGCGGTTCGAATCCCCGTGACGGGGTGAGCTCCTGTTGCTCAGTCCTTGCTCCTGTCAACCTAGCAGTTCGAAAGCACATCAAAGTGCAAGTAGATAAATAGGTACTGCTCCAGCAGGAAGGTAAACGGCGTTTCCGTGCGCTGCTCTGGTTCGCCAGAAGCGGCTTATTCATGCTGGCCACATGACCCGGAAGCTGTACGCCGGCTCCCTTGGCCAATAAAGCGAGATGAGCGCCGCAACCCCAGAGTCGGCCACGACTGGACCTAATGGTCAGGGGTCCCTTTACCTTTACCTTACATCACTGGGTTGATGTGAAGCTGATATACTGCTCTGAGCACACTGGGCAAAAGGTAGCAGGACAAGAGTAAGCCTAGTTGTCCTGCCACTCCCTCCTTTCTGGTAGTGCTGAGATCTGAAGCAGCTCTCAAAAGGCCCTTGAAATCCGGGGTTTACCATCCTTTGCAAGCTGCTCTGTGAAAGGAGCACATGAAACATGACAGTCTTTGGCAGATAGTTACTACAGAATGTATTTTATTAAACAGCACAAGTTGGGGGGGAAAGATGCATCCGTGTTGGGATAGCCCATGTTTATTTTCTGTTAATAAAAGTCCATTCAAGAAAAGTTGATTTTCTTCTTTTTTTAAAAAAGGATCTTCTAACCGCTTTTCTGCCTCTACGGGCAGCACAGAAAGAGAATAATTTATTACAGGAATGCAGAGGTGGAGCTGGGGCGTTTGTGGGCAAGGGGCTGAACGCCCAGCTCCAGTTGTGTGGAAGAAAAGAGGCAGGGTGGGCTGCCGGGCCCCCAGTTGCCACAGAAAACGGCTGACCGACAGGAGGGAAAATGAAAGAGGCGTGCAGGACTGGAGGTCCCGGGGGTGCCTTTGAGGCAGGAGGTGGCAAGAGGGTGAGTTGGCTCCCAGAATGAGCTGCCAAGACTCTTAACCGACGGAAGCCAAGATTACGTCCACCGGAGTTTCCTCTGTGCTCCGGACAGTCACCTGCATAGTCACGCCATCTCCCAGAGCGAGCCTGGACCTCACCAGCACATCCGAGCCGCCTCTGTACACACCTGGAGGCAGACAAGGAGAGTCACTGCGGTGGCACTTGGCCGCTCAGGCCTGCTCACATCCTTTCTTGCAGAAATGCTAACAGGTTGCAATCGTCCAGGCAAGGAAGGAAGGGGATGCTGTGGGGTGATTCAGAGCAGGGATGGGGAACATCTTGCTTTCCAGACATGGCTGGTCTCGCATCCGCCCCCGGCCAGCAGGACCATTGGGGGTTGGGAATCCAGTTACATCGAGATGGCCAAAGATGCCTTATCTCCTTTACAGTCCCTGCCCGTAAGCTCAGACTTATCTTTTTTAAAAGAAGGAGTAAGGAAGTGTGGGGAAAGAAGCAAATTCTGATGCCAACTCTTAAAAGTTGCACACTTTTTCTAGACAGCTGCTAAGAACACAGCAGCTTCCTATGCAGCACTGTGTAACTACAGCCAGATTCTGAGACCTGGTTCTGCATTTAAGGTGAAAATCTGTTCTGCACCTACAAAAACCAAGGCAATTGACTCACAACCCACAGCCAAAAATACTTAACAAAGCGCTTCTCTAATAGCTATGCTAACTAGTTATATAACCCTTGGGCTGTTGGTTCTGAAGGCCTTTAAAGAGCAGCTAATAATAATAATAATAATAATAATAATAATAATAATAATAACAATAGTACATTTTTATTTATACCTCGCCCTTCCCGGTTCAGGAAACCAGGCTCAGGGCGGCTAACAACAAATTTAAAACACTTAATTGTTGCAACAAAAAACAGCATAAAATACAGCAGTGTTTCCCAACCATTTTGGGGCAAAGGCACACTTGTTTCATGAAAAAAATCTCGAGGCAAGCCACGCCCCCTCCAGCCAGCCAATTGGCTGGCCAGGAGGCGTGGCCGGATGGGATTCCCCTGCTCTCGCGGGGGCTGAGATGGGATTCCCCGCTCACGTGGGGGCGGATGGGATTCCCCGCTCACGTGGGGAAGGGCGTGATGCCCGCAACCCCACCTCCTGGGGCAGGCCCAGTAGCGAGCGGATGCGCAGGCCAAGTAGCGAGCGGCGATGGGATGTGGGAGCTCGCTCGCTCGCCGCCCCGCGTGTGCTCGCCGCCGCCGCCCCGCCTCTCACCGCCCGACTCGCCCGCCTCCACGGAACACAAGGCAAAGTTCCACGGCACACTACTGTGCCGCGGAACACCGGTTGGGAAACACTGAAATACAATATAAAACGTGAATAACAATAAATTCAGAATTCAAAAATCAATCAGTTTAGGGGGGAAATCCATCCAATAAACATTGGATGATCACCAGGGCTAGGTGGCTGAATTGGTCCTACTTGGGCCAGCGAGGAGACCAGGGGAGAATTAGCTGTGGGGTCTCAGAGCAGGTGATCTTCATAAAAGGGGATGGGGGGAGGAAGAGAAGGGAAGGGAAATAAAAGATCAGGCTAAGTTCAAATTGAAAGCCAGGCGGAATAGCTCTGTCTTACAGGCCCTGCAGAAGGAAGTTCAATCCTGCAGGGCCCTGGTCTCATGGGACAGAGCATTCCACCAGGTCGGAGCCATCACTGAGAAGGCCCTGGCCCAGGTGGAGGATAGTCTGACTTCCTGAGGGACCTCTAAACTATGGTTATTCATGGACCTTAAGGTCCTCTGCGGGACAGACCAGGAGAGGCAGTCCCATAAATATGAGAGCCCTCAGCCACAAAGGGCTTTAAAGGTCAAAACCAGCACCTTAAACCTGACCTGATACTCCACTGGGAGCCAGTGCCAACTAGACAAGCGTTTGGGCAGAAGTGATCTCAAGAGAGGAGCAGCAGCTTTTAAAGCCACTCCCAGCTCTACGCTGAGTGATGCCTATCTCTGGATGAGAATGAATGCTGTTCCTGAGAGAAGTGCTTCACAGAAGGTCCCTGCTGCTGTTCTTGGGACAGGACAACTCCAGTGCCATTAATTCTCTTGGGGTGACACCATTTCAGCCACAGGTTGCCCAGACACCACTGAACTGCCCCCTCCGACTGATTCTTACCGGCCAGGTAGAGCGTGTGCGAATTCTTGTTCTCGGGCACTTTGTCGGATCTCTCGCACGGCTGCATGCCCAGGAACTTCACAATGTTGCTGACAGCTTCTGCATTCAGAGGTTTTGAGAAGACCTGGGGTTAGTCCTGCGTTGTCTCAGCTGTGTGGTCAGATCCAAAGGGGATCTTTCAAAGTAGCAGCTAGTCACCCCAGGATCCTAGGAAGCCATCTTAGACGAGAGTCAGGCAACTGTCCATCTAGCTCACCACTGTCTACACCAGGATTTCCCAAACTTGGGTTTCCAGCTGTTTTGGACTACAATTCCCATCATCCCTGGCCACTGGCCCTGCTCGCTAGGGATGATAGGAGTTGTAGTCCAAAAACAGCTGGAAACCCAAATTTGGGAAACCCTGCTCTATACTGACTGGTAGCAGCTCTCCAGGACTTCAGACAAGGGTATCACCCAGCCCTGGCTGGAGAGACGGGATTGAACCAGGGATCTTTTTCATACAAGGCAGGTGCTCAGCCATTGAGTTAGACCTCTTGCCTCTAGCTATCTTGTTAAGTGGGGAAGTCAGAGTTGCTTCTGACAACTGGAGATTTAGAACAGGCTTCCTCAACCTCGGCCCTCCAGATGTTCTTGGCCTACAACTCCCATGATCCCTAGCTAGCAGGACCAGTGGTCAGGGACGATGGGAATTGTACAGTGGTACCTCGGGTTAATGGGACGCGGGTGGCGCTGTGGGTTAAACCGCAGAGCCTAGGGCTTGCCGATCAGAAGGTCGCGGTTCGAATCCCTGTGACGGGGTGAACTCCCGTTGCTCGGTCCCTGCTCCTCCCAACCTAGCAGTTCGAAAGCACGTCAAAGTGCAAGTAGATAAATAGGTACCGCTCTGACAGGAAGGTAAACAGCATTTCCATACACTGCTCTGGTTCGCCAGAAGCGGCTTAGTCATGCTGACCACATGACCCGGAAGCCGTACGCCGGCTCCCTCGGCCAATAAAGCGAGATGAGCGCCACAACCCCAGAGTCGTCCGCAACTGGACCTAATGGTCAGGGGGCCCTTTACCTTTACCTTGGGTTAAGAACTTAATTTGTTCCGCAGGTCCGTTCTTAATCTGAAACTGTTCTTAACCTGAGGTACCACTTTAGCTAATGGGGCCTCCCGCTGCCGCACGATTTCTGTTCTCATCCTGTTCTTAACCCGAGGTACTACTTCCAGGTTAGCGGAGTCTGTAACCTGAAGCGTCTGTAACCCGAGGTACCACTGTAGTCTTAAAACATCTGGAGGGCCGAGGTTGAGGAAGCCTGATCTCGAATAACCCTTCTTGTTCTCTCAGCTAAAAGAACAGCCTTGCATTTTCTTGAATCTTACATACTAGGACCATATACCCTGTTCTTGGAGCAGAAGCTAAAAAGTTGTCTTGTTTAGAAGACACTCAGGAGCCTGGGAATGTTTTTTCCTAAAACTGGTTTTAACATGCAATCTTAGGTCCAGGAAAAGCTGCCATATCTCACCGTCCAGGGTTTTGATAGTGCTGAGAGCGAAGGTCTCTTCTTTCTCATAGTCGTCCCCAACTTCCTCCCAGGCAGCTGCAAAGTTGGGCTTCAAGACCTTCTGGAGGTGGTCGGAGAGAGTCAGCTCCAGGTCTTCCAGCTGGCAGAGAAAAGGAGGTTAGTCCTCAGGGTGGGGAAACGCCCTCAAGATATAAAGGAGGGCAAGCTCACCCCCGTCGGCCTCTTGCAAAGATGGATACAGCACTTGGCCTCGGTGTGGTCCGCTAGCAGCCTTCAGGCCGAATAATAATAATAATAATAATAATAATAATAATAATAATAATAATAATATTTATACCCTGGTTCATACCCTGGTAATTTTATATTTTCCTGGTTCAAAAACAGGGATCAGGGCGGCTAACAACAAATTTAAAACGATTATAAAAGCAGCATAAAATACAGTATAAAAACATGAATAACAATAAAATTCAAAAGTCAATTTAGGGGAAATAAGCATTAGATAATCCTCAGGGCTAGCTGGCTGAATTGATCCTACTTGGGCCAGCAAGGAGGCTAGAGGAGAATTAGCTGTGGGATCTCAGAGCGGGTGATCTTGATAAAAGGGGAGGGGGAGGGAAGAGAAGGGAAGGGAAGGGAAATAAAAGATCAGGCTGAATTCAAATTAAGGCCAGGCGGAATAGCTCTGTCTTACAGGCCCAGCAAAAGGAGGTTAAATCCTGCAGGACCCTGGTCTCATGGGACAGAGCATTCCACCAGGTCGGAGCCATCACTGAAAAGGCCCTGGCCCTGGTGGAGGATAGTCTGACTCCCCTAGGGCCCGGGACCTCTAAACTATGGTTATTCATGGACCTTAAGGTCCTCTGCGGGGCAGACCAGGAGAGGCGGTCCCGTAGATACCAGGGCCCTAAGCCATAAAGGGCTTTAAAGGTCAAGACCAGCACCTTGAACCTGACCCTGTACTCCACTGGGAGCCAGTGCAACTGGTAAAGCACTGGGTGAATATGTTCCCATGGCAGGGACCCCGTGAGGAGCCTCGCTGCAGCATTCTGCACCCGCTGGAGTTTGTGGACAGTTTCAAGGGCAGCCCCGCGCAGAGCGAATTACAGTAGTCAAGCCTGGAGGTGACCGTCGCATGGATCACTGTGGCCACATCCGGGCGGGAAAGGTTAGTGTCAGCAACCCAAAGTAGCCAAAGAAGGGGCTCCTTACACACCTGCCCCACGCGTTCCTCCTCCCCTCTCCCACCACTGGCATGAAATCTGCTTCCTCTGGAAACGAGGAAGCCACACAATGGCTGGACAAGTTGGGAACGAGGCTGGAAGGGATGAGCCCAAAGAGATCTTTGAGACTGGCCTCCATATGTGTTCAATGGCCACAGATGCAGGTTATCCAGAAAGATAGGATTTTGACAGAAAAGATAAAATCCCAATGTGCTCTCAAACCACAGTGCTGATTAATATTCTACAGCCAGTGGGAAATGGGGGTTATTGTTCTGCTGTTTTGGTGTAGTGGTTAAGAGCCAGTTTGGTGTAGTGGTTAAGAGCGGTAGTCTTGTAATCTGGGGAACCGGGTTCGATTCCCCGCTCCTCCACATGCAGCTGCTGGGTGACCTTGGGCCAGTCACACTTCTTTGAAGTCTCTCAGCCCCACTCACCTCACAGAGTGTTTGTTGTGGGGGAGGAAGGGAAAGGAGAATGTTAGCCGCTTTGAGACTCCTTAAAGGGAGTGAAAGGCGGGATATCAAATCCAAACTCTCCAAATCCAAACTCTGTTTTAATTATTTGTGTTTTTATCTTGTATCTTATTTTGCGAACCACCTAAGATCGTATGATGAAGGGCATCATCACCATCATCATCATCAATGCTTTTTTCTGGGGGGGGGGGGGACACAGGGGTACACATTTTGTGAACCTTTGTATTTTTGTCCATTTACTGTATTGTTCCCGATTTGAACTATAAAATGGTGATTTTCTTGAGTCAAAATGAGAGTACCCCTAAACATTTTTTTAAGAAAAAAAGCACTAATAATGATGATGATATTTATACACTTTTCTGCATTGCTGAGTGAAAGCAGCGTGCAATTATACACCTAAAAATCAGACTACTATTGTGTGTGTGTTTTCTTATTTTAAAAACAGTCGGGGGCATCAAAGACAGATTTTTATGCAAATCTCCAGGGTGGAAATGAGCCTGTTCCTCCTCCTGTTCAGCTCTTTGCCCTGGCCTCGCTTACCACATATTCGTCGTCGTAGCCGTCCTCGTCCGGTACTCCAGTGTGAGGGTCGCAGTCTCGCACAGTGAACTTCATAGTGCAGCTAAAAGTGCAGGCGACTGGGGCGAGGGAGAAAGGAGTCCTTGTTAAGGGGGAGAGCTGCTGCTCCGAGCAAAACCTGAAGCCGGGAAGGAAAACAACCCAGCCTCCGAGTGGCAAATGCCGATGACAGACAGCCGAGGAATTAAAGGCACATCCCCAGCAGGGTGGCCTTGAAATCGTTACGGCAACTCCATGTGGATGTGGCCGCATGCCAGGTTGCAACTCGGACGTATGGATCTGGACCCAAACATGGAGCCACGGCTCTCAAGGTTGGATTCAGGGCTTGTCACTCACTTGGCGGCAGGAGCTTGGATCCCTTCAACCAGCCACTTAGAATGAGAGAACTGCAGAGCTGTAAGGGACCCTCAAGGGCCATCTAGCCCAACCCTCTGCAACGCAGGAATCACAGCGGAAGAATCCCTGGAAGAAGGCCATCCAAGCGCTGCTTTAAAAATCTCCCACTTGCCTTGCATGTGTTGAAAAGAAAACAGATGGGCACAAGGGAGGAGGCATAGGCAGACTCGGCCCTCCAGATGTTTTGAGACTACAATTCCCATCATCCCTGACCACTGGTCCTGTTAGCTAGGGATGATGGGAGTTGTAGTCCCAAAACATCTGGAGGGCCGAGTTTGCCTATGCCTGTTGTGGACTCTCCTTCCTTGGAGGTTTCCAAGCAGAGGCTGGATGGCCATCTGTCCTGGATGCTTTAGCTGAGATTCCAGCATTGCAGGGGGTTGGACTAGAGGACCCTCGGGGGACCTCCCAACTCTATGATTCTATGATTAACATTTCTTTTTTTTTAGGTGTGTGTGTGTGTGTATATATATATATATATATATATATATATATATACACACATACACACACATATATAAATTCCAACAGCCATTTAATATAAATTCTCATCTTATATAATATTTTAGACTTCCGTCAACAACCTCTGCAGATTTTCCGTTCTTTATCGCTTGTTCTGCATTTCTTAATTTCTCTATTACTTTTAATGGTCCTTAACTAATAATTCTTTTCAAAGTCTTCCTTACAATATTTCACAAAGTCCTCCTTACAGAACTTCCTGCAGTCCTACTAGCGTAATCTGTTTATCACAGTTGCTTTTCAAATATTTACTTCAGTCCTCTAAGAATCTCTGATCCCGCAGGTTTCGAATCCTTCCTGTTAATTTATCTAATTCTGCACAGTCCATTAATTTCATTTGCCATTCTTCTTTTGCCTGTAATTCTTCTTGCTTCCATTTTTGTGCCAAAAATATTCTTGCTGCTGTTGTTGCATATAAAAACAATTTGTAATTCTGATATCTTCCCCTACAATGCCAAGTAAAAATGCTTCTGGTTCCTTAGTAAATGTATATTTCAACATCTTTTTCATCTCATTATATAACATTTCCCAGAAGTTTTTTACTTTCTAACATTCCCACCACATGTGATGAAAAGTTCCTTCTTTATGATTAACATTTCTAAGCGATGTTCATAAAATTACCCAGAGACTGAAAATAAACCATGCAAAGAATAAGAACCATTTAAAAATCCATCATGAAATTGATAGCCAGAGGGAGACATCTTTTGTTCCCAGAGAGTTTCTGTTTGGATTTGGTCAACTGAAAAAGGAGCCTACCTGCTGTGGGGTCATCCAGGGGCAGCCGGACAAGGGTGTAGCACATGCCTGGCTGGTTGTAGGAGAGGATGGGAGCGGGGATGCAGCGGAGCACATCGTAGGCGTCGGAAGGCTCCATCTGCACCGTCACCTTCTCCAGTAACTGGTCGTTGAGGGTGTTTGTGCAGTCGAACTAGAGAGAGAGGGGAGAAGCAAACTGAGGGTTGCTTGTGGCCTAGATCTCTCTTCTGCTGCCCTTTCTCCAGGGCTCGCGCAAAGCACACGCCGCCAACCTTCTCCAATCTGGTGCCCACCAGATGTTTCAGCCCGAGCAAGCATGGCCACAGGGCTGGCTTGTCAGAAGCGTGGATCAAAACATCTGGTGAAGACAGTTGTTTTAAACACTTGCTGAAAACCTTTCTATCCTGCCAGGCCTGCGCAGGCAACTAAGATTCCTGCATGGAAGAGTGTTGAACTAGACGGCCCTTAGGATCCCTTCCAACTTGACAATTCTAGGGTTCTATAAAAGTACATCCCACCCGTCCACAATGGTCTATTGAGGTTTGCTTTTAATTTCATTTTGCGTTTAACTTTTTGTGATTTTATTGCCTGCGTTTTTTATATTGTTATAAACTGCTGTGAGATGCACCGTATTTTTCGCTCTATAAAAGGCACCTGACCATAAGACGCACCTAGTTTTTAGAGGAGGAAAACAAGAAAAGCCAGCAAGAGTCGCAGACACGCTCGCTTGGTGCGGCTCTTTAAAGATAGAGCGGCTCTTGCTGGCTTTTCCGGGAGGTGGGAAAAGGGACTGACTCCTACCTCCCTGCCCTCCATCGTTTCTCCCACCTCCCTGAAAAGCCAGAGCAAGCTGCGCAGCTATCGCTGAAGCCAGCAGAACAAGAGGCACTGCGCAGCTCTCGCTCTTGCTGTGCTGGCTTCAGCGATTGCTGCGCAGTGCCTCTTCAGCGAAGAGGGATGAGGGACGGAAGGGGCTCAGTAACGGCTCCCTTCCATTCCTCCTCCCGCTTTGCTGGGAAGCTGGCAGAACAAGAGGTGCTACACAGCTCTCGCTCTCGCTGTACTGGCTTCAGCGATAGCTGTGCAGCTTGCATTCGCTTGATAAGACGCCCACACATTTCCCCTTACTTTTTAGGAGAAAAAAAGTGCGTCTTATGGAGCAATAAATATGGTATTTTATGATACAGCGGTATATATATATATATATACACACACACACACACACACACACAGTGGTGCCCCGCAAGACGAATGCCTCGCAAGACGGAAAACTCGCTAGACGAAAGAGTTTTCCGTTTTGGAGGTGCTTCGCAAAACGAATTTCCTATGGGCTTGCTTCGCAAGACGAAAATGTCTTGCGAGTTCCTACGGGTTTTTCCCCCTCCCCCCTTTTTCTAAGCCGCTAATCCGTTTATCAGCTGATCCAATAAGCCGATAAGCCGCTAAAAGCCGCTAATAGCGCTAATCTGCTAATCCGTCAATGGGCTTGCTTCGCAAGATGAAAAAACCGCTAGACGAAGAGAATCACAGAACAGATTCTTTTCGTCTTGCGAGGCACCACTGTATATATATTTCTAAATCAATAAATACACTGGCTGACAGCTGCTTTTGAGTATTTCGGGCGGGGGTTCTGTCTCAGCCCTGCTGGGAAAATGCATTCAGAAGAGCCCTGGCCCTTCTCCACAGCGGACACAGTGGTCAAATGTCATGAAGCGATAACCTCAGGGGTCGGCAGCCTAAGGCCCATGGGCTGGTAGCAGCCCCACAAGGCTTGTCTAACAGGCCCATGGTGCCCCCTGCTGCCCGCTCTTACTGGTGCGGCGCAGGGACCGACTTCTGGGTTGATGGCACCTGTGCGTATGTGCACGGGCGCTCCTCCGACCCAGATGTGCGCTGGAAATAGCGTGTTTGCATTTGTACGGGATGGAGAAGCGCCCATGCGCATACGCTATTTCTGGTGCACTTCCAGGACGGAGGAACACGGGAAATAGCGTGTGCACATGGGTGCTCCTCCGACCCGGAAGAGCACACGGGTGCACACATGCTCCGATCCATCCTCTGACCGACAGAGCGTTGACCGTCCCATCCTCAGATAAGGTTGCTGACCTCTGTAATAACTACTCCAGAGTCAGGGATCTTTTGTCACCTCAGACTGAAGTGCATCCTCATTGTCATCATAAGCCCAATCGTGTTTTCCTCCATCAAAGTAACATCATTTTTAAAATGAAGGTGATGGAATATGTGGAATTGGCAGAAATGACTGACAGAATCCGAGATCAGGGAGAAGAGGAGGTGGAAGAAGATTGGAAGAAATTTAAAGACTACCTGCAGAAATACTGTAAAATTAATGAATGTTGAAGAGATGTTGGACTGAAAATAAGCGGTATTGGCAAAAAGTCGAATAAGAATATGTAAATGTGGATTGATAATGGTTGGAAATATATAGTTATAAAAGGTTAAGATAATAAGTAAAGATAAATGATAGTGGGTAAGGATTTGCTGAACTAACTATGTGAACTGGAATACAGAAAAGGGGTGTGTGAGGAGGTCAGGAAATAAGTAATTGAATAATATGATATGAAAATACTGACTGTTTTTCTCTTTTTTTATTAATTTTCTTCTTTATTGTCTATTTTTGTATTTTTTCTCTTTTTCTTCTACTATTGTTATGTTTCTTTACGTTCATAGTTATAATTTTGTAATTTTTACTGTCTGGAAAAGCTTAATAAATATTATTTTTTTTTAAAAAAAAAAAATCCCCCTAAAAACCCTGCGCGGTACATTACGGTGAGAGCGCATGACTGCCCAAAGCCTGCCAGAGAGAGCTTCAAGCTGAGCAAGGAAGTGAGTGAAGGTCTTCAGAATCAGAGTTCAGCACTCCTACTACAGTGGCCTACTGAAGGTTGAGACTACAAAGCACCACCCAAAATTCCTTTCCAGGGCATGTGGCAATGGAAGGGGTTTAACTTGCACCTATCATTCTCTGTGGCCTCTGCCAACAACCCTGAGGCTTCTTGTACCTGGAAGACGATGTGATTTGAGAAGACGTGCTTGATGCAGCGGACAAAATACTCCGTCTCAGCCTCGGTCAGCTGCACTGGATCGGATGACTTGAAGAGAGGACCCAAATTCTTGAACTCCGGAATGGCAGCCAGTTGTTCTAAAGGGGAAGAAACAGACTCAGCTTACAGGAAGACAACATGTTCTCTCCCTCCAACCACCTTGCAAACTGCCATGGCAAATGCAGTTAAAACACAACCTTCTGTAGTTCTCCAAGTTTTAAGAGCGCGGCTCTGGGGTCTTTTATTACCTTGGAATATGTCCTGCCGTGAAGGAGCCATTTTTTCGGGCTTGTTGGCCACCAGGGCAATCTCTGAAATGAGAAACAGCCATGAAAATTTCCAGCCAAGATGCCCAAGACAAATCCATAATGCAGAGGCGTGAGCACGTGGGCATGACTGCAGACCAGAAAAATTGTCCTGGGCATCACACACACTGCAGCTTATTTTACTACGCACCAGGGAAGGCCCTTTTCAGGCTCATGTCTGGGAGCCACTCTGGCGACTCCAGGCACAACATGCAAAAAATCTACCCGAGACCCATGGCATGTACAAAGTTCCAAACTGTGCCTGCTCCAGGCTCCAGGCAGGGATTGGGTTAAAATTGCTTAAAACACACGGTGTTTTAACACGGGATAGCTTTCTCCAAAAGAACATGGAAAATGTATTGTATGTATCCATTGTGACTGGATACAGCTCTGGTGGAGAGCCCTCCAGACTCATTCCTGCTTCTGTCTGCCACTTCAGAGGCCATAAAGAGGGGAGGAAGCAGCCGTACCAACAGGCTAAAAAATAGCTTCTATCCGTGAGCTGTTGAACGAAAAATAACAGCGAAATTGACTTGCACAGTGGTGTGTTGTTTGATAAGAGATTGAGTGTTTGGGGGGGAGGGAGGTTCGTTTAATTTCATTGTACACAGGTTGTACAATGAAAATAAAGGTATTATTATTATTATTATTATTATTATTATTATTATTATTATTATTATTACTTAGGCAACCCTCCATCCTGCCTGGAGATGAGCTGCAACAGAGAGTCTTTGCTGTGTGCATGAAGCTCAATTTGTACAAAAAACTACCTTTCATAAGCTGCTTTGGGATGCCTTGGCCTTGAAAGGCAGTACATAAGTACTTAACAGAACAGAAGAGAACAGAATATTATCATCAGAACCTGTATAGACCATTACAGTGGTACCTTGGTTCCCGAACGGCTTAGCTGATGAACAAATCAGCTCCTGAACATCACAAACTTGGAAGTAAGTGTTTTTCGGAAGCCGAACATCCGTTTCAACTGTCGGCATTGTTTCTGGGGCCAATCAGCCAATCAGAAGCTGCGCCTTGGTTTGGGAACGTTTTGGAAGCTGAACAGACTTCCATAATGGATTGAGTTCGAGAACCGAGGTACCACTGTATTCCGCAAGATTAACCGTGGTCAGATTATGTATCTACATATACCAAACTTCTGGCCATGTACCCGATAAACACTCAAGATGTGGAAAGCTCACAGCATCTCTCAAGGATGCTGTTCTTGGATGTCCCCATCATGCCACTTGGCACCCAGGTGGGCATTGCACACAGTTAAGGCAGTGCTTAGCGGAGTTTGTAACCTGAAGTGTCTGTAACCCGAGGTATCACTGTATAGTTAAAGCTATTGTTTTCCCAGTAGTGATGTATGGAAGTGAGAGCTGGACCATAAAGAACGCCGATCGCCGAAGAATCAATGCTTTTGAATTCTGGTGCTGGAGGAGACTCTTGAGAGTCCCATGGACTGCCAAGAAGATCAAACTATCCATTCTTAAGGAAATCAGCCCTGAGTGCTCACTGGAAGGACAGATCCTGAAGCTGAGGCTCCAAGACTTTGGCCACCTCATGAGAATGGAAAAGACCCTGATGTTGGGAAAGATGGAGGGCACAAGGAGAAGGGGATGACAGAGGACGAGGCGGTTGGACAGTGTTCTCGAAGCTACCAAGTTGAGTTTGACCAAACTGCGGGAGGCAGTGGAAGACAGGAGGGCCTGGTGTGCTCTAGTCCATGGGGTCACGAAGAGTCGGACACAACTAAACAATTAAACAACAACAACAACAAAATGCAGTGGGGTTCCACATCTGGAGCAGAAGACCTCCCTCCTTAAGCCTGTTTTTGCCCCATTACCTGCTTTCTGCTCAAAGGTGGGGGCAGTGGCCAGAGGCACGGACCTCATGTCAAAAGGCTTCTCCGTGGGCTCCAGGGTGTACTGGTGCAGGGCCTTTTCCATGCCGGGAATGGAGACGGTCAGGCCTGCAAAGAGGGAGGGGTGAAAGGTGTTCAAGGAAGGATCACGTGGGGCTCAGAGGCCCAATTTGGTGGCAGGAGCATCAAGGGTGGGGAAGGGCCCATTGACATACCCAACACCAGAGCTTTAGCCATTGTCAAGAGCAGCCCCAAGAGGTGTGGCAATTCCCTGGATATCCTGCAAAGGTCTCCAGTTCTTAAACAATGGCCCCTGTTCCTCCCTCCCCATTCTTTTATGACTCGCAGGTGCAGATCCGCGCTTCCCAGCCGGCACCAACCGTTAAAGATGTATGCAGCGTTCAGAGCCAGCTGCCTCTGCTGCAGCACGTTCAGGTAGAAGGTTGCTCGGTCGCGGACCTCGTCGTCGCTGTCCATCATGCACCTGCATGGCAAAAGAGGAGAGAAAGCTCTTGAAGGCTGCTGAAGGGGGAATGGCCACTGCCAGACATCAGGAATCACAAGACAGGGAAACCAGTAGGAGAACACTTCAATCTCCCAGGACATTCTATACAAGATCTCAAAGCAGCTGTCTTATTACAAAAGTTGCTGAATTGCAACTTATTACCAAACTTAAAGGGACGCGGGTGGCGCTGTGGGTTAAACCACAGAGCCTAGGACTTGCCAATCAGAAGGTCGGTAGTTCGAATCCCTGTGACGGGGTGAGCTCCCGTTGCTCGGTCCCTGCTCCTGCCAACCTAGCAGTTCGAAACCACGAAGTGCAAGTAGATAAATAGGTACTGCTCCGACGGGAAGGTAAATGGTATTTCCATGCGCTGCTCTGGTTCGCCAGAAGCGGCTTAGTCATGCTGGCCACATGACCCGGAAGCTGTACGCCGGCTCCCTCGGCCAGTAAAGCAAGATGAGCACCACAACCCCAGAGTCGTCCACGACTGGACCTAATGGTCAGGGGTCCCTTTACCTTTACTTTTACCAAACTTAGAACCATGGAGAGACCTGGTCTGAATAGAGACATTGGATTCTTATCTCATTATACACGATAAAGCTATTTTTAGCCATCTCACCCCTTGCTTTTTCCTGTAAGACCAACTGCAGTTAACAGTCGTCAACAGGTTTAGCACACCTATCAACCAATCACCCATTCCCACCACCCTTCCAAGTAATACCCCTTCTCACCCTCTCACTATATGTAAGGGTCTGGTGACTTCTGTTTCAGTGTATCTGAAGAAGTGTGTATGCACATGAAAGCTCATACCAAAAACAAACTTAGCTGGTCTCTAAGGTGCTACTGGAAGGAATTTTTTTATTTTGTTTTAAGTGTGTGTTCTCAGATGCTGAGGGTAGTCCTTGTTTACAAAAGAGAGAGGGGCTGGGACCCAGGTCCACATGCAGAGCCCTGATAACCCTGCTCCTTAGTTAAGAGTCATAAGACTGTAGAGTTGGAAGGGACCCCCAAAGCCCATCTGGTCCAGCCCCTTGCAATTCAGGAATCACAGCTGCATCACAGGTTCTAAGAGAGTGGGAAGGCAAGCTTTGGTGGTCGAGAGCTCAACTCCCTTTTTCTACTTCGTAGTTTTGAAGAAAGGGCGTGGTGAAGGCTGGAGGAGTGGCTTGCTAAGTGGGTGTGGCTAAAACACGGGGGGGGGCCTCCACAGTCAAGCCTACTAAACTTCCGGCAAGAATCCCACCCCCTTTTTCTACACCTATACATGGAAGAGTTTTCTCCTCCCTTTTCTTACCAGCTTTTGAATTTCCACCTAGAGCTGGATATAGTTTTGCAATATTACGGCAAAGCTATATTTATCTTTATGGCAGCTGATTTTTTTAAAAATAAATAAATAAATCAAAAGTGAATTAAAGGTGAATTAAGATGCCTGCTTTCTACCGCCGTTCAGCTCAGCCCTGATGGATGCCCAAGAGGGCAAACAGCCCCTTATATGGCTGTTTCCAAAATGCCACAACGGAGCCCAACGCTCAAGGGACAGGAAAGAACCTGCTTTGAAAGTCTCTTCCCTGGCTTTGAACTCACCTCTGCAAGAGCACCAAGACACTGGGAAGGAGGTTCTCATTCTGGGCCCCAAACTTTGCCAATGCACTGACGGCAGCTGCAGAAGAAAACAGAGTCTGTAGATAAAGGGAAGCAAAAGTGGGGAAGGGTCGTAGCTCTGAAGGAGGCCATCTGCTTTTCCTGAAGAAGGCATGCAGGTAGAGACTCTCATCTAAAATGCTGGAAAGCCACTGCCAGTCACTGCAGACAATATGGAGCTAGGTGGACTTAGTATAATCTTATTATTATTGTTGTTGTTGTTGTTGTTGTTAATAATAATAATAATAATAATAATAATAATAATAATAATAATAATAATAATAACCCGCCCATCTGGCTGGGTTTCCCCAGCCACTCTGGGCGGCTTCCAACAGAACACTAAAATACAATAACCTATTAAACATTACAAGCTTCCCTAAACAGGGCTGCCTTCAGATGTCTTCTAAAAGTCTGGTAGTTGTTTTTCTCTTTGACATCTGGTGGGAGGGCGTTCCACAGGGCGGGTACCACCACCGAGAAGGCCCTCTGCCTGGTTCCCTGTAACCTCACTTCTCGCAGGGAGGGAACCGCCTGAAGGCCCTCGGCACTGGATCTCAGTGTCTGGGCAGAACAATCGGGGTGGAGACGCTCCTTCAGATATACTGGGCCTTTGAGGCCGTTTAGGGCTTTAAAGGTCAGTACCAACACTTTGAATTGTGCTCGGAAACGTACTGTAGGTCTTTCAAGACCGGTGTTATGTGGTCTTGGCGGCCGCTCCCAGTCACCAGTCTAGCTGCCGCATTCTGGATTAGTTGCAGTTTCTGGGTCACCTTCAATGGTAGCCCCACGTAGAGCGCATTGCAGTAGTCCAAGTGGGAGATAACTAGAGCATGCTCCACTCTGGCAGCACCCACTATTCCTGTTTATTTAAAGCAAGCTTGGACCAGGTTGCCTCCAAGACTTCTCTCACTTGTATAAGAACATAATAAGAGCACGCCGGATCAGGCCAATGGCCCATCGAGTCCCGCATCCTCTTCTCACAGTGGCCGAATACCCCAAAGAACCCAGTACTCCAGGTAGATTGCCTCTGCACTGGGAGTTTGCATAGGAACGTAAGAACAGCCTGGCTGCTGGATGAGGCCAGCGGCCCGTCTAATCCAGCATCCTGTTCTCACAGTGGTCAACCACAGGCCTGGGGGAAACCCGCAAGCAGGATTTGAGGACAAGAGCATTCTCCCCTCCTGTGGTTTCCAGCAACAGGTACTCAGAAGCATTGCTGATTTTGTCTTCCTCAAATTCTTGCTGATGCTTCCCTGGATCAGTAAGTTATTATCCTGTGGTTGCCTTCGGTCTCTCACATAGGCTTGCACACTTAATACCTCGAGGACTGCCTTTCCTCATATAAACCAACCCGGACTCTGTGTTCATCATCTGAGGCCCTCCTTCATGTGCCTCCTCCTTGAGAGGTCCGGAGGGTGGCAACACGAGAACAGGGCCTTTTCTGCAGTGGCTCCCTGTTGGCGGGATGCTCTCCCCAGGACTGCTCACCTGCCATTTCATTACGTATCTTTAGGTGTCAGGTTTTGTTTTGTTGCTTTGGTTTCAACTATTTATTGTGTTTTTATTTTGTGAACCGCCGAGATCTTTTGATGAAGGATGGTACAGCGGTACCTCGGGTTAAGAACTTAATTAGTTCTGGAGGTCCGTTCTTAACCTGAAACTGTTCTTAACCTGAAGCACCACTTTAGCTAATGGGGCCTCCCACTGCCACCGCACGATTTCTGTTCTCATCCTAAAGCAAAGTTCTTAACCCGAGGTACTATTTCTGGGTTAGCAGAGTCTGTAACCTGAAGTGTCTGTAACCTGAAGTGTCTGTAACCAGAGGTACCACTGTATATAAATCTGATAAACAACAGCAACAACTCCTCACCTTTAAAATTCACGACTGAAGCTTGGCATCTTGCTCCCTTAACCTTCCCAACAAAAAGCTAAGCTTATCTTTACACAGCAGTACCTGGGCCTCCTACAAACAGTCTTGCTAAGCTAAAGGATCTGGGGCACGTATTCAGCTCTGGGAAGACGCCAGGTGGACCCAAAGGCCCCATTCACGGCAGCCTCCCCCGGGAAGACCTGCTCTCTTCCCGTTTTTGGCTACATAGCAAAGACAGGTCTGGAGCCTGCCAACTCACCGGCCCTCACAGCTTCGTTTTCCAGCACCACCCTGTTGAAAATGAATCGGATGTACTTGGAAGGGGAGGGAGTCCTGGGCCCTTCCTTGCCAAGCATGTGGAGGATCTTGGTCGCCAACACCGTGTGCTCGCAGTCTTCAATGAACTCGCAGAGGTGGGCCAAGCCGGATTCCTTGCTCTCCGGGTTCTCCTCGATGATGCTGATGATGCAGTCGACGATGGCTCGCTTGTACTCAAAGCCACCCTGCGGAGGGGGCGGAAAAGCAGGAGTCAAAGGGGGCTTGGAAGACCAGCCTAGCCCAGACATCCATCAAGCTTAGATCCTATTCCCAAAAGCAGGAGTCAAAGGGGGCTTGGAAGACCAGCCTAGCCCAGACATCCATCAAGCTTAGATCTTATTCCCAAATGCACGAGTCAAAGGGGGCTTGGAAGACCAGCCTAGCCCAGACATCCATCTAGCTTAGATCTTATTCCCAAATGCACGAGTCAAAGGGGGCTTGGAAGACCAGCCTAGCCCAGACATCCATCAAGCTTAGATCCTATTCCCAAGTGCACTTAATCAACTGAGGAACACACTTTATGGACACCATCTTAGGGACTTCCCACATCTGCAAGGACAATACCAACTTGCTGTTCACAATGGGGTTTGTTTTTTTTACGGAAACAAGGGGGCAAGAGGGTCCTCAGGCAGAATCAAACAAAAAGAGCAGAGAAATTCTTGCCCTAACAGATAGAAAAAAGAATGACAAAAACGAATGAGAAGTTAGGAGGCAAAACTAAATTCATCGGGGTTTTTTTTTTAAAAAAAAAAACCCCACTTCATTTTTGTCCATGTGCCAAACCAACGAGGTGACCAAAATTTGTCAAGTGTTGTTTGGCCGATTCTAAGTTGTAGAAACGAGTCCCAAAGCGGGAACAGGGAAAACTGGTATGTGAGCCAACCGTGACCAGCCACAAGAAGGGACTAGGGAGAGGGATGGTCTGGAACGGCCTCTGAAAGCCCAGTTCCCACCATCATATTTATCACAAGTAAAAATGCCACAATGCAACGTTTACCCATCATTTCTGCACTGAACACGCTCCCAAAGGGAAAGATCTGAGGTCTACTATATGCTAGCACAGAATTATTTTTCTTCGCCAGCTACTTGCAGGCTCTGAATACTGAGCTTCCGCTGTGCTAACGACGATTGACACACACACACACAGAGGCTTCTTGGACTTTTGGCTGTCCGTGGTGAAACAGTATCTAAATTCCTTTGTTCTTGTGCAGCAGATAATCTAGTGTAACAGATAACTAGGAAAAACGAAACTTTACACGGACTAAAACGAACATCCTTGATTTTCAGATTGTTCAAAGGCTAGTATGTTTGCTCTGGCCACAAGCCCTACTTATTAAACTCCACCACGACCTTCCCGTCCTAGGCTTATACCAAAAGCAGGAGGTCTCAAGAATGTGAGGTTCCTCCAACCTGACATCTTTGGGAAAAGATACATGATAAAGAAATGCTGGATCAACGTCACACTGTGGCAACTTCACATCAAGAGCAAACTTTTAGCTTGCATGAAAATATATACTGGATACATTAACTGTATTTCACCAAAATATGAGCGTGATGCCGATATGGTTTGCCGGTTGCCTGACACAAGGCAGGCAACACAACCTACATCATCCCGGAGCATGTTGGAGAGGAAGGTCATCATGACGCTGTGTTTCCGCGGGTACTTCTGGCACAGGGCACTGATGGCTTGGACCACCACCACCTGTTAAGGCAAGAGCAGCACAAGGTTTGAGTGAAGGGCATCAGTACCTGCATTCCAGCAAAGATCTCTACAGGCCATGGACAGCCTTGATTCCACTTTGCCCCACTTGGGCCTTGTGAGGGCTGAATGGCAGGAAATAAATGATTTCATAAAACAAAAACAATACAGCCGTACCTTGGAAGTTGAACGGAATCCGTTCCAGAAGTCCATTCGACTTCCAAAATGTTCAGTTTCCAAGGCACTGCTTCCGATTGGTGCAGGAG
Source organism: Podarcis bocagei (assembly GCF_964188305.1). Classification (NCBI taxonomy): domain Eukaryota; kingdom Metazoa; phylum Chordata; class Lepidosauria; order Squamata; family Lacertidae; genus Podarcis; species Podarcis bocagei. Next base: position 8,006,319 of record NC_138135.1, read on the forward strand.
CGTCCTGCAGCCAATCAGAAGCTGCGGAAGACAGAGAGCTTCCAAAAATCATTCGAAAACCAGAACAATCACTTCTGGTTTTCGATCGTTCGGGAGCCAAAATGTTTGAGTTTACAGGCATTCAGCTTCCGAGGTTCCACTGTATTCTGGTTCCCAAACAATCCTTGGCTTTGTTTAATGCTGAATGTTGGCTGGCTCACAAACTACAAGTGTTCTCTTATTGTAGATTCTGAAAAGCTTTGATTCCTGCTCTCACCTAGCCCAGGACCACTGCCCAACTCCAGGGAGATGAAGGTTGCCCTGCCAGCTAGGAACTCCTTCCGCCTAAGAACACTGCAGGCCGAAGGGCAGGCGGGAAATCGCCTCACCTTAAACTCGTCCGAGATCTCGGACACAAAGGACGAGATCTGCTTCATGAGCCTGTCCACGCTGCTCTCGCTCCCCGTCTTCAGGAGGGTGGTGATGGCCAGGGTGGCAATGCTGCGGTTTGAATCCGTGATCAGGTTTTCCAGGTCCAAATTGCAGGCGGTTACTGCCGATGGGTGCTTCATCGCCACCTGGAAGGGCAGTCGGACGTTGGCAACCCAGAACAACTTATAGCATGGAAGAATCGTACGGCAGCGGTTCAGGGGTCCAGTGAATAGGAAGGTGAGACACCCGCTGCTGAGACCAGCTTCTCTTGATTCTTAAGAACTGCACCCCTCTGTGTGCTGTTTTGAAACTGCTGGATTTTACATGGTATTTTGGCCTGCATGAGCCAGGACCTGTCTTAGAGGTTACTGGGTCAAGAATTTGCTGCCCACCCCACAAAGACCAGCAACAGGCCCACTGCGCCAACAGGAGCCCCCTTCTCATCTTGCAGGGAGGGGGAGGAAAACAGTAAAAACCCACTGGAGAAGTCTGACAAGCCACCTGTATTGGACAAGGTCCTCTAGGATGTGCAAAGTGCCTTGGAAATGGTTACTGTGGCATTTGCCTCCTAGGATGGCTCATAACGAAAGGGTTAAAATGGGTGTGATGTGACTGGCCAGTGAGAATTCAAGGGGGGAGTAAAAGTTAAGAGTGGGAGGTTTTGAAAGAGAGTTGAGGTTTGGGAATTGGAGAAGGAAGAGGGAGGATTAGGTGTGGGTTGGTAGAGTTGTATTGTGGGAGAGTGAGAGGAATTGGTAGGTTGAGTCAGATAGATAGTTGGAATAATCAGTTTGGAGTTGTTAGGAACTAAGTTTAAGAAACTGACAAGAGAAAAATAAACTGAAACCATACGCTTGTTCCTGCATTTTAAAAATAAACTTGATTATCTGTTAATGTTAACAACTGTCTGGACTCCATGTGTCCCCGTGAGAAGTGGGGTGGTGGCAGCGAAGAAAGCTATTGCAGTGGTGGCACAGGGTCAATAGACCGTCAAACGTCTGGGGGCCCTGTGTGATCGCCACACTTACCTTATTGAGGGTCCTGACTGCGGCGTATCTCAGGACAGGCTTGGGAGAGCTACAGAAGAGCTGGAGCACTGAAATGAAAAGGAATTCACGTGTGAGGGCACAATCCCAGGAACTTTTACTGCTCTGTGCGCCCAGGTCCTAGGGCAGCCTTTCTCAATCTGTGGGTCCCTAGATGTTGTTGAACTACAACTCCCACCCACCCCTAGCTAGCAAGGCCAGAGCTCAGGGGTGATGGGAGTTGTAGTCCAACAACATCTGGGGACCCACAGGTTGAGAACCGTCTATGGCCAGTCCCTGACAACTGCTGAACAGGAGCGCAAGCCAGAGCAGCCAGCGCTAGGACAGAAGGAACAACAATCTCAGCCCCTTCCAACTTTAGGTGGATGAGAGCAAGCTGAAAGACACTTGAGATCCGTTCTCCCCTGGTAGCCAGCAGCCATTTCTGCCCCTTGGAAATACTTGCCATGTCAGTCTCCCCCAATCTTCCAATGTTTTGGACTACAACTCCCATCAGCCCCTGCTAGGTTGATGGGAGTTGTAGTCCAAAACATCTGACGGGAACCAGGATGGGGGGAAACTGCTCTCGGCGAATGTCATGCCTTCCTGGAGCTCACCTGAGACTGCCGGAGCCAGTTCCCTGGCTGTACAGTTTGGGAGATGGATGATGGCAGAGGCAGCCTCGTAAATGACCATCTCGTGTTTGTTCCGCAGGCAGCTTTCAATGAAATCAAACAGTGGGTTGTCATGCCTGCCAGAGAGAAAGGAAACTGCCTTCATGGATTTGTCAGCATTGAAAGCTGCTGATCTCCGAAACTGCAGCTACAATCTCACATGCAGCCCTGACCCCAACACTACCCAGCAGCTTCAATATCTCCTGAGGACCTTGAAGCCATAGAGAGAAAGTCTGAAATGGACTCTATTTGCACCTTTACGGTGCTGCAGGAATTGAGTACGGATGTTCTGCTAAAAGCCCTGACAAACAAACACGCTTACCCCTCCTCAGACTCTTTCAGCAGCCGGCTGGCGATCCGAATCAGCATGCAGTATGCAAACTGGGATTTCAACCCAGATTTAGTGAATTTATTCAGCATCTTGGAAACACCGAGGCGGTCGTTCTTCCGAAGGTGGTAGAGCAGCCCTAAGGCATGGTACTGGCAGGTCAGGGGGGAAATAATTGGGGGAGGGCAAATAAATCCATGATTACTGTTGTGCTAAATATAACTAAATATGATTGCTTTTTCAAATGAAGCTACTCTGAAGTACTTAAATAAAAATATAGGCTCAATCCACAAAAGCTATAATAAAATGTGTTATAATCTTTAAGGTGCCGCAGGAATACAGTCATACCTTGGAATCTGTTGCGGAAGTCCGTTTGAATCCAAAATGTTCGGAAACCGAAACGCGGCTTCTGATTGGCTGCAGGAAGCTCCTGAAGCCAATCAGAAGCCCTGTTGGATTTTCGACTTCCAAAAATAGTTCGCAAACCGCAACAGTCACTTCTGGGTTTGCGGCGTTCAGAAGCCAAAACGTCAGAGCACCAAGGCGTTCGAAAACCAAGATACGACTGTACTTGCTGCAGCAGACTAACGCAAAGACTCCTCTGGATGTGGTGGGGAAGTGTTTCTGTTATTTAACCACATCATGTATTACAACTGCACAAAGCCAATTCAAACCACCTGCAGTGCTAAAAGCATGTAGTCAAGGAAGGTGGGGGCATCGTACCTGCACCATGATGTTGTCACTGGAAGCAGCTTCCTGGGCTTCATTGATCCACCGTTTGACCACATCATAGTTGATCTTCATCATGTGCTGGAAATAATGGCAGAGAATCAATAACACTCACCCTGCTCCTGTCTTGGCACGTCTACCAACCAAGTTTAGCGGGTACCAACCTGTTTAGCAGGTAGTTTAAACCCAGTAGCATATTACTGTGGCTGAAGAGATCAGAAGGACAACGATTACACTATAGGAAGGCTTTTCTGGAGCAGGCCACTTGCCTGCTGCCGTCCCAAAAGCAGGGGATGCAACTGACCTTCAAAAAGCACATAGAGCTGTAAGAGGAAGTGGGGGAAAGCGTCCCTCTTCCAAGTTCCTTTTTCAACTTTATGGGGAGGGTGGAGAGGCGGAGAGCCTTCTCAGCAGTGGCACCCTTCCATCAGATGTCAAGGAGATAAAGAACTGCACAACTTTTAGAAGACAGCTGAAGGCAGCCCTGTATTGGAAAGTTTTTAAATTATGTTTTTATATATGTTGGAAGCCGCCCAGAGTGGCTGGTGCAACCCAGCCATATGGGCAGGGTATAAATAATAAAATTATTATTAATACAGTGGTACCTTTGGTTGCGAACGGGATCCGTTCCGGAGGCCTGTTCGCAACATGAAAAGAGCGCAACCCGCAGCGGTGCGTCTGCACATGTGCGGGTTGCGAATAGCCGCTTCTGCGCATGATGTCATTTTGCACGTCTGCGCATGCGGCGAAACCCGGAAGTAACCCTTTCCAGTACTTCCGGGTCACCACGGGACGTAACCTGAAAGAACGTAACATGAAGCAAACGCAACATGAGGTATGACTGTAATAATATGGAGCCTGTTAAGAGGCTTCACAGACACCAGGGCAATTCTAGGCACCACACCAGCAAACCCAGTATTAGGGAAGGCCAGAGCTGTAGCTCAGAAATAGAGCATCTGCTTTGGATGAAGATGGTCCCAGGTTCAATTCCTGGCATCTCCAGGTAGGCCTGGGAAGGTCTTCTGCCTGAAACCTTGAAGAGGTGCTGCCAGTCAGTGTAGGAAGAACTGAGCTAGATGGACCAAGGGCCTGACTCAGCATAAGGCAGCTTCGTATGTATACTGTGGTCAAGGAGGTTTAGCAACTAGTTGGCAACGTTTTCTTTTGGGGTTTGCTTAATTCTGTGTCCAGGGCGGCTGTCTACCAGCTCCATCTGGTACGCAAGCTGAGACCCTACCTGTCTGCGGACTGTCTTGCAGAGTGGTGCAAGCTCTAGTTAGCTCCTGCTTGGACTACTGCAATGCGCTTTACGTGGGGCTACCTTTGAAGGTGACCTGGAAACTGCAATTAATCCAGAATGCGGCAGCTAGACTGGTGACTGGGAGTGGCCGCCGGGACAACATAACACCGGTCCTGAAAGATCTGCATTGGCTCCCAGTACGTTTCCAGGCACAATTCAAAGTGTTGGTGCTGATGTTGAAAGCCCTAAACGGCCTCGTTCCAGTATACCTGAAGGAGCATTTCCACCCCCATCGTTCAGCCCGGACACTGAGATCCAGCGCAGAGGGCCTTCTGGTGGTTCCCTCATTGCGAGAATTGAGGTTACAGGGAACCAGACAGAGGGCTTTCGCGGTAGTGGCACCCGCCCTGTGGAACGCCCTCCCTTCAGATGTGAAGGAAATAAGCAGCTATCTTCTTTTTAAAAGACATCTGAAGGCAGCCCTGTTTAAGGAAGTTTTTACTATTTAATACTGCATTGTTTTTAACCCTTGATTGGAAGCCGCCCAGAGTGGCTGGGAAAACTCAGCCAGATGGGCGGGGTATAAATAATCAATTATTATTATTCTTATTATTATTTCTCGTATTTTAAAATCCTGCAAAGCTGGGGCAGCAAGGGAGAAGTGGAATTACTGCCGGAGCAAGGGAGGAGGGCGGTGGCAGGAACCCCAGCCAGGCATTGAGAATGTCAGTGGATCCCAGCAAAGCACTTTGCTGCAAAATTGGACAGGGCAGGAAGGACCCAGAAAGCAAAAGACAGTGCGCAACATGGCCAAGCCAATACAGAAAGATGCAGAAGGTGGCCTGGCCGCCAAGATATCGACAAGTCGGAGCTGCTCGGGTCTGTCCAGTCCCCGAATGTAATCGGATGACAGCCAAGAGATTCCTTCACTTACTAAGGAGGACACCAGCGCTGAACTGGAGACGCTGGGGACTTTGTCCACAATGGCTTGCTTCATGTACCTCTCAATGGCCTGCAGCATGGTGCCCTGGGAATCCAGAGAGAGAGAGAGAGAACAAGAGGTACCAACACACAGAGACGCCAGAGATACCAACGCAGAGAATGTTATCTTCTTGGGATTGCTTCTGTTCTCCAAGTTCAGGCAGAACCCGATACCTGGTATTGATTCCTAACTAGCTCACTTTCCGTTTTAAAATAAAAGCTTCTAGACCTCATGCATGGAAACAGTTGTCTGCAAAGAGCTCCAGCGTTCAATAGGTCAAGATTCTGGACTCTGCACTTTCTTCCATCACTCTTTTCACAGCCTCCCACTATTCCTCCTGAAACACCCCCTAACCCTTTTTTACCATTTATTGTTTAAAAATAACACCAGGCGGTGGTAACAGCAACAGCAACAACTTATTATTTATACCCCACCCATCTGGGTGGTTTTAGTAAGTTTTAACGTTTAGGAAAAACATTCATTAAAAAGCAAAATTGTAGTACTACACTGAGTAGGCAACACAGGCTAATGTGCCAGGCTTAGTATGTACAGATATTTGTGTGGGTGAGAAAACCCACTAGTACCCCATTCATAAACCTGACTGAGCTCTACATGCGCAACTGCAATCTCCTGCTACTGTCTGTACATAGCTATAGGGGGAGCGGAACAGCCAATGAAAGCTCAGGTGACCAGGATAATGGTAATCATCACATTATTATTCAACTGCAACCCATTTGCTGGAAAACACGACAGCACTAAACTTAAACAAATGGTTACAGTGAGCACATAGAATCATAGAATCATAGAATCATAGTGACATGTGGTCACTGAGGAAAGAATGGCTTGGAGGACAGGGATCAGGAGAAATCATTCCAGGCATGTTAAAGAGAGAACACCTGGCATTAAAAATGGCTACAGCGAGACCCCATTCATGGCTGAAGTATTTGATACTTACATCCGTGATTCTACAGAGGGCTCTGATGGCAGGGCCTCGGTACACATCCTCTTTCCCAGTCATGTCTTTGGTCAGGCTAGAAGAGTTAAGGCAAGCTTCTGTTAACACAGACCTTTTGCAGAAAACAGGTGGACTTGGCTTCAATTCTGGGGCAGCCCTTGAAAACAGCCTGGAGGCTTCAATTGGTACAAAATGGGGCAACCACACTTTTGGTTTGCTCACTAGCAGGTCAGTTTAAATGTGAGACACTTCCTACCCCTACAGCAGCTTATGTTCACCTATATTTTTAGATGACCCCCCCCCCCCCGAGGCTGTAAGTGCACATGTAAAAATGTAAAGTCTACATTTGACCAAGATGCAATTGCAAATATCAGGGAAGTGAAACCTGCACCATTCCAGATGTTCTTCTAGTGGAACTCCCATTATCTCTGGCCATGCTAGGTGGGGCTGATGGGATTTGGAGTCCTTCAATGTCCGGAGGGACTGCCTCTGGCGTATATTGTACCAGTCAGTCAACTCATTAGGAAGCAAACACAAGGGGCACTCAGTGGCGAAGGCAAGTCTGCTTTCGCGTGGTGTGTGAAATGGAGGTGGCAAAACAGAGTTCACACCATAACATGATAGGGGGGACTTAAGTCTTACGGACTAGAGCCAGATCCTCCACACGCAACCAAATGCCTGGGGAAAGATTCGAGAGTCACCATTCATTGAAACGAGAACATACCTGCTAGTGACAATGATGACATCCTCCGAAATGTTGGCCATCTCTTTGATGGTAAGGTAACACATTCTCCTTAATGTTTGCTGTGGAAAGGGCAAGATAACAGTAACTGTCACGCCCCCAGGAAGTTAGCCATGGGAACACCAACTTTCAACAAAGGTATGAGGATACCCAGCTCTACCTCTCATTTAAATCAGAACCAGTGAAGGCGGTGAATGTCCTGTGTGAGTGTCTGGAGGCAGTTGGAGGATGGATGGCAGCTAACAGATTGAGGTTGAACCCTGACAAGACAGAAGTACTGTTTCTGCAGAACAGAGGGCAGGCGGGTGTGAGGAACTCCCTGGTCCTGAATGGGGTAACTGTGTCCCTGAAGGACCAGCCTGGGGGGCATTTTGGACTCACAGCTGTCCATGGAGGTGCAGGTTAATTCTGTGTCAAGGGCAGCTGTCTACCAGCTCCATCTGGTATGCAGGCTGTGATCCTGCCTGCCTGCGCACTGTCTCACCAAAGTGGTTTATGTCCTGGTTATCGCCTGCTTGGACTACTGCAATGTGTTCTATGTGGAGCTACCTTTGAAGGTGACTCGGAAACTATAGCTAATCTAGAAAGCGGCAGCTAGACTGGTGACTGGGAGCGGCCACCGAGACCACATAACACTGGTCCCAAAGGATATACACTGGATCCCAGTACAAGAAAAAAGAAGCAAATTCCCGCCGCCACCTAATCTGTACTGCTGCTTTTTACATTTTTGTGCAAAATTCAGAAATGTTCTGTCATGAAGCTGCTTTGCATCCCACACAAGAATTTTTATTTTTTTTAATCCTCCATTGCCCATCATGCAACCAAAGACGCAGGCAGAGGGGAAACCCCTTTTCTGGAGCACTGGGAACTTACATCATTTGACTGAAACAATCTTGTCATTGCAAAGAAGGCCTCTGTGGCTTCCGTTGTTCCAAAATGTTCACCCTAGAGAGAAGCGAATTAATATGTGACAAAAATTAAGCCAGCATATGTGAAAAGCTGACCATGTTCCACTAAGACCTGCTTTTAAGCTCCAGAGATCACTTTCAGCCATGCTCATCACAGGTGATCCCAGGACGATCTAATGCCTGCCGCTTGAGTGGGATTCTCTGCCACATGACCCTGATTCTCATCTGCCAATGCAGGGAAGCCCCAGCCTTGACCTCCCCATCCACCACCCATTAGCCTTTCCGAACTCTTCTTAATTAGCAAGTTTGTTTTATAAACTGTGCGGTTTTATGTGTGATATACACTGCTGTTCTCTCTTTACCTAGTTTTTAGGAAATGATTAATATTCTGGTTCGTATTTGTTCTTGTTCTCATGTGAACTGCTTAAGAGAGCATTACTATATCAAGCGGTAAAGCAAAAGGTAAAGGGACCCCTGAACATTAGGTCTTTCATTCGGGAGCTTCAAAAGCTTTCTTCTGCCTGAACGTCACAGCGACCAATGCCAACAGACATCGGCACACTTAGGGATCCGCAGAGTTTGAGCAGCTTGCATAACAGAACTCAGCAACTCAGCATTTTGGCTAATCTACTTTATGTACATATAAACACACATGGAGTACTGCAACATGGCTCCCTCTCTCTCTAGCATCAGACAGCAAAGAGAAAGAACAAAGGACAATAGTCCCACTTCACGGAACACAGTAACACAAACATCCTGTCTCCATCACTTCCCACTCTGTGGAGTCAAAACATACCACGTCATGTGATAGACAAAAATCCCATGACTGCAATCATGGAGCAGGAATTCTAACAGTTTCCTCATTAGCCAAAGGCTGCAACTCAATTGCACAAAGCAGCTGCACTTACCTGGTTCAGCAAGTAAAGGATCTTGGTAAGTATATGCAGGCATCTTCTTGGATTTATGGGGGTCTCGTTAAAGATACGCGCCTATGCAAAAGGAACAGGAATTGTGCAGTCAACAAAGACGGATATTAGGAATTTTCATTCTGAAGTTCCCTAAAATTCCTTTTCAACCAAATGGGGGGACACCAATATGCAGCAAGGACCTCTGGCTGCACAAAATTACTCCTCCCTCTTTTCTTTTCCCTGAATCTGTTCTGGGGGTTCCCCCAATCTTCTGGAGCAGATTTGGAGCAAGAGGAGAGGGAAGGGAAATTGCACAAAGCGAAACCCTTGTACTAATGGTATTATTTTGTTGGATACAACCCACTGTTTCCTTCTGGGTTTGAAGGCAGCTCTAGTCACACATAAAGCCAGAAAGCTTCACTTGGCAAGGTCTTGCTTCTAGTTTTGGGAAGAGCCCTCACAGCATCTCTGCTCAGCAGCCAATGCAAGGTTATAACCCAAGACCCAAAGTCTCCACACACAAGGGTATCCTTTTATATTGAGGATGCAGTTTCTAGAGCCTCCAAGAAAGGGGAGGTTTCTTGCACAACACATCACTTATCCCTGTTCCAAGATATTTTAGAAACTATGCAGACAGGCAACACCCTAATTGTATAGAGATGCCCAAGGTGCAATAAACAAGGCTAGGCTCTCTGACACCCATATAGCACCCCTATGGCTGATGATACCATGGCATACCCGTTGTTGTGGTTCACATGTCCAAGCCCGAGATTCATGTAAATTAGCTCACTCTGAATAGATCTGCCCTCTTATCAATCCCATGTACCCAGGCTGCCACCTTTCTTTAAGGAAACATGGTGGTTGGGGTTGAGTGTGTGCTTCCAGACACACCATAGGATGGTGCAACCACATCTTTGGCAGTCACAAAAAGGGAAGTTGCAGAGACTCAGTGGACCTACAGTGCCCCCCCCAAGAATCAGAGCCCTAGACAGCCACAGACTCTAGCCTGCAAATCCCAAACTTGATTTCAAAAAAAGAGATCTTATAGGGCAGTGTTTCTCAAACGTAGATCTCCAGCTGTTTTTGGACTACAATTCCCACCATCCCTAGCTAGCAGGACCAGTGGTCAGGGATGATGGGAACTGAAGTCCAAAAATAGCTGGAGACCCAAGTTTGGGAAATCCTGGAATGGGATGTATAGAAAGGTGTGGTCATACCTCCTGGAGGACAGAACTCTTTTCCAAATGCTGGAAGGGGTTGGAGCCGCTACCTGAAAAACAAAACACAATGTTGGCAGGGGACCAGATGCTAGCCATAAAGTACCTTGATGACAATTCTGTATGTCGTTTTTAAATTGTGTTCAGAGGAACCCAGGGCTTTCCTAGAAGCTTGCCGTCCTGAGAAGGTCAGTAATAGTGGACAAGTACCCCTGATGTGGGTTAAACCACAGAGCCTAGGACTTGCCGATCAGAAGGTTGGCGGTTTGAATCCCCGCTACGGGGTGAGCTCCCGTTGTTTGGTCCCAGCTCCTGCCCACCTAGCAGTTTGAAAGCACGTCAAAGTACAAGTAGATAAATAGGTACCGCTCCAGAGGGAAGGTAAACGCTGCACCATGCGCTTGCTCTGGTTCGCCAGAAGCGGCTTAGTCATGTTGGCCACATCACCCGGAAGCTGTACGCCGGCTCCCTCGGCCAATAAAGCGAGCGCCACAACTCCAGAGTCGGTCACGACTGGGCCTAATGGTCAGGGGTCCCTTTACCTTTACCCCCCAAAAGATACTTTGCCTCATCACAAGTGATCTTTCTCTGAACTGTACAACTCCACAGGAGTGCTGAGGGACGAAGCCAATGGTGCAGAACCTGTTGCCCTGATATTGTAGGACTCCAACTCCGATCAGCCCCAGCCAACATTACTATTACTGTATTGGTCTGAATATAAGCCTCACTTTCCCCCCAAATTCCGACCGTGAAAAGTTAAAGTGCGGCTTATATTCACGACCTTACGCATGGGGCGGGGAGCACGGCAAAGTGGCGCCCGCCCCATGCGTAGTCCCCCATCCTCTCCGCCATGGCCGGAAAGGGAGAGAGCGAAGAAAGGGAAAGGCCTCTGGCTCCCCCCCAGTATGCAACCAGGAGCAGCGAGGCTCCAAGACTTTGGCCACCTCATGAGAAGAGAAGACTCCCTGGAAAAGACCCTGATGTTGGGGAAGATGGAGGGCACAAGGAGAAGGGGACGACAGGGGACGAGATGGTGGGACAGTGTTCTCAAAGCTACTAACATGAGTTTGACCAAACTGCAGGAGGCAGTGGAAGACAGGAGTGCCTGGCGTGTTCTGGTCCAGGGGGTCACGAGGAGTCGGACACGACTAAACAACAACAATAACATATTCAGGTATTCCCCCCCCCCATCAATTTTAAAGGTGTGGCTTATATTCGGGTGCAGCTTATATTCGGTATTACTACCAAAATTCATTACCTGCCCTTCACCCTACATTCCCAGGGTAGGTTACAACAATTCAACCACAATGTTAAAAACAGTTTAAAGCAACTTAGTGCATGGCCACTGGCAAGGGATGGTGGGAGTTGTAGTCCAGCAATGAGAAAGCAAGTATGGTGCAAGGAATGTGAGAAGAGCCCTGCAGCTGGATGAGGCCCAAGGCTCAACTCAAGACCAGCATCCTGTCCTCACCCTGGCCAGCCAAGATGCCACTTTCGAGAAGCCTGCGCAAGCCGGGCCTGAGTGCCGCAGCATTTTCCCACCTGTGATTTCCAACAACAGGTTTCATTCAGAAGCATGCTGAGCCTGACAGGGAAAGCAGAGAATAACCGCCTCCTTACCTGCCATGGCTTATTTATTTCATAAACGTTACATATCGCTTGAGGGTAAAAGAAAAAACCTCAAAAGGTAAAACAGTAAAACCAAGAAAGGTTCACAATCCTACTAAAACAGATTAAAATTACCTGAATTTTCTAAGCATCTGAGTAGGCCTGTCTAAACAGGAATGTTTGCTGATAAGAGTACAGTGAAGGCACCTGCCTGAGCGCAAAATGCAGGAGGGATTGCCAAAGCGTGGGCAACTGCCACACTAAACTTATAAGAAACTGCTGCTTGCCCACCTCCCTGGAAGTCACAAATTTATGGATGCATCTTATTTCTTTGACAGATTTACAGGACTTGTATTTTTTTTTGCAAGGAAGTGACCTACGCTGTAATTCTTTCCATGCTTTCGCCCTTCTCTTCAAACTCCTGAATGCAAATTGTCAGCTAATGTAAACGGGAAACTCTATTCCCCCCTCCCTGTTTCTGTGTTCCTTTTTTCTTAAGTTACATATGTTTGCTTGTACAGTATACCTATTTAATAAATATGCAGGCCATTAAGAGCACACCCACACACCCCACAACGGTCTACTGGTGTCTGTCTTTGATTTACAGAATCAAAGAATCTTAAGATTTGGAAGGAACCACAAGGGAACCTACAACGCAGGAATCGTTATGTCACTGTTTGGTTTTAACATTTCCAATATTGTTTGTTAACTGCAGTGATACATCTTAACGGACACAGAGGTGGCAAAATTAAGCAAGCAAACAACAACAATTTACTACTATTATTTTAAAAATAGCTGCTTATGTGTTAAGCTTGGAGCACTGGGAGACTGTTACTTGTTTTATTTAAATAAATATTTACATAGTGCACATTGTGTGGGGTTCACAGTACAAAAACCACTAAAATTCACAATGTAATGGCAAACTTCTCATGCAGCCCCCGCTGGGTTGGCCGTTGGGCAAGGCTGTCTGCAAACCGCTGTGATATATTATACAGTGGTACCTTGGTTCTCAAACTCCGAAAACCTGGAAGTAAGTGTTCCGGTTTTCGAACGTTTTTCGGAAGCCGAATGTCCGAAGCTGTCGACTATTGTTTCTGGGGTGCTTGCACTAATCAGAAGCTGTGCCTTGGTTTTCGAACATTTCGGAAGTCAAATGGACTTCCATAATGGATTAAGTTTGGTGCTTTTGTTTTTGCTATTTATTTTGCGTTTTTGTTTTTGAGGATTTTTCGGTTCATTTGTTTTTGTGATTGTGTGGAACCCAGTTCAGCTACCGACTGATTGCGTGACTGCGGAAATGGATATAAGCCCCCCATCCAAACAATGACTATCATCCGTGCAGGTAAGAAAATAATAATTATTTTTATTTTTATCACCTACAATACTGTCTTATTTATTGTATAGCACAGCACATTGATTATTGCTTTCATTTTATGAATCAGTGATCCCATTACATAGTAAGTTTCATGTTAATTGGCTGTTTTAGGGGTTGAAGGACCCTCTCCACCCCCATCGTTCTGCCTGGACGCTGAGGTCCAGCTCCGAGAGCCTTCTGGCGGTTCCCTCCCTGCGAGAAGCGAAGTTACAGGGAACCAGGCAGAGGGCCTTCTCGGTGGTGGCGCCCAGCCTGTGGAACGCCCTCCCATCAGATGTCAAAGAGAACAACAACTACCAGACTTTTAGAAGACATCTGAAGGCAGCCCTGTTTAGGGAAGCTTTTAATGTTTAATAGACTATTGTATTTTAATATTCTGTTGAAAGCCACCCAGAGTGGCTGGGGAAACCCAGCCAGAAGGGCAGGCTATAATTAATATATTATTAATTATCATAATAATTAATAAAGGCTATAATTAATATATTATTATTCTATTGGTAGCCGCCCAGAGTGGCTGGGAAAACCCAGCCAGATGGGTGGGGTATAAATAATAAATTATTACTATTATTATTATTAATTATTATTGTTGTTGTTGTTTTTAAAGGTCGGATTAATTCATTTTGCATTACTTTCTGCGGGAAAGCGCGCCTTAGTTTTGAAACGCTTTGGTTTTGGAACGGACTTCCGGAACGGACTCAGTTTGAGAACCAAGGTACCACTTTAATAAACATAATAATAATAATAATAATAATTTATTTACAGTGGTACCTCATGTGAAGTACTTAATTCGTTATGGAGGTAAGTACTTAACCTGAAACTGTTCTTAACCTGAAGCACCACTTTAGCTAATGGGGCCTCCTGCTGCCGCTGCGCCGCCAGAGCACAGTTTCTGTTCTCATCCTGAAGCAAAGTTCTTAACCTGAAGCACTATTTCTGGGTTAGCGGAGTCTGTAACCTGAAGCGTCTGTAAACCAAGGTACCATTGTATACCCTACCCACCTGGCTGGGTTTGCAACTCTCTGCTGGTGTATTGAGAACTATTATTATTATTATTACCATTATTATTATTATTATTATTATTATTATTATTTATTTGTACCCCGCCCATCTGGCTGGGTTTGCAACTCTCTGCTGGTGTATTGATAACTATTATTATTATTATTACCATTATTATTATTATTATTATTTATTTGTACCCCGCCCATCTGGCTGGGTTTGCAACTCTCTGCTGGTGTATTGATAACTATTATTATTATTATTACCATTATTATTATTATTATTATTTATTTGTACCCCGCCCATCTGGCTGGGTTTGCAACTCTCTGCTGGTGTATTGATAACTATTATTATTATTATTACCATTATTATTATTATTACCATTATTATTATTATTATTATTATTATTATTACCATTATTATTATTATTATTATTTGTACCCCGCCCATCTGGCTGGGTTTCCCCAGCCACTCTGGGCAGCTTCCACAAAGACCAAAATTACAGTGAGATGTCACACATGAAAAACCTCCCTGAAGAGGAAACAAACACATAAAAATCAATATAACCATTGCTATTTCGTTGTTGTTGTTATTATTTGTTCTGCTTTCCACTGGGCGCCCTCCATCCAAGCCCGCAGCCTAATGGCACAAATTCCCCTCAGGCCCCCTCACCTACCTCGCGGGGCTGTTGTGAGGAGAAAATGGGGCACGGGGGGAACCATAGGCGCCACCTCGGAGGGGGTGCCAGGGGGGAAACTCCCCGAAAGAGGCCTTTGGTACGTTCCAGAAGGGCCTCTTCTTCACATCACCATCTCCCCCCTTTCCCTCATCTTCAAGTGGTAGCGCCCGCCCCCCCCCTTTTAAACCGTCCCGAGCCAGTGGGCGGGGCAAGCGCCCTCCGGCGCCGCTACGGGGCTTCCGGCCCACCTGCGGAAGGGGCAGCCTACCCTGCCTAGCAACGGGGCCTAGCTTGAGGCTCGGCGCCTGACCACCCTTCGCCGGGGCTTTCTTACCCGACTCCTCATCCTTCTTGTCGAACTTCTTGATCATGGCGGCGGCGGCGGCCGGGTAAGCTGCTCTCGTCCCGCTTTACCTCAGGCTACACGCTCGCGGCCCCTGGGAGGAAGTCCCGCCCGCGAGGAACTACTTCTCTGGGCCGCCATTGGCTGGCGGGGCCGCCGGTCAAGGGCGGCCGGGGCCACGCCCACTCTTCTCCCTCAGACAGCTGACGGGCGACGCCGACCGTCGAGAGGAGGAAGTACGGGTGCTCATTTGCATAGGGCACGCCCAGCTGTAGCCACGCCCCCTTATACAGCTGATGGGAGGGAGGGGGAGCGAGCGAGCGAGCAGCGCGCTGCTTAAAGAGACAGCGGCCCTAATAGGAAGGAAGGGGCTTTTTGCAGCTGCAGGTGGGATTTTAATTGTGGGGTGACGTCATACCCTCCAACCACTAACTAATATTAAACCCTTTGGCTTCCAGTAGCTCTTTACTTTTGCCAACATACTTTTGGCGTATAGTGAAAGCTCTGGTTTTCCCAGTAGTGATGTATGGAAGTGAAAGCTGGACCATAAAGAAGGCTGATCGCCGAAGAATTTATGCTTTTGAATTCTGGTGCTGGAGGAGACTCTTGAGAGTCCCATGGACTGCAAGAAGATCAGACCTATCCATTTGGAAGGAAATCAGCCCTGAGTGCTCACTGGAAGGACAGATCCTGAAGCTGAGACTCCAAGACTTTGGCCACCTCATGAGAAGAGAAGACTCCCTGGAAAAGACCCTGATGTTGGGAGAGATTGAGGGCACAAGGAGAAGGGGACGACAGAGGACGAGATGGTGGGACAGTGTTCTCGAAGCTACCAGCATGAGTTTGACCAAACTGCGGGAGGCAGTGGAAGACAGGAGTGCCTGGCGTGCTCTGGTCCAGGGGGTCACGAAGAGTCGGACACGACTAAACGACTAAACAACAGCAAGCTCTTTACTTAAAACTTTGCTCATAAGGATGTGTTCCTTTTTCTTTTTTTACATTCAAATTCGGCTTACAGCTGGAGACAGACCTTGTGGGGCTGCTGTTTTCAAAAATAATTGAAAGTAACATATTCGTGTTTCAATGATCAGTCATGACCAGGCATAGAAAACTCGGCCGTCCAGATGTTTTTGGGACTACAACTCCCATCATCCCTAGCTAACAGGACCAGTGGTCAGGGATGATGGGAGTTGTAGTCCCAAAACATATGGAGGGCCGAGTTTGCCTATGCCTGGTCATGACTGTTTCTTCATCCAAGCCCTCTTCTGCTCAACCTGAAATCTGATCTCAGCAGAGGCTCATCGGGTTCGTATCTGCAGCTGCAGACTTTGTGGCTTTAATAATAATAATAATAATAATTTATTATTTATACCCCACCCATCTAGCAAGACCTGCCATGTGGTATCCACAAAAGATCTTCAGCAGCCCCCGGGGATCCCTACCTCTTTCTGAAATTAGACTCAAAATAAGCATTTAGATTTCTCAAACATGGGAGCCACTTACCTGATACTTTGGAGCATATTTTCTTTTCTTGTACTCCAAGAATTCGCCTTGGGGCAAATTCTTGGCAAAACACTGATTCTCTCTTATTTAATAGTGGGGGAAATCCCAGTGAGCTCAGGAGTGCACAGATGGGGGGGCATCCCATTTGACCCCCACAAAAAGCCTGACGGGGACATGATTAACCCACTTAAAATGTTTCATCCGCTTAATACGTTACAGTAAGCACTGCACCAATTTTTATTCCTGAATCGGCCAGGGAAAAAGCATAAGATGGGTGGTAACCAACTCCTTCCCCCTACTGTAAAAGGTAAAGGGACCCCTGACAGTTAAGTCCAGTCACGAACAACTCTGGGGTTGCGGCGCTCATCTCGCTTTACAGGCTGAGGGAGCCGGCGTTTGTCCGCAGACAATTTTTCCGGGTCATGTGACCAGCATGACTGGTGAAACCAGAGCAGTGCACGGAAATGCCATTTACATTCCCGCTGGAGTGGTACCTATTTATCTACTTGCACTGCGTGCTTTCGAACTGCTAGGTTGGCAGGAGCTAGGACTGAACGATGGAAGCTCACCCCGTCGCGGGGATTCGAGCCGCTGACCTTCCGATCAGCAAGCCCTAGGCTCAGTGCTTTAGACCACAGCGCCACCCGAGTCCTTTCCCTACTGAGCATCACCTAAATTCATTATTTCCCCTGCATACATCAAGATTTAGGAACAAAAGAATGTCTTCCAGAAACCTTTCCCTAATAATTGCACGTTTAATAATGTTGGGTAGAAAAAGTTATAGTGCTTTGTATGCACTGTACTCCCTCTTCCCTTAAGACCCCTCTCCAGATAAATTGCAGCTAACAAGAATTTTTGGCACACCTCCCATCTAGAGACACTGAATACATTGCTTGAAAGGCATAATTATTCTAGGTTAAGTGATACAGGGCAAGTGCTTTTCTTAAAGCGTGTAGATATGTCTTGCGGGGCCAGGCAGAGATCCAGTACTGTACTCTTTCCAAGAATCCCAGTAATTGCCATGGAAAATTGACCAACAGTCTGTCTCCTCTTGTCACAATTGAGGGTTCCTGCCATCAAGCCATCTAAACGAAAACAGTGCTACAAACGGCTAGAACAAGCCAAGCCCCAAAGGTAATGTTTTTAGAAGGTTTCCATTGAAATGAAAAATTAACAAATTCTAGGCACCCTTACTAAGCAGTAAATCCCATTGAACACAGTGGGATTTACAGGTTAACCTGCTTGGTTAACCTCTTGCACAGTCCGCACCAAGTGCATTTTTGTGTTTTTTTTAAAGAGAAATGGCTTCTGAGTAGGGTAGTGACAAGTTTTGAGTTTCAGCGTCAGTGGCAGCCTAAAGGTTCTCAGACACTCTAAACTCACAGTGAGTGGCAATCCTCAGGTAAGGAGGGTATTATGTACTGAGTTGAATAGGATCCAAAATGCAGCAGTCTGATTGGTCCTAGAACAATAGGATTCAGAATGCAGCAGTCTGATTGGTCCACAGGAGCCACCCAATCCAGCTCCAGGTGGAAGTGAATCTGCAACCTGATTGGCCTACAGGAAAATCCCGGAATTAGCCAATCACGTGGGGCCCATTGTGTAAATAATGTATGTAAAGCAGACATTCTGGGCGGACTTCCATTCCTCCTCACTGCTATGAGCTGAATACAGAGCATGAAATCCACTCTCGACTCCGAGTATATTTCAGAGGGGATGCAGAGTAAGAGAGCTTTTCTTCCACATATGGCTCCTTAGGGCACTGGGCGCAAGAGTGAGAGGTCAACCTGAATTCCTTACAAGTCAAAATAAAAAAATTCCTTCCTGTAGCACCTTAAAGACCAACTAAGTTAGTTCTTGGTATAAGCTTTCGTGTGCATGCACACTTCTTCAGATACATATCTGAAGAAGTGTGCATGCACACGAAAGCTTATACCAAGAACTAACTTAGTTGGTCTTTAAGGTGCTACAGGAAGGAATTTTTTTATTTTGACTATGGCAGACCAACATGGCTACCTATCTGTAACTGGATCCTTACAAGTCGTGAAAAGACACAAGGTAGGTCTGAAAAGCAGGAGTGATACTTTTACAATTTGTCACCACTTGGGGTGATGACTGGCCTGCGCCAAGTGTGCCATTTCAACACAGAATTTGGCTTTCATTACAAGTACCTAGTCCTCATGATTGCACAGAAATGCAGGGAAGTGCAGTACACTAATGCAGTGTTTTCCAGAGTGTGCTGCACACATCCCAGCAGGGATGCGAAAGGATTTCAAAGGGTACATGGCTGAATTTCTTTACTTTATCATAATGTAATTTATAGTGTGTGTGTATTTGAACTAGTCGAGACAAAGTATTGCGGAAGAATGATGTCAATCAACATCTGATGATCCCCTTCTACCGGTCCACAATAGAAAGTGTCCTTTCATACTGCATCACGGTGTGGTATGCTGGTTTGACATCAACTTATAGGAAGCACCCACAGAGGGTGGTGAATACAGCACAAGATATTATGGGCTGTCCCGTGAATCCGCTGGATGAAACAGCGGAAGAACGTTGCCTCAGGAGAGTGAGGAAAATTCTCAGGGATGATTCACACCCTGGCCGGCACTTTCTTGATCTCCTGCCCTTGGGCAGAAGATACAGAAGCATGATTAGTCGCACCAACAGGGTAAAGAACAGCTTCTATCCGTGGGCTGTTAGGCTGCTGAATGAAAAGATAATACCAGGGCGATTGACTTTCAGGTTTGGTGGGTGTGCGTCAGTAAACGAGGGGAATTAAGACTACGAGAGCTGAGTGGGGGGTGCTCGTGTAATCTCACTGTATACAAGTTGTACAAGTGACAATAAAGTATTTCAGTTTCAAAATAGTATTATTAGAACTACTCCCAAATCAGCAGTATGCTGGTAAGACTAAACTCTCAAAAGGAATATGCAATTACTGTACGTTTGGGGAACACTGTGTTAATGAATATAAGGGCCAAACTAGACGCAACAGCACAACTTGGTTTTTAAAAATCAAGCACAGCAGCCTCAATTTGGACCCTGGCGTTGCGGAGGGGGCGGGTTAAGGGCTTTTAACACCCTCCCCCCACTGGTGTGATCCCAAACCAGATTAGGGATATGCATCGGAAAGGAAGCTCCCATACTAGAGTTGTTCCACTTTTTTATTATTAAAGTACAAAGAAGCAGATCACAGCGTCTTCTAATAATAAAGGGTACTCCCCCCCCCTACCCATTCTCGAGTGTGCAGAAGTGATACAGGACAGCCAAGCCTCTCCTGCAGCCGCCCCCTCCAAAATCCGCACTCGAAAGAGTTAATTTCACATAATTCTAAGATAGGAAGTAAAGATTCAAAAAGCTACAAGGAAGTGCCTTCTAAACAAAGTACAACGTGTTAAAGAGTCCTTACGCTACACAAGTCTTGTAAGAGATACAGTAATGTTTATTATGGGGCGTTGGTTTTTTTTTTTAAAAAAAGAAAGAGTCAACAGGTTTGGTTCACCTCCCCATCTTAGCCCAGTTGCATGCAGGTTTGGCCCATACAGACGCATGGCCTTGGGTTTAATATTCTTCCTCAGCATCCTCTTCCTCCCCGTCCGCAGAATCCCTCCCGACTTCCTCGTAATCCTTCTCCAGGGCAGCCAGGTCCTCCCGGGCTTCGGAGAACTCCCCTTCCTCCATGCCCTCCCCAACGTACCAGTGGACAAAGGCCCTCTTGGCGTACATCAGGTCGAACTTGTGGTCCAGCCGGGCCCAGGCCTCCGCGATGGCGGTGGTGTTGCTCAGCATGCAGACAGCCCGCTGCACCTTTGCCAGGTCTCCTCCGGGCACCACCGTGGGCGGCTGGTAGTTGATGCCCACCTTGAAGCCAGTGGGACACCAGTCCACAAACTGGATGGACCTCCTGGTCTTGATGGCTGCGATGGCCGCGTTGACATCCTTGGGCACCACGTCCCCCCGGTAGAGCAGGCAACAAGCCATGTATTTGCCCCGGCGTGGGTCACACTTCACCATCTGGTTGGAGAACTCGAAGCAGGCGTTGGTGATCTCCGGCACAGAGAGCTGCTCATGGTAGGCCTTCTCGGCCGAGATGATGGGGGCGTAGGTGGTCAAGGGGAAGTGGATCCTGGGGTAAGGCACCAGGTTGGTCTGGAATTCTATCAGGTCGACATTCAAGGCGCCGTTGAACCTCAAGGAAGCCGTCACAGACGAGACGATCTGCCCGATCAACCTGTTGAGGTTGGTGTAGGTGGGGCGTTCGATGTCAAGGTTGCGGTTGCAGATGTCATAGATGGCTTCGTTGTCCACCATGAACGAGCAGTCGGAGTGCTCCAGGGTGGTGTGGGTGGTCAGGATGGAGTTGTAGGGCTCCACGACGGCCGTGGAGACCTGGGGGGCAGGATACACGGAGAACTCCAGTTTTGACTTCTTGCTGTACTCCACCGAGAGTCGCTCCATCAGGAGCGAAGTGAAGCCTGATCCTGTTCCTCCACCAAAGCTGTGGAAGACCAAGAAACCTTGGAGGCCGCTGCATTGGTCAGCCTGCATCAGGAAGAGAAATTTGGTTATTAGCGATGGCTGTTGGCAATATAACAGCTCGATTAGTAAGAACGTTGCTCGTCTTTCCCTGAAGCTGGGCACTCAAGGCCTCACAGACAACAGCTATGCAATCATGTACATATGCACAAAGCTCTACCTATCACCAGAGGACCAGGTTTAGGTGCTAACCATGGTTTGCCCGGTTGGGGTATCACAGTGAAGGAATGGGTTTCCAAAACCCAAAACTGACTGTGCAGGCAGTTTGAAACTGCACCAAAATCCCTGTTTTTCCTTAGCTAAAAATCCATTAACTTGATCTCTGAGCTCAATGCATAAACAAAAGCCCGGCTGTATAGACAAGTGCTCAGAGCCCTCTCCTTTATCAGTTGTGACAGCAACTATGGCCTTCACTGTACCAGTAGTAGAACAGGACAGAGAGAAGACATGTCTGTGCTTTATCTTACGTCCTGGACACACTCTGACACACAGACCCAATCTGGGAACAGCGCCAGAGCGTGTTCCCGCAGATGATGACCTATTCTCCCAGATAAGAGTAGGAAGAGGAAGATACTTTTATGGTTGAGAGTACCAGTGCAGGAACGTATGTGATGTCAACCTGCGTATGTAGGCCGACGTGGTTGGGCTCCTAGGAGAGGAGTGAGAGGGTGCCTGGAGGATATATGAACTGCATGAAACCTGCCATTTCTTTGGACTTGCTGTGGACTGACCACGCAAGTGCCTTCTGCTATCCGGAGAGCAGAATAAACTCTTTCTTTGAACCAACTCAGTGTCATTTTTACTTCCTCCTGTCCCGGAGCAACGCAGACCCAATCGGTGAACTCAAAGAAGGCTACAACAGCAAACTGTGATGGGAGAAAACCAGGAAGTGGAGACGGAGGGAACCCACGGCACATTCCCAAGTTGCCAAACCGTGGTTTCAAGGACTAGGTTTGTGGCACCTGAACATAGCCCACCTTAAAGCAGCAGGGCATTTGAGAGAAAACACTCAGTGATCCCAAGAGTCAAGGAGTACCTCTTCTAAGTCAGAGCTCCATTTAACCATTACTCCTAAAAGCAAACCATTTGAGATGTTAGAAACACCAGAAGTGGGATCCTCAAGGTACATAAGCACTTATCTTCTGGACATTGGAAGGAGCCCAGAGTGGTGCAATGCAAAGCAACCCTGGACACAGAGTCAGAGGCTGCAGGGCACAAGATGTGGAGCAGGGTCTGGAGTCAGGACCCAGAGCTGACTGCTGAAGATGGGGAGGCCATTGCATGTGAGGCAGCTGGACAAGAACTTCCAGTGGAAATGATATATAATGAGATGAAAAATATGTTGAAATGTACACACACACACACACACACACATATATATATATATATATATATATATATATATATATATATATACCGTATTTTTTGCTCTATAACACGCACCCGACCATAACACGCACGTAGTTTTTAGAGGAGGAAAATCCGTAGGCATGCCACCCATAGGCATTCCCTCCATAACACGCACAGACATTTCCCCTTACTTTTTAGGAGGAAAAAAGTGAGTGTTATGGTGCAAAAAATACGGTATATAAACCAGAAGCATTTTTACTTGGCATTGTAAGTGAGGACATTAATAGACAGGACAATAAACTGTTTTTATATGCAACAACAGCAGCAAGAGTATTGTTGGCACAGAAATGGAAACAAGAAGAACCACCAACAAAAGAAGAATGTCAGATGAAATTAATGGACTGTGCAGAATTGGATAAGATGACAGGAAGGATTTGAAACCTGCGGGATCAGAGAATCTCAGAGAATCTCTGAGAGGACTGGAGTAAATACATGAACTACTTGAAAAGCAATTGTAATCAACAGATGACGCTAGTAGGATTGCAAGAAGTTTTGTAAGGAGGACTGTGTGAAACATTGCAGAGAAAACTATGGTAAGAATTATTAGTGAAGGAGTATTAAATGTAATACTGACAATAATGAAATGCAGATTAAGTGATAAAGACTGGAAAATCTTCAGATGCAGTTGATGGAAGTCCAAAACATTGTATAAGATAAGAAAGTGTGTTATATGGTTTTTGGAAATTATTTGTAAAAATCAATAAAAATATATTTTTTAAAAAGAACTTCCAGTGGAACGTCCCAGACCACCAAGGCTTCTTGGACCAGAGCCTGGATGCCTTGCACCACTCATCACCCGTCCAGCAGCTCATTACGAGGGAGGCTGTGGCATGCTGAAGGAGTGGCCACCACCTTCAGGCCAGAGGTTGACTCTTTAAGGCTCTGAAGCTCTCTCAAGGGAGAGGAGCCAGGATACAGAGGCATAAAAGTGTCAGTACAGTGGTACTTCGGGTTACAGGACACTGACAAACTGGAACGTGTCCAGAGGAGGGCAACCAAAATGGTCAGGCCTGGAAACGATGCCTTATGAGGAACGGCTAAGGGAGCTGGGCATTTTTAGCCTGGAGAAGAGGAGGTTAAGGGGTGATATGATAGCCATGTTCAAATATATAAAAGGATGTCACATAGAGGAGGGAGAAAGGTTGTTTTCTGCTGCTCCAGAGAAGCGGACACGGAGCAATGGATCCAAACTACAAGAAAGAAGATTCCACCTAAACATTAGGAAGAACTTCCTGACAGTAAGAGCTGTTCGACAGTGGGATTTGCTGCCAAGGAGTGTGGTGGAGTCTCCTGCTTTGGAGGTCTTTAAGCAGAGGCTTGACAACCATATGTCAGGAGTGGTCTGATGGTGTTTCCTGCTTGGCAGGGGGTTGGACTCGATGGCCCTTGTGGTCTCTTCCAACTCTATGATTCTATGATTCTACAGACGCTTCAGGTTACAGACACTTCAGGTTACAGACTCTGCTAACCCAGAAATAGTGCTCCAGGTTAAGAATTTTGCTTCAGGATAAGAACAGAAATCGTGCTCCGGCGGCAGCGGGAGGCCCCATTAGCTAAAGTGGTGCTTCAGGTTAAGAACAGTTTCAGGTTAAGAACGGACCTCTGGAACGAATTAAGTACTTAATCCGATGTACCACTGTACTGGCTTGCATGAGTGTTACAGCTCCCACTCAGCTACATAGATAAGACTCTCTCCACACTCAGAGTCAGGCAGTCGGGCAGGAGCGGAAGAAGAGAAGAGCGGTTTCTGCCCCCTCCTTTCTCAAAACATCAGATCGGGAGAGTCTTGCAATGGGAGGGGGTAAAAATATCAAGCAAAAGGCCCCTATCTGCTCACTCGGAGCTGCCTGTGCTCCAGCATGTTTGGACCAGCCTTGCCACTTTCCCCATCAGACCAGTTCACAACACTGTGCACCAAAGCCCATCCCATGTGCCTCCAGCTCAGAGAGCAGGTGATGGGAAGGACCTCTGAGCAAGGCGCCGGAAAGCCGTGCCAGCCCCAAAAAAGTAGACAACTCTGGGATGGGTGGACAAGGTGGCCTGACTTTTTATTAAGGCAGTTTTCTGTGTTTGGCTCCAGCCTGGCTATGAACATTTGTGAATTAAGCTTTTATTCCATCCTGTGGTGTAGACGTTGGCATGTGGGGGGGGGGGGACTTAACCATTTTGCGAATCCTGCCCAGGACTGTGTCAATGATCTCCTTCCCGATGGTGTAGTGGCCTCGGGCATAGTTGTTGGCTGCATCTTCCTTGCCGCTGATCAGCTGTTCGGGATGGAAGAGGGAGTGATAAGGCCCTGTGCGGATTTCATCTGTAGGGAGAGAGATAAAAGCAGGGGTCAGTAAACCTTTTCCACAGGGGGGCCGGTCCACTGTCCCTCAGACCTTGTGGGGGGCCAGACTATGTTGGGGGGGGAATCCCCCCACCGACTGTCCCCTCCGTTCTCCACAGCACCAAACGAGCCCCGGTGGCTGCTTACCAGTGCCTTGCGAGCGGTAGAGGCTGGCGATGGCGGCGATGGGATAATGATGATGATGATGATGATGATAATAATAATAATAATAATAATAATAATAATAATAATAATAATAATAATAATAATAATAATAATGTTTTATTTATACCCCGCCCATCTGGCTGAGTTTCCCCAGCCACTCTGGGTGGCTCCCAATCAAGTGTTAAAAACAATACAGCACTAAATATTAAAAACTTCCATAAACAAGGCTGCCTTCAGATGTCTTTTAAAAAGAAGATAGCTGCTTATTTCCTTCACATCTTTTAAAGATAGGATAGCTGCTTATTTCCTTCACACTTGAAGAGAGGGTGTTCTACAGGGCAGGTGCCACCACCGAGAAGGCCCTCTGTCTGGTTCCCTGCAACCTCTTTTCTCGCAATGAGGGAACCGCCAGAAGGCCCTCGGAGCTGGACCTCAGTGTCCGGGCAGAACGATGGGGGTGGAGACGCTCCTTCAGGTATACTGGGCTGAGCCCATTTAGGGCTTTAAAGGTCAGCACCAATGCTTTGAATTGTGCTCGGAAACGTACTGGGAGCCAATGCAGATGTCTCATGACGTACTGGGAGCCAATGCAGATGTCTCATGACCGGTGTTATGTGGTCCCGCCTGCCGCTAGTCTAGCTGCCGCATTCTGGATTAATTGCAGTTTCCGGGTCACCTTCAAAGGTAGCCCCACATAGAGCGCATTGCGGCACGAAAGGTCTGGCTCCAGAGAGGGGCTGCTCTGCTTTAAATGGCGCTCAGCCAACCGCAGCTCCTGTGCCTTGCGAGTGGCAGGGGCTGGGGGCGGTGGCGGAGGGACGATGAGCGGCGCGAAAGGGCTGGCTCTGGAGAGGGGCTGCTTAAAATGGTGCTCAGCCAATCATGGCTCAACAAAGCCCAGCCCCCTTCCTCCTCTAGGAAGGGCGGGGAGAAGCCAGGAGAAGGGAGGGAGGAGGCGCCACAGCGGTGGGGGGGATGGTGCAGCCCAAATGATCAGAATCCCCACGTCAATCCACGCGTCAATTCCCGGACCATCCGTGGGCCGGATCCAGAAGGCAATTGGGTCGGATCCGGCCCCTGGGCCTTAGTTTGCCAACCCATGGATAAGAGGGAGTCCACAGGCACAATAAACAGGAAAATGCCCTTTGTTACTCTAATATGGAGTACCCTCCAACACCTCTTGCCATTGGCCCTGTTGTTGGGAGTTTGAGTCCTCGACATCTGCAGGCCGCCATGTTTGTCCTGACTCTAACTGTTTGCCTACTTTCACGAAAATCCAAAGGAAGTGATGTAGTTTGCTTCTACAGTCATACCTCGGGTTGAAGTAGCTTCAAGTTAAGTATTTTTGGGTTGCGCTCCGTGGCGACCCGGAAGTAACAGAGTGCGTTACTTCCGGGTTTCGCTGCTTGCGCATGTGCAGACGTTCAAAAATGATGTCACGTGCATGCGCGGAAGCAACGAAACGCGACCCGCGCAGTCGCATCTTACGTTTACTTCAGGATGCAAACGGAGCTCCAGAACGGATCCCGTTCGTATCCAGAGGTACCACTGTACATTAGACTCACCCCCGGAATTGTAACCCATTATTTCAGGGGCAAACCTAGACTACTTCGCCCGGGTCAAAGACCCAGTTTGGCACTCACCACCCCTCACACACATTTGCGTACACACACAGAAGCTGGGAGCCTCAATAGCACCCCTCTGGAGGCTTCCCCCCCCCCCCGGGGGCAAAAAATTCAAGTAGTCTCCCCGTAGCTATAGCACTGCTTTATTTAATCATATGCTGCAACTTTGTCAAATCCTAGCAAGAGAACACAATGCAAGGAAAGTAGTTTACAGTTGTACCTCAGAAGTCAAATGGAATCTGTTCCAGAAGTCCATTCAACTTCCTAAACGTTCGGAAACCAAAGGGCAGCTTCTGATTGCCTCAGGAAGCTCCCGCAGCCAATTGGAAGCCGTGGATTGTCCCCATCGGACATTCAGGTTCCAAAGAACTTTCGCAAACTGGAACACTCACTTCCGGGTTTACGGTGTTCGGGAGCCAAAGCATCCTAGTACCAAAGTGTTAGGGATCCAAGGCACAACTGTACTTGAAGTCTCCAAACATAAAAATAGCTGGACAACTTACCGTATTTTTTGCCCTATAAGACGCACTTTTTCCCCTCCAAAAATGAAGGGGAAATGTGTGTGCGTCTTATGGGGCGAATGCAGGCTTTCGCTGAAGCCTGGAGAGCGAGAGGGGTCGGTACGCACCGACCCCTCTCGCTCTCCAGGCTTCAGGAAGCTATCCGCTAGCTGTGGGAGACCCAGCTCTCCCAGGGATAGCGGAGAGCTTGCCTGCACCCAGAAGCTTGGGGCGCGCTGAGCTCCGCACGCCCCAAGCTTCGGGATTAGCGCAGCGGTCCGCTAGCCCTGGGAGAACTGCGCGGCTCTCCCAGGGCCAGCGGACTGCTTGCCGGCACCCAGAAGCTTGGGGCGAGCTGAGCTCCGCACGCCCCAAGCTTCGGGATTAGCGCAGCGGTCCGCTAGCCCTGAGAGAACTGCGCGGCTCTCCCAGGGCTAGCGGACTGCTTGCCGGCACCCAGAAGCTTGGGGGCGCTGAGCTCCGCACGCCCCAAGCTTCGGGATTAGCGCAGCGGTCCGCTAGCCCTGGGAGAGCCGAGCGGCTCTCCCACGGCTAGCGGAGACCTTGCCGGCACCCAGAAGCTTGGGGCGTGCTGAGCTCCGCACGCCCCAAGCTTCAGGATTAGCGCAGCGCACCTGGGGGGGAAATAAGTTTTCCCCCCTTTATTTCCCCCCCAAAAAACTAGGTGCGTCCTATGGGCCGGTGCATCTTATGGGGCGAAAAATACGGTACATTCCCACCAATAATACAGATTTTAAAGGCACAGCAGCCTTGCCAGCAAAAGTGGCAAGGACGGTACTGTGGTACCTCTGGTTGCGAACAGGATCCGTTCTGGAGGCCTGTTCGCAACCTGAAAAGAACGCAACCTGCGTCTGTGCGTGCACGGGTCGCAATTCGCCACTTCTGCGCATGCGCATGATGTCATTTTGCACGTCTGCGCATGCGCGAGCGGCGAAACCCGGAAGTAACCCTTTCCGGTACTTCCAAGTCTCCGCGGGATGCAACCTGAAAACGCGCAACCTGAAGCAAACGTAACATGAGGTGTGACTAGTAGCCTAGTGGCCCTGTACATACCGTATTTTTCGCTCTATAGGACGCAGTTTCCCCCTCCAAAAATGAAGGGGAAATGTGTGTGCGTCCTATGGAGCGAATGCAGGCTCCTTGGCTTCAGCAATAGCAACGTGGAGCCTCTGAAGTGCAGAGGGATAGCTCCCCCCGCGCTCCGGAGGCTTCGCGTTGCTTTCGCTGAAGCCACCTGAAACCCTTGGAGCGCAGGGAACTCCCGCTGCGCTCCGGGGGCTTCAGGCAGCTATCCGCAAGCCTTCGGAGCGCAGCAGGAGTTCCCGCCGTGCTCCGAAGCCTTGCAGATGGCCTCCTGAAGCCTGGAGAGCGAGAGGGGTCGGTGCACACCGATCCCTCTTGCTCTCCGGGCTTCACTTCGCTGGAGAGGCGCTGCACAGTTTTCCCTCTCTGTGCGACGCCCCTTCAGCGAAGTGGGAGGAGAAATGGAAGGGTCTCCGTTTCTCCTGTCGCTTCGCTGAAGGGGCGCTGAGCAGAGAGGGGGAGAATTCCCCCCCCCTGTTCCCCCCTCCTATGGTCCAGTGCATCCTATAGAGCGAAAAATACGGTACTTCCCATGCAAAAGGTTCCTGGATCTAGCCCCCGCATGTACTGGTAGAACTGGAAAATTCTCATGCCTGAAAACCCGCTCTTTAAAGCTGAAGTGGAAGAAACAGCAATTTGGATTGCTGTTTGCTCCATTTGCTGCTAAAGAGTCTGTATTCCCAGGGAGTGCTTGGACGCAGTGCTTTAAAGGCCAGACCTGAAACAAAGAAGTTTGGGTGAGCCCCAAGGCAGCTCTCTGTATCTTGCGCCTAGGTGAGTTGGCAGCACTCACTACTGGACATTGACAAAACGTCGCAGAGGTCGTTTTCATCCCAGTGGATCTCTGCAGATTACCTATGACAGTCGGTTCCAAGTCAATGAAGACTGCCCTGGGCACATGCTTCCCGGACGCAGTCTCGCAGAAGAACGTCTCGAAAGAAGCGTCCACCTGCTCCGTCTCTGGCAGGATTTTGGGAGCTGCCTGGTTCCCGGCGATGGTGCCGTCTGTCTGAATCCCATGCTCCAGGCAGTAGAGCTCCCAGCAGGCATTGCCCATTTGAACTCCAGCTTGGCCAATGTGGATCGACAGGCACTCCCTCTGGAATGGAAGGGGACAGAGAGAAAGATGCTTTAACACGCTTCACCAGCAAGAATAATAATACAGTGGCACCTCAGGTTACATACGCTTCAGGTTACAGAGTCTGCTAACCCAGAAATAGTGCTTCAGGTTAAGAACTTTGCTTCAGGATGAGAACAGAAATCGTGCTCCGGCGGCGCGGCAGCAGCGGGCAGCCCCATTAGCTAAAGTAGTGCTTCAGGTTAAGAACGGTTTCAGGTTAAGAACGGACCTCCGGAACGAATTAAGTACTTAACCCGAGGTACCACTGTAATAAATTAATAAATAAATAATAATAATAATAATAATAATAATAATAATAATAATAATAATAATAATAATACTTTATTATTTATACCCCGCCCATCTGGCTGGGCTTCCCCAGCCTCTCTGGGCGGCTTCCAACAAAATATTAAAATACAGTAATGCATCAAACATTAAAAGCTTCCCTAAACAGGGCTGCCTTCAGATGTCTTCTAAAAGTCTGGTAGTTGTTGTTTTCTTTGACATCTGGTAGGAGGGCGTTCTACAGGGCAGGTGCCACTACCGAGAAGGCCCTCTGCCTGGTTCCCTGTAACCTCACTTCTCAGAGCTGGACCTCAGCATCCGGGCAGAACGATGGGGATGGAGACGCTCCTTCAGGTATACGGGATTGAGGTTGGACTGAGCATAACCTTGGGGCAAATTCTTGGCACAACACCGATTCTCTCTTATTTAATACAGTGGTACCTCGGGTTACACACGCTTCAGGTTACAGACTCCACTAACCCAGAAATAGTGCTTCAGGTTAAGAACTTTGCTTCAGGATGAGAACAGAAATCGTGCTCTGGCAGCGTGGCAGCAGCAGGAGGCCCCATTAGCTAAAGTGGTGCTTCAGGTTAAGAACAGTTTCAGGTTAAGAACGGACCTCCGGAACGAATTAAGTTCTTAAACCGAGGTACCACTGTAGTGGGGGAAATCCCAGTGAGCTCTGCAGTGCACAGATGGGGGGTGCACAGATGGGGGGCACCCCATTTGATCCCCACAAAAGCCTGAGAGGAGGACATTAGTCCAAGGTCACTTTGCGAGCTTTATGGCCAAGTGGGGATTTGAACCCGCTTCTCCTTGCTCCTAATCTGATGCTCTAGCCATTATGCTGCACTGGCTATAAAGATGCGGCTTGCCGTTGTTTTATTGATTGTACTTTAGAAATTATTTATTGTGATTGTTAGGAGTGGATTTCTGTTTAATTTTTATATGCTGATATTTAATATCATTCTATACTGTAATGTGTATGGGTTGCTCGTGCGTAAGTTGCCGCCTCTCCAGGCTTTGTTGCCTTGCTAAACCTTTCAGTCTGGGCAGCCCTTCACTTCGTGGCTGCCTCAGTCGCTAGCAGAATCCGTCAGTGGGCATTTCTTAAATCTTTTCCAACATAAAAGTTGTTTGACACCCAGTCTCCTCCTACTCTCTCTGGGCGGACGTCTTCTGCGCAGGGTGGGCGTGGGTAGCGGAGGACCCGTGCTCTCCCCACTGGTGTCCGGTGAAGAGTCCTGGAGCCCTCTCGCCGATTCCCCCATCAGCCCCTCTATATCCCTGGTGTTGTGCTGATTTGCTTCCCCATCTGCGGAGCTGCCTCTCTCCCTGCTGGGCCCTTCTCCAGCATCATTTGAGAGCCTTCCCTCCGCCTCTAGCTCCGATGTCAGTTCCTTGACATATACTATTCTATTCTATACTAGTCAAGGGACGCGGGTGGCGCTGTAGATTAAACCACAGAGCCTAGGGCTTGCCGATCAGAAGGTCGGCAGTTCGAATCCCCACGATGGGGTGAGCTCCCATTTCCCAGTCCCTGCTCCTGCCAACGCCATTTACCTTCCCGCCGGAGTGGTACCTATTTATCTACTTGCACTTTGATGTGCTTTTGAACTGCTAGGTTGGCAAGAGCAGGGACCGAGCAACGGGAGCTCACCCTGTCACAGGGATTCGAACCGCCGACCTTCCGATCAGCAAGCCCAAGAGGCTCAGTGGTTTAGACCACAGCGCCACCCGCGTCCTTATATTCAGGTGTATCTTAGAGCAAAAGATACCCCAGGAGGCTTCATTTGGACAGAACGAGAGTGCAAACTTCCATTGTTAATGCTAAATACATTCGTCCTGGTAAATGAGCCACCGTAGTTGCTAGAGGGCCATGAAAATTTGTATCCCAGGCTTTTTAGACTCGTCTACCTGTGTACTATCTGAAACCAAAGGGGCACATTGGTTGCCAGATGTGATTCCCTCCCCCAGCTCGGCTGATAAACCCTTGGTCTTATGATAGCCACGTGTTTAAAACAACCCCATTATTCCTAAAGAGATTCCATCCTTATCTTTTGTGGCCAGCAATCAATAATAGACCTTAACTGGAATAAAAATCCATGCTGCAGTTTGCTATGACAGAGACTCTTTGTGGCTGGAGCCTCCGGCCTGGATTGGATGAGCTTCTGTGATGTCACAGAGGGACAGGGCAGCCAGGAGAGTCAGGGATGGGAAAATGTGTGTGTGTTTCGCTACCTTGGCTTTTCATTTTTCCCAATCCTCATTTCTACACCAGTTTGTGAATATATTTTTTTTAAGTCTTCAGGAAAGTTTGCCAGCGTTTCGTGTGACTTTCTCCTACTATATACATTTTTCGATGCAATTTTGCCTACTATTCGCATTTTTGCAAAGCGAATGCTGATTCAGCAAGCCTGCCTTTAAATGTGAATGGAATCAAATTTATCCCCCGTCCCTGGGAAAAGCTTAACTACTGTTGCCTGCGCTGCTCAAATCAGAGAGTCTAAAAAAGGAGGAGGCAGGAGTCTGGGGCAGAAGGCCAAAGATGAGTTGTATTTTGTGGTGATGGTGAGGAGGACTAACGCGTCCAGAAGACAACATAATCCAGAGGAGGAGGAGAGAAGATTGCGAGAGGGAGACACACACACACGCACGCACGCACGTGTGGAATCAGGCGTAGCTGAGCAAAATTCAGTTTTACATACCAATTTCAAATATTATTAGCGTACTTTTCCATCTATAAGATGTCCCCATGTATAAGACAACCCCTATTTTGGGGGACTCAAAATTAAAGATGCCACAGAGTTGTTGAGCTTTTTAGGGGGAATTACCCAGAGGGATGCGGGTGGCGCTGTGGGTTAAACCACAGAGCCTAGGACTTGCCTAAAAGAAGGCCGGCGGTTAAAATCCCCGTGACGGGGTGAGCTCCCGTTGCTCAATCCCTGCTCCTGCAAACCTAGCAGTTTGAAAGCACGTCAGAGTGCAAGTAGATAAATAGGTACCACTCCGGCGGGTAGGTAAATGGCATTTCCGTGTGCTGCTCTGGTTTGCCAGAAGCGGCTTAGTCCTGCTGGCCACATGACCCAGAAGCTGTACACTGACTCCCTTGGCCAGTAAAGCGAGATGAGCGCCGCAACCCCAGAGTCGGCCATGACTGGACCTAATGGTCAGGGGTCCCTTTACCTTTACCTTTTTTATCCAGAGTTATTGAGCTTTTATCAGGGGGGATTGCCAAAAATCGCTCAACTGCAGGGGTCACTAAATCCACCTCCCATCTGTCCCATCGCCGGCAGAAGCTGCCAATCACACTCCCAACTGCCAAAGCGTCAGCCAATCAACACCATCCATTGATGCAGCAACCAATAACATGCACAATAGCCGCTGACAGCCTCGGCAGCAACCAATCAAACGTCCACCCTATGCACTACCCATACATAAGACGACCCCAACATTTCAGCATGATTTTTTTCAGAAAAAAACATAGTCTTATACACGGAAAAGTACGGTATTTATTAAAACTGTATACCGCCCTTCATCCAAAGTTCATAGGGTGGCTCACGACAACAAAATACAAAACGAGGACACAAAATACACAATAAAACAAAAACAAACCAGTAATCTCTCCCACATCCGTCTCTGCAGCCCTAGCAGGTGCTGCAACCTTCCTACATCTTGACCTCAGCCCCCAGAGGTGCCATAGCTGTCAACGTTTCCCCCTTTTTAAGGGAAATTTCCTTATTCCGAATAGGATTCCTCACAAGAAAAGGGAAAAGTTGACAGCTATGAGAGGTGCACTGCTCCATTGTCTCCCGATACAGATGGATGCCATAGAATGTGAATCAGCCAAAAGGCTTGGTTATAGAGAAACATTTTTGCCTGGTGCCTAAAGATATTTAAGGAAGGCGCCAGGCAAGCCTGGCTGGGGAGAGCATTACACAACTGGGGAGCCACCATTGAAAAGGCCCCGTTCTCGTGCTGCCACCCTCCAGACCCCTCAAAGAGGAGCCACACAAAGAAGGGCCACAGGGGATCGCAGGGTCTGGGTCATTTCATAGCCAGCAACATTAACCATTTGCTTTTAAATCATTGTTAAAAGATGTATTTTAAATGGTTGTAACCCACCCTGGGTTGTAATTGTAAATTGTTGTAACCCACCCTAGACAGCATCTAAAAAAGCAGAGACATCACCTTGATGACAAAGGTCCATATAGTTCAAGCTATGGTTTTCCCAGTAGTGATGTATGGAAGTGAGAGCTGGACCATAAAGAAGGCTGATTGCCGAAGAATGGATGCTTTTGAATTCTGGTGCTGGAGGAGACTCTTGAGAGGCCCATGGACTGTGAGAAGAGCAAACCTATCCATTCTGAAGGAAATCAGCCCTGAGTGCTCACTGGAAGGACAGATCCTGAAGCTGAGGCTCAAAGACTTTGGCCACCTCATGAGAAGTAGAGAAGAAGAAGAGTTTGGATTTGATATCCTGCTTTATCACTACCCGAAGGAGTCTCAAAGAAGTGTGACTAGCCTAAGGTCATCCAGCAGCTGCATGTGAAGAAGCGGAGACGCGAACCCGGTTCACCAGATTACGAGTCCACTGCTCTTAACCACTACACCACACACCACACCACAAGAGAAGACTCCCTGGAAAAGACCCTGATGTTGGGAAAGATGGAGGGCACAAGGAGAAGGGGACGACAGAGGACGAGATGGTTGGATAGTGTTCTCAAAGAGACCAACATGAGTTTGACCAAACTGCAGGAGGCAGTGGAAGACAGGAGTGCCTGGCTTGCTCTGGTTCAGGGGGTCACGAAGAGTTGGACATGACTAAACGACTAAACAACAACAACAACCCACCCTAGGACCTCAGGGTGAAGAGCAGATAATATACATTTGGCTGAAGAGCTCTGTGTTTTTCAAACCAAGGGCACTTCATTTACAGATGTCTCTGTTATATTGAGCATTCATCCTGATTCGTTTGCAAGGGGATTGGATAACATTGGCTAGTCAGTGTGCATTTGTCCTGGTTGTTTGCAGGGGGAGGCGAGATGATGTTGCATCAAAGCAAGCGCATCTTCCTGACATTTTCCTTCTTGCAAAACAGCCCAAGCTTTTGGCAAAGCAGGTTTGTGGCTCGAGCTCTCGGATTGACTATAATTGCGCCACCTGGATTGGCCGCTATGCAATGGAATCCTACCCCAAACTAGGAACATCTTGGAAGCTCCCCAAACTGATGGAAACAGGCTGATCATCCTGGTTGACCATAAATGCAGTAGCGTCTCCACCCCCATCGTTCTACCCGGACACTGAGGTCCAGCACCGTGGGCCTTCTGGCAGTTCCTTCACTGCGAGAAGCCAAGTTACAGGGAACCAGGCAGAGGGCCTTCTCGGTAGTGGCACCTTCCCTGTGGAACACCCTCCCACCAGATGTCAAAGAGAACAACAACTACCAGACTTTTAGAGGACATCTGAAGGCAGCCCTGTTTCGGGAAGCTTTTAATGTTTGATGTATTATAGTATTTTAATATTCTTTTGGAAGCCGCCAGAGTGGCTGGGGAAGCCCAGCCAGATGGGCGGGGTATAAATAATAAATTATTATTCTTATTATATTATATACCACTTCCATTCAGCTGTGCTGAACTCCCGCAGTTACTTTCGATGACTCCACATAGCGCCTTCCCTTTTGGTTTTGTTTTTTTTAAGAGGGAGTTGTGGCAAGATTTTGGTTCAGAGCCCAGAAATGGCCCAAGAGACAAGAGCGCCTCAATAACAGGTGTAAAACCCGGCGAAATCTGTTCGGCATATTTGAGATGCCGCGACCATGACACATGCGTGCTTTTTGGGCAGAGAAATAAAGCAGAAGCAGCCTTGATTTTTTAAAAGAAGCTTTATCCCAGTGAGATGACTATGGCCAGCCACAGCCTGATCCTCGTTCTTCCAACTGCGGCGAGATTATGAGTCATGTGTCAAGAACACAACGCGAAGGATCAGAGGAGAGTTCGTCCAGTCCTTTGCTCCCTCCCTCCCACATCCTACAACGGTCAGCCCCGGGAAGCCTACAGGCGATCAAAATGCAAGATGACCACACCAGCTTCTGCTCATCAGATCTGACAGCTGCTTTTCACGCTGCCCTCCGCAACATGCCACAGTCCCCGTCCATCTATGTACGATGGGAGTTCTAATTGTAGCTCTTCTGTCCCAATTTGCCGGAGTCACTCAGAGGACATTCCTTGCGGCCAGCAAAGAACTCCCCTTTTTCTTCTCTCTCAACAGTTTGCCAAGTGGTAGCACCTGCTCCCGACGCAACCACAGAGCAAGAAAGCCAGTCTGGAATTGCAGAAGATATCCTCAGCCGGCGGACAGCCGTCTCTTGGCTTCCACGTGCAACTGTTAAAGCATACCACCCCCCAACTTAAAAAAATTAAAATAATAATAAAAAAGCTTAATCCATTTTCTGCTCCAGGATCATACAAGATCAAAATTGTACAGGGTTTTTTTTTTTCTTCCCCCTCCAGGAATTCCAACTAAACACTGTTGGACTGGCAGGTTTTCCTAGTTAAACTTCCATGCAAATACTCAACTGGGCAACTTGATAACAAGAGAACAATAGGTCTTTGAATCCAAAATTTTGCTGGGTTAAGGAGTGAAGTCACAGCTCAGAAATTCAGCTCATGCAATATAGACTTCCAGAACTGCCCTGTCAATGGACTTGGGCCTACTCACGAGTAAAGACCAACAATGGATCTCCTTTTTGGGATAAAGCACTCTAGATTTTTGGACTCCCCCCCACACCCCCTAAGCAGCTATCTTAATTAAAATCCATTAAGATTAGCATAAATAAATGAAATGCAAGCAGCAGTCCTTTGGAAGAGCTTCCCAGAAGTTTCAGCTAAACTTTTTTTTGAGGTTGTCCCAGAGTCTATAGTTTTGAAACATTCACAAATAATATATAAAATTTTTCTTTTTCTGGAAAGGGGGAGCGACTCTATTCTTTTAGCATATCAGCC
Source organism: Podarcis bocagei (assembly GCF_964188305.1). Classification (NCBI taxonomy): domain Eukaryota; kingdom Metazoa; phylum Chordata; class Lepidosauria; order Squamata; family Lacertidae; genus Podarcis; species Podarcis bocagei. The sequence continues at coordinate 8,043,026 of NC_138135.1, forward strand.
CTTGGGATTACAGTAGACAAAGGCAATATGGCAGTTTCCTCTTATACAGGGGAGGGGAATAAGGGGAAGAAATCTGCAAAAGTACAGTAATCTCCTACCTAAACCATGCTCATAACTGAAGTGTGAAATAATGTAGGGTAAAGGGCAGAAGGAAAGGGGAGGTGGAAAAACGAGAGCGGGACTTTCTACAGCAGAAGAACACATTTTATGCCTCTAAAGATCCAGAGGGAAAAGAGAGCTCAGCTGTCAGAAAGGAGACCCACAACTTTGCAAGAAGATCAGCTAAGCCCCTGAACAGAGAAAAACTAAGGGGAGGGGTGTGCAGAAAAGACCCCCTCCCTCTAAACTCCCCTTTTGCTACAGCCTAGCTTTTACCTTATAAGGAGCAAACACCAGCCCAAATGAGCTTAAAAGTATTCATCAATAACCCTTCCAGAAAAGTTAACTGAAAGTTCTCAAAAAGATCCACAGCCCAGATAAAATCAATACATGCAGCACTCAAGCGACAGTTTCAGATCCAAAGGAGAAACTACAATGCCATCAGCTTACCATACTGGTTCTATACACTTGCTAAGATTCCAGCAAAAAACAACAACCAGCTGCTTTCTCGGCTCCCAGCAAATTTATAACCCAGCAAGAATTGACTCCACCTGAAGATGAAGTCCTCTCCTCATTTAAAGCAACAGAGGCGCTTTTTCAAAAAATGCCAGGAAAAGGCTGGAATTGGCCGCAATAGTTTGCTGCTGGCTTATGCCTCTGCTTGCTGTCAGGTTCGGAGTTAAACGGCTGCTGAGAAATCCTCACATCCTTTCAGAGAGCATCCTTCAGAAAACAGGGGAAGGAGTGACTACTATGTCCCGACCCCCCCAGGAAGGATCCTGCACTGTGCACACTTTTGGTGGTGGTGGGGAACCCACAGGTGTCGGTTTTCCAATACTGCCAATGTGGTGATATTATTATTATTATTATTATTATTATTATTATTATTATTATTAATTTATATCCCACCCATCTGGCTGGGTTTCCCCAGCCACTCTGGGCGGCTTCCAACTGAATATTAAAAACAATACAGCATCAGACATTAAAAACTTCCCTGAACAGGGCTGCCTTCAGATGTCTTCTGAATGTCAGGTAGTTGTTTATCTCTTTGACATCTGGTGGGAGGGCGTTCCACAGGGCAGGCACCACTACGAAGAAGGCCCTCTGCCTGGTTCCCTGTAGCTTTGCTTCTTGCAGGGAGGGAACCGCCAGAAGGCCCTCGGAGCTGGACCTCAGTGGTAGAATGATGGGATTGGAGATGCTCCTTCAGGTATACAGTGGTACCTTGCAAGACGAATGCCGCGCAAGACGAAAAACGCGCAAGACGAAAGAGTTTTCCGGTTTTTTAGTCGTTCCGCAAGACGAATTTCCCTATGGGCTTGCTTCGCAAGACGAAACGTCTTGCGAGTTCTTGCGAGTTTGTTTCCTTTTTCTTAAAGCCGCTAAGCTGTTAATAGCCGCTAAGCCGCTAATAGCCGCGCTTCGCAAGACGAAAAAACCGCAAGACGAAGAGACTCGCAGAACGGATTAATTTCGTCTTGCGAGGCACCACTGTACTGGACCGAGGCCGTTTAGGGTTTTAAAGGTCAACGCCAACACTTTGAATTGTGCTTGGAAACATGCTTGGGAGCCAATGAAGATATTTCAGGACTGGTGTTATATAGTCTCGGCGGCCGCTCCTAGTCACCAGTCTAGCTGCCGCATTCTGCATTAATTGCAGTTTCTGAGTCACCTTCAAAGGTAGCCCCATGTAGAGTGTATTGCAGTAGTCCAAGAGGGAGATAACTAGAGCATGCACCACTCTGGTGAGACAGTCCGCGGGCAGCTAGGGTCTCATCCTGCATACCAGATGGAGCTGGTAGACAGCTGCCCTGGACACAGAATTGACTTGCGCCTCCATGGACAGCTGTGAGTCCAAAATGACTCCCAGGGTGCACACCTGGTCCTTCAGGGGCACAGTTACCCTATTCAGGATCAGGGAGTCCTCCTCACCTGCCCGCCCCCTGTGCCCCCAAAACAGTACTTCAGTCTTGTCAGGATAGGGAAAAAATTTTGTTTCTTTTACAGCTAGGAACATATTGCGCTTCCTGCTCTTAGCTTAGCTGCAGTATACCATGCAGGTGTTGGCTACCATGAGACTGGATTACTGCAATGCTCTCTGCAGGGCTTCCCTTGGTTTGGAAGCTGCAGCTATGGTTTGCACCAGATGGGGGGCTGGGGGGCAAGCCCTCCCTCAAACAAGAAGCTTGCCTCCCCCAATTGTTGGACTGGAGCAGCAGATCGTGAGCACATAACACCAGGGGCGAACGAAGGCGTGACACCCGGGACCGGGCGTACGTACGCCACCACACATGCACTGTACATAGCGGTTTGCCACCGCTCCAGCGCTGTACGGACAGTGCCGGGGTCCTCTGCTCATGACTACAGCTGCAAACGGAGGATCCTCTACGTGCGGCTGTAGCAGCGATGTACAGCGCCCAAGTGGCGCGGAGGCAACCGCTATGTACACTGCACATGCACTGTTGCTATGTAGAGAGCATGCGTGCGATGCCGCACATGCGCTGTACATAGCGGTTTGCCGCCAGCGCCGGGATCCTCTGACCAGAATCCTCCACATGCAGCTGCAGCGGTGCAATGGCTGCTTCCGCCATCACGACAATGGCCATCTGTCAGGAGCGGGAGTCGGGAACAGGTTAGCAATAAATCACATGGCATCAGTGAAGTTGGCTCTTTCTGCAAGGAAACAAGGTTGACTCTGGGTGCGAGGCCTAGTGAGCTCAGCAACTCGTCCCAGTAGCTCTTGCCCCATTTTTAACTTGTTTTTATTTTAACTTGTTTTTTTATATTTTTTATCTATGTCATTTTAAATTGTTATTGACATTAATGTTGTCTTTTTTAGTTTTAGATTTTATGATTGATGTGGAAATCGTTTTCCATTTGGTTGTGTACCTTTTGAGGTGCTTTAATTATTATTTATGACTTTTGTTTAGTTGGTAATTATGTACAGTGGACGCTCGGGTTGTGAACATGATCTGTGTGGGATGCACGTTCACAACCCACGTCTGCGTGTTTGCGCACGCGCGGGTTGCGATTCAGCGCTTCTGCGCATGCACAAAGTGTGATTTAGCGCTTCTGCGCATGTGCAACTGCCAAAACCCTGAAGTAACCCGTTCCTGTACTTCTGGGTTTCGGCAGTCCGCAACCTGAAAAAACGCAACCTGAAGCGGCTGTAACCCGAGGTATGACTGTAAATCTTGTCATGCTGTAAGCCACCTTGAACATTGTTTTCACTATGGAAAGGCGGCCTACGAATAAAATGATGTTGTTGATGATGATGATGTTCCCCACCTTCCCACAGTTGTCTAAGTATCCTCCTCCTCCAGGTTGTTCCCAAGCAATTTGAGACTATGCCAGCATGCCTGCCTTTGCTCCTCTCTCTTCATATCTCTTCTGGTTCCGGCAGACCAGAAGAGAGGGGAGCTGGTTGCAGCAGGAGGGGGAGACACCCTGGCTTCTTCACCAACCTTCCTCATCTCTGCCTCTGGATTCCCCCACTCCTCTCCATTCTCGACCTCTGCCTCCGATTCTGGACTTCTCTGCCATGCCACAGCCTCTTCCTGCGCACTAAACCCCGTTACCCCTTCAGCTTCCAATGCCACCCTCCTCCCAATCTTCTCCCTCTGACCACTCATCGTCGCCCCACCACCAGTCCCCAGACTCTGAACCTTCTTCCGTTGGGGGCTCCTCAGTTGCTGCCTCCCACCTTTCCCTGCATCCAGCAAGTCTATATCCCCCCCCCATTTTTTAATTAATTTTATAGCACAAATAAAGAACACAAACAGAAAAACAAACAATACCAACAGATTCTTGTCTTATCCTTATTTTTCTAAACATTGTTAGGTGGGCTTCCCCACGTCCCACCTATCTGATTTTCATTTTACAGTGGTACCTTGGGTTACATACGCTTCAGGTTACAGACTCCACTAACCCAGAAATAGTGCTTCAGGTTAAGAACTTTGCTTCAGGATGAGAACAGAAATCGTGCTCTGGCGGCGTGGCAGCAGCAGGAGGCCCCATTAGCTAAAGTGGTGCTTCAGGTTAAGAACAGTTTCAGGTTAAGAACGGACCTCCGGAACGAATTAAGTACTTAACCCGAGGTACCACTGTACTTCATCTTTAGCAGTTTACATATATCATAATTTCTAACCATTTTTTAAAACACACTTTAACCATAGAAAACTTCACATTTTATCACTTACAAATAATACTATTTTAAAATACACTATCTTCTACTTCTAACCCTACAGCCTATATCCACTTCCAAAGCTATACAGTGGTGCCTCGCAAGACAAAATTAATTCGTTCCGCGAGTTTTTTCATCTAGCGAATTTTTCATCTTGCGAAGCACGAAATCCCATCAATTAATGCGTTCCTATGGTCAAAAAAAGTCCAAACAAAGCCAAATTTGGTACAACAAGAGTTTATTAAGTGCTCTTTAAAGTCACACATATTGTAAAGAGCATTTCAAAAATTGAAGGAACAATAAATTAAGTTTCTAAACATGACAGAAAAACATTTAAAAATCAACAAAGTGTACAGTACATTTTCTAAGACTCTGGGGGACAACGCGAAGAAGGTTCCTCTTCTACTCTTTGCTTCTTGCTGAAGAACCCCCTCCTCAACTTTTCCCCAAGCCACCCACCACACAGAAATTCAAATCCAGAATTTTTTTTAAAAAACAGCAGAGTGGCCCAATGGTCACAGAAAATCATAAAAATGCAGAAAAAAACCCACAAGCTTCCAGATTCTTGCAAACCCCTCCCCAACACCAAGTCCTTGAATTCCAAACACCCCAACCCAAAATCCAACCCCCCCCCCAAAAAAAAGTTTTAAAAGTTTTGGAAAAGCTTGAAAAATCACCAAAGTCTTTAAAAACCTCAAAAAAGGCTACCACACCGCGTTCTATGAGTTGCTCCTCGAAGTCAAGTCGCAACTGTATTAACGGTGTTAAGAAAAAGGAAACAAACTTGCAAGACGTTTTCGTTTTTCGTCTTGCGAAGCAAGCCCATAGGGAAATTCGTCTTGCGAAGCAGCTCAAAAAACGGAAAACCCTTTCGTCTAGCGAGTTTTCTGTCTTGCGAGGCATTCGTCTTGCGGGGCACCACTGTACTATGATTTAAATATTAATTGCATCCAGCCAGGCTAGGACACCATCCAACCTCTGCTTAAAAAGCTCCATTGAGGGAGAATCCACTACCATTCCACTGTCAAGCTGCTCTTATAGTCTAAGTGGTGTGCCATATAAAAAACAAAATATATCCTTAAAATATAACTATAGCCCAGAACCAGTAGAACAGCGGTATAAATTCTAATTAGAATGCAGTCTAAACAAGAATTAAGAAAGGAATGGAAGTGTCTTGAAGAATATATTCTACAATCTTACTTCAATGGAAATCTTTGGATAAGTACTGATTTTGTTCATTAAGCTAAGATGCAGTGATTCTGGAATAGAGGACTGATCAGTGTGATGAATAAATACGAACACAATGATCGAGTTTTAATGTAGCGAGAAGGACATCATGGACGTGGGTGAGGGAAGTCGCATGTGTATTTGGGTAAATGGTGAATAGGGTATAGGGTTGGATGTAGGGAATCCGTATATTTAATATAATATATGTTATGTACAAGGGACACGGGTGGCGCTGTGGGTTAAACCACAGAGCCTAGGACCTGCCGATCAGAAGGTCGGCGGTTCGAATCCCCACGATGGGGTGAGCTCCCGTTGCTCAGTCCCTGCTCCTGCCCACCTAGCAGTTTGAAAGCACCTCAAAGTGCAAGTAGATAAATAGGTACCACTCCGGCAGGAAGGTAAATGGCATTTCCATGTGCTGCTCTGGTTCGCCAGAAGTGGCTTAATCATGCTGGCCACATGACCCGGAAGCTGGACGCCAGCTCCCTTGACCAATAGAGCGAGATGAGCGCCGCAACCCCAGAGTCGGTCACAACTGGACCTAATGGTCAGGGGTCCCTTTACCTTTACCTATGTTATGTACAGTGCTGAAATTGTATAGTAACTAGTGTGTAATATGAATTTAATAAATAAATAAATAAATAAAGGAAAGGGGGGGAAATTAAAAATAAAATTATTCTACACATAAAAAAAGAATAGCAGTATAAAACCATGTATTCCTCTTGTCAGATCCCACCTAGAGTCCTGTGCACCACAGTTTCAGAAGGATATCGATCCTTTCAGATCAATGGTCTGGAAACCAAGCTGCATGAGGAACAGTTGAGGGATTTGGGTATTTAACCTGGAGAACAAGAGACAGATGATATGATTGTTGTTGTTTAGTCGTTTGGTCGTGTCCGACTCTTCGTGACCCCCTGGACCAGAGCACGCCAGGCACTCCTGTCTTCCACTGCCTCCCGCAGTTTGGTCAAACTCATGCTGGTAGCTTGGAGAACACTGTCCCACCATCTCGTCCTCTGTCGTCCCCTTCTCCTTGCGCCCTCCATCTTTCCCAACATCAGGGTCTTTTCCAGGGAGTCTTCTCTTCTCACGAGGTGGACAAAGTATTGGAGCCTCAGCTTCAGGATCTGTCCTTCCAGTGAGCACTCAGGGCTGATTTCCTTCAGAATGGATAGGCTTGATCTTCTTGCAGTCCATGCGACTCTCAAGAGTCTCCTCCAGCACCAGAATTCAAAAGCGATAGCCATCTTCTAATATCTGAAGGGTTGTCACATGGAAGATGGAGCAAGCTTGTTTTTCTACTGCTCCAGAGGGTGGGAGCCAAACCAACAATTTCAAATGACAAAGGAGATTCCAGAAGAACATTCCCAGGTGGTTACCATGAACCATACAGCAATGAACAGCTGACTCTTGAATACAATGCAGGCTGCATACACTGAATACATTTAAAAGCACATTGCTTCCGCCATTGGGTATATGAACTTTCAATGTGCTTCAAATGTATGCAGCTGAGAAGTACGAAACCTGCTTTTTGAGAAAGGTTGGGGTGGAATGCCCCACCCTGCAAGATTCGGGGCTGACTCCCGTCCGATGTAAGCATCTCAAACAGTTTGAAGAGGTAGCGGTGGCCACCAACTTGGACAGCTCTAAAAGGACTAATAATAATAATAATAATAATAATAATAATAATAATAATAATAATAATAATTTATACCCCGTCCTCCCCGGCCAGAGCTGTGCTCAGGGCAGCAAACAGCAATAAAATTACAATGAAACATAATGGGGGGGGGGAACAGTTTTTTTAAAATACGGGTTAAAATACAATTTAAAATGCAGCCTCATTTTAAAAGTAGCCCATAAATCAATCATAAGGGGAGGGAAACATAAGGGTCAGACTGAGTCCAAACCAAAGGCCAGGCGGAACAGCTCTGTCTTGCAGGCCCTGCGGAAAGATGTACCATCCATCTGAAACCCAAGAGACTCAATGGTTGCCAGATATGATATGCCAGTCCCTAGGGCCCTATTCTCTTGTGACAGAGTGTTCCACCAAGTCGGGGCCAGTACTGAAAAGGCCCTGGCCCTAGTTGAGGCCAATCTAACCGTCTTGTGACTTGGGACCTCCAAAGTGTTGTCATTTGTGGACCTTAAGGTCCTCCGCGGGGCAGACCAGGAGAGGCGGTCCCGTAGGTACGAGGGTCCTAGGCCGCATAGGTCTAGAGAAATTTATGGAGGCTCAAAAGGCTAGGAATGCATCCCGTACCCTCCAAGTGTCCCTTTTTCCCAGAGATAGTCCTGGAATTACGGAAGCCATCCCAGATTCTGATTTGATCCCAGAATGTCCTTATTCCCCCCACCAGAGCACAAGGAGAAGGAGGAGCTGGCACTTGTCCTGTGGCAGCTGCAATGGAGCCATCCCATTGCCTCCCCATGGCCTTCGCTGCCAGCCTCCTCCCTTGGGCAGCTTGTAGTGGCTGCTGTGTCCCATTGGTGTCACGACGATGGCACTTGCCCTTCTTCTGATAGGAAATGCTCCGGGGGGGGGGGCGCCAAAAATGGGGGATTGAGGAGGGTCAGTTGCAGGGAGTGAGAAATGGCCCTATTTTCATCCGAGGAATGCTGGAGAGTAATGGGGTGCTAGCCTCAATGGATGGATAGATAGATAGATAGATAGATAGATAGATAGATAGATAGATAGATAGATAGATAATTTATTACCGTCGGAGTCCAGCTTATAAAACACACTTGGGGTACAATCCCAGAAGGAAAGCAAACATTTAAAACAATGTACAACAATAAATTTAAAATTTATAAATGTGATAAGCGTATAGACACTTAAAACTTTAAGATAAGCTACCGCAGAGAGATGACCCAGAGTCTCCCATGGAACCGAGTTTGGGGATTTTCTTAACAAATTAGTTTGGGTCGGGGGGTGGTCTGCACCTACAGATCTGTACACAGAATCTGGTGACCATCCGGGTCGTCTTCTGATCTTTGCCTAACAGGAAAAGGTCAATTTTATGCTTTTCTGGGAGGTCAGCGAGCCTCACCAGCAGGGGATCAATGGTCTCACTATGTGCCTCTTCATAAAAGGGACATCTAAAGAACAAGTGCTCTGGGCTTCCTATCTCCCCCAATGAACAGGCGCAAAGTCTCTGAGCATATGGGACTTTTTTAAAGGATCCTTCCAGGGCCGGCAAGGGCAGAGCTGAGCTTCTGGCGAGTGTAAAAGCCCTTCTTGCATTTTTGGATACGAAAAAGAAGAGATATGCTGCTGGTGTGGCTATATCTCTCTCCAATTTTCTCCAATTTTATAGTTGGGGCACCTTGAGCAGTCCTGTTGTCTCTCAGTGTCTACAGGTTTTCAGGTCTTGCTTGCAGGTTTCCCAGAGACATTTGTCCACGCTGAGAACAGGGCGCTGGGCTAGACGGACCTCCTTTGGTCGGATCCTGCAGCCAGGCTCATAGGACGATGAGAACCTTTGTTCTGATCCAACAGAGATCTTCCTATGCCCTCTCTTGGATGCAGATGAAAGGCTGCGAATGTACAGATTCAGCAGAGCATCTATCAGAAACAGGAGTACGATCCTGGACAGCCTCTCAGGCAGTTGTTGTTGTCCTTCTGGCATGGACATTTCCTTCCTGCTTGCAGTTCTGCATTTTCCCCTATGCAGCTTGGTCTCCTCCTGTTTTGCAGCTACTTCCTGTGAAGAAACCACCTACTTCCTCTGTTATACAAACAGCTGTTCTATAGCTAGCTCTCTCTCTCTTTGTATGTAGCTATCACATAAGCAAGCAAGCAAGCAAGCTAGTTATTAGGTCTTCACAAAGTGTACATTCATTAGCTTGTCAAGCAGAGATGGCCACTTGTTTAAATGGCATCAAAAGTGAGTTGTTGTTGTTGTTTAGTTGTGTCCAACTCTTCGTGACCCCCTGGACCAGAGCACGCCAGGCACTCCTGTCTTCCACTGCCTCCCGCAGTTTGGGCAAACTCATGCTGGTAGCTTTGAGAACACTGTCCCACCATCTCGTCCTCTGTTGTCCCCTTCTCCTTGTGCCCTCCATCTTTCCAAACATCAGGGTCTTTTCCAGGGAGTCTTCTCTTCTCATGAGGTGGCCAAAGTATTGGAGCCTCAGCTTCAGGATCTGTCCTTCCAGTGAGCTCTCAGGGCTGATTTCCTTCAGAATAGAGAGGTTTGATCTCCTTGCAGTCCATGGGACTATCAAGAGTCTCCTCCAGCACCATAATTCAAAAGCATCCATTCTTCGGCGATCAGCCTTCTTTATGGTCCAGCTCTCACTTCCATACATCACTACTGGGAAAACCATAGCTTGAACTATAGGGACCTTTGTTGGCAAGGTAATGTCTCTGGTCCTTAAGATGCTGTCTAGGTTTGTCAAAAGTGAGTTACACAGAACTAAATAGTTCTGCCAACAGTGGTGGGGCATCCCTTTGCACTTTCGCTGCCTGAGGCAGGTGCTTCATGGATGGGCCAACTCTGCAACTATACAATGAGATGAAAACCTTTTGGAGGGACTCTCCCTGAGGCAGCGCTGACCCAAGGTTTTCTAAAAATTTGGCTTTAGTTCTCAAGCCTGCCGTCGCTTGCACTGACACCTACACAAAGAACCCACCGCAATAATCAGGCTGCAATATTGCAGTTCTCTGTCCAATTACTTTCTTGGGAGTAAACTCCCATCCCTGAATGTTGTGGGACTTGTGGAGGGATCCCATAGGCACATAACCTAGGAGTGCGTTCCATCAAACTCCACTGCATTCCCTTCTGAGCAGACATGTATAGGAGTTCGCTGCTCGTGAGTAAGCATGCATAAGCGCAGAATGTATATAGTAAAAGGACTCTGATTACAAGTACTTATAAGGGAGTAATGGCTTTCCCAACCGAAAGATTCTTTCGTATGAGTCAAAACCATTGAGCCAGCCCCCGCTGTTCTTGTCAATTTGAACGGCATCTAGCCAGAAAATTTCTTTCCAAGGATTAAGTTAAAACCATCTGTTTTGAAGCTTGGAAAGGCGCTGCCTTTTTGCAGGAAGGTTGAGCGGTGAATCGGGCAGCCCCCGGTCCTAACGCTGCCTTTATTGCCACAAGCTCATAGTGGGGGCTTTAGGTAAGACATTAAACTTTCCACCTTCTGCTCTAACCCTCACATATCTGCCATCAAGGGATAATCTTCCAGGCTTCTTCCAAGGATCCTGAAGCTTTGCACACCCTGGATTTGTATAAATGCTAAATATTAAAGCACATCTTAAACTCTTGTGACGTCGATTCTCTTTTCTTTTTTTGTACTTTTGATGCTCCTTTTTTAAAAAAGTTGCTTAAGAAGACACTGTCTGCAACTTGCCAGCTTCAGTCCTGCAGGAGCTGGGTGCAAATTACTGCACAGATTCTTCCCCTCACCCAATTAACACCATAGCTGTCAACTTACAGATTTGAAAATAAGGGACCAGCAGCCTCGAAAATAAGGAATCAGCAGCCAAAATAAGGGATTTTCGAAGCACAGGTATGTTCAACTTCTGAGACCCTCCGACCCAAGGGCAGAAAGCCCAGCCAGCAGCCAAACGAAGCCTCAAGCGGTGGTTCCCACAGTGCAGCAACCCGGCAAAGGGGACACAGCAAGGAAAACCACCGTCACCTCTCCGCTGGGAAGCGCTGAGCAAAGGCAAGTCCCCAGGCAACGCGGCCGATTTGATCGGCACAAGGCACGCAAGCTCCACCCCCCAGTCGTTCTCCGACTCCTTATTGGGTGAGCAACGCAGCCAAACAACGCAGATGGAGCCTCCCTCCTCCCTGGCTGGCAGGGAGGAAGGGAGAGGAGCTGCTTCCTTTGAAACCCGGGAAATTTAAGGGACATTATCAATAAGGGACAGCAGTGGGACACGGCTCTGGGATAAGGGAGTTTCCCGCCAAATAAGGGACGGTTGACAGCTATGAGAGACACTTTTGTGCCTGGCTGCGGAACCACTCTGCTGCCGAATCCGTCGCGTCTCCTCTCAGTAAACAGCCTATCTGGATCGTAAACGAACTGGAGTAAATTTCCGTTTTTAAGAATGTTTGATGGCATGTTTCTTTACTCTTGCTTTTGTTCCGGCTGTACTTTCTATAGAACGCTTTCTATAAACCTTCAGCGATAATCCAGAATGCGGCAGCTAGACTGGTGACTGGGAGCGGCCGCCGAGACCACATAACACTGGTCTTGAAAGACCTACATTGGCTCCCAGTATGTTTCCGAGCACAATTCAAAGTGTTGGTGCTGACATTGAAAGCCCTAAACGGCCTCAGTCCTGTATACCTGAAGGAGCATCTCCACCCCCATTATTCAGTCCAGACACTGAGGTCCAGCTCCGACGGCTTTCTGGCGGTTCCCTCCCAGATGGGCGGGGTATAAATAATAAATGATGATGATGATGATAATGAACCTGCTTCAGAAGCCAGCATGCAGCAGAAAGAAAAGAGATTTTCATAATGTGGGTGTCTCTCCCAGTACCGTGGATCTGTTTGAGGGCCAAACCTGATGGCAGATCAGTGGGGTGGTCTCAGGGCACCTCAATCAGATGCTCCACTGATGAGCTGAGAGGCCAAAATGGTGGTGGGGAGCCGCTTCGCAGCTGGCAGTGCCTCTGTGTGTGTGAAACTTGGTGAGACAGGGTTTACCCCTCTCCCCATATCCTTTCCCCAATTTAAATCGGTCCTTCCATTAGAACTGGCTTATGCCTTATGGGGTAGGGAGAAATGAATCTTACCATTCATCACTTTCCACCATAGCTGTCAACTTACAGATTTGACAATAAGGGACCAGCAGCCTCGAAAATAAGGAATCAGCAGCCAAAATAAGGGATTTTCGAAGCACAGGTATGTTCAACTTCTGAGCCCCTCCGGGCCAAAGGCAGAAAGCCCAGCCAGCAGCCAAACGAAGCCTCAAGCGGTGGTTCCCACAGCGCAGCAACCCGGCAAAGGGGATGCAGCAAGGGAAACCACCACCACCTCTCCGCTGGGAAGCGCTGAGCAAAGGCGAGTCCCCAGGCAACGCGGCCGATTTGATCGGCACAAGGCATGCAAGCTCCACCCCCCAGTCGTTCTTAGACTCCTTATTGGGTGAGCAACGCAGCCAAGCAACACAGTTGGAGCCTCCCTCCTCCCTGGCCGGCAGGGAGGGAGGGAGAGGAGCTGCTTCATTTGAAACCCGGGAAATTTAAGGGACATCATCTTTTTTTTCTTTTCATGGTAAATGTTTATTGATTTTCCAAAAGTAAAGAAGAGAATTAGATAAGAGTAAAGAAAAGAAATAACAGCACAAAGCAAATATACCGTATATACAATAAAAGATTTTCACCTGTCAAATTAACATAGTCGTCTCTTTCTGAACTTCCTTCAGCCCGCCCGTAAATCTTCCGCAGTTAGGTTCTAAGATACACATTGCCTAGTATGTATTGTCATTAGACATTCTTCTACCTCTATTTATCTTGGACAATACCTCTTCCTGTTTCACAGTGCTTCTCTGAATCCCCTTAGCGTTATTTGACCTTCACTAAGATGTTCCAAGTAATCTATATATTTTCCCCAGTCCTTGACAAACTTTTGGTCTCTTAGATGTCTGATCTTTCCCGTTAATCTATCTAAATCCGCGTAGTCCAATAACTTCGATCTCCACTCCTCTATTGTTGGCATTTCCTTTTTTTTCCACTTCTGAGCAAGGACTATCCTTGCTGCTGTTACTGCGTAGTACACAAATTTGTGATCTCTCTTTTTAATTTCATTCCCTAATATTCCTAACAGGAAAATTTTGGGCTTTTTATTGAACGTATACTTTAGAACCTTCTTTAATTCTATATACACTTCCTCCCAAAATTCTCTCACTCTCCTGCACTCCCACCACATGTGGTAAAAAACACCCTCCTTCACTTCACACTTCCAACATTTGCTGTCTACTTTATACATTTTTGACAATTTCACAGGTGTTATGTACCACCTGTAAAACATCTTCATGACATTCTCTTTCACTGTCATACACGCGGTGAAGTCCAGACCCTCTTTCCATAGATTCTCCCAATCCTCAAATTGTATAGCATGGCCCACATCATTTGCCCATCGAATCATTACTGTCTTAACTTCTTCGTCTGCCAAGTTCCAGTCCAACAGCATCTTATACATTTTAGATATTGTTTTCACCTCGCTATTTATGATTTCCGTCTGAAATTTTGATTCTTTATCCGCATACCCTCTATCTTTGGCCTCTTTTCTAAACATCTCGTTAACTTGGATATGATGTAACCAGTCATATACGTGCCCCTTAACCTGCTCATACGGTTTTAATTTCCATTTCCCATTCTCTTTCATTAGCAGTTGTTCATATGTTGCCCAATCCCCACTCATATTGACTTTCTTGATGCTCATCACTTCAAGGGGTGAAAGCCAGTGTGGGATCTTAGGTTCTAGCATGTTCTTATATCTTTCCCATACTTCAATAAGTGGGCCTCTAAAAATATGATCTTCAAACCCTTTATGTGTTTTCCTCTTACCGCACCACAGATAAGCATGCCATCCGTACCTATTGTTAAAGCCCTCTAAATCAAGTAACTCCTTATTCTTTAGCCTGGCCCAGTCTTTTATCCAACAGAGACATACTGCCTCATAATAGAGTCCTAGGTCCGGTAAGGCAAAGCCTCCCCTTTCCCTTCTATCTGTCAACAGTTTATATTTTATACGGGGTTTTTTACCCTGCCATATAAATCTTGATAATACTCTCTGCCATTCTTTAAACATCTTACTCCCCTTAATTATGGGAATGGTCTGAAATAGAAATAAAACCCTCGGTAGTACATTCATCTTAATAGTGTTGATCCTTCCCCAAAGGGACAGTTTCAGTCTTCCCCATGTTTCCAAGTCTTTTTTTATTTCTCTCCACACTGGTTCATAGTTGTTTTTAAATAGGTCTATATTTTTAGGCGTAAGCCAAATCCCCAAATATCTTATCTTCTTAACCACCTGTATCTGTGACTGTTCTTGGATTATATCTATTGTTCTTTGATCTACGTTCTTTACCATCATCTTTGTTTTCCTCTTATTTAATTTAAAGCCTGCTATTTCTCCAAATTGGTCTATTTCCTTTAGGATTTCTTCTATTGTAGTTATTGGGTCTTCCGTCATTATGACTAGATCGTCAGCAAATGCTTTGGTCTTATAGGCGTGGTGTCCAATTGTTACTCCTTTGATTTTCCTGTTTTGTCTGATTGAATTCAAAAGTACTTCCAATACCATTATGAACAACAACGGGGAGAGTGGGCATCCCTGTCGTGTTCCCTTTTGTATCTTTATTTCCTCTGTCGCTATATTGTTTATGATCAGTTTGGCCTTTTGATCTCTATATATTGCATTCACCCCATTAAAAAAGTATCTACCCACTTCCAGGTGTTCTAAGTTCTTCATCATAAAATCCCACGCCACGTTATCAAACGCTTTTTCCGCGTCTACAAACATCATTATCGCCTGCTTGTCGATTCTGACCGATAGGAATTCTAGCATATTAATTATATTTCTTATATTGTCCCTCATATTCCTGCCTGGAAGAAACCCGGCCTGGTCTTTATGAATAATTTCCACCAGTATGGACTTCAGTCTTCTTGCTAGAATACCTGCAAATATTTTGTAGTCCGTGTTCAACAACGAAATTGGCCTGTAGTTTTTTACCTGGGTTAGGTCTGCATCTTGCTTCGGGATGAGAGTAATAAACGCCTCCTTCCAGGTCTCCGGGATTTCTCCTTTTCTTAAAGCATTATTCATGGTCTCCTTCAAAGGGTTTACAAGTACAGATTTCATCTCTTTATAATAACTTGCTGTGAATCCATCAGGTCCCGGAGCCTTCCCTCTTTTTAGATCTTTAATTACCTCCTCTATCTCTTCTGTTTCAATTAATTTGTTTAGCCGTTGCCTCTTGTCGATTGGGATTTTCTGCACCATTTTCTCTTTCAGAAATCTTTCTATCTTCCTCGAGTTGTTTCTGTCTTTCTTTTTATAGAGGCTTCTATAATAGTCTAGAAACTCCTTCCTGATTCCTTTTGGGACATCATCAATCCGGGAGAGCAGCGGGACACAGCGCTGGGATAAGGGAGTTTCCCGCCAAATAAAGGACGGTTG
This sequence comes from Podarcis bocagei, assembly GCF_964188305.1. Lineage (NCBI taxonomy): Eukaryota > Metazoa > Chordata > Lepidosauria > Squamata > Lacertidae > Podarcis > Podarcis bocagei. Next base: position 8,058,683 of record NC_138135.1, read on the forward strand.
ACAGCTATGCCTTCCACATCACAGCTTGCTGGGCATGTTGTACAGGGCCAGATTTAGGTTTGATGAGGCCCTAAACTACTGAAGGGAATGGGGCCCTTGATATGTCCAGCTGTCCTTTGTCAACAACAAATTGCCGCTGTTTTTTGTGCTGAATATATGCTATATGCTAATTGATGGACCAAATAGGTATCTCAAGCCATTTGCACATGTTGTCATGCAACCAGTCCATACAGAATGTAGGCACCCTATATATATAGAAAGGAGCAAAGCAGTGATATTTTAGGGAGCAGGCTAGCAGGTGGGGGCCATGACTTACATCATAGGAGCCTACACAGCACAAAACACTGTTGCTGTATGTAGGTTTTATTTGTTTTTTATCTTATATTTTGGAAATGTACATCCAGGTTTTTTCCCTTTAATTTTTTTGGGTGGCCCCAATAGAGTGGGGCCCTAAGCTTATAGCTTGTTTAGCTTAAACGTAAATCCTGCACTGATGTTGCATCTCCCATGATGTATATGGGGCTCTAGGAGGCTTATTTGGTCAGAATCGGGTACACACTTCCAGAGTTAACACTAAATACATTAGTTCTGGTAAATGGGCCACCATAGCTGCAAGAGGGCCACGAAAATTTGTGTCCCAGGCTTTTGGGACTCGTCTACCGATGTACCATCCATATGAAACCCAAGAGACGCATTGGTTGCCAGATATGAAATATATTGGTATTATTTTCAGATCTCCTTTCCCAGTATCCCAGTTAGAGGCAGTGATGCTTCTGAATATCTGTTGCTTGAAACCATAGGAGGGGAGAATGGTCTTATGCTCAAATCCTGCTTTCGGGTTTTGGTTAGTCAGTGTGAGGACAGGATGCTGGGCTAGATATCCCATTGGCCTGATCCTGGCTTGAGAGCAGTACAGGATCTAGGAGTCTTGGTTGACCACAAACTTGACATGAGTCAACAGTGTGACGCGGCAGCTAAAAAAGCCAATGCAATTCTGGGCTGCATCAATAGGAGTATAGCATCTAGATCAGTGTTTCCCAACCTTTTTTGGGCAAAGGCACACTTGTTTCATGAAAAAAATCTCGAGGCACACCACCATGCCAGATGGGGAAAGGTCACTTTTTACTTATGTAAAAAAAAAAAAAAAAAAAAAAAAGTAACAGCATAGAAGGTAATGGTAGATGACTGTTAGGGTCTCCCCCCAAATGCAGAATTCTATTAATATCTTCCTTAGCGAGCCGCGTTAACCCCTGTAATGCTTTCTATAGAGTAAGCATAGGGGACACTGGGGGATGTGGAACCAAGGGGGCAGTGGGCCAAAAGAGTTCGGGATCTACTGCTTTAAACAGAAATAAGAGCCAGTGGGTTCTTCCTTTTTTAAAGTATCGTTTCAGCGGGGACAGCAGTCCGGATTTCCAAAAAGCGGCGCTTTTTTGCGTCTGAGCAAAGAAGAGAGAGAGGGGAAAAAAGAGAGAGAGAGATTGATTTGTGGCTGCGCAAAGGGGGGAGGAGCCCAGGAGTAAAAGTAGGAAGGACGAAGGGAGGGGAAAGGAAAGTTAATAGAAGGAAAGGCGGGTGGGAGAGAAAGAGGGAAGGAAGGGGGGAAGAGAAGTGGAAAGGAGGGAGACCGAGGCGGGGGAGAAGCGTCTGGAGAGTTGCTCCAAAGTTTGGGGGGCCGCGGGGGTGGGCGCGCGTCCCAGGAGGCGGAGGCCAGCCCGGGCTGGGAGCCGCGCCGCGGCCCGGGGGCGGTAGGCGGACCACGGCTCCTAGGATGTGGAAAGGGGACGGCGGCGCAGGGGGAGGAGACCCGCACGGCTAGGGCAGCGCGCAGGGGGAGGAGAGCGGGCCGGAGGCGGGCGAGGGGGGCCGCGATCCCGCGCGCCGCGAACATGGCCTCCTTCCCCGCGGGCCCCGCCGAGCCCCCCGGCCGGGGAGGGCGGCGCGCCCCCGCCGCCGGAGGAGAGCAGAGGCAGGAGGAGGAGGACGAAGGTGCTGCCGAGGAGGCACGCCAACTTCTGCCAACTTCGGCGCCCGCCCCGTCGCCGCAGGCTCCTCCCGGCTGAGAGCCAGAGAACGGCGGCGGAGCAGGAGGAGGAGGATCGGGTTTGGCGACGGCTGCTGCGTCCTCTCCAAGCGCGGGGCTGGCCTCCGCCGCGCCCGATCCTCCGCGCTCGCCGCGCTTCTCGGCGGAGCAGGTCTCGTGCGTGTGCGAGGCGCTGCTGCAGGCGGGCGACCCCGGCCGGCTGGGCCGCTTACTGGGCTTGCTGCCGCCCGACGCCGAGGCGCTGTGCCTGGAGGCGCAGGCGGGCGAGAGCCTGGCCAAGGCGCGCGCGCTGCTGGCCTTCCAGCGCGGTGACTTCGCCGAGCTCTACCGCCTGGTGCAGAGCCGGCGATGGGATGTGGGAGCTCGCTCGCTCGCCGCCCCGCGTGTGCCTATGTGGGGCACCTTACAGCCCCGTGATGTCAGCGCCACGCAGGCAGCCAGGCAGGCAGACGGCGAGAGCCCCGTGCTGGGCGGCCTCTCCTCGCCGCCACCGCCCCGCCTCTCGCCGCCCGCCTCGCCCGCCTCCCTCCCACGGCACACCAGGCAACGTCTCGCGGCACACTAGTGTGCCGCGGAATACCGGTTGGGAAACACTGATCTAGATCAAGGGAAGTAATAGTGCCACTGAATTCTGCCCTGGTCAGACCTCACCTGGAGTACTGTGTCCAGTTCTGGGCACCACAATTCAAGAAGGACACTGACAAACTGGAACGTGTCCAGAGGAGGGCAACCAAAATGGTCAAAGGCCTGGAAACGATGCCTTATGAGGAACGGCTAAGGGAGCTGGGCATGTTTAGCCTGGAGAAGAGGAGGTTAAGGGGTGATATGATAGCCATGTTCAAATATATAAAAGGATGTCACATAGAGGAGGGAGAAAGGTTGTTTTCTGCTGCTCCAGAGAAGCGGACACGGAGCAATGGATCCAAACTACAAGAAAGAAGATTCCACCTAAACATTAGGAAGAACTTCCTGACAGTAAGAGCTGTTCGACAGTGGAATTTGCTGCCAAGGAGTGTGGTGGAGTCTCCTACTTTGGAGGTCTTTAAGCAGAGGCTTGACAACCATATGTCAGGAGTGCTCTGATGGTGTTTCCTGCTTGGCAGGGGGTTGGACTCGATGGCCCTTGTGGTCTCTTCCAACTCTATGATTCTATGATTCTATCCAGCAGCCCTTCAGATGTTATTAGCGGTGAGTAAAATGGCTTGAGGTAAAGGTAAAGGGACCCCTGACCATTAGGTCCAGTCATGGCTGACTCTGGGGTTGCGACGCTGATCTCGCTTTACTGGCCAAGGGACTCGGCGTACAGCTTCTGGGTCATGTGGCCAGCATGACTAAGCCGCTTCTGGCGAACCAGAGCAGCGCACGGAAACACCGTTTACCTTCCCGCCAGAGCGGTACCTACTTATCTACTTGCACTTTGATGTGCTTTCGAACTGCTAGGTGGGCAGGAGCAGGGACCGAGCAACGGGAGCTCACCCCGTCGCGGGGATTCGAACCGCTGACCTTCCGATTGGCAAGTCCTAGGCTCTGTGGTTTAACCCACAGCGCCACCCGCATCCCTTTCGGATGTTATTAGCAGTGAGTAAAATGGCTTGAAGCAGAGGGTTAACGGGATCTTAATCTGGACGCCACAGCAGGGAGGAGGAGGGGGAGTTGAAAGTTTAGAGCTGTATCTGCAAGATTCCCGTGACTTTAACTTCCAATGCTTTTCCATTAAAGCAGAGCTGAAAAGGGCTTGGTGGTGCAGCGTGCAGCTAGAAGCATGCACCAAATGCTATAATCTCTACTCCAAACAGGCAGCAGAGTCCAAATGCGCTGTCCGAAAGGAGCTGAAACAGACTTTGCTTATGGTTTAGCTCAAGCCAGGGCCCGATCCTCACAACTTGCCTTGGTGCCAAGGCTGAAATATGTCAAAGAAGCAGGCGCGCCAATGGCGCTATGTAAACAATAACTGCAGAATGTTTGAAGTTAGATCTTGGTGCGCATTCTTCCCCCTTTGGACTGGGGGCTGTTACTCGTCATCCAGCAGTTGCCAGCATGCCTGTGGATTAAATCCCTTTTTTTCCACTCCGTGGGCATTTAAAGCAGCATCAGACCATCCTGCAAATCGTGGGGCCAGATTAATCTGACCTTGGGGTGCCTTTGAGCCAGTGGATTTAGCTGCTAACGCTAAAAGAACCTCAGTTTTCAGAGGTAGCATACCTGAGTATCAGGTGCAGGAAGAGAGAACGGGAAAAGACTAGAACTTTTATATCTGTGCTATGAGTGTCCTAAGAGCTTCTGGTTAGTCGGTCCTGAGCTGGTTGGGTCGTTGAGTTCTGATCCATCCAGAGTATGTATTCCTTGTGTGTTGAGTAGATTTGTAGATTGGGGAGGGAGTCAGATTTGTTTTTCCCAGGCAAAGTGTTATTCAAGAGGTATCGGAGAGCAATGTTTTAAGAGTGATTAATGATTACTTTGTTGTTGTTGTTGTTTAGTCGTTTAGTCGTGTCCGACTCTTCGTGACCCCCTGGACCAGAGCACTCCAGTCACTCCTGTCTTCCACTGCCTCCCGCAGTTGGGTCAAACTCATGCTGGTAGCTTCGAGAACACTGTCCCCACCATCTCGTCCTCCGTCGTCCCCTTCTCCTTGTTGTCCCCTTTTCTTTCCCAACATCAGGGTCTTTTCCAGGGAGTCTTCTCTTCTCATGAGGTGGCCAAAGACTTGGAGCCTCAGCTTCAGGATCTGTCCTTCCAGTGAGCACTCAGGGCTGATTTCCTTCAGAATGGATACGTCTGAACTTCTTGCAGTCCATGGGACTCTCAAGAGTCTCTTCCAGCACCAGAATTCAAAAGCATCCATTCTTCGGCGATCAGCCTTCTTTATGGTCCAGCTCTCACTTCTATATATCACTACTGGGAAAACCATAGCTTGAACTATACGGACCTTTGTTGGCAAGGTGATGTCTCTGCTTTTTAAGGTACTGTCTAGGTTTGTCACTGCTTTTCTCCCAAGAAGCAGGCGTCTCAAAGGGTACCATTGTCTGACAAACCACAGTGCCATACTCAATTTGTCTTTTTGAAACGGTACACCTCTGTAGCCACCAACACAGGAGTTCTGTTTAGTTAACGGAAGAAGGGGACGACAGAGGAGAAGATGGTTGGACAGCGTTCTCAAATCGACCAGCATGAGTTTGACCAAACTGCGGGAGGCAGTGGAAGACAGGAGTGCCTGGCGTGCTCTGGTCCATGGGGTCACGAAGAATCGGACACGACTAAACAACTAAACAACAACAAGGGACCGGGGAAGATGGAGACCAACAGAAGGTGAAGCCAGAGCCAACAGCAGGCAAAGCCACTCCCTGTCTATTAAAAATGGAAGCAGGCAAGTGAGGGCAGGCTGTTGGTAGGAACAGCGTCCGATTTGCCCCAATGGACCAGCTTCCACCCTCATCAGATGAAGTCATAGAATCATAGAGTTGGAAGAGACCACAAGGGCCATCGAGTCCAACCCCCTGCCAAGCAGGAAACACCACCAGAGCACTCCTGACATATGATTGTCAAGCCTCTGCTTAAAGACCTCCAAAGTAGGAGACTCCACCACACTCCTTGGCAGCAAATTCCACTGTCAAACAGCTCTTACTGTCAGGAAGTTCTTCCTAATGTTTAGGTGGAATCTTCTTTCTTGTAGTTTGGATCCATTGCTCCGTGTCCGCTTCTCTGGAGCAGCAGAAAACAACCTTTCTCCCTCCTCTATGTGGCATCCTTTTATATATTTGAACATGGCTATCATATCACCCCTTAACCTCCTCTTCTCCAGGCTAAACATGCCCAGCTCCCTTAGCCTTATCTCTGAATGCTTCTTGCTGCTGGCCCCCGGGCATCTGAATAGTTTGAACAGCACTACCTTCTGAAAGCAACTTATGAAAACACCAGCCCTGCCAGCCACCAGAGATTTTAAAATGCTACGAATTTCTAAGCTGTCCCGCATCTATCCTCCAAAGTTTTCCGAATGAGCTTTAAGTGACAAAAGAACTTGTCTCCCAGCACAAAAGAAGTGGAGGGAAGAACGCTAACCGACTTGATCCGAGGAAGAGCAAAATCATATATTCGTAGAATTGGAAGGGACCCCAAGTCCAACCCCCTGCAATGAAGCAATCTCAACTAAAGCATCCATGACAGATGGCCATCCAACCGCTGCTTGAAAACCTCCAAGGAAGGAAGATTCATCGCCTCCCAAGGGAGACCACCCCACTGTTGAACAGCTCTTACCGTCAGAAAGTTCTTTCTGATATTTAGTCAACAGTGTTCCAGATTCATGCCCTCCACATTATCACAAATCTCCAGAGCTTGGAAGTAAAATGATTCTGCAAACTCCCAGCTATTTCTGAAGGGTTGAGTGAGATCGGCCTTCACTAATATTTGAAAGGAGTTCTGAATCAGGCTAATAAGTATAGCCAGGGCCTTGGAAGAAATGAAAGCAAAGGAACTTGGATGTCTCAGATTAGGAGAAATTGTTCCTTAAGGACCCAAGATGAACCATGTTAGATCAAGTGGAGGACTGTAGCTCAGTGGTAGAGTATTTGCTTTGCATGCAGACACACACTCAGGTTCAATTCTTGGCCTCTCCAGGAAAGGCTGGGAGAGTTGTCTGTTCTGAAACCCTGGAAAGCTGGCTCAGTATTTGTCTGTTTCCTAATTCTTGTACACATCCAGCAATACTTTCAACAGTGCAGACAAATATGAGCTACAGACATCACTTTTGGGGCTCCTTGAGGCTGCAGATGCAAAATGTTTACAGTGGGAAAATGGGAAATATTAGCCGGTAAGAGGGTAAGTCAGCCAAACATGCCAACCCAGTACAAGATTGCAATGGAGTTTCTTTGCAGAAATGTGTTCCGAGTAGTTAGAATGGCCCTGTGTGCATGCCAAGCAATAAACAAAACTCATTAGCATTGGTACAGAGATTCTAAACTGTACACTTTGGCTTAAAATAACTGAACCAGTCAAAACTGCTTTGCACCAGATGACATTCATTTATTGCTTCCCCCCTCCGCTCCTTGCCCTTTTGTGGAGAAATGAAACCAGAGTCAGGTGGTTCTTTGCCAAGGCTGTTCACTCCAGCAAGAGAGATTTGCTCGGGTACCTGAAAGGAGCCTTCAGACTTTGGCCAGACATGTAACACATGGGGGTGGAGTAGGCGAAAATGCAGAAACTGAGCACGAGGCAGTTCTAACGACCACCTTGCCAGCCCTCCTCCAAAGAAAGGGGTATTCTGTACCAACTGCAGAACCAACAAAGGCCTGCATCACAGGCGATGGGGTGGGGTGCAGATCATAGCTCCATAGTGAGACAGGGATGTGGGAGAAAATTGATTCAGTTCACACTTGAACCTATCTAATTTGCACTTTCTTAAGCAATGTGCAAGAGGGGACGCGGGTGGCGCTGTGGGTTAAACCACAGAGCCCTAGGACTTGCCGATCAGAAGGTCAGTGGTTCGAATCCGCGCGACGGGGTGAGCTCCCGTTGCTCGGTCCCTGCTCCTGCCAACCTAGCAGTTCAAAAGCAGGTCAAAGTGCAAGTAGATAAATAGGTACAGCTCCGGCGGGAAGGTAAACGGCATTTCCGTGCGCTGCTCTGGTTCGCCAGAAGCGGCTTAGTCATGCTGGCCGCATGACCCGGAAGCTGTACACTGGCTCCCTCGGCCAATAAAGCAAGATGAGCGCCGCAACCCAAGAGTGGGTCACAACTGGACCTAATGGTCAGGGGTCCCTTTACCTTTACGCAATGTGCAAACCGCAACACAGCCATCCTCTAAAATTCACACATTTTGGCAGTTCTCCAGCCAAGTCATGTACTAAGATGAACACAGCAGGGTAAAGTGCGAGTATAAATGCAATATGTTAGGGGAAATTGCTTGGCAAAATAAAAAATTAGGCAAAACTGGATATTAGGACTTAATAAATACCGTATTTTTTGCACCATAACACTCACTTTTTTCCTCCTAGAAAGTAAGGCGAAATGTCTGTGCGTGTTATGGAGCGAATGCCTGCGGGTGGCGGGGGGGGGGATCTGCTGCAGTCGTGAGCAGAGGATCCATGGTTCCCCTTCCTTCCCTCCTCCGTGGTTACAAAGCATGGATCCACACGGATCCTCAGGATTTTTGCATTGGGCTACTCCAAACTCACTGTCAGATCACATGTCTGTGGCCACAGCATGAACCACAAAAATCATATATCCACTATTTCGTTTAGAATATTTTTTTCTTGTTTTCCTCCTCTAAAAACTACGTGCGTGTTATGGTCTGGTGCGTGTTATAGAGCGAAAAATACGGTAAATAAATCTCCAACTGGTGTGCAGATGTGGAGAACTGAATCTAAGCAGCACCAGTTCTGCAGATCCAAGTGGTCAGATGGGCATGTTATGGGCTAAGGCGAACTTGCAGGTAAACTGGTCCAAAATAGTAACACCTTGAACACTGCACATCTCCGAGCACTGGTTATATGCTGACAATAGATGCAATATATAATACTGCATGCAACAGGAGAACTACGTACACCACCTTGCTCTCCTTGGAGTAGAGGTGAAATATAAATGCATTAATCAACTAAGAGAATAAACTTGTCAGCAGGTTTATCCTAACAAAGGTTTCCCCGGACCAGCATTCATTTCTTAGCTTTGAGTAATTCTGTATCTTTTAGGAGTTTAGCTTTGAGTAATTCTGTATCTTTTAGGAGTTATCTGTAGGCAGTGCTGTATAGAGAAGCTTTTTAAGGTTTAATGTTATAGTAAAACATTTTTTAATATATGCTGGAAGCTGCCCGGAGTGGTTGGGGTAACACAGTCAGATGGGTGGGGGACAAATAAATTTTTATTATTTTTATTATTATTAAGAGTAAACTGGACGCTAGTGGAGGAGATGGAAACCATGGATGCTGCCATGATGGGAGCTGAATTCTCAAGAGAGTTATTTTATGGAAAAAAATAAATACACACACAAAATATGTGTGTGTGTACTATATTATACTATATTATAGTCTTTTTCTTATGATTTTAGCTGTGTTCTGGTCTTTTATCTGTAAGCCGCCTGACGTGCCAGAACGTGCACAAATAACTACATAATACACCATACTCAGGAGTAGACCCACTGAAACCCGTAGGAAGCCTCTCCGTTCATTTGTGGAGCCTAATCCTACTCCTTCCACGTACCCCGAGAGGAGGCGATACGAGGAAGGGGGAAAACAACCCACCCTCATTCTTTTGAAAAATAAATAATCCCCAAAGCGAAGAAGGCCTCAGGCCTGGCAGCTAGGCCTCTTCCCCCCTCGCACCCCGCGCCGTCTCCTAGCAACCGGCCGTCGGCGGCGCTGATTGGCCGGCGCGGCTCCCGCCGCCATTTTCAAACGGCTTTTTCTGTGCCGCGGCGGCCGGGCGGCCCTCCTCCCTCAGCCGCCGCCATTAACCATTCTCGTCCCGGGCTTCAGCGGAGGCGAGTCTGGTCTCGCCCGGCATGGAGAGCGGCCCCCTGGCTGAGAAGCCCCCTCTGAGGAGGAAGGGGAGGCGGCGGCGGCAGCAGCAGCAAGCGGCGAGGCCCGGCGCCGCCGCGGGGGGAGCGCCTGTGAGGAGAAGCGACGGAGGCGCGCCTCTCCTCGAGACCCCCGGAGGGGCCCGGCAGGCCGCCTCCTCCTCCTCCTTCTCCTCAACCGCCTCCTCAGCTTCCTGCGGGCGGTAAGTGCCCCCCTCCCACCCCCGCCCCCGGGTCCTTAGGGTGAGGGGCGGGTGACGAATAAATCCACGGTAAGAGGAATAATAGCAATCGACGGGGAGGGGGCGGTATGAGGTGCTGGGGGTGCTGACCCCCTCCCCAATATTATTCGCTTCAAAAGGTGGGGGGCGTAAGAGCCTTCAGCCCCCTCCCCGTCACAGGGACGATCCGATTGCATCATCACCACCATTACTGATTATTGTACTATTGAACCCCAGGCCCAGTTTTCTCCCTGAAAAAGGGGAGGGGGGTGGTATGAGATAAAGCGTGAGGAACCTGTAGAGGGGTCCCCCCTCCCCCAGGGCACACCTGTTAAAGGGATGAGTCCAGTGCAATCTTATTCGCATTGCTGTATGGAAGACAATCTGACTCAGCTACGAGTGATCGCCAAAGAAGAAGATTACCATTATTATTATTATTATTATTATTATTATTATTATTATTATTATTATTGGTGTTATTGATGCCCAGCCCCAGCTTTCTACCTGAAAAGGGGATGGAGGGGGTCTGAGATAAAGCTGAGAACCTGCAGAGGGGTCCCCCATCCTCCACGGCACACCTGTTAAAGGGATGAGTCCAGTACAATTTATTCGCATTGCTGTATGGAAGATAACCTTACTCAGCTACGAGTGATCGCCAAAGAAGATTACCATTATTATTATTATTATTATTAGTAGTAGTAGTAGTGGTATTAGTGTTATTGATGCCCAGACCCAGCTTTTTACCTGGAAAGGGGATGAAGGGGGTCTGAGATAAAGTGTGCAGCCCCCCCCCCACCCGTTAAAGGGATGAGCCCCTATTCGTATTATATCCTTGTATCGTCATGAGTTGAGTGAGTTCGTATTGTATTGTAGTATCGTTATTATCACACACACACACACACACACACCCTCATCTAAAAGGATTTCGAGCCGCCACTGCACTCAAATAAAAGAAAATGAATGGCGGGTGAAGAAGAGGAGCAAATGCGACAGTCCCCTATTTCACCACCCATAGCAGTATGGCAAAAATCCTAAAATCAGAGTGACGTAGCCAGCCAGCTCTTTTGTATATTTCATCTGGATCTTTGAAGTGGGCACTTGATATGTGATGTGTGTGGTTTTAAAAAAACAATGACACAGCAGGCATCCATAAGAACACAAGAGCGCTGCTGGATTACAGCAGAAATCCGTCTCATTCTGCATCCTGTCACCCACAAAAGCCAGCCAAATCTGTCCCGTCCCACCCCTGGGAAGGTCAGAAAGAGGGCATAAACTCAATAGTATTACTCCTCAGCAACTTGCAAAACTGCATGTTTTAGATTAATGCCCAAGGGACCTTTCCCGATGACACAGAAGCTGTTTATGCAGTGTGTTCAAGGTGCAAGTCTTTCCCCTGCCCCTCAAGATGTGTGCCCATTGAGGGGTAGTTAATGCCGCAGAAGACAGAATCGGGATTCAAGATGACCGTAACAGATTGCAGAACTGGGCCCAAACTAACAAAATGAATTTCAATAGGGACAAATGTAAGGCTCTACACTTAAGCAGGAAGAACCAGCTGCACAAATATCAGATAGGGGACACCTGGCTTACCAGTACTATTGTTGTTATTACTATTAATACAATTTATTTACCACCCTTTATCAAAAGATCAGGGTGGTGTACATCAATATCAATGATAAAATCATAATAAAAAGTAAAATAATAATAACAAGAGTCCTTCCCCAACACTTGCAGGCCATAGATTTTTTAATAACCATAGACCTGGGTAAAGAAGAATGCTTTTGCCTGGTGTCTAAAGACATGTAATGATGCACCAGCCGAGCCTCTCTGGGGAGAGCATTCCACAGATGGTGAGCCATCACAGAAAAGACCTGTTTTCTTGTTGCCACCCTCTGAACCCCTCTGGGAGAGGGAACATAGAGAAGGGCCTCAGATGACGATTGCAGGGTCGGGGTCAGTTTGTATGGGGAGAGGCGGTCCTTAAGGTATTGAGGTTCTGAGCTGTGTAAGTACATTTATATGTGAAAAGGATCTGGGGATCTTAGTGGACCATAAGCTTAATGTGAGGTCATGTAGCATCACAAAAAGTGAATGCTATTCTAGGCTGCATCAACAGAAGTACACTGTCCAGATCAAGGGAAGTCATAGTACCACTCTATTCTGCCTTGGTCAGACCACACTTGGAATACTGTGGCCAGTTCTGGGTGCCGCAATTTAAGAAGGATATTGAGAATCTGGAATGTGTGCAGAGGAAGGGAGATCAAGATGATCAAGGGTCTGGAAACCAAGCCGTATGTGGAAGAGTTGGGTGTATTTAGCCTGAAAAAGAAGAGACAGAGGTGACATGAGAGCCATCTTCAGATTATCTGAAGGGCTGTCACATGGAAGATGGAGTGAAGTTGTTTTCAGCTGCTCCAGAGAGTAGAACTCAAACCAATGGCTTTAGATGACAAGAAAGGAGATTCTGACAACCACCAGGAAGAACTTTCTGACAGTAAGAGCTGTTTGACAGTGGAACGGACTACCTTGGAAGGCTGTGGACTCTCCTTCTTTGGAGGTTTTTAAATGGAAGTTGGTTAGCCTTCTGTCAGGGATTCCTTAGCTGTGATTCCTGCATTGCAGGGGGTTGGACTAGATGACCCTTGGGGGTCTCTTCCATCTCTGCAATTCTGTGATTCTATCAATGACCCAGGCAAGCGTTAACTCACATTCCATTCAGAACAGTTCATTATTCATTTTTTGGATTTATATACTGCTTTTCTGCTCAGGCACGTCAGGCAGTTTTTAAGTTTAGCACTAAAATGGCTGTGTTACATAAAATGAAGTGCAACATATTCCTCTCATGCTAACTGGGAACTGATAGAATTTGCGCTTGCTGCCCTGGGCTCCTTCTCTTCTCAGTTTAGGGAAGCTAGTTGTGTGGAATGATGCACAGGATAAGTTTTTCTTGCAGACCTGATATTATGTCTAAATCCGACCTTAGGTCTGGTCTACCTATGCAGCAGAATGAGGTGGCAGAATCATGGTAGGATAAAATAGACTATGTAATTGCAGATGAGGAGTAAGCAAGTAACAAGCAAACACACTAGCACACTAAGGAGAAAAGTTCTAACCCAGCCTTCTCCCTGCTGTTGTGTTAGTTGTCTGCAAGTGGGGTGGAGTTTTTTTTAATTTTTAAAACCAGATTCAAAATCTGACAACCTCCCCCTCCCCGCAGCCTAAAGTTGTGCAGTACATTCTACCACTGCTAACCTTGACCTCATAATGTTGCAACGTGCAGATGAAGCCTTTAACATGCAACATTTCCTTTATTGCTAGATGGCCTTCTACTAGCCTTTTATTGTAACTTATTTTATTCAGCAGCCAGCAACATACTTTTACTTATTTCAAGTAGGTCAAGTTTTCTTGAGGCATACAAGGACAAACAGGGTTGTTTTAAAGCATTTCTGCCCTGGCCAAGATTGCTCCCATTGCACAGTACTTCATACCAATAGCTGGCTTAATGGAGGGGGAAAATTGAATTGATAGAGTTGGTCTCCATTATTGGAGCCAGTGATGGCTATGACATCCTCTCTCTTGAATTCTTACATACCTTTTCAGAGGAGGAGAGCAGACGCTCTCTAGGAGTTTAAGTGCAATGCTGGCTTCCCCTTAAATACAGAATGTGTGAGAGACAGGTGGAGAGTTCAGGTGCTGCCTCTAAGGTGAAGGAAGGTGCCCTCACTCCTGCCATTCCTATTGAATGATTCCATGATGTAATAATAAAGGTTAGCTGCCACTTATGCCAGGGTATTCTCAACTTCACATAATATTTGGCCCCAATCAAATAGGCAGCCAGTTGACCAACATCCCAGCCCTAACTCTGTGGATGGACTGCCAACTGGCAGTGTTGAAATGGGATGAAACGTTTGTTGTTACTAAAAGGTAGGTCAAAGCTGGTATAAAGTTATTTTACACAAATTCTGTATTAGTATTTATGGGTTGCAGTGCTTGTGTCTTCTTTGTGTAAGCTAGGAGAACATTAAAACCACTCGTCCATTTTATAGCAGAACTATTCTAGGGTGAGAGAAAGTGACAAAACAGGTTTAGCATTCTGCCAGCCATTTTTGGAGCAATCCTGTGCAAGTTTACTAATGGCAGAATGTTTAAAGGTGGCTCAGATATGTGTACCACATGTGCTTTACTTTCCAACTATATCGTACTGGGATTTTGAGTATCAGTCCATGGAACCCTCAAAAACATGCATTCTTGAGTCTGCTTCTTACCCATTTTTCTGAATCCCAGGTTTAAAGTGAGCCAATACTAAGTTTAAAATGAGGCTGGTTAGTTGGTTGTTGAAACATTGTAAGATGAAGCACTGTTCCAATGTCATATGGAAAAGAGTTGCCACTGCCGAGAACTCCACAATACAAATTTTATCATAATATTTCAGAGAGATTCAAACCAGTTGTAGGCCTCTTTGTAAATTCACTTTGGGTATAGGTTAAGAAATCAGCCCATCCCTTCAATTGCATTTTGAAATATCCAACTTGTTGCCTCCTCCTCCTCCTCCTCCTTCTGTTTATCCCAACTGAATGTCTGTTGTAATGATGCAGAGATTTTTTTTTATACACTCAGGCTCTCACATTGGGGCACTCCTTAAAACCTCAAGCTCAAGGGCACAAAACTCCTTACAGAAATTAACAAGGCAAGGCAGGGTGAGTGGGTGCAGTCCTTCCCTTAAGGACATTTCATGCAACACAATACAAGGCATGCTTTAGTTGGAGGTATATCTCCCTTTGGGGATTAGTCCCAGGAGTCTTAATTAGGGTGTAAAATTACAAAATATAGCTCTATTTAGCCCCTAAGTGCTCTGGATGATTGTTTCAGCATAACTGATTTTGTTTTTATAGTCTGGACTTCCTTAGCTATTCAGTCTCTCCTACCTAATGTAAAGGGATGCGGGTGGCGCTGTGGGTTAAACCACAGAGCCTAGGACTTGCCAATCAGAAGGTTGGCGGTTTGAATCTCCGCGACGGGGTGAGCTCCCGTTGCTCGGTCCCTGCTCCTGCCAACCTAGCAGTTCAAAAGCACGTCAAAGTGCAAGTAGATAAATAGGTACCGCTCCAGCGGGAAGGTAAACGGTGTTTCCGTGTGCTGTTCTGGTTCGCCAGAAGCGGCTTAGTCATGCTGGCCACATGACCCGAAAGCTGTATGCTGTATGCGCTGCAACCCTAGAGTCGGCCACGAATGGACCTAATGGTCAGGGGTCCCTTTACCTTTACCTAATGTAAGGTGTATGGTGTGAAAATGACTTCCAACAGGAAAGCACGGGGTGCAAGTTGTTCTTTTTAGACCTAGAAAGTGAGGCTTGACAAGCAGACCTATGCTTCATAGGCTTAGATTTAACTAATCCTTGATGACTCTGTAAATACAGTTCTTGAGACACCTAACAATGCCAGCCTAGCTGTAGAGTGTTGACTGTAAGTCAGCTCCTGTCCACTAGATGCCAGTAGATGATAGTGATAATTATAGAGACTGGGCATGGGGAAAATTAGCTGTAATGTTAGCAGCCCCTGCCTGCAGTTTGCAGGGTAAACTAGGTAAAGCAGACATGGTTTGGGAAGGCTGGATGCAGAACAAAGCAGAATTGGGTGCTGAACTCCTAAAAGATGGGGAACTTGGGCCTTTTAAAATGTTGTAGGATTCCCACACCTGTCACCCCTTACTATGCTTCCTAGGAATGAGGGAGTCCAGCAACACCTTGAGGGCCACAGGTTTCCCACCTCTTGGCTAGTAAAAGCAAAGGAGAGAAAATATATTAAAAACTACAAATTATTACAAGGAAAAATATGTCTTCTGAAATTAAGACTCCTAGGTACCTGTGGCCTGAACCACCAAGAACTATGCTTCTTCCTTTAAAGTGTTGACAGCATTTCCCAGAAATGCAAGCTGTGATTTGAATGCCAAAGATTAGCTGAGGGAAATACACTCAGATCACTCACACAAAATATTACTATTAACAAAAGGGAAATTCTGCTCTTTCCCCCAGCTAGCAGTAGTAGTTTTGAGTGACCACCTGTCCTAGGTTCTTTAGCTGAGATTCTTGCATGCTGCGGGTTGGACTGGATGACCCTCAGGATCCCTTCCAACTCTACAATTTCATGATTCTAACTCTGAGTACACCATAATTATATATTGGGTTTGGTGATTCTTGTTATTCTTGAGGTTGAATGCTTCCCCCTACACAATAAAAAATGATCCCTTCACTTTGGTTTTGGCCTGTAGTGTGCTAGTGTGTCCTACCTCCTTTCTTGCTTTTTAAAGAAATTAAGTTCTGGGTGTGAGCTTTCCCTCCAGGTCTCAAGGGAACATGTACAGATGAGAAAGAAAAGTAAACAGATACTTGGGGAAAGGCTGCAACTCAGAGGCAAAGTGCATACTTTGCTTATAAAAAGTGCCAGTTTCAATCTCTGGCATCTCTGGGGAGGACTGAGAGCAAGCTACCAATCCATGTAGATAGCACTGAGCTAGATGCACCAAGGTAGACTCTGAATCTATACTGTAGCAGATATTTTCCTTTCAGTTTCTCCTTTCTTTTTACTCTATGGTTCATAATACAGTATAACAATGAAACACAGGAATGGGTTGATTGGTGGTGGGAGCCAGGAGTAGAAAGTGAAAGGAAAAGCTTCATCAGCATGATTTGCAAGCCATCCAGAACAAGTGAAATTAACAAGACTTCCCCGTATGGCTGTGATGGATGATGCAAGTGGGGAACGAAGAGCAAGCGCCATGCTTTCCAGGAAGCCATGTGGACTTCATGAATACAAATGATGATTCCAAACAGTGCATCAGATTTTACCTTTGATGCTGATTTTGTAATGTTCCCCATCAGAGAATTCCACCCCCCTTGCCCCAAAAGCTCGTCATTGCTAGAAAAGCCAACCATCCATTGCTTGGAGGCAAACTATACAGTGGTACCTCAGGTTACAGACGCTTCAGGTTACAGACTCCGCTAACCCAGAAATAGCACCTCAGGTTAAGAACTTTGCTTCAGGATGAGAACAGAAATCGTGCGGCAGCTGGAGGCCCCATTAGCTAAAGTGTTACCTCAGGTTAAGAACAGTTTCAGGTTAAGAACGGACCTCTCGAATGAATTAAGTTCTTAACCAGAAATACCACTGTATTTGGTTCTATCTTGGTCTGAAAGGATGTGTTTTGTTGTTGCTGTTTCTTTCCCCCCTCTTATCAGAAAAAGCCCCATCTTTTTAGTTACTGGCATTAGAATTAATCACTTAAACATATCATTTTATATTGCACATCTTTTCCCAGTTCTTAAAGAGAATGCCACTAAAGCTGATTATGGCACGTATCTTAACATGCTGTATATGCATGAGCACAAGGTGGAGCAAATGATGCTGCTTTTGTATTTTGACCAGCTTGGTCCTTGTATGCAGCTGTTTTTGGAGAGTGTTGTGGAAAACAGCATATTTTGTTCTGTATGGAAAGTCTTTCAGTTTTCAGTAGGTAGAACAATGTGAGTGTTTGCAAAGGTTGTTCTGTGTTTGGCTGTACAATATTTTTTCTTCCTGACCACAGGCCACTGTATTCTGCTCTGGTCAGACCTCACCTGGAGTACTGTGTCCAGTTCTGGGCACCACAGTTCAATAAGGACACTGACAAACTGGAACGTGTCCAGAGGAGGGCAACCAAAATGGTCAAAGGCCTGGAAACGATGCCTTATGAGGAACGGCTAAGGGAGCTGGGCATGTTTAGCCTGGAGAAGAGGAGGTTAAGGGGTGATATGATAGCCATGTTCAAATATATAAAAGCATGTCACGTAGAGGAGGGAGAAAGGTTGTTTTCTGCTGCTCCAGAGAAGCGGACACGGAGCAATGGATCCAAACTACAAGAAAGAAGATTCCACCTAAACATTAGGAAGAACTTCCTGACAGTAAGAGCTGTTCAACAGTGGAATTTGCTGCCAAGGAGTGAGGTGGAGTCTCCTACTTTGGAGGTCTTTAAGCAGAGGCTTGACAACCATATGTCAGGAGTGCTCTGATGGTGTTTCCTGCTTGGCAGGGGGTTGGACTCGATGGCCCTTGTGGTCTCTTCCAACTCTATGATTCTATGACAGGCCATTTCCCTTTTGAATAGAAAAGTGTGCATTCTTCCCTCCCCAGCTTCTCCCCTATAGTAAAAGTTTCTTGACATGTTATTCGGAAGCATTCTTGAAGCTTCAGCCTAAGCTACACCAAACAGGTTGTGTTGCAGCAATATTTCTGCATCTGCTTCAGAACAGAAAAGTTTTTATAGTGCAACCTTATGTATGGTTACCTGGAAATGAATCCCACTGTGTTGAGTGGTGATTATTCTCTGATAGTGTGCTTGGGTTGCAGCCACAGAATACTTGAATTGTTCACTCTCACAACAATCTGTTGTTGAGGACTGTTATTTTAGTAGACTTGCAAGTAACATGAAAACAGTGAATTGTGCAGATGGTTGTGCTGTGGTTGTGTTTAACTGGATTGCGTTGGGTTAATAAACCTGGGGGCACGGTGGGGGGGGGGGTGGGAAGCACCCTGCACTCTTAATGTTTTGGAAAGCTGCAAGCTTTTTTCTGCAATGTGTTCAGAAATAAATGCCCTTCTTCATTCTCTTCTAATCCCAAAATGTTTAGAAGACACTTTGCACATCAACATAACTCAGGATACTTCAGTCAATAGAGTTTCAATTTCATTGTTCTGTATGGGACAATGACAATAAAGATATCGTGTATCTAAGGGTCATGGGTTTGAGCCCCACGTTGGGCAAAAGATTCCTATATTTCAGGGGCTGGACTAGATGACCCTTGCAGTCCCTTCCGATTCTACAATTCTATGGTTCCAAGGACATGGAAAACAGCTCCTTCACAGCTGACTTAATAAGCAGCGTTCTTGCACACTACGGAATGTAGGTTCATCTTGTCCTTGATCCGAACACAGTGTAGAAACAGGGATTACTATTCCTTGGGAAGGCCACAGTACCATCAGCTTGGTGTTTAGAAGAAGAAGAGTTTGGATTTGATATCCCGCCTTTCACTCCCTTTTTAAGGAGTCTCAAAGCGGCTAACATTCTCCTTTCCCTTCCTCCCCCACAACAAACACTCTGTGAGGTGAGAGGGGCTGAGAGACTTCAGAGAAGTGTGACTGGCCCAAGGTCACCCAGCAGCTGCATGTTGAGGAGCGGAGACACGAACCCGGTTCACCAGATTACGAGTCCACCGCTCCTAACCACTACACCACACTGACTCTCTACATGAAAATGCAATCTGGCTGCTTGGTCAGAGAGTAACACATCTCTTTGTGTAGATTAACTCAAAACTGGAGCCTGCTTTTACCACTTGTGTTGTCTTTAATAAAATGCACACGCAAACTTTTTTGTTTATGGCCATGCCAAAAGGCCACCACAATTCATAAATGGATACAATGTGATGCCCATGTATATGTGAATATGAAAGGGAATACTGTATGCTGTAACTTTGACTTGAAACACTGTTGACCTGCATGTTGTTCTCTCACCCACCCCCCTAAGAACAACATAACTTCTTGGATATACATCTAATATACTACATATCAAATAGTAAAACAAACCTTTCTGAATGTGCACAATTACACCTGTACAACTAGCCTTTCACCAGAGATTTTGATGTGGCATGAAAAAGGAAATGAAGGAAGAGACTAAAATAGTCAGGGTTATGCAAGTTCAGAAACTACCCTTTTTCTCACAGAAGGAAATTAGCAAGCTGGCTATGGTGAAAGGGTGTCTATGCCTCAAATCAGCTCTTAAAACGTTAAAGGGGAGAGGCTGTGGTAATGAAGCAGGATGGGTGGGACAATGGGATGTGGTTGCTAGCTTTTCAGTCATCTCATCTAGCTATGTGTTTTACAAGCAGGGTGATATGCAGGAATTAGCAGGAGGAGCTATGCATGGCAAAGTGACCTACATTATCACTTGTTAGGTGCTCCACAGTAAGCTGCATCTTAAAGGCTTGCTTATTTATTTAGCAGAGAATTGACACCCTGCATTTGGGTCCCAAAGTGGCCTGCAGTTGAGACAGGAACTGGAATAAGGGAAGACTATTTCCAGCTCTTCATGCTATTCAATTTCAAAATTTGCTACTGGAGATGAGGCACAGAACTTCCTCATCTTCGGCTTTGGCTGCTCCCTTTCAAACTTTTATCTTCAAACAGACAAATTTAGTGTCTCATGCCACACTAGATCTTACAGCTCTGTTGTCCCAGGTATTTTAATTTTCCATTGTCTTTTATTACCATAAGCTGTAGTTTAACATTAAAGCCTCTTCATGGTCCTAATACAGTCGTTTGGTAAAAAGGAAAAATTATTTCTGACTCAACTTGTCAATGGCTGAGGAGGGTATCTGCACAAAGGCCAACGGCAAAATGCTAGGTATGAGAAAAGACTGTTGGGCAAGGGGAGAAATTAGGTGCTGAACATTTGGCCTTTTTTACTGCTCCATTAAAAAAGATGGCTTGTTTGAAATTTGATAGCCAATTCAGCACACCTGTTTTCTGATGCTGTATTGTTTTTAATATTCGGTTGGAAGCCTCCCAGAGTGGCTGGGGAAACCCAGCCAGATGGATGGGGTATAAATAATAAATTATTATTATTACTTGACCACAAATCCTTGTGCAGACCAAAAGTTGCGGGCTTTGTGTCTCTAGCAATTTGCAAACTACAGTGGTACCTCGAGTTACATACGCTTCAGGTTACATAAGCTTCATGTTACAGACTCCACTAACCCAGAAATAGTACCTCGGGTTAAAAACAGAAATCGTGCTCTGGCGGCGTGGCAGCAGAAGGAGGCCCCATTGGCTAAAGTGGTGCTTCAGGTTAAGAATAGTTTCAGGTTAAGAACGGACCTCCGGAACGAATTAAGTAATTAACCCGAGGTACCACTGTACCTGGTAGTTGGTTAAGAAGAGAGGGTGGAGACATACAGTAGACATAGATATGGCTGTTCTTTTATAAGCACTGTGGACCTTCAAAATGAAAGATCCATGAACATAGCTTGGCCACCCCCACACAATGGTTTTTGGGTTTTTTAAGGTTTGCTAAATGATATAGGCATTCCTCCTAGCAGACCTAGCCCAGTTGTGTTCATCCCCCAAGCTGCCTGTCTCTGCTGCCTCAGCCTTTTCCTGGAAGACTCCTTTTGCTCTTGTAGTTCCCACTTATCTCTGCTAAATGCCTAGTATTTGTCTTGCTCCTGCTTTTTTCCTCTGTCCGACTCAGATCTGAATACTTGTGAAATTATTTCTCTTCTCTGACCTGAAAGTTTATTTCTTAGCTATTCCAATATGCCAGTAAATGGTAAAAAAGGTAAAGGACCCCTGGATGGTTAAGACCAGCCCAAGGCGACTATGGGGTGCTTTAAAGGCTCGACCAGCTTCTATTTGCCCTCTTTCTTTCAGGCCTGTACATTCTGCATTCAAGATATATTTTAGGCTCATGTGCTTGAACTCATTGTCTACAGAGCATCATCTGAGGTTTTTCTTCATGTGCCCCCCCCCCCCAAGAGGTCTGGACAGTGGAAACATGAGAAAATGCATTTTCTGCAGTCGCTCCCCATTTATGGACTGCTCTCCCCATGGAGACTTGCCTGGTGCCTTCATTACATATCTTTAGGTGTTAGATGAAAATGTTTCTCTATAACTAGGCCCTTTAGCTGATTAAACGTTCTATGGCCTTTTAAATGTGTTTGGGGTGATGCTATTGATTTTTTTAAATTATTATGTATTTTGTGTTCTTATTCTGCATTTTTATGTTGTAAACCACCCTGTGATCTTCAGGGTGGTACTACTACTACTACTACTACTACTACTACTACTACTACTACTACTAATTCATTAATTTGCTCTCTGTTTCCAAGCTCTCAGTCTCCCCCTCTCTCCCACCTGCTTGCCCTGAGCACAAACTCTTTCTTTTTCTCTGTGCGGCTTTTCCCAGTCAAACACAACTGCTTCCCCACAACTGCCTCCTTTTAAGTACTGTATGTAAACTGGTTGTGACTATCCTTTTGATGGTCAGCTTCCATCTCATCATATGAGTGAACACTCCATAACTTTGCAATGTCTAGAAAGGATTGGCAATATGTTTCTAACAACAGTGGACAAAGTTTAGCCTATTATGTATCGATTTATTTCCCAAAGATAAAAATATGGAAACTTGTTTACTGTACAGAATACAGTTGATCTCTATGCATCCATCCTCTATGCAATGGTACTTCATGTTAAGAACTTAATTTGTTCTGGAGGTCTGTTCTTAACCTGAAACTGTTCTTAACCTGAAACACCACTTTAGCTAATGGGGCCTCCTGCTGCCGCCACGCCGCTGCTGCGCAATTTCTGTTCTCATCCTGAAGCAAAGTTCTTAACCCGAGGTACTATTTCTGGGTTAGCGGAGTCTGTAACCTGAAGCGTCTGTAACCCGAGGTACCACTGTATATTCCAGTAACTAAATGTATAGCCGAAATCTTGCTGCTATTCATTGCAAACACTGCTTGAAAATAAAGAAATACTTGTCTCATAAACAAGGTGATCATCTAAAATAAGTAGCTAATGGAAAACAGTGTCTTAATCATGGGAAATGTGTTTTGTGACAAAACTCATGCCACGACTTCTGCTGATCCTAGTTGGGCATAATTTCCCACAAGAACTTAAAATGTCTCTTGAACTTCACCCCCACCCCACAACTGGCAATTCTTTTGAGCTGGCATAATCTGCGAGTGGGGTTTTTGCCCATGGATTTGGCCCAGTGCCTTTATTTGATCTCTGCTGTTCGTCTGTGGGAGCACTTGAAATAGGTAGGAAAAAATGTGCATCAAGTTCAGCTAGCCTTAGAATTGGCCTCTTGCCTGCTAACTGGAAACATGCTATTAGTCTGGAATTCTATTCTAGTCTATTAAATAAGCTGGAAAGCTTACTTAAAAAGGAGGCAGAGGAAATCCCAAGGGGCTGGTGGGTGGCAGCAAGGAATCGTGGGCTGTGCCACGGTCCACGTGGAAACAACGTGGTGTGCGTCTTTCTACAGGAATGAGTACAGCACAATCTGCCCTTTCCCATCAACGCTGTTGTTTGCTGTTCTGCTTTGGAATTAGAGTTCACTTTTTTCCTTGAGCATTGGCCATATATAAATCCTATTTATTGCTGAGGCTGTAACTGCTGCTTAGTGCTAGGTCTTGGGTTTTGTTGGTCGTGGTCCTAACTGTCCACCTTCATTTTTCAGTTGTGTGCCCAGGCTTTTTTTTTTTTAAAGAGTAGGAGGCAAGAGATAACATGTCCTAACTGATAAGCCAGCACCAACAGAGTGTGTTGGACTTGGACCTGTGAAGTCTTGTGGTGTGTTCTGCTGTTGACTCACTAGATAGATGCCTTTGATTCCGTTGCAGTTTCTCTGCTTGCTTCCCTGTTTGTAAAATGGGGATAACTGGGAGCAGAGCCCGGAGTGTTTTTGGACTCTTGGAGATTTGATGCAGGCTACAAAGTATCTGATATTTCTCCCAAACTTGGTTTGTTTTCCTATCTGGTTTAGAGGTATCACTGTGAGGGGTATTCAGCACAATCCTACTCAGAGTAATCCTACTGAAGTTAATGGACATGACAAACTTGTTTTATTTATTTAAATGGGTCTACTCAGAGTAGGATGCAGTTAGAGACAGCTGCATGGATTTGCAAGTCTGCTACCGATTCCAAAACCTGTACAGGAGGGGAGGGGCTGTTGGCACTGCCCTCATGCCACAATATATATTAATAATAATAATAATAATAATAATAATAATAATAATAATAATAATAATAATAATAATAATAATAATAATAATAATAATATATTTATACCCAGCCCATCTGGCTGGGTTTCCCTAGCCACTCTGTGTGTTTTCCCACTGAATATTAAAAACAATACAGTACCAGACATTAGAAACTTCCCTAAACAGTTGTCTTTTAAAAGTAAAATAGTTGTTTATGGCCTTGACATCTGCTGGGAAGGCGTTCCACAGGGCAGGCGCTCTGTGGAAGAAGGCCCTCTGCCTGGTTCCCTGTAACCTCGCAATGAGGGAACCGCCAGAAGGCCCTCGGCGCTGGACCTCAGTGTCTGGGCAGGATGATGGGGGTGGAGACGCTCCTTCAGGTATACAGGACTGAGGCCATTTAGGGCTTTAAAGGTCAGCACCAGCACTTTGAATTGTGCTCGGAAACGTAGGCATATGCATGTACCACACAGCTACTCATGTGCTCCACTTACTACTCATACCCATGTGCCACAATTAGGTTTGAATGAAGCTGCCTTCGACTCAGATAGAAAGGTCCTTTGAAGTCTAATTTCAGTGCATGGGGTGGGTGCAGGTGGGAGAGAGGATGGGACCCTGAAGGACCAGGGAAGTCCTCTGTGGGTGTACTCAGAATTAAGTCTTGCAGAGGTCACGCCGTCGTAACATTTTGCCCAGAATATCTTTTGAGTACATTTTGTGGTTTGAAATAGTATGCTGGACTCTGGCACTGTGAGAACTTTAAGCCACTGAAGCAGATATCCCCAAGCAAGTGCCTGGTTACAGTTGTTTGAGCAGGACTGTAATATTGTGGCTCTGCAAATAAAGCAATAAGGTGTAGGCTTTCCTACCTGTAGGTGGCTCATATTCTACCCAGAGATCCAAATGAGTGACTCTTTGCAAGCTTGGAATGTTGTCCAGAGTTAGTTTCCTTTGCAGAGTAGCTTGGCCTGAACCTATTACAGGTTGCTAGGCAGTTGACTTGGACCAGAAGTCCCATGGGAGGAAAATCCGGAGAGAACATGAAAGCAAGGTCCTTTGCCAATATAGGAAGTCTGCTGTTGGGAGATAGTGGAGGAGTTAAATGGTGAATTCGGGGTTGATGCATGCATGCTGCCATGATGATGTGGGAAGCATGCCAGATCACCACTGCCCATCATATAAATTACTCGTGGATAATGACACTTCGTTAATATTCTCTGATTAGCTCAGCTGTGTTGCTTCACCTTTTCAAGCTGGACAAAGAAGTTGAGGGCAAATGTTCTTAGAAGTCTGTCCCACTGCGCCATGGGACTTGTTCAAAAGCTGGCGTGTTTATGATTACAGCCATTGTTTTCGTTATTTAAAAGGAGGTGGGGGAAGCACATGCACAGTATTGCTGAAACCTGTCTGAGGTGTCTAAAGCCCCTTCCCCCAGAAACCCCAAAGGATATAAAAAGATCAAAGTAGTGGCTGCTGTAGGCTGTCTGAAAAGTACAAGAAGTCCTGAAATCAACAGTAGCAGTCTGTGTCCGATCCACTTGGTTTCAGTGGTCAGATATTGTTTTGCACACTGTCCCACCCACCAATTGCTATTTAACCTTTTCTACCCAGTTGTGCCACTTTCATGGTTTTGCTGTATTAGAAGCAGCCACTAGAATTGCTAATTGATTCAGAGTTGCAAATTGCCAAATAGTGGCTCAGCCAGAGTGTTTTGGGAGTTGCTTCTCTCGGAGGGTAGAATTTCCCCTTAGATTTGAGATTTCTACCTTTCCCACTCCTAAGGATTTAAGAATTTTAACATTATGTTTACTGTATGTGAAAAGCTATATACAGTATATATATTTTAAGAAACAACAAAAGTAGGTTAACAGTATAAGCTGTGTGCAGTGGGGCTTACTTTTTAGTAAACATGTAGAATTGTGTGTGGCCTTAAAAGATGTAAACTAGATACAAATACATTGGGCTGGAAGAACTCGCTTTCCAACCTAGGAGTTAAAAATGCTTACTCGGTTTCTGCCTTGTTTACAACTGTTAGTTAGAGGGTGCTGAAGGTTATTTCCTTGTTGTAATTGTAAATTGTCATTAGCATAATCTAGCTGCCTGAAAATGCATTATTCAACATGCATTTAATATCATTGAATAGAGCTGTGCTCAGTGTTTTAAAACTGGAAAAACAAAGCTGGTTAGAAGCCAAGGAGGAAGGAAATAGAGAATTGCTACCCAATTTATTTTGGACATTGAAGGGTGTTTTAAGGTTAACAGGGCTACTAGATTAAACTCTCTGGACAAACCCTCAAACAGAACAGCTACCAAAGTTTGGTTGAATATGCTGATGGAAACTTTTGAGACTTGCAGTAATTTAGGTGACTTGGAGGAGAAGCTGGACTGGAAGATACACTGCTACCTAAGAGTCTCTTGTCTAATAGTGTTAGGTATCTGGGTTGTAATGTTCAGGCTGAATGGACCAATGTGTGTTGCTCAAGCAGGGAATGAAGAAGAAAGCTTAGTTCTGTTGAATTATAAGGCATTCATATTTAGTTTTTAGAAATATGCAGATTTATTAAAATTGATCCTTCTGTTTTAAAGGCAGATGACTGATGCGTAACTAAAAATGTTTTGAATACATGATAGCTATGCTTTTTTTTTACCTCTGCGTCTTTTGGGACCTTCAAAGGGTCCTCTTATCTATATTTTGGGAAGAATCCAAGCTTATTGTTCTGTTTGATGTTCCCGGCATGCTTCCTCCACAACAATAGATTGACAAGATATGCATATAGTGGGGATGGGTAGCAGGCTTTCCTTTGAGTTAAGCAGGCAGAACAGGAAACCTACCACAAGGGTCCAGTATATTTGGCTGAAGGGAAACACTCTTGTTTTTCCTTCTTCAGTTTACCTCCCTTGGTGCAGATTAATTCTGGAAGGGGAGAGGGTGGGGAAGGTTAAGCAAACAAGCTGAGCTTCCAGCCAGGCAGCCAAAAGGAACTTGCTGTCAAAGCATCTTTGGAGAGGCAAAGCAGAAATTAGAAAAAGAACCAGATGGCATAAACATTGAGATATGCTGGCCAGACTCCTGGCTGCTTGCAAAGCAAAGGCACCATCCAACCTCAACAGGAGAATATCCTGTTCTGTTCTGTCCAAGTGGATGGCGTGCACTGCTGCTCCATGACGGATTTGCCAATGACAGGATTCAGTTCGCTGCGTTACCCTACCTATCCATGGTCTGCTGGATGAGACTAAATGTGGATAAGGGAGACCTCATACCACTGCACTTGTGCAAGTTGTGACTATGGAGCAAGACACCCACAATTTATTAACATATCTATATTTATTTCAACAGCCTGTCTACCGCTTAATCACAGTTGTCTCTAAGTGATGTACAGGGGGCTAAAGATGAGTTAAAACAATAAAATCAGATCCCAATTAAAAGCTTGCTGGATTAAAGAAGTCTTCAGTAAGTGCCAGAAGTTCAACAGGGAAGGGGGCCTGTCTTACCTCAACTGGAAGTGAGTTCCATAAAATTGGGCCCACAATGGCTCTTGCTTGGAAATAATAAAAATAATAATAAAATAATTTTATTTATATCCCGCCCTCCCCAGCCGAAGCCGGGCTCAGGGTGGCTAACAACAGTAAAAGTAACACAGCATTCTAAAACCAATTCATTCTAAAATCAATTCAAAATCAAATTAATGGCATCCATTGGGCTAGAGTTCTGTGAGGATGACCAAAGGAGGGGGTCAGGCTGTGCCTTGGCCAAAGGCCTGGTGGAACAGCTCTGTCTTGCAGGCCCTGTGAAAAGATGTCAAGTCCCGCAGGGCCCTAGTCTCTTGTGACAGAGCGTTCCACCAGATCAGAGTCACAGCCGAAAAAGCCCTGGCTCTGGTTGAGGCCAGCGTAACCTCTCTCTGGCCCGGGACCTTCAAGATGTTTTTGTTTGAAGACCATAAGGTCCTCCGTGGGACATACCAGGAGAGGCGGCCCCGTAGGTACGAGGGTCCTACGCCGTATAGGGCTTTAAAGGTTAAAACCAGCACCTTAAACCTGATCCTGTACTCCTCTGGGAGCCCGTTCATCTGTACATCTGAGCCATACGGGACCACTAACAGTGACTCCCCTGAAGACAGCTGGGATTGAGCACAGAATATAAGGGATCAGGTGTTCCATGAGGTGTCCTGGACCCAAGTTGGTTAAGAACCTTGGAAAGACACTTGGAAAGTAGTAGGGCTTCCTAGGGATGACCTAGACCTGGTATGTGTTTTTAATGCAAAATGTCCCAGCTGGTAGAGATCTCTGTGGAACCCTGGAGAGCTGCTACTAATCAATGTAAACAATATTGAGCTAGTTGTTGTTTAGTCATTTAGTCGTGTCCGACTCTTCGTGACCCCACAGACCAGAGCACTCCAGTCACTTCTTTCTTCCACTGCCTCCCGCAGTTGGGTCAAACTCATGCTGGTAGCTTCGAGAACACTGTCCCACCATCTCGTCCTCCGTCGCCCCCTTCTCCTTGTGCCCCCCATCTTTCCCAACATCAGGGTCTTTTCCAGGGAGTCTTCTCTTCTCATGAGGTGGCCAAAGTCTTGGAGCCTCAGCTTCAGGATCTGTCCTTCCAGTGAGCACTCAGGGCTGATTTCCTTCAGAATGGATAGGTCTGATCTTCTTGCAGTCCATGGGACTCTCAAGAGTCTCCTCCAGCACCATAATTCAAAAGCATCCATTCTTCGGCGATCAGCCTTCTTTATGGTCCAGCTTTCACTTCCATACATCACTACTGGGAAAACCAGAGCTTTTACTATACGGACCTTTGTTGGCAAGGTGATGTCTCTACTTTTTAAGATGCTATCTAGGTTTGTCATTGCTTTTCTCCCAAGAAGCAGGCGTCTTTTAATTTCGTGGCTGCTGTCACCATCTGCAGTGATCATGGAGCCCAAGAAAGTAAAATTTCTCACTGCCTCCATTTCTTCCCCTTCTATTTGCCAGGAGGTAATGGGACCAGTGGCCATGATAGTTTTTTTGATGTTGAGCTTCAGACCATATTTTGCGCTTTCCTCTTTCACCCTCATTAAAAGGTTCTTTAATTCCTCCTCACTTTCTGCCATCAAGGTTGTGTCATCTGCATATCTGAGGTTGTTGATATTTCTTCTGGCAATCTTAATTCCGGCTTGGGATTCATCCAGCCCAGCCTTTCACATGATGAATTCTGCATATAAGTTAAATAAGCAGGGAGACAATATACAGCCTTGTCGTACTCCTTTCCCAATTTTGAACCAATCAGTTGTTCCATATCCAGTTCTAACTGTAGCTTCTTGTCCCACATAGAGATTTCTCAGGAGACAGGTGAGGTGATCAGGCACTCCGCTAGCGGAGCAATAACTTGGGAAGCTGCCTTGTATTATGTTCCTAGGGATGAAAACCTGTCTCACCTCCAAATTGGAGGAGAGGCTGGGATGATGGTAACTGCAAATTATGGCTGGCTGAATAGTGTATTCCAGGACGGTCTTAAGAACAACTCGTCTGTGCAACTGAGAGATGTAAAAGTTATCCAGTTACTCCACACCAGTTTGGAGGTCGGTGACTCCAACAATTTTTCTGCGGGAGGGGGGGAGTGAGCAACTGACGAATTAGCATATTGATATAGACAAATGGAGAGGCTCAGAAGCTTCCTGTCAAATCCCAGAGTGACTGCAGCTATTTGCTGGAGGAAGTCGTGCCATTGTTCAGTCTTCCTCAAGTAAATATTTAAGAGTTTCTAGTATGCTCAAATGGCTTGTCAAATAGCACCAAAGAGCTCTGAGCATCAGTAAATACAAAGGAACAGAACAATGCCCTGGCCCTCTGAATTCTACCCAGCAGAAGTAGCAAGAGAGGAGCCGGGTTCAATAACTATCATCTTACTGGCCATGGTGGCTAGAACAAATATTTTCTTCTGCATTGTAGCAGCAACATCAATGTACATGCCAAATGGTAGATGTTTTTGTCTTCTCAGAATCGTCTCCACATCCCCCACAGATCTCCCATCTATGACTTCTCTTCCCAGTTTTTAAAGATTGTACCTGCACAGGTTCCTGCATGTCTCCTGTGTAAATGATGTAGAACAGGCATGTGTTTCAGATTGATTCAGCAGAGCACTGGTTGAAGTTATACAGTTTACAGCATTCATAGGACTTCCACCCACCCAAACACTATGATGTAAACTGAAGCACAGAGTGGAAACATTATAGCTTGCTAGTTGTTGGAGCTTCATGTAATAAAAAATCCATTATTTGATCAAATTAGGTGTTGTCATTGGCCAATTATATAAAACTACTCTTCTGCGATATTAAAAATCTGAGTTTTGGATAAAAGCTACGGAGTCCAAAATAAATGAAAAGGTCTGTGCCTCAAGCTTATTAGACAGTGAAACTTGGAAGTGAGCGTATTTGCTTAAGTGTGTTCTAGTCCTGGAGAATGACTTAAGGCACTGGATTTAACACCCTTAAAAGGTGTATGTCACACAACTGTGGTATTGTATGAAATACTCCCTGGCACTGTTCCATTCTCTGCAAGGCTGATTTGGCCACTGAAATACTGAGACAACCTTGCAGTTGGAATATTTGTCAGAAACATATGGCTTCTTCAGAACCTGCAATTTCCATGGAAGTCACTGACATATGGCAGATGTTCAGAAGCACGGAAAGAATAACAATATTTATTTGTTTTACTTTGTACCTTTATGAAAATTCAGGTAGTGATCATGCAAAGAAATAAGAGATTTTCCATTCTCTTGCACTGGAAAGCCAGAAACAGCTGTTCTGTTCTGATGAAAGCAAGCATGCAGAGACCTGAGCAGAGTCAGTTCTAATTTTGGAAACTAAGCACTGGTGCTGAGATTGAAGTTGTTAGGAATGGAGTGTTCCCTTCTCAGTTCTTGGCCTGGAATTAATTGTGAGGGCATTTTAGTGGGCTGCAGTTTCATGATATTATTACTATTATTTATTGAAATTTGTATACCATCCTTTATCTGAAGATCACAGGGCATTTCACAACATAAACATTCAAAATGAGAACACAGAATACATAATAAAATAAAAACAAACCAATAACCTCCTTCCCACAAAATGCCATAGAATATTAATTAGCCAAAGGCTTGGTTATAGAGAAACATTTATGTAACTTACCGGCCAGTTACCTATCTCCCCTTCTTGAGTAAGGTTCTTGAGTGGGGGGTCAAGGACCAGATCCAGGTGTACTTGGAGGGAACTCACTTTATAGATTCATTTCAACCAGGGTTTAGGTCCGGTTTTGGAACAGAAACTACTTTGGTCACCCTGTATGATGACACCTGCTGGGAAAGAGACAGAGAAAATGTGTCCCTGTTAATTCTCCTCAACCTCTCACTGGCTTTCGATACCATCAGTCATGGTATCCTTCTAGAGTGGCTGTCCGAATTAGGGGTGGGTGGCCCCGCTTTGCAGTGGTTCCTGTCCTACTTGGATTTTCTTTTCCAGAGGGTGATGCTTGGGGAGTGCTTGGGGAGCCATCAGTGTGGAGTTTCCCAGGCTTCAATTTTATTCCCTATGCTGCTTAACATCTACATGAAACTGCTGAGTGGGATCATTTAGAGTTTTGGAGAATATGCTGATGACACATAACTCTGCTTAAAAGCTCTCTGCCTTGCATGGGGTCAAGGCTCACTTGGCACACTGGCACATGCACACATGTGTATGTATATCTTGTGCTAAATGTTCTTGATAGCAAAGCAGCCTGGAACTCTGTAAGAGCTTCAGGGTTTTCCTTGTAACTGCTGTCATAAACAAGAAAACATTTTCTGTCCACAGGTACTCTCTGCGGCGAGGAAGCTCATTCACATTTCTAACTCCTGGGCCACATTGGGATTTTACTCTGGTGAGTAAAGCAAACAGCGTATTAATTCACAATTGGAATAAGGAACAAAGAAACAGTTCATGTTCTTCCTCTCTCAACCAATAGTTTGTTCTGTGCCCAGACAGACAGCTACAGTTTTTTACTTTCTGTATGCTGCTGGTGGTTAAACCAGCTTTGCTAGCTCTCAGATGGTAGTCAGTGTACCTGATCTGCCTTGAGAGACTTACATGATGTGCAGCAGTGTATTTCCATGTGCTAGAACAACGTCTGCCATTAATTTCTTCTTTTTGCATACTGTAACAGAATAATTTGACCAGCTGTGGATCGAGTAGAATTTAAACAAGACCTGCTGAAGTCAATGTGACATATACAGCATCTACAGTCAGGAACTGATTTCCAAAAAAATCATCCAGTAAAAAGATATTTCCCGTCTCAAAATGTGTGTGCACATTGCGTCTAGATTTCCTTACATGTAGAAGCTACTTCCACTCCTGCAGCTCAGAAAAGCATATTGCTTTTAGCAGGAACACTGTGTGGCTAGACAGCTAAAGTAATTTTATCTTCTAATGGCACTTTCTGCTTACACATTTGTTTCTTGCCTGGGACTATTAGCATCATTGGAGAAAATAGTATTTTTTTCCATCTTCCTTATTGGAGATGGTGCATTTCAAACTTAGAACACAGAAGGCATGTTCAGGCATTTGTCTGAACATGTGAATGCTGTATCTGGTGGGAGGCAGGGGCATACACGCACGTCTTGCCCCAATGTCTCCATACATGTTATCCTTGATCAGTGTCCCCAGTCACATGGAGATTTATATTCATGTTCAAGCAATCACAAGAACAAGGCCTTACAGACGTACCCTGCTCATTAAGTGGAAGTTCATGCTGTTTATCTAGGGGGAAATGTGCTTCTCAAGGGTGACTAACTATTATGATCTTAACTGTTGTCTCAGTTTTGATCCTGCGGGGACTAGCTAAGACTGGTCATTCCTTCAAGGCAACAACCAAAAAAGTGATTACAATGCTATGCTCCCGCTCTGCCTACTTGAACCTCATCTCCCCACCACTTCTATTTCTTCATGAATTGCAGAAGCTAGGTAGGGTTGCTAAGGGTTATATATATATCAATGTTCTACTCAGGCAGCCCTGTTCTACTCAAAGTAGACCCACTGAACTTAAGTGAAACTAAGCTAGCCATGCCCATTGAGTTCGGTGGGTCTGCTCTGAGTATGAGTAACTTTGGATACAATTCAAATTACTTTGGATCTTGTAGAATGGAGGCCTGTACAGAGCATTGACTGGATAATGAGCTGGATCACACTCAAGTTCTTCTTGCTTTGAGGCATGGGGCACTTGTCCACTGGGGTTTTAATAGCTCGATTCACTTTTTCCAACCAGAGCAAATACTAGGAAACAGCTGTAGTGGTAGGGCACATGGTGTGCATGCATAAGGTTCCAGGTTCAATTCCTGATATCTTCACCCAAAAGGACATGAGGTACCAAGGCTAGAAAAGACTGGAGAATCGCTGCCAATTAATAGAGTACTTGGTTGGATGGACTAGCGATCTGGCTGTCCCTGTGCAATGAAGCCACATAAGTTCAGTTTTAAGGTTGATTGTGGTACAAGAAAATGTGATAGTACAATAAGGCCATTATTTTTTATTGTCCTAAAAGCAAAGGAGTGAAAGTAGATAGGAATAAGGGCAGGAATATTTATTTTAATCTGTGTTTTCCCTATTCACCTATAAACTGTATATGCCTTTTTATCTTTTTATGTGAAAAAATGGTTGAGGCAGGAGAAAGCCTGCAGGCCTTACCCTAACTAATGTAAGTTAAGATGTGCCTCCAGCTCCCATGAGCTCCAGCCTGGGATAGCTAATGGTCAAGGGTAATGGGAGTTGTGGGGACGTGGGTAGCACTGTGGGTTAAACCACAGAGCCTAGGGCTTGCTGATCAGAAGGTCAGCGGTTCGAATCCCCGCGACGGGGTAAGCTCCTGTTGCTTGGTCCCTGCTCCTGCCAACCTAGCAGTTTGAAAGCACATCAAAGTGCAAGTAGATAAATAGGTACCGCTCTGGCGGGAAGGTAAACGGCGTTTCCGTGCGCTGCTCTGGTTCGCCAGAAGCAGCTTAGTCATGCTGGCCACATGACCCTGGAAGCTCCCTCGGCCAGTAAAGCGAGATGAGTGCCACAACCTCAGAGTTGGCCACAACTGGACCTAATGGTCAGGGGTCCCTTTACCTTTACCTTTAATGGGAGTTGTAGTTCAGCAGCTTTTGGAGTTCCATAGGTTAGCCACCTGTAGTCCAGTGTTTCCCAACCAGTGTTCCGCGGCACACTAGTGTTCCGCGGAACGTTGCCTTGTGTTCCGTGGGAGGGAGGCGGGCGAGGCAGGCGGCGAGAGGCGGGGCGGCGAGCGAGCTCCCTCCCACATCCCATCGCCGCTCGCTTCGGCCGGCCTACTGGAGGAAGGCGCGAAAACCTCGCGCATGCGCAGGCCTTCCGCCTGCGACAGCCCAGTAGGCCGGCCGAAGCGAGCGGCGATGGGATGCGGGAGGGAGCTCGCTCGCCGCCCCGCGTGTGCTCGCCGCCCGACTCACCCGCCTCCCTCCCACGGCACACCAGCCTACCTCCGTGGGAGGGAGGCGGGCGAGTCGGGCGGCGAGAGGCAGGGCGGCGGCGGCGAGGAGAGGAGAGGCCACCCAGCGCGGGGCTCTCGCCGTCTGCCTGCCTGGCTGCCTGCGAGCTCAGCGGGCAGCGCTTCCGTCCACAGCACCCGCCTCACGGCTCTCATTCCCTGCCCCTGCCAAAGCTCACCCAGCCAAGCCGCGCTCTCCTTCCTGCCTCGCTTTGCTGCCTCCTCCCCCCCCACCCCCAAAGCTTGGAGGTTCCCCAGCAGGAAGGAGGGAACTTAATCCTCTCCAAGGGCTGCGGAAAACAGACATGCAAATGGGGGCTTGCCAGCTCTTCAAGCGCCGCCGGCTTTCTTCGGGAATTACCGCCCGCCGAGCCCAGTAACGCTGACAGGCCGAGCCGCGGGGCTTGGCAGCGCAGCCGGCAGAGTGTGGGAAAGGGCGGCCGCCACGCGCCGGGCAAGGCGAGACTCGACGGGGAGAACACCGGCAGCAGCGCCCCCCCCCCCGAAACCCGCTCCGGGCAGGTAATTCACAGAGAGTGGACAGAAGGAAGCCTTAAAGGGCTTCAGCCTCCCAGAGTGGCGGGGAATAATAATAATAATAATAATAATAATAATAATAATAATAATAATAATAATAATAAAAAATTGACAGGTGGTGTTTTTCTAGGTGAGGGGGTGGGGACTGTAATAACAAAAAAATCAGCTGTATATCAACCGCTGTTTTGCAATGAGGAATTGCAAATAAGGAAGATCAAAAGGAGAATGTTTTTTTGGGGGGGACTCTCTTCCTCTTCCTCCTCCTCCTCTCGTTCTTGCTCCTCTTCCTGGCAAAAGGGCTGCTGAGACCCCTTCTCTCTTGGGTGCCGGTGGGTGCTGTGACGTTGACGCTGCTGTGGCAAGTGCCTTTACTTAGCAGAGTGCATTCCCCTTTACACAGGAGGGGAGGGAAAAAAATTGAAACTTACACTTTCGTGCGTCCCTCCCGGTGCGACGCTGCGCGCTGACGTCACGGGGCTGTAATGGTGGTGTGCCTCGAGATTTTTTTCATCAAACAAGTATGCCTTTGCCCAAAAAAGGTTGGGAAACACTGCCGTAGTCTAAGCCAGGCTTCCTCAACCTCGGCCCTCCATATGTTTTTGGTCTACAACTCCCATGATTCCTAGCTAGCAGGACCAGGGGTCAGGGATGATGGGAATTGTAGTCTCAAAACATCTGGAGGGCTGAGGTTGAGGAAGCCTGGTCTAAGCAGTTTTCTCTTACTTCATAGTACTAGTCCCGACCTTCTGCCGTGTTTCAAATGCAGCATGAGGTCATGGAAGAACCTGATTTTCCCCTGTTTTGAGCTGGTGAGGATTGTAAGCAAGATTTTTGAAACTTGATGACTGCATATCTGCATATGCACCGATGCAGAACACATAAAAAAAGAAGTGCCAAGTCTCCCTTAAGTATGAAATCGAGAAGCAAAAGTTGGTGTCTGTCTGGTCTATTAAATTTTGCTTCTCAGTTTGCTTGTATGGGATTAGTGGAAGTGACGGAAATTAGCCATAAGGTAAATGGAGTACACAGGCTCACCCCACACTTCTATGTATCAGAAAATCCACTTTGCCTTTAGGCTACTGATGCTGAATCAGAGTTAGAGCACCCCTAGCAGTAATAAGTGCTGTTTGACAGAAGTCTGTGTGCTATAAACCTAGAAATATGGCTGTAGAAATATTCTTTGCTTTTAATTCCAGCCCCTTGCTAATAACTTCCGATAGGTGATACTTCTCAAAATGAGACTATTTCTCCACTCCTAATCTCTTGAGGAGCTGCTTTTGTATACTTTTTGCTCTGTTCATTATGTTATTAAGGCTTAGGGTAAGTAAATGTTTTTTTAATAGAGGCTAGTTCCAGTAGAAGAGGATAACAAGATTAGATGCTATATATTACAAACCTGAAACTGTATTTATACAAGTTTAACAGACATGAATTGTCCCCAATGACATGAGGCTGCCAAGAATCCTGACCTCACCTGGGTAGTACAGCTCCTAGGGTTTCCTGATTTGGGAGATTAGGACAAGCTGATTTTAAACTTGTAGCAAGATGAGCCTGTAAATCATAAAAGGGAACAATTAACCTGACCTCGGCATCTCCTGGTTCCTGTATTTATCAAGTGAGGGATTGTCAGACTTGGACCTGGGTTCAAATCCCTGCTTAACCGTGAAGCTCACTGGATGACCTTGGGCTAGACACCATTTTTCAGCCTACCTACCTCCAAATTGTGAGGACAAAATGTGGCACGTGTGTGATATGTGCACACTTTCGAGTTCCAGAGAGGAGAAGCATGTTATAAAGGCTATTTTAAAATAAGATTTCCTCGCCCAAAGGAAGTTTCTCTCCTTACAAATAAGAAGTCTCCTGTTATCTGATACAATCATTGAATCACCCATTTTAGAAAGATGGGTTTTCTTTCTAATTTAGGGTTTTTTTTGTTTTATAAAAAGGCGATGAACACTTTTTGCTGAGACTTTAGACATCCTGCTTTTTTCAGTCTGGTGCACTCTCAGAAATACTTTTCCACATGAACTGATCTCAGGAGGGTTTAAAAGGGTCATCCAGTCTGAGAAGAACGTATCAATCCGGATAGCCCTTTGTTTCTCTGAGCCATTCAAGTGCAGGTTTTTTTAAGAGTCTGCATCTGATTTAGCAGATGTAAAACAGCTGGCTTTGCTGTCAAATGCCTGCTGTCTGTATGAATCGCAACTGGGCTGAGAAAAATGAAGGGCCCAGCCAAGGCAAGACCTATTAAAACTAGTCTAGCCAGTCTTAAAAACAAACCTCTGGACTTCCTTTAGAGTCTGGAGTTGGATGAGACTAAAGCCTATAGGTTGGCTATAAGCAGGGAGTAAAGCTGAATTGCAGAAACTAGGGTTTCTGAGTAAAAAGCACAATCTGAAATTCTTGGTAGCGTTGCAAGATTAATAAAAAGAAAACAATGTCTATTTTTAATGGTATTCTGACCAAGTCTGTAAAGTTAATTTGC
Organism: Podarcis bocagei; assembly: GCF_964188305.1. NCBI lineage: Eukaryota > Metazoa > Chordata > Lepidosauria > Squamata > Lacertidae > Podarcis > Podarcis bocagei. The sequence continues at coordinate 8,095,763 of NC_138135.1, forward strand.
AAATTGTTCCTTTGAATAATTTGCAGATATGTAATAGATATGGTTAGAAATACTTTGAAGTGCAAAAACACTCATTTCCATGTTGTTCATAATATAGTGGTACCTCGGATTAAGTACTTAATTCGTTCCGGAGGTCCGTACTTGACCTGAAACTGTTCTTAACCTGAAGCACCACTTTAGCTAATGGGGCCTCCCGCTGCTGCTGCCGCGCTGCTGGAGCACAATTTCTGTTCTCATCCTGAAGCAAAGTTCTTAACCTGAAACACTATTTCTGGTTTAGCGGAGCTGTAACCTCAAGCGTATGTAACCTGAAGCGTATGTAACCCGAGGTACCACTGTATTGTGGTATTATAATTTTTTTGAACAATGTTTTAGAAAGTCATTTGGTGGAGAAAGGAGTATCTTTCAAGTTGTTCTCCTTTGCTTCTCCTGCATGCTTCACTCCGTCCACCCCCCCCCAACTGCAACCCACAATGCATGCAGGAGACTCACATTTGATCTCCAAAGCATTATTCTGTCAGGGAGAGAAACCGTGCCACATGCAGCCTCTGCAACACAGTCCTGTGTTGTGGTGATAGAACTGTGGGCACAACCACAATAACAAGTCTTGTGTTAAAGAGCGCTGTGCTACAGGGATCCCCCATGAGGCTAAAATATTTTTAAGTTTAGAAGGGGGAATGAGAGCCATATGTGTTGTTCTCAGAGTATGGTCCTTCATGAACACAAGGCCATGCTCTGGTGGTGGGACACATGCCTGTATTTCTCTGACAAAGGGGACTTGCCTGGTCACTGGGAGGAAATTTTACTTGCCACTACCAGTGCTCTGGTCCAGGGGGTCACGAAGAGTCGGACATGACTAAACGACTAAACAACAACCAGAGGTGAACTGGTAAGGACGTTATTATGGGATAGTTGTGATGTGTAGAACTTGGAAGTGGGAGACAGCACACATTGGCTCTTATATAATGGTAAGCATAACTGAGAACTGTGGAATCCAAACAGGTTTCTTGTTTCATTAAGTAAATTCTTGAAATTATTCCAGGTGTCAATAGTGACATTAATGCACGTTGCTCTCCTTCCTTTTGGATTTTCATTCTTCTCTTTTTAATCTGTTTCTCATAGGAGCACAAAGGAGGCAATAACTTCTAGGCGAATTGCTTGTATGTCAAGTCAAATGACGTTAATTGCCAGAATGAAATTCCTCCAGCTTGTTTACATCATACTTGTAAAAAGGAGGGCAGCTTTGGGGCACGTAACACTTGGGGAAGCTGGTTCCTTTCAAGGATATCAAAGCCAGGCATGTAACTCGTATAACTAGTGTTTTCTTTCCTTATAGAAGAGGAAGCGGAGAGAGAGAGATGATGATGTTGTCAGTATTTGTAGCCTCGATCTTAAGGTAATTAAAACATTTTTCACATGATTGTACTGATAAGCAAAGGTGCTGCATTCATTGAGGTTTCTGGTCCACCTTATAGCCTTGTGGTGGGTTTTATTGTTTTCCTTCTTCTGTTGACCAACCATCCAAGGTAGTTGAGAGGATATTCCCGTTTCCATTTAATTGATGGGAAATGGGGACTGAGAGATTGCAACTTTCCAAAGGCTCCACCCACCAAGTCTACTGCTAAACTGGCATTTGAACTTCAGTTGCCCAGCTTTAGGTTCAGCACACCTACCTACTTGCCAGTGCTGACAAATCCAACACCTGAAAGAACCCAAAATTATTGTCCTGATAATTGAGACCTCCAGACCTGGAGGGTCGTATCTTACTCTTTCCTCATAGTTGAAAGCGATGGACTTAAGTCCAGTGATTTCATTGAGTCTGCCCTTAGTATGGTGAGCATTGGATATCACCAGAGGCTTTACTACCTGAAGATTTTTGGTTTATTTCCAAACCTATCTCTGTGACCGTGAAACCTAGAATGTTGCTACTTCGCTTTTTTATTACAGAATTCTAACTTTATTGAGCAATTACAAGAGGCAAGAATAAGAAACTGTGCTATAAAAATGGTTTCCCTTCAAGATACACAGTAGGATGGAAGATTCTCAACACCTGCTTTTTTGCATTCTTCTAGCAAAATGTCATAAAAGGGGGCAATATTTCTGAATAATTATTTCTGTACCTTCCACAACTAATATAATTTATCAACAGACATCCCACAGTGTATCCGACTGCTCTCCCTTCAGCTTTTCCCTACCCATCAGCAACCAATTTCCCACTGCCTGACATTGGGGAATAATATTACACTAGGTTTTGCTTGGTCTAGATGCATAGAAATTCATGGACCTAACCTAGTCATCTCCATCAATTTCAGTGGGTGTACTCTGAGTAAACCTAGTTGAATACCACCCTTTCCCCCCTATTTTTCTAGCAGGGACTGTAAAATGCCATCTGTTTTCCTAGGATGGGCTTCATTTCTCTGGGCTTTTTAATGGCATCCATGCAGTAGAGCTGGTGTGGCCAAGATGGTGCCCTCCAGATGTTGTTGAACTACAACTCCCATCAGCCCCGACCATTAGTTCTGCTGGTGAAGCTGACGGGAGTTGTAGTACCACATTGGCTATTCCTGCTGCAGAATAACGTTTCCCTGGGAAGACCCGCCAGGCTCTTCCACTGTTAGGTTTTTCCAGAAGATGAAGAGAGTATTTTAAGACTGTGCTGCTCAAAATTGCTTCCTTTTGTTGGTTTTGTAATCTTAATTCTAATGTGTGTGACAATATTTAAAAATAAATACTGGCAATTTGAAATGTATGCTGCGTAGCATCCTGAGCACAAAATGGAAAGGTAACTTAGACATTTTATAAATGAAAGAACACCTCCCACTGCCAAAAGCAAGAACTTAGCAATGGTGAAAGGTTTGTAATGGTGAAAGCTTGCAATGCACTGCCCCTTGAGTGTAACTGGCATTAAGAGTATATGCAGTACTTTTCCTGTATGTAGCTTTATCTTTTCCTGAAGTAAACACTATGAGACTGAGACATGCTAATTCTGATTTATGGGATCCCCAATCATTGCCTCCTTTGTTAATTAATGGTTCTATTGTTTGTTCTTTTTATCAGCCTCAATTTTATTATTTCTCAAATGTGGATTCACTGACCCGTGAATGGTTGTGACTGTTTTTTTTATCTAAGCTTCACATGTAGGTGGGTATCAAAGCAGGCTCAGACAACACAATTGTTGCTCTCTTCAGTGATTGCTTCATATCGGATTGCACAAATCTCCCTGTTCATCGGGCTCCCCAAAACCTTGGAAGAAATGAGGCTTAGTATCAGCTCAGTAAATATACAAGTATCCAGAGATAACCACGGAAAGAAATACGTGCCTCTTCTCAGGTGGATAATAATCTACCACTTTTACCGCCTTCATCCACTGATGCTGCTGTTGTACTTAGCACTCACTCCAGCTAAAGTGTAGACACTTCAGCTAAAACTTCTGCACTGCCTGCCCTTACACCCCCAGGCTAGGTTCAAGGTTCTTGAATTGTTATACAAAGCTTTGCACAACCTGAGTCCAGGATGCATTAAGGATCACCTGAGCACTTACATCCTAGCTTGGTCACTGAGATAGTCCTGGGGAGCACTGTTAATTGTCCCTGTCTTTCAAAAGCCTTACTGGCTTCAGCTAGAAGTTGGCTGTTTAGTGTCATGGGTCCCATGCTGTAGAATATTCTTCAGTGGGGATTCAGCAGTCAGCCTTGCAACTAATTTTCAGATGTCTCTTAAAACCCTTTTATGCCAACAGGCCTATTCAGTTGTTTAAACTTTTTCAATGTGAGCCAGTCATTTATTAATAGTTTGCATTTCATTTTTATGATTATTTTGCATTGTTTTAATTGCATTTTGTATTTTATTGCACTTATAAATGTTGTTGTCTGCCACTGGGATATTTTATATGCAGAGGGTGGTCTATAACTATTTTTGTCAATAAAGAAATAAATCTCCCTGCTCTCCTCATCAAAACTTTATTCTCCTGTCACTCTGAAGGCAACAAAACCTTTGCTGAATCAGCATATTCTCACTGTACCTATTTTCTAATTGATACTTCTCTGGCTAAGAAATGGAGGCAGTGAGAGATTTTACTTTCTTGGGCTCCATGATCACTGCAGATGGTGACAGCAGCCACGAAATTAAAATACACCTGCTTCTTGGGAGAAAAGCAATGACAAACCTAGACAGCATCTTAAAAAGCAGAGACATCACCTTGCCGACAAAGGTCCGTATAGTTAAAGCTATGGTTTTCCCAGTAGTGATGTATGGAAGTGAGAACTGGACCATAAAGAAGGCTGATCGCCAAAGAATTGGTGCTTTTGAATTCTGGTGCTGGAGGAGACTCTTGAGAGTCCCATGGACTGCAAGAAGATCAAACCTCTCCATTCTGCAGGAAATCAGCCCTGAGTGCTCACTGGAAGGACAGATCCTGAAGCTGAGGCTCCAATACTTTGTCCACCTCGTGAGAAGAGAAGACTCCCTGGAAAAGACCCTGATGTTGGGACAGATTAAGGGCACAAGAAGGGGACGACAGAGGATGAGATGGTTGGACAATGTTCTCGAAGCTACGAACATGAGTTTGACCAAACTGTGGGAGGCAGTGGAAGACAGGAGTGCCTGGTGTGCTCTGGTTCATGGGGTCACGAAGAGTCGGACACGACTAAACAACAACAACTACTTCTCTGGCTTGTCCTGCTGCTGGTGGTCTCTGTCTTCTCACCTCTCCTGGCTTGTCCAACTGATTCAAGGATGGGGAACCTGAGGCCCTGCAGATGCTGTGGAACTACAACTCATATCATCCGTAATAATTGGTTGTGCTGGCTGGGTCTGATGGGAGATGAGAGTCCAACAATATCTAAAGGACCCCCAGGTCTCCAGCCTTGGTCTAAGTGAACCATTTGTATGTTCTGCATAAGGCTTAGTGTAGTCTTAATACCAAAAGGGTAGACATCAGTATTAATTGGCTTGATAGCATCCAACAGAGTGTGCTTTTAATTCATTGAAACGGCTTTCTGTTCTGTCACACACAGTTAAGTGCAATGGTACTACCAAACCAAATATATATGCTTAGTGGTTATAATTCAATATTTGTTTTGAAAAGGTGTGGCTGTGTACATTAAGATGGCATTGTTTCATTTTGACTCATTTTAGCAAAAATGCTGCTATTTTCAGTGGCATGTAGCTCATACACCCCACATTAACTGGGTTCCATCTCTCTTGCGGCTGGTACGAATTATTGCAAAGGTCCTGTCTGAATGACATTTGCTTCTGAACATGCACAACTGTTAACATTCAAAGCCAACAAGGTGGAAGGTTAGATCTTAGTTTTCAGCAGTTCAAGTTTGTCTTGCTGACGTCACTGTAGGATTGTAAAAATCCCTGACCTTCCTCCAGCATTCAAGCTGACACATTTGGAGAAAAAGAGAGAAACAAAGAGAGACAGAAACTATTTTTATTAGAGCATGAGGTTGGTGAAGGTCTGTGCCAACAAATGTTGATCGATGGCAAAATATCTTGTCTATTTTAAGCTGATGACAGTATCTTTCAAGCGTTTGCTCCCTTTGCCTTTAAGGTTAATGGGTGAAGGTTGCTTGATGACCCATGAAGGCCCTGTTGGTCCCACTACTTTTCCAGAAGCCTCATCCTGGTTGGGGCCAGTATCCAGATATGTTCCTCATAAATGCTGGTTATTAGCTGGTGAATGGCCAACAGTGAAGGTCGAGAGCCTAGAATTCAATTAATGAGCGGCTGTTCTGAGCGGTGAAGAGTGTGGAGACAGCTGCAGCACTGCAGGTGGATTGAAGGGACAAGAATGCATGGCCATTTTAGATTCAGTTGACTTTGGAAGTTTTGAACTTCTTGTCACGTTGTGAATTCTTCCTCAGATGGATAAAGGCGGTAAAGCATATTTGATGCAGACCCTGGTCTTGAAACTGTGAAAGGTTGGGGTACGTTTTTAATGTGACACTTCACTCGACGGTTCTCTCTTTATTACTAAAACAGAGAAATACAGGCTATCTGCTTCCTAATTCTCCCCTGCTTTCATGAGAGAACTTTCTACTGCTTGGTGAACTCCTCCTCAACTCATGGGGATCCCAGTCCACGCTATTTGACAAGCTTCAGTAGTCTGCCAAATTTGTAAGCATAGCTATGGTTACAGCTGTACTGTGAAAGATAAATTGTATGGTTTAGATGCTTAGCTTTCTCTTAGGAAATGTAGTTATGTGAAGCTGGCAGGAATCTTTGCAAAGCTGTGTACTTGAACCCATGCACCTATATCTTTCCACTGCATTCTCATTTCACTCTACTATACTTGCAGTAAAACTGCCTCTGATGTGCCATAGCTTGTCTTGCTAACATTATGGTGATAGCCACCAACTTGGATGGCTTTAAAAGAGGATTACCCAGATTCATGGAGGGCAAGGCTATCAATGGCTACTACCCGTGATGGCTCCATTCTGCTTCCATTGCTGGAGGCATTGTCCCTCTAGGTGCCAGTTTCTGGGACTCCCAAATGGGCAGGGTGCTGTTGTTCTCTTGTCCAACTTCCTGGCTTCCCACAGACATCTGACTGGCCATTGTGAGAACAGGATACTGGATTAGATGGGCTGTTGGCCTGATCCAGCAAGCTTGCCTTATCTTCTTATTGTGCACTGTCATAAAACTAGGCTTCCTCTGGTTTTTTGAGGGATCTCATGAATTAAGTGGACTGGCACTTATTAGCAACCCTATGACTTGGCATTAGATAAAGTCTTCATTGTGTATACTGTGCTACAATGCTAAGCTCTGCTATTATGTAAGCTGCAAACTAATGATTCATGCCAGGTGAAGCCTAAGGTGTGTGTATGTTCAGAAGGTGTGGGCCCAATGTTTATTAGCAACAAGATTGCGGGGGCCTTAGTATCCAGCGCTGAGTCGAAGAGAAGTACAGTGCAGCTTGCAAAGGGCACGATGAAGCTATAGTTAGTAATCTCCAGTCTAGTCTGTGCTCTAGGTCCTCAAAAGCCTGCTAAGCAGAATTCGTTATGTGTAAGAAATAGGAATTCTGTGCCAAGAAAATATGAGTGTTTTTTTAAAGAAGAAGAAGAAGAAGAAGAAGAAGAAGAAGAAGAAGAAGAAGAAGAAGAAGAAGTTTAGTGCACTAAATGTAGCAAACCACATAAAAAATGGCACTTGGAATTGAGATCACTGTTATAGGAAGATACAGTGGTACCTCGGGTTAAGTACTTAATTCGTTCCGGAGGTCCGTTCTTAACCTAAAATTGTTCCTAACCTGAAGCACCACTTTAGCTAATGGGGCCTCCCGCTGCTGCCACGCCACCAGAGCACGATTTCTGTTCTCATCCTGAAGCAAAGTTCTCAACCCGAGGTATTATTCTGGGTTAGCGGAGTCTGTAACCTGAAGCATATGTAACCTGAAGCGTATGTAACCCTAGGTACACCTGTACTGCCTTTTACCATGGAAAGCCAGTTAGATAGCATGAGTAATAACTGGTTGACATCCTCGGTGAATTTGTCTAATCCTGCTTTAGAGCGACCTGAGCCAGTAGCCCTTACCATAAACTATCCACTGTGTGAAGCTACATGTGCAACAGAATGCATGACCCTTGGCACATGAAGGGCTGGAGCACCTTTATTACAAGAGAAAGCTAAAGCATTATGGCTTTTTACGTTAGAATCAGGGTGGGGAACTGGATCTGGCCAGTGGGCCGGATCCCTAATGCCCCCACCTTTTGTGGGCCTACTTTGATAGGATCACCTTCCTGTCAATCACTTGATGTCATAATGATATCAAAGTTGAGTGGGAATCACTAGAAACCCCCAACCAGCTGCTCAACTGGTGACCTACTTTGAAGGTGCACTCCCAGCTCCAATCAGCTAATTGGTGCTGGAAGCGAAACTTCCAAGGGACACGCTCCATTTGCTTGAAGCACTGTTTTAGCCAAGTGGTTTGAATGCAAACTACTTCAAGAAAACAGAGCAAGTCCATATAAAAGTGAGCTCCCGGTATCAAAGTATCTTTCTCTGCTTCTAACAAAGTCCCCTTGGCCACTCTAGGGGAACTCCTTAGTGCATCTGATCTCAGTGAGGATTCCTGTCAGCTGATGGGCACTGACAGGGAGCCTCACTTGTAAAGGAACAATTGAGAGCATCAGGCATGGGGCATATGGGCATAATTGATGGGGAACAGTCTCACAGGCCAAATTGGGCCTGTGCCATACCTAAATAGGTTTGCATACTAGAGAGTCCCCACCACTGCTTTAGAAAAAAGGCGACATAGGCGGAGACATGAGAAATGTACTAAAGTTAGACATTGTGTGGAGAAAGCCGGTTATGATTTTCTCCCTCCCTTGCCCACAGTTCTAGAACTTGGGGCCATTCAAATTGATGGGCTGTAGACCTAAGGATGACAGTATTTAATGCAGCACATAATTCATTATGGAATTTGCTGATCCAAGATGTGACTACCGCAAATGTAGGCGGTTGTTTAAACCATCTGAAGGGAGTTTAGACAAATTTATGGGCAGCATCTCTTATCTATGGCTGTTAATCGTGATGGCCAAACGGGACCACAGTAGAGGGGCATTACCATCGAGCCCTGTGCCTGAACTTTCTGCAGACTTCTGTAGAAAATGAGGTGCTGGAGTAGGTGGACTTTTTTTGTTTAATTGAGCTGGGCCCTTTTTTATATTAAGATGACTCTAGATTTGTTCAGATAAAGCTTTATTGCATGGTAAACTAGCTTCTCGGCTGTTGCTGCTTTATGAAACTTGCAGTAGTCAAGCAAAATACCGGTAGCAACCATTTTGCACGGGAGTTCCATTCCTGACCCCTGTGTGCATCAGTGGAGCACACATTAAGTCCACCCCATTCTGCCCCCACCCTTTCAGAGACCAGAGTGTGCATGATTGTGCATCAATTGGACGAGTTTAAAATGGTCACTGTTAGTGGTAACATAAACCAGTCCTTGGGGAGTAAATGAACCTTTCATGGGGTTACAGCAGTGGTTCTCAAAGGGTGTGATAGGAAAGGATGGCAAGTGTGGCAGGAAGATTCAAGGACAATCAAAGAAACATTTAAACTATTCAGTGTAGTATAATATAGTATAGTATCAAAGTAATTTATATATATATACACACACACACACAACCAGAAACAGTATCCACACCTCTCTTCAAGAGCATTGGCTATTTATTCTTCTACTATTCTCCACTACATATAGTGAAAAACAGGGAATTGTCATATTTGTCAGTCAAAAATCCCTGATCACTTCATATAGCGAACAGGGATTTTTGACTCTGACAAATATGAGAGATCATAAAAGAGAAAGGTTTCTTTGTGTCAATGAGGAGATGAGAGTTTGTCTCAAATCAGAACTAATATAAATAAGATTACCCCGCAAAAAAGCAAGCTCACACCTCTCACTGAGTTTGTATACATACTTAAAGTACATGTGTAAGAGGCTCGTTTATAATTATATTTTGGGAATGATTCATGTTCTTATGTATCTGCATTGTTTTATATTGTATGGGTGTCCCATTATCATATTATAAAGTAGTTGTGTTCTGTGTTATAAATCAAGCACTGCTGGGAGTTGTTTCTTTTTGTTTTCCAGTGTATTTCTTATCGATTAAAAAAAAGGGTGTGGCCATAAACAGATTTTTTTCCCCCTGAAAGTGTAGCCAAGAGGAAAAAAAGTTTTAGAACTAGTGGGTTTTAGAGTATATGACTTTCTTTAAAGAATGGCCATTACTCTTATACCAGATAGATGCTGCTGTAAAAAATAGCATCCTTTCCTGTCTTGGGTACCACTTTCAGGGCCCACAATTATAGTAACCCTAGTCGGGCATGGCAGCTCAAACTCATGCATTTGTCTTGGCCAGCTCTGAAAGATAAATTATTAGTTGGAGATCAGCATTTAGGATGAACTGCCAACTGGACCACCCAAGTCATGAGGAGAAAATAACTATGAGTGTATGGTTAGCATATAAGTTTAAATAAAGAATATAAAGTAGTTTCAAACTTGTAGTGTGGTGGCTGCTTTTCTCCCTTCCTTTCGTGTAAATCTTCGCTTGTTTTTACACCAGGAGCTTATTGCAAAGCTCTTGTATTAACACAGGCAGAATGTGAAAGAATAAAGAGAAGGCTTTATTTGATTTTCTGTGCTTTCATCCATCTTGAATGTTGATATTTGAACGGTACTAGTGATGGTCTATACTGCGGAATTTCAATGGGGAAATGAATTGTAGAAAAAACACATCTGTGCTGCTGAGCTTTTTATTTATATAGTCCATCTTAACTGCAGAGACATCCCATCAGCCTAATAAAATGCTGTGTTCCAGACTGCATGTATACATTATAGGAGCCAAGCAACCCCTTCGTCTGCTTACAAGAACACAGCTTTACATTTTTGACAGGGACATAAATATCTGTTGCTGGAATGTTAAAAGCAGGTTATAGCCAAGAAGTAATGTGGTCAAGCAGGTCATATAGGCTGACTTCCTATAAGTACTCATTCAAACAAAGCTGTGTATTTTCCCGAAGAGCTAAAGCAAGCAGTAATTTTCTCAGTGTATGTGCATTCTGGTCATAGCATTTGATAGATGACACCTTTGAACAAGCCAGCAGCTTAAACTAGCTGTGGGCCCCCAAACCCTACTATGAGGAAATGTAAATTCTTAAAAGTTCTACCTAGAATATGTAGATAATGAATAAAATTGCATTTTTTTAAAGGACAGAAAGCAGAATAAAGTGGTAGAATCATGAAGTGTTTGACTAGGACCTGGGAGAGCTGGGTTCAAATCCCCATTCAGCCATGATGAAGCTCTCTGGGTGACCTTGGGCCAGTCACCATCTCTTAGCCTACCCTACCTCACAGGATTGTTGTAAGAATGAAAAGGGGAGGACACTACCTTGAGATCCTTAGAAGGTGGTGTAACTTTAGTAACATTTAGAGTATGGTTACCAGATTTTTTTCAATGAATCCGGGGAGACTTTTTTTTTTTTTTTGAAGCTGAGTAGCAACAGGGAGTCAGTAGTGGGGTTGGAGAGGCAAAAGACCCTGGGCCCAAGCACACATGCATATCCCGAGCCTTCCCTGATGATCTGACCCCTTCCCAGAGCCAGTGTGGTGTAGTGGTTAAGAGCGGTAGTCTCGTAATCTGGGGAACCGGGTTCGCGTCTCCGCTCCTCCACATGCAGCTGCTGGGTGACCTTGGGCCAGTCACACTTCTTTGAAGTCTCTCAGCCCCACTCACCTCACAGAGTGTTTGTTGTGGGGGAGGAAGGGAAAGGAGAATGTTAGCCGCTTTGAGACTCCTTAAAGGGAGTGAAAGGCGGGATATCAAATCCAAACTCTTCTTCTTCTTCCCCCTTTGTTTTGACAGATCGGGGGAGGCCCAGGAGTCTTGGGTGGGCAGGCGTTGCCCAGGAGGGGCGCAAAGTGCACAGTTTCTCTGCCAGGCAAGGTGCAAAGCCCTTCTTTCGCACCCTGTGAAACATAAATGCGCAGAGTTTTTTAAAAATTGGGCAACGGCTGGCCACAACTACTGAGCCCCCCCCCGATCAGTCAAAACAAAGGGGGAAGGGGGCAGGAGATCTGTACCGCCAGACGTCCCTGGTTCCCCTTCAGCAGTGGCGGTGGCAGCGGCAGTCAGCAGTCCGGAGCCAGCTTGGTAGCGCAGTTGGCTCTGGCTGGCTTCAGGAGCTGCTCGCTGCTGTGGCGCCTGACATATGATGTCATGGCACATGACATCATATGGGGACTTCCGGCGGGGAAAAATGGCAGGCGCCACAGCAGTGAGCAGCTCCTGAAGCCAGCCAGAGCCAACTGCGCTACCAGGCTGGCTCCGGGCTGCCACGTTTCCTGGGGACAGATTTGCAAATCTGGGGACTGTCCCTGGTAACTGGGGACGTCTGGTAACCCTACTTTAGAGTCAAATTACACAAACTACAAAATAATAATTAGGAATAAAAAATAATAATTGGGGAGAACCTTCTAAAACTTGGTCACGACATGGATGTCCTAGTTCAGCAAGCCACCGGGTTTGCTGGCCAATGCTCCCCATGCAATTTGGGTGCTGCTCTGCACAAACACTATAATGTGAAGTTGTGCATCCATCCCTTAAGAGTTAACATTCTTTCTGAATTCCCAGGCATTTGGGTCAGAGAGTGGTGAGAAGCAAAGAGAAGTTTAGCATATGCTGTACGCCCATAATGCATACCCTCCAACGATTCTCTGATGAAAATATGGACGTCCCATTCCTTAATGATACTTTTACTATTTATAACCCACACATCTTACTGGGTTGCCCCAGCACTCTGGGCAGCTTCCAACATATATAAAAACATAATAAAACAATAAACATTAAAAAACTTCCCTATACAGGATTGCCTTAGCCTGCTCAGGGGTTGGAAAACGCCATACCCTCCAACATTTCTTAGATGGAAATAGGGACATTTGCTGACTTGCTTGCCTTCCATTTGATTGTTCGTCCTCTGTTTCTGAGTAAACAGGGGTCAGTGTGTGTAGTGGTTAAACTAGTGTTGGGAAATGTAGAGTCCAAAACCTACTTAAGTGATCTTGGGCTCCTCAGCCTAACCTACTCCATAAGTGGGGGTGGAAAGAACATGCATGCCATGCTGAACTCCTTGGGGGAATAGTCAATCAAAATGTAATGACTGCACATTGGAGCCACAGCTAGGGAGGAACAACGCATTCCCCACCCCCACCATCATGCTTGTAAGAGCCTCTTATTGCTCATGCCTGGAGATTGTCCACATGTGATTAGTTCCATAAATGCCTTTGCAGAGAATCATCACATCCACTTACTTATACCTGCCTGTGTGTACCTTGCAGCATTAAATCATCACCTGCTGTCCCCTCCCAAGGCACTTCACAGGCTGCAAAGGATTTTTCAGCGCCTCTTATACCTCCCAGGGGCAAAAGATTGTGTCACAATAGATTAGGGCTCCTTTGCAGTTCAACTAACATTGATCATGTGCTAGTTTCATTTAAGTATGAGCTTGGAGCATTTGGGTAGGTGAAAGTTGGCCGGCATTGGCAAATCCCAGGTCAGCAAAGATGGCAGGAACAGTTCTTCCCTACCAAGGCCCTTGGTAACAAGAAAACACTTCACATCCACAAAATATGCCCAAGCTTACATAATCCATTGCCAAGCATGTTTAAGAGGCAGAACATCAGTTCATTGTATTAGGTAATTAACACTAATTACTTAATGACAAGTTCCTGTGTGACTCCATAGAGCTGCTCTTCTGCTAGTAGCTCTGTCCTTTTCTTCACCACATTTACATTGCTGTGCTAGCCTTTCTGTTGGCTAGATGTTTGTGCTGTGGATATCTTTGGGACTCTCTTTAGAGACTAGATGTACAAATCTTGCAATGTGATGATCTCCTGCCCACCAGAGGATGTTTTGGCTGATGGGAAAATGTGGTGATTTCCTGAGTATCTGAAGAACCAGTACAATTAGAACAGCTCCTTGGTGATGTCTACCTGGTCCGTTGAAGTGAGTTTTTAAAGTAATATGCTCTTTTTAAAAATAGCAAATAGTTTGAGATGGGGTAAGGAAAATATATAATATTTTATATAATTGAAAAAGGCTCCTATACAAGATATTCTACTGGTTTCCTGTACAACTGGGCCTGTTATGTGGGGCCGGGTTGGGGGGCAAGGATCTAGCAATAGGCTCAATTTATACACCATGCTGATTTGTTAAAAATAAACAGATAAGAACGTTAATTTCATACACTCTTCACTCCTCTTCTTTTTGATGTGATGGGAAGACTCCAGACTTGAACCATAGCTTATCATTTCGTCCTCATGAGGCAGAGGCAAGCCACGATTTTGTGTCAAAGCTATGGTTTGACGCAAACTTAGAAGTACAAGAGTTTAACCTCCTTCCCTCATATAGAAAGGAAGAAAGAAGTATGAGAGTCTAAGGCTCAGTTGTCTCATTCTCTCATCCCTATCGCGAGATTGAAGTAGATAACTTGGAACAAGGATTTATGTGGGTGGGAGGGAAGCCTAGCAAAGAAGTGTAGTGAGAGTGATGCTGGAATGAATGCTGGGGCGGTAATTGTGTTTCAGAACTGGGAACCAAGTTTGATATGGTTCCTTTCCAAAATTATTGCATTTCCAAATCCACCTGAAACATTTTTCCTTTGAAAACTAAAGCAACACCAGCACATATAGTCAATACAAGTGCGCTGCGTCCAAAACCTATTTACTTAGCTTTTATATTGCATGTCTTGTGATTGTTTAGAGAATATACATTACTGAGAATATTTGTGACTGCTCTGTGAGGTTGTTTGATATTATCCCCTTATTATATGTTCCTCCTAAGGGTTACCAAAGTGTGACCCTGAAGACGGGGGAAAGAACCTTATTCTTTAGGTAATGCCTTTTCTGAAGGATGTTGTTGTTGTTGTTGATGATTATGATGATGATTTTAAGCTTTTACCTGCTCTAAGCCAGAACAGCACAGATGAAAAGCTGAAATAAATGAAATTGAAATAACTCAAGAGAATGGGTGTGTTTTCTCTCATACATGTTGTCAAACTTTCATAGTAGAAGCTGAAATTTTCATACCTTTAATCTAGCTTCCTGAGAGCAAGAAAAAGATCACATGGCACACCCTTGGAGAAAGAGAAATGGCACCTGTGAGGCCCTGTGTCACTTGTGAAAGCTGTGCCATTCATCTGCCCCTTGATCTCATTGAAATAATTGCAAATACGATTGAAATGGGTTTATAGCCCCTAACACTTTGCAGCTATACAAACAATCTCAAGTTGCTCACTCCCTGTTTCAAAGCAATGGAGTCTAAGGGGTCGGCAAAGCCGAAAATGAAAAAGAAACTTAACTGGGTGCAAAATTGTGTATTGACTGCATGCTCCTACACAAATAAATAACGGGATCTGTACTGCTGGTGTGCCAATAGGATAGCATGTGGTGCTGGTATAAGTATCTCCCACTATTCTTTGGTTTGAAAGTGCTCCCTTGCCTCTTTTGCTGTGGTGAAGCAGGAACAGCACAAGAAGACCCAGCTTAAGGCTTCAATCCTGTGCCTATTTATTTAGATGCAAGCCCTGCTTTGTGGCCCCTGCCATCTTACTGCAGCAGACCACTGCCCTCTAGTCCAGTACTGTCTGCTCTGACTGGCAGTGGCTCTCCAAAGGCTCCAGCAGAGTTCTTTCCCATCCATAGTAGCTGAGATCCTTTCGGCTAAAAGGACCTCTACATCAGGGAAGGGCCATGGCTTAGTGGGAGAACATCTACAGATAGGTAGCCGTGTTGGTCTGCCATAGTCAAAATAAAAAAATTCCTTCCAGTAGCACCTTAAAGACCAACTAAGTTAGTTCTTGGTATGAGCTTTCGTGTGTATCTGAAGAAGTGTGCATGCACACGAAAGCTCATACCAAGAACTAACTTAGTTGGTCTTTAAGGTGCTACTGGAAGGAATTTTTTTATTTTGGGAGAACATCTGTGTTACATGCAGAAGGTCCCAGGTTCAATCTATGGCATCTTCCATGGAGGCTGGGAGAGAGCCTTGTCTGAAATGCTGGGGAGCTGCTGCCAATGTAGATACCATATTTTTTGCTCTATAAGACTCACTTTTTCCCTCCTAAAAAGTAAGGGGAAATGTGTGTGCGTCTTATGGAGCGAGTGCAGGCTGCGCAGCTATCCCAGAAGCCAGAACAGCAAGAGGGATTGCTGCTTTCACTGCGCAGCGATCCCTCTTGCTGTTCAGGCTTCTGAGATTCAGAACATTTTTTTTCTTGTTTTCCTCCTCCAAAAACTACCGTAGGTGCGTCTTGTGGTCTGGTGCGTCTTATAGAGCGAAAAATACGGTAATACTGAGCTAGGTCAACTAATGATCTAACTTGGTAGTTTGCAGCTTGCTACGTTCTTTCCTGTGTCCTTACATTCTCTACAGTCCCTTCACAAACAAATCCAGTGAATTTTACTTCTGGGCAAGTATGCATAGGGGTGGACTGCAAATTCTAATCAAGCTTCTGTCTAAATAATCCCCGAGAAAGCAATGGAGGTTTGTTTTTCTGTGATCGCATCATGTGCTCCTTATTTTGACCACAATCTAAACCCTTGCTGTCCACCACCTTTTAATTAAGCTTTAATGTGGGTTTATTTACACCTTGGAAGGGCTTGGCCTACATCTTCTCATTACTTTGGGGAAGGCCAAAAATTGAGAACCTTCATTAATTAAAAAGAGCCCAGCTGGATGCTATGGGTGTTTCCCCTGCCCCGCCCCTCTCAGTTTCACGAGAACTTCCTCCATCCTTTTAAAATACCTAAATATAGGACCAGTTCTTTGACCCCATTTGACACAGATTTTATTAGTAACTGAATGCACTGAAGATGGGATTGGGGGTAGGGGTGGGGAGAATTACTGGAAAACAGATGAGCTGTTATTACAGCGATGCTTGTGTGATCTTGAGATGCAAAATGAGTAAAATAATACGTTCTTGAGCAGCCTTCCCCAGCCTGTGCCTTCTGGCTGTTTTTGCTGTGCTGTCTGGAGTTGATGGTTGTCCAAAACATCTGGAGGTACCAGGTTGGGGGAGCCTGTTCTAGATCGTAGAGAGGAGGCAGAGGAGGAAGTTAGCATGTCTCATTAAACAGAATGAAGAGTTCTGCTTAATTCAAAAGCAGAAGTAGTGCAAGAGTCACAGAGCAGTTCCATGTAAGTGGTGTCCACCTGAAGGTTCAGGAAGTACAGTGGTACCTCGGGTTACATACGCTTCAGGTTACAGACTCCGCTAACCCAGAAATAGTGCTTCAGGTTAAGAACTTTGCTTCAGGATAAGAACAGAAATTGTGCTCTGGCGGTGCGGCGGCAGCAGGAGGCCCCATTAGCTAAAGTGGTGCTTCAGGTTAAGAACAGTTTCAGGTTAAGAACGGGCCTCCGGAACAAATTAAGTACTTAACCCGAGGTACCACTGTATCCCCTAAGTGTAGAAACAATATTCTCCCCTCTGATGGACCCATGCTTGCCCCAGGGAGCCACTAAGATAAGTTCCTTCAGTCCAGGATCAATCTAACTTCACAAGCCATGTGAAATATTTCAGGTACCACCCTGGGCGTAGCCAAGAGGGTTTAGGGGGGCAGCTGCCCCTCCCAAATCAAGTAAACCAATAAAAACACTTAACTGAGGTTCTGCCCCCCAACATAAATCCTTGCTGTGCCCATGGGTACCATTGAAACAGCTGCTTCACCTGAACTTTGCCCCCCTGCCTTGGCTTCCCTTTTAATGTTGCAGAGGGTGCTGAGGACCAGCTATGGGTCACTCAGCCCTAAACAATCTGAAAGATGTACATTGCCACACTCCTTAAAGCAAGCAAAATGCTTGGAGTTGACTCTTATTTTCAAGTGAGGGAGCAATGTGGGGGAAAGTGCTTTAAATGTGGGCATCTGCAAAGAATGGCTGTAATGTTTAGCACTTATCCACAATAACTGAATTTATTTCCTGCCTTGGACCATCCTGAGGTTTGGATTTTTGTAGGTTTTTTTTTTTAAATCCCTACAGCAGGCACGGTTGTTTACAGCAGAAAATAAAACAGAGGATGTTAACATATCCAGTTTGCTGGCTGGCTGGGGCTGCTTTGAGAACAAAGAATGTGGAATGCAGGATATATTAATCAGGGGTTCCAGTTTCATTAAGAAAAACTGTAGCACATAGCAGCTTTGCCGCAAGAGAAAATGTCACAACATCTTAGTTGGTTTTGCCCTCTTTCTTATTCCATGTGGGTTTTGCAAATCTTGAATATTTGAACACCTAAGGAAGCTGTCTAATCTAAAACAAATAATTGTTATCTAGTTTTGAGAGAAAAGCTGAAGGTTCTAGCAGCAGAGGATAATGTCCATACAAGAAAAACCATGTTGCAAGGCTGCAGTCTAATACACACATGTGTGAATAAATCCCATAGAACTCGGTGGGATTTCCCCCTTGAATAATCATGCACAGGTGTGAGCTACAGGTTGGCTGAATATTGTGAGCCCTGAGCATCTTTACTAAGCTACAAATCCTGTTGAGATGTGAAGGGAGTTGCTTCACGTCTTTCGTTTTAAGACCTGGGTGCATAATTACTCTGGCACTGTAGAAATGGGCCAAGGCATGAGACTGGGGTCAGAATCTGTTTAATCCAACAAATTGAGGATTGGGATATGATACTGCATATGTATTATGCTAAGGAAAGCTTTGGCTACTGCCCTTCATCTCATGGGCAGTAAAACCAAAGCCTCTGGTGCCTTTGAAATCTGGGCACTCAGAAGTCCTCAAGTTCAATTGCCTTATGTCAGTTGATGGCTCCACAAGGTTCAGATCTAGACACACACAGTTTGAAATCCTTGAACCACTTTCTCAGGAGTAAGCTCCGTTAACTCAAGTCACTAGAGTTGTGCTATTTAACTCTGTTTTAGCCATCGCATCTGTACCTCTAAGGTGCTTGGAGCATCACCACCCACATGATTCCCCCCCCCCAGTCCGTCCCCCCAGTTTAATCCTCATAACAGCCCTGTTAGGTTAAGTTGGGCAATTGGCCGCAGATCACATAGTGAACTTTGCAACTTTAGCAGGGATTTGAACCCGTGCCTTCTTGCTTGTCAAAGTCTAGCAACATCACACTGGCTCATAAACATATTTAAGGGCTGCTACATGCAAAGGATAAGGGGCGCGGGTGGCGCTGTGGGTTAAACCACAGAGCCTAGGACTTGCCAATCAGAAGGTCGGCGGTTCGAATCCCCGCGACAGGGTGAGCTCCTGTTGCTCGGTCCCTGCTCCTGCCAACCTAGCAGTTCGAAAGCACGTCAGAGTGCAAGTAGATAAATAGGTACCACTCCGGCGGGAAGGTAAACGGCATTTCCGTGTGCTGCTCTGGTTCGCCAGAAGCGGCTTAGTCATGCTGGCCATATGACCCGGAAACTGTACACCGGCTCCCTCAGCCAGTAAAGTGAGATGAGCGCCGCAACCCCAGAGTCGGTCACGACTGGACCTAATGGTCAGGGTTCCCTTTACCTTTAACATGCAAAGGAAGGCGGGGCTTCTCTCAAGGGTCAGGGTGGGGCAGAAGAGGCGATTGGTGCAGATGCAGCTGCCCTGCCCCACCCCGCCAGGAGTGAGAAAAAAGCCAATCACCTGCTAAAATTCCCACTTGGCCGTCACTATTAAAGATACAGGAAGAAGCCTTGTTGTCTTTAGCATCTGATTATCTTTCAGCCCAGCCCTATACACCAGGGGTGGGCCACCTCAGACCTGGGAAACAAATGTGGCCTCTTTGCCTGGTCCTTAAAACTCTCCCCAGGCCACGTCCCTCTTTTCTCAGGCTAGGATGCCTCCTGAACTCCGATAATGCCTCTCGCCTGCCTGGGTAGACGACAGAGAGGGGTGTGTGCAGAAATCAGTCGCCTGGACAAAGGTAAAATTTACATTAGTTGCCTTGCCTACTTTTGCTTCTAGTCCCACCCACCATTGGCATATGCCACACACCCCTAGTTTGCCCCCAAAGGAATGCAAACCTTGGTCTCAGCAAAGTTCCTCACTCCTGTTATACTACTCGGAAGCAGATTTGAGGTGGAGTTGTTCCCCAGTAAGTGTTCCCAAAACTGCAGCCTCAAATTCCCCCTAAGCTGCACAAGTGCTGTGCTTGAACTTCATTTGCTTTGGAATTAGCACTACTACTAGCGGAGCTCGTTGCTTCACTCTCAAAAATACTTGCACATACAGTAAATTAAAGCTCATTTTTATAGAGACGCTCTGGATTTCTTGCGAGTCCCCCCAAACAGTTCCGATAAAGCTGCATCAAACGTGCCACGCAGGGAAAATAGGAGTAATCCAGGTGTGAAGGATGCAAAACGTTGTGTTAAAAGCAGGCATTTTAGCAGGTGTCACTTGTCGCGCAGAGGTGAGAAATCTGACGCCTCCACAAATTCCTCTTGAAAAGAGCGATTTGCGTAGCTAGTTCCGCCTCCCGCAAAGTGCCACGACTCTTGCTTACTTACTTGCGAAGTCTCATTGTTTAAGCAATAAATCTTTGACCTGAGCCTATGCTTGTTTGCTCTGAAGCAAATCCCACAGCCACCGTAGGGTTTACTTCCAGATACATGCATCCTTTTGCTGCTGTGTAACTTGACTTTTGCTGGGGGGGTCAGCGTGGCTTACTTTGAAGTAAACGTGTATCGGATTGCCTTCGTGCAATGTTAACTCGGAAATTAACCCTCAAGTATGTGTGCAGTACACCCTGTGAAACCTACTTTGGGAGTAAAGTGCGACGGATCTTGGCGGAACTTACTTCCGCGAAAGCATGCACTGGATCGGGTTACTCGGTCGCGATCTCGTGCGTTTATTTTGCTGGTTAGGTTGCAAACCTAATTCCGTTTTCCTGGAAGTGAGCCGTACTGGATTCAATAACTTAGGAGTAGACACGGTTAGGCTCGTAGCCTTTGTTTTTGCGATTCACAAGTTAAGCCCGTTTACTTTCAAGTAAGCGCTCCTCGGTCAAACATGCATGGGGTTTTGCAAGCTTATTCCTCGGGATCGCGTCGGCCAATTTTAGCGGTTTTGCAAAGGCTTCTGATCTCAGCATTTAGAGTTTAGTTTCTTCCTGCGTTTCCAGGGTGCGCGGGTGTTAATACTGACAGTTTGTTGCAAGTTAGGAGAACACGCTAGCCTCCCCTTGGCGTCCTTCTGTGCAAGGCAAACGTCGGCAGGGCTGTACACGCAAAGCCAGTCTCCCTCGGGGCTGCGACGGTTCAGGATACCTCCTACAGGGGGCTCCAGCCCAGTGGTCCAGCGCCGGTTCTCCCCTGCCGTGGGGAACCTGAGACGGCTGGGCGTGTCACTTAGCCGCGGGCTAGCCAATGGCTCCCGGGCGCCAGGAAGCCCCGCCCACCAGCCCGCTCTTACGCCCCGCCCACTGCCTCTTGGACTGCTCTCCTCGGAGCCGCTGGCTCAGAGCGCGTCGGCGTGAGTCACCTGGAAGCGGGATGGAGTTGTTGCTGCAGCCCCAGCAGAGCTCAGAGCGCGGCGAGGGGCAGATCGTGCCTGAGTAACCGCCTCGCTCGCAGTACCAGGGGTGGGGAGGGCGGATTACAGTCAGCACAAACCACGAGGAAGCCTTGGAAAAGAAGAGGGGCTATGGTGGCGCACGATGACGCCGGGGGGCTGCTCCCCATTAAGAGGACTATTCGGGTGATAGATGCGCAGAACCCGTCTTTCAGGGAACAAGAGGTAAGGCGTGCGTAAAAAGCCTTAAGCAATCGGAAGAACGATACATAAAGGGTTTTCTTAAGTGGCACGGTTCTGCATAGTTGCCCAAAGCCCGCTTTTTTCAGCAGAAGGAGGTTTGCTTCAGAGTAAGCCTTCAAGGGATTACGCTGCGCGTGCAAGAGGTGGAAGCGTTGATTTGTTTGGCACCTTGCTCCTAAACCTGCCTGTTTAACAATGACTGAAATGAAGTCACCTGTGGCAGGCAAACGTGGAAGTCCTGTAGAAATGCCGTCAGCTTGCTGGGAGAGGTGCAAAAGAGAGTGAAAACCGTCGGAGTGTCTGGGTTGCTCTCCGTAGGCTAAGGTGTGAGTCAGTGAGTAGAGAGTAGTATTATTGGTACTTTTGTGTCTTGCATACTTTATTTGAAGCTGCTAGCTAAGCATGACTTAACAGCCCTTTCAGGAAAAGCTTCTCTTACAGCTGGGCGCTGTTAAGGAAAGGTGTAATTGCGGCAGGCAGTTCTGAACTCCTTAATTAGGGTGCCAAGTGTGTGTCTCACGCCTTTCCTGTTAAAAGGAAGCTGCTGGGGTGTGTTGAAACCCTTTGGGTATTTGTTGAGGTCTAGGCATTGACCCTGCTTTATTTATTAAGAGGGAGGGACTGCTTATAGCAATGATGTCGAGGAGCCAGGAATGTATAGTCCTAAAATATTACGCATGTTATCTAAAGTTGCATGCTGACAAAGACATGAACCATGGAAGGAGAAGAAGGGAAGTCTTTGGATATTCTAAAGTTTGTAAAATGTTTGTTTTGAAATGTAAAATTGGAAACTTAATAAAAATGATTACAAAAAAGAGAAATAAGCTCCCCCCCCCCTCCATCCGTTTACCATTTAAGGAACCTGAAGCAACTGAGTGGAATTTGGTTGCTCATTCTCTCCTCTCCCCCTAACCTTCTGAGTTTAGCATGGCTTGTTCCTCTTTTACATTAATTCCACCCACCTCCCAATCTTGTGATGTTGCGTGTATGTATCCTGCAAAGGAGTAAGCGGACACAAATGAGTTACAGTATTTCATTGTCTGGGTATGCGTTTTCAAGGGATCAAGCTCCACTGTGGGTGCTTAGTTGTACACTTTAATGGCATTTCCCTTACTGTTGAGTAAATTGGTCTCCAAGACATTCCTACAGGATTATTGCTTGTATGGACGGTGATATGAGGCATAACGAAAGTACTTTAATCCTGCTGAAATGCATACCTCAAGGTGTCTTCTGGTGGGATGGTGGGAATTATGAGAACTCAAAAGTCAAGACTGCTATAAGTGATGCCTTGTGACATATGACATCCTGTCCGGAAGCATTGTTGGTTTCTTTATGATTCAACAGTTCGGCTTTAATAAGGCAGAACTTGGAAGTTGAGTCTAAACATTCTGGTGCGACACACGCAAGGATTTTTGGCAGCTGTGGAGGTGAAATATACCAACTGAAAGCAAACTTCAGGATATTTCTCAGTAAGCTTGCCTTTATTTGTCTGTCTGGATGTTCCATGTACAGGAGACTTTATTAATTTAGGAGGACAGGGCAAAAAAACGTTTTTATGTTATCTACCAACCTGAAGGTTCAGTACTGTGAGTCCTGACAGGTTATATAGGTCTTGAACGCAGCTTGGATGTACTGCCTGAGATGGCCGAATTGAAGACAACAGGGCGTGTCTCTTTGCCATTTATTAACCTGTCTTAATTTGGGATATTGCCACAACTTTCCTAAAGTGGATATTAATAGATGTAGTGAGCTGCTTCTCTTCTTGCCGAACAGATAATGCCATTAGAAATGTACACACAGGCGCTTAGGATTAACATCTTGACGATGAAAGATACTCCATAAATTAGATGTCGGTGATGTTTTGAGGAGTGGAGGTTAAGTCAGATTCTTTATTGATTCACCAGTATGTTTATAGGGTTTATGTCTAAGTCATAAATTTGTGACAGAGAAGAGTTTTTGCTTCCAGAGAAACCTTGTAGTTTCTCTATTGGGTTCAGAGATGAACAGCTTCATAGTCCTAAATCCTTTGTTACCCTGGATATGGCAAAATGGTGGAGAGAAACGACTGTCACATGAACACCTTTGGATGAGTGCTGAGGAACCACCTACGTGGTCTATTCCAATGGATCTCTAACTACAAACAGAAGCATATTGTGGGATCAGACTTTAGTCTTAGAAGTGAATTTCCAGATGTGGCTATCAAGTGTCGGCTTCTTCTTCCAGGCAGCTGGGGTAAAACCTGTGCCCCTGAGCTCTTCAGCTCACATCTCATTTGGCTTTAACTGAAAGCCTATGTTTCCCAGGTGTTCTCAGCATTTGGACTTGCTTGCCTGGGAGGCATTCAGGTTCAGTTCAAAGGTTTCATCTGAATGTGACTGATTTGTTTTCTGAAGCAAAAGAAGCCTCTGGAAGAATATTTTATATTCTCTGCTTGCTTCTGTGCTGAAGTGTGAAGGCTATTTTCTACACGAGAGCAGGCAAGGATGTCAGATAAAGCTCTCTTTAAAATTCACAACTTGAAAAACTGGTTCAGTCATGCTCTCCATTGCTGCAACTCCGAAACTCAAAGCTTGCCTCCCGATCTCCCATCAGGAACAATGAACAAATTGCTCAAAAGACAATTTAAAAATACTTGGTGAACTATTTCGGTGTGAGAACAGTGAACTCAAAATGTATGCAGTCTGCCTGTTCACAGAGGTTTCCAGAAGAGCAATAATTGTCTAAAAGGGGTGTTGTTCCTTTTTTAAGGCTAAAGAAAATTAGAAGAAGGGGGAAGTTCCTCTCCCCCCAATCTGAAGAAAACCAGTTTTGTTTCTGCCCAGTGTCTGTCTGATTTGGAATGAAATTGCCAAGATGTTGAGTGGGAGTGTGTGTGTGTGTGGCATCCTTTGTGCTCTGTAAAAAAGGGAATTTTTTTCGCCAGCCTTGCCACATTTTTGTGCTTCACATTGGCAGTGCTGTGCTATACAGGCATCTATGAAAACGTAATGTACACACCCAACAGCATGGTGCTGTGATACATGCCTGTAACAGGCCCTTGAGAAAAGGAGCTCCCCTGCCAGTTCTCAGTTTTTCCTCTGCAGAGCTCTAGCTTCTGTGTTCTCCTCTTCTACCTTATTTTACAGTGCTGAATTCAGCATATACCCATGTAAACCTTTTCCTTACTCTCCACTTGAAATATCATGTTGCAACACAGCTGTAGAATGCATTGTAGTGCCTAAAGAATGTAGAAGCCACCGTGAAAAACTCATTCTTCTTGGTTTTTTTATCATCACTTTTTGCTTATTTTTTAAAAGAATCAATGTCTAGTCTACCTTTTTAGGCTCACAAACTAAAGCACCCACCGTAATATATTCCACATCGAGCAAATGTGGGGGAATATGTCCTCTTTTTTTAGTGCAAACTTACGTTCGCTTCATCCACCTAAGTCATTAATATAGTGCTTTTTTATTTACAGAGAGCTTTTATATTGGCAGTACCCCTTTCAGATAGTTGTTGCACACAACATTTACATGAGGAAGAGTGACTTGCCCAAGGCTATACAGTGAGGCAAATGGGGCACTCCCAGACCCAACCCCAACCTGCTGTTCTCTGGGCTAGACACGGTGGGAGGAGCTGGTCTTTAGGCTGTAGCTGAAATCTTGCATCTTGAGCAAAGTAAACAGGTTAGATTCACTGGTGAGTCTCTTGGCTCCCAAGCCTCTGTTCAACATATGTGAACTGGAAATAACAGCACCCTGCTTCACAGCTTTAACCGCAAGAACAAATAAAACAGGAAGCACGGTTATCTGTCATGAGTTTTGGTGACCTAGCAGGTCTGTATGAAAGGAGTTCTGCATACACCCATGGACATTAAAATGGCATACTTTTATTTATTTCTTTTTTGTGTGCATTGCTTCCTATGAAACAACTCAAAGCTATTTAACAATAAAACCTATATAAAACAATTTCATATACTGTAGATTTTTGTGTGTGTTCATTCCCCCCTCCCCCAATGAGATACATTATGAAACTGCAAGCAAGCAATGATGGGACTTTCCTCTGTCAGAAGGGCTGTCGATGTGCATGTTCCTCGCTTCACCTTGAAAGTGGATCCTGCACTCTGCCACCCACCCTCCATCTGTGGAATTCATGACATCATTCCTCTGTGTCCATTGGTATCTTAATGGGGAGAGCAAAGCATTGTTGTTCGCTGGGGCTGTGCTTTACTGACTCCAGCAGAGCTATTTCTGAATCGTCACTCCTGGACATGACAGTAAAGCCCGACCGACTCAGTCCTTCTCCTTTTTTAGTCCTACCACTTCCTCTGTGCAGCATGTGTAATCTCCCAACCCCAACAACCATTACTATCTGTGCACCTAAGAATGAAGTTGGTCCCACTTTTAATCCCCATGGCAATAGCTTCCACCTTTCTGGTTTCTCTAGGGAGAAATCTCCTGGATTGAAAACATCAAATGAACTTGACCCTTTTCTAGTGTGAAGTAGAGCCGGCTGACAACACAGTCTTGTGACGGGGTTGCCTTCTGCTCTGGCTTCTTGTAAAATTACGGCATCCTGTCAATTCCCCATCGAAAATGAAAGTGTAGAAGGCCACTGCGATTGTGGGTGCTGTACCAAAACTGACAAAGCAACAGGATCCTGCCCAAGGGCTTGAAATCAATTGGGGAAGGGAAGCTGGGCTGGAATTGATAGCCTAAATCAAAAGTACTGGGAGGGAAGTTTGATGAGATCACGATTGTATTTCCAAGGGAGGGGAAATCCCTGTCTTGCAACTTCAAAGTGCAGATGCTGTTTTGGGACAGACTTTGACAATACCTTAAGACATTATCTCTTGAAAGTCAGCCCTAGCAATGACACAGACCTCAGCTATGCAGCCCTAAGGTATTTGAGCAGCCTATTTCTCTTTAGTTCAGGCCTTTGAACATCTCTCTCTCTCTCTCTCTCTCTCTCTCTCTCTCTCTCTCTCTCTGCGCACAGTTGTGCCTTGTTCTTGCTTTGGGAATCTGAGTGTCTTTCTGAGAGAGGCATAGGAATGCAAGGATGTATCCCTGCTCTCTGCCTCCAGCACATTGCCTGGCAGTGGTAGCAACACATCTGTAGTGATACACAGGAGGTGGCTGCCAGTGACACACAAACCTATGTGTGAGCAAGCTGCTAGCAAACTGGAGTCATCTTCCAGGGCAGAGACACTCTTCCTTCTTCCACCCCTCTCATTAGATAGCTGGTCTCTTCCTTTATTCATGTACTTTGCTGTGGTGGCCTGTCTTAGAAGAAGAAGAAGAGAAGAGTTTGGATTTGATATCCCGCCTTTCACTCCCCTTCAGGAGTCTCAAAGCGGCTAACATTCTCCTTTCCCTTCCTCCCCCACAACAAACACTCTGTGAGGTGAGTGGGGCTGAGAGACTTCACAGAAGTGTGACTGGCCCAAGGTCACCCAGCAGCTGCAGGTGGAGGAGCGGAGACACGAACCCGGTTTCCCAGATTACATGACTACCGCTCTTAACCACTACACCACACTGGCTCTCTTACTAAGACACTTCAAACTGTCATGCTAAATTTTGTTTTAACACCCAGCATAGATTTAGGGGCAGAGTCAGAAAAACCCCCTCACACCTCATTCTCCCTGGGGGACAGGCAAAAAAAAAAGTTGGCCCTGAAAACAACTTTGTTTGTTCAAGCCATAGTGGACTTTGTTATTCTTGCTTCTTGCTAACCTGAGCAATTGGTTTGTACTATGGTTATGACTTTAGTGTTTAAACAAAATATATTTGTCTTTTGATGGGGCTTGTGTGCTTTGGGATTGGGTGCCTTGATGCTCTGTGCAGTCCTTATCCCCTTCCTCCAAGAGAGTCTGGACACTGTCAGCGCACTAAGTCTTGATTAAACAGTCAGTACAACTTGTTCTCTCATCTATTTGCAGGAGCCTAGCAATAAGCGCGTCCGACCTCTGGCTCGGGTCACCTCCTTGGCAAACCTGATTTCTCCTGTGAGAAATGGTGCAGTGCGAAGATTTGGACAGACAATACAGGTAAGAGAGTAGATAAGCATGTGGGGTTGATGTTGCAATTGTTGGGAGGGGGGCGACTATGGAGTAAGTATTACCCACAGTTCTGCTGAAGAAAGGATTTCTACAGCCTGCAGAACCGAGCCTCATATTCCTCTTTTTACTTTTTAAAATGAGCAAGTTTATAGTCCTCATGGGTCCAGGGGGGGGGGGAATTGAAGTGGATGTTTGAGGGGGCATGGATGGCTTCTTTGTCTTCCTTCTCTTCTCCAGTCTCCAAGCACCTCTAGTGAAGCCATAGGGTGAGGGGGACATAGAAACTTGCTCAGTTCTTACAGTTGCAAAACTTGGATTTAGAATTTTTCCTCCCGACAAATATTTTAATTCAGTTTTTCCACATACCAACTGGCATTTTGTGTCCTAACTGCCTTGTAGTCCCCATCTCTGCACAAACCTATAAGCAAATCATTGGAACAAATGAAATTTGCATGCTTTTGGATGCGGAATTATTTCCCCCCTGGTTACTTTTGCAGATTGTGTAGTAATTGTGTAGAGATGGCCCAGTCAAGACCTTAGTGCAGTTTTATCAGGAGCAGCCTATAAACTGAGGCCAGTGTGCGGGGGGGGGGGGCATTAAATTGCCTCCTGTGCCAACACTTGATGGCTGCATGTGACATACTGCAGCATGTGCTGCAGTCTGAGTTTACCCGGCTGTTCATAATAGAAACGTGACCTCAGCAAAGCCTGCCATGTAAGATATACCATCCACCCCAACTGTGTAAATACTCCTTGCTCTGGATGCTAGTGCTGTTTCGAGCCACAAAGAACACAGCTCACATGGCTTGTTAATGTTACCAGAGCTGGGAGAGGTAGAATTACACTATTTATGTACTTGAAACCAGATTCTCAGCCAGCTTAACCCCAACCCTCTCCAGCTATCCAAAATCTGGAGTATGGGAAGGGGAGGGTTAAGCGAAAGAGGGCATTGGCAAATTAGATCTCTCAAGGCTCTGTGGTGCCAGGATTAGCTACACACACACCCTGGCTGCTGAAGCCATTAAGGGTGAAGTTTCTTAGGGCAGGCCTGCACAATTTGGAATCCACCTCCAGGGCATGGCGTTCTGCTAGGTACTTGACAACTCACCTATTTGTCACTTCCCTAGCGTGCAGCAAAGCCAGGAGACTTGTTGCATCACAGTGGGCTGCCTTTGGCTCGCACAAGTGGGTTTGTGACAGATTATGTGGGCCTGATCTTAAGGATATTTCCACAGGCATTCTTCAAGAGGCTGTTGCATTGACCAGGACTTCGTTGTGTTGTTGTGTTTGTGCTTATGCACACATTTTGCTGGGCTGTGCAACATCCCTGGTTGGCATGAAATGCCTCGCGGCTGCTTTTTCTGTACAGCGTCTGTTAAAATACACCTAAGTTCCTAAGGTTCGTGACTGAATTCAAACCATCTCCTTCCCCCTCCCTGGTGTCCCACAGTCGTTCTCTCTTCGCGGCGAGAGCAAATCTCCAGGCAGCGCGCAGAAACTGTGCAGCCGGTCAGCTGCCCCCACGCCACCGAAAAGAAGAAACAGTGTGCTTTGGTCCGAGACGTTGGATGTCAACATGAAAGAGACGCTGAGCACCAAAGAAATCAAGCGCCAAGAGGTATGCCTCCAGTGGAGCAACCCCAACAGCCAGCCCCAGACGGATGGGGCTGTTAGAATTCAGCACAGAATTGGGATTTCTGAGCATCTTGGCTGCTGTTTGAGAGGGAAAAGAGCAATATGTTTATAGTCCTCGTGGTCTCCGGAGGCATGTTAAGATGACCTGTCGGCAGTGTAAAGAGAAGCAGCCAATGTTCAGGAGGCAGCAATCATGTTTCCAGCTCCCCATTTATGACAGCTAACCTCCTGCCACCACCATATCCCCAGATCTGCAGAAGGCATTACTTTGCTGCCTGGAATAAGGCAAACTGGGCAAGTAGATACATGAGAAGAAGGTTGCATAAATAGTGTGCTCTCTGGTTTTGCATTTCTATGCTGCAGCTTGGTGGTAGTGGGGGAGAGGGAGGAGGCCTCAGTTGTTGAAGAGTTTTGAAGAACTGCTCTCTTCTCCAAAATGAAGGTGCTTCTGTCCCGCCACATTCCTTTAAAAAGAGATTAAATCCCCCCTCCGAATCTTGACTGATAATATATTCCCCCTGGCCGAGGCCCCAACATGGGAGACAATATACTTCGTATTGGGCATAAAAAAATGATTAATTCTGAAACTCCATCTTTATGACTCATGCTAGCTGGTGATCCAGACCAAAGTTATGCATTAATACAAATGACTGAAGCAGCAAACGAGAAAAAGAGGGCCAAAGTTCAACCCTCTGGGTGAGTTCAGCACTTCACACTGAAGTCTAACGCGTCCCAATGTTTGATTTGGCATGATCTCGCAGCTTCAAAGCCTCCTTTCATGACAAGGAGTTTACTTTTCTCAGCAATGATTCAAGCCATTCCCTTCCGTTTTGGCCCTTAAGCCCAGGTGGGTGGATGTAGCTCAACGGTTGAGCTTCCCCCCTTTTGGCTGCAGAGCGGCTGGCTTCTTGATCAAAACAGTTTGGGCTATACAGGTAGGGCTAGATTGGCTGTTGCTTTGCTTCTGCTTCAACATAACTGGCTAGTGGAATAGTCTGTGGTCAGCAAAACCTCCAAAACCCGGAAGTGGTACATTTTTTACTTCAGCAGCTGTTATTTCTAGGGCAATAAAATGGGGACAGTTCTGATATTTCCCCCACTTTTTGTTCACAGGCGATCTACGAAATGTCTCGGGGTGAGCAGGATTTGATTGAGGACCTGAAGCTTGCCAGAAAGGTTAGTATCTTTCTCTGCTTTCTTTATATTGACGACACTGCAAAACAATATACCGTATTTTTCACTCTATAAGACACACCAGACCACAAGACGCACCTAGTTTTTGGAGGAGGAAAACAAGAATCTCAGAAGCCAGAACAATAAGAGAGATCGCTGTGCAGAGAAAGCAGCAATCCCTCTTGCTGTTCTGGCTTCTGGGATAGCTGTGCAGCCTGCATTCGCTCCATAAGACGCACATACATTTCCCCTTACTTTTTAGGAGGGAAAAAGTGAGTCTTATAGAGCAAAAAATATGGTATTTGTTAGCTCTCCACTCCCCACTTTGCAACGGTTAAATGCACTGGATATACTGGATTAGACCTCAGACTTTCTGGAGAGGAAAGGACTTTGCTCGTTCCATTAAAGGTCACTGGATAAATGTATTCCTTGCGCTGGTTGCTCCTTTGCCAATTTCTGTCTTTCAGTGAAGTAAGTCACATAATAATAATAATAATGATACTATTTTCATTTCTATGCCACTTTATGTTTTTAAGAAAAAAATCTCAAAGCAGCACCTTTGTGGCAGGATATACCATTAATGTGCAGCAAGCTGCTTTGAGAATTTTTCTTAAAAACACAAAGTGGTTTAGAAATGGTCATCTAGTCCAGCCCCCTGCAGTGCAGGAATTGCAGCTATAGCATTTGGGAGGGGAGAAGGTGTAAGAGGAGAGAACTCAGCTATAGGCTCACCTGCCCTTCCCAGCCCGACAGTCAGCAAGTGCGCCTGCCTTTTTTGTGGGCAGGGAATCCCGCAGCCACAAAGTGCTCTGGGAGCTCTTGCTTCAGCTGCCTGGAGGTCGCAGTCCTGTTGGGTGGAAAGTCCCATAGGAGGATGCCCATATAACAAGCCAGACCCTCGGCCTTGTGTCCACTTATTGGCAGTGGCACTCTGGTGTTGGAGTCTTCCCCAGATCTCCTTGGAGACCAGTGCTGGGGACTGAACCTGGAAGCATCTGTGTGTGACGCATGTGCTCTACCACTGAGATACGGCTCTGTCACTACCCTTTTCCCCACTCCAAACTGTGCAGCTGCACTGCAATGCCATGTCAAGCTGTTTTTTATTTTTATTTTTTTTGTAATTTCCCATCCTTTCTTGTTGACAGGCTTACCATGACCCCATGCTGAAGCTGTCCATCATGTCTGAAGAAGAGCTCACTCACATCTTTGGGGACTTGGATTCCTATATCCCTTTGCATGAAGGTGAGCTTCTCCACCCCAGCCTCCCAAAAACCAAACCTCCAGCACTCATGAATTCATGTAAACGTGCCACATTCTCTGCCCGTCACATCAAAGTAGCTCAAAAAACCAGCCAATAAAATGTTAAAACCATAACGCATCTACGACAAAATACTCACATAAAATTCCATGTGCAGACAGCACAGGGCTGCCTATGGCAAAAGTTTTCTGAAAGCTTCAGGTTTTTAAAAGGTAAAGGGACCCCTGACTATTAGGTCCAGTCGTGGCCGACTCTGGGGTTGTGGCGCTCATCTCACTCATCTTACTGGCCGAGGGAGCCGGTGTACAGCTTCCAGGTCATGTGGCCAGCATTACTAAGCTGCTTCTGGCGAACCAGAGCAGCGCATGGAAACGCCGTTTACCTTCCCGCCGGAGTGGTACCTATTTATCTACTTGCACTTTGGCGTGCTTTCGAACTGCTAGGTGGGCAGGAGCAGGGACCAAGCAACGGGAGCTCACCCCGTCGTGGGGATTTGAACCGCCGACCTTCTAGATCAGCAAGTCCTAGGCTCTGTGGTTTAACCCACAGCGCCACCTGCGTCCAGTCAGGTTTTTACCTGACTGTACATTGTCCATGGCGAGGGCTGTTTCATACACCCACCAGCAAAGTGCCGCTGAGTGCCACTGCAGAGAGAAGGGCTGGCCAGCTCCTCCAGCAGACCTCTTCTGCAATGTGGAGCAGGGTTTTTCTGCAGATCTAAAGCCACACAAGAAGAAGCATTCTCTGTGGTGCATAGGTGGAAGGCTTTGAACGTCATCCCCAGCGCTCTGCACTTGCGTTGATTACTGTTTTAAATGTGAATTAAAAAAAAAAGGTGTATGTTGAGAAGAGTCCTGGTACTAATCCCCTTTTGTGTTTATCTTGCAGACTTTCTGGCCAGGCTGGGGGAAGCGACAAGGCCAGATGGGACAGTGGAGCAAATTGGACCCATTCTTGTGAAATGGGTGAGTATCCCTCGGATCTCTCTCCTTCTGTTCCTTACGGGAGATCAGCCATCCAAAATTCATGGGAACATTGGCTTTGGAAAGTCATGAGATCCTATAATTAAGCTGATGTGTGTTGCTCCGGATTTCATTTGCATAATGAACTTTTCAAGCCGAATTGACTTGCATTTCTGTCTGGTTGCTTGCCAGTTAATTTGAGATGAGCAACGACAACAAACATCTGAGGCCTGCTTCTCACGTTATTCGCCTCCTCCCAGCCTCAATTAATCATCTACAACATGAGAATGATAGTAACCTAACTTACAGGGCTGTTGTGTAAGGGTTACTGAGATAACCTATATGAAGTAACCTGGGCACTTGAAATAAACCGTGCTAAAAGAAACTTTGTACACTACAACTATGAACAAAGATATGTGACAGGTATATCAGCACTCCAGGCTGAAAAAGTACGGTATATGGTGGAGTTCATAAGTCCTCTCTTGAAGTTTTGCACTTTTGAAGATCTTCAGTTGAGGGTAGATGGGCTTCACTTAACCAAAAGGCAGCTATGAACTCCAGAGGAATTGGCTATGGAATGTGCCCCTTGCTTTCTTCTCCCCCTGCTATATTCTTCACAGTGGGAGCTGCATAATTGGAATTCCTCACGTTCATATAGAACACTGTAGTGCACCTAGCAGATTGCCTGACTCATTCAAGTGGGGAAGGGGCGGCAGTTCTGAAGCAGCAGTTTACAAATGCCCTTGCATCGTCTTTTCTAGCTACCAGGACTGAATGCATACAAGGCCTATTGCAGCAACCAGTTGGCAGCTAAAGCCCTCCTGGACCAGAAGAAGCAAGACCGCCGGGTCCAGGACTTCCTCCAGCGTTGCCTTGAATCTCCTTTCAGCCGCAAGCTGGACCTCTGGAGCTTTTTGGATATCCCTCGGAGTCGCTTGGTCAAGTACCCTCTCCTCCTGAAGGAAATCCTGAGGCATACACCCAATGATCACCCCGACGTTCAGATTCTGGAAGAAGCAGTAAGTGCCTGGGGATTCTCTGCACGGAGCTTCTAATATATTATGATTGTAGAGTTGGAAGGGGACCCCAAGGGTCATCTAGTCCAGCCCCCCGCAATGCAGGAATCTCAGCTAAAGCACCCATGACATATGGCCATCCAACCTTTAGTTAAAACCCTCCAGTGAAGGAGAGTCCACCACCTTCCCAGGGAGTCCGTTCCACTGTCAAACAGCACTTACTGTCAGAAAGTTCTTCCTGATGTTTAATCGGAATCTTCTTTCTTTTAGTAAAGTACCTTTTTAAGACCAAGTCCCACCTTACAAACTGTCTCTTTCTTGCAATAATAAGTAAATGCAGTTTGTTGAATGATGGATCAGATTAGGTGGAAACGGCCCCTCTGAATTAGGACTAGTTGACGTTCTTTTAAATACGTTGTTAAATGCGGCAGGCCCAACACCAGGCACGAAAGCAAAGGGAGAGGTCTGATTCGTGGGGGTTCCAGCTGCCAGGAAGTTCTCCTGCGCAAGTCCCATTGAAATGGGTTGGGAGCTTTGCAAGCACAAAGCAGTGCTCTTCCAAGGGCTTCTGCTCACCGCGGTGCAGTTTGGTAGGAAACTGCTTTGTGTGTTGTACTCCACTTGCCAGTTGGAGTTTCTACCTCAGCCCCAAAACGTCTTGGGCAGTCCTGCTTGGCTCAAGCAATTGAACATTCTGTTTCTGTTTTGTGTTGTGGTAATGGTCAGGGGTCCCTTTACTTGGTTGAGTAAGGCCCTGTCCCATGTATCTTCTCAATCCATTGCCTGTATTGAGGCCTGTGATTTCACTGCCCGTCTTCAGTTATCAAGCAGTATTAATTGGTGGACCCTTTGCTTTTAGATCTCCATAATCCAGGGAGTCCTCTCTGATATCAACTTGAAGAAAGGGGAGTCTGAATGTCAGTATTACATTGACAAGCTGGAGTACCTCGACGAGAAGCAGAGAGACCCACGAATTGAAACGAGCAAAGTGCTGCTTTGCCACGGGGAGCTGAAGAACAAGAACGGCCATGTAAGTACCTGATTTTGTAGAGGTGATGCTACAGATGCTTCCATCCTGCAGCCACAACACCTGCCAAGGAACTGCAGAGTGAAACGGCACCACCTTAAAGCAAAGGGTGGAATGGTCCAGAACTTGGCCTGTCTCAAATTCTTGATGGCGGTGCATCTTTTAACCCTCTAGAAATAAGTGCCCAGGACCTGCCACTTTTATCTCTCAATCTGTTCTCTCTTTTTTAAAAAAGAAGACTATCTTGCTGTGACAGAATTGGCACCCCTTTTCCCCCCACTTTCTTTCCAGACCTTGACTTTGGTTCCAGGTCATTAAAAAACCCATTAAGAGGCATCAAGCAACACTTAAGACACCGAAAGCAGGGCTGGCATCTGCCCAGGTTGCAGATGGTTGTGAAATAATTAGCATAAAGTTACTACAGAAAGCGCGGCATGCATTTTGCTGGGGGTCAAGAGGTATTTCCTGCGGGCTCCCAGTGATGTAATGCATCCCTTAGATTCTTCCAAGTATGTAATCTTTTGGGCTTGAAGAACACTGACGACAGCTTGGAGTCTAAAGCGGCTCTCTAAAAGCTTGGCCGGTGCTGCTTCTCAAAAATAGAAGCTGGAACCTGAAGGGGTTGCTTGGCCTTCCTCCCAGCTATGAGCAAAACGTCTTGTCATAGGTCAGCTCAACCTATTTTGTAGTCAAAACTATCTTGTGTCTCCCTGGCTGGCAGCCTTGCATCATTAGTGGCTCTGGCAATGCGAGTCCTCTAGCATTATCCTGGTTGTCTGCCTCTGGAGATCTGGTGCTTATTTGGAGTTGTTCCGCTGACCCAGTTTGCTTGAGCATTTTCTCTGACTGCCAGCACAGTCTCCTGTGCCTTGGGCAGGTCTTTCAAGCAAGGGCCCCTTTCAACTGGAGAAGTGCCCAATACCTTATTTTTCGCTCTATAAGACGCACCAGACCACAAGACACACCTAGTTTTTGGAGGAGGAAAACAAGAAAAAAAATATTCTGAA
This sequence comes from Podarcis bocagei, assembly GCF_964188305.1. Classification (NCBI taxonomy): domain Eukaryota; kingdom Metazoa; phylum Chordata; class Lepidosauria; order Squamata; family Lacertidae; genus Podarcis; species Podarcis bocagei. The sequence goes on from NC_138135.1 coordinate 8,131,144, forward strand.
TCTCAGAAGCCAGAACAGCAAGAGGGATCGCTGTGCAGTGAAAGCAGCGATCCCTCTTGCTGTTCTGGCTTCTGTGATAGCTGTGCAGCCTGCATTCACTCCATAAGACACACACAGATTTCCCCTTACTTTATAGGAGGGAAAAAGTGAGTCTTATACAGCAAAAAATACGGTAATTCTGCATGTAGCATGTATATATATGTATTTTGTTCCAATTTAAGATCTTGACCAAAGCTTTTCCTCTCCTCTCCAGAAGCTCTACGTCTTCCTTTTCCAAGATATCTTGGTTCTAACTCGGCCTGTGACACGTAACGAGCGTCATTCTTACCAAGTGTACCGGCAGCCGATACCCGCTCAGGACCTGGTGCTCGAAGACTTGCAAGATGGCGACGTGAAAATGGGAGGATCCTTTCGAGGTGCCTTTGGCAATTCCGATAAAGGTATGAAGCAAATAGGCTCACATCCTTCGACAATTCTGTCCGAAGGCTGGCTTGTATGCAGCTGTCTGCTTTAATGGGAATTTGTTGGGATTAGCCTCCTTTCTCCTGGATTTTGGCATAAGCTTCCACACAAATCCAGATTGGGACTTGCCAGGCCCTGAAAAAAATATCAGCATTGGTCCTGAATGTGACTCACGATTTGGATGTAGGTCAAACATTCGTGAAAACCTTTCAGCAAATGAAAACCGCTGGGTGGTGGGGAGCTGGGAGGGAGACTTAGGAATGTGTGTCAAAGTAGTTGGGCAAGCGAACCTCTATGACCATTGCTCAGTTAGAAAGGTAAAGGGACCCCCTCACTGTTAAGTCCAGTCGCGGACGACTCTGGGGTTGCGGCGCTCATCTCACTTTACTGGCCGAGGGAGCCGGCGTTTGTCCGCAGACAGCTTCCGGGTCATGTGGCCAGCATGACTAAGCCGCTTCTGGCGAACCAGAGCAGCACACGGAAACGCCGTTTACCTTCCCGCCAGAGTGGTACCTATTTATCTACTTGCACTTGACATGCTTTCGAGCTGCTAGGTGGGCAGGAGCTGGGACCGAGCAACAGGAGTTCACCCCGTCGCGGGGATTCGAACCACCGACCTTCTGATTGGCAAGCCCTAGGCTCTGTGGTTTAGACCACAGCGCCACCCACATCCTTATTGCTCAGTTAACTTGTGTCAATCAGCATTCTTGAAGCTCCATTCTGATGACCTCTCTCCTCCCCTTGTTTCCCCCCTCTGCAGCTAAGAACATCTTCCGGGTCCGCTTCCGAGACCCAGCTCCCGGCCAGTCCCACACACTGCAGGCCAACGACATCTTCCACAAGCAGCAGTGGTTCAACTGCATCCGGGCGGCCATTGGGCCCTACCAGCTGAGCGCTGCCCCTTGCGAGCTCACAGAGCTGCCGGAGCTCAGCGAAGAGGCAGAGGAGAACAACCCCTCTGTGCCCAGTGCCAAAATCAAGAGGAGGCCGTCCACCCTCTCCGGCAGCCTCCACATGGAGCTGGACGAGAACGGCGTGGAGTGCAGCTCAGTCACGGACATGGCGGCGGATGAGGCCAAGAACCCCAAGCCGTACCGGATGCACTCTGGGCTCCGGAGGACGAGGGAGAGAGCCCAACTCAGCGGCAAGCGGAAAGAGACACTCGTTTGAAGGGTTCGGAAGCCCTTCTCCCCCCTGTTTATTTATAAATAAAAAGTGTACATTTTCTTTCCTGTAATGTGAGGATGGTTACTCCTTCTGAATATAAATGTCTGTGGTCTTTTTCTTTGTGTTTTTGTTCTCCTTTGATGGCAGCTACTGGTTTTCAGCAAACACTGTTGAACTGGAGTCTGGTTCTGAAAAGTAAGGACTCTGATTTTTGGGGTTACAAAGTGGGTTTTGAGAACGTTGCATCTGTGAGGAACGTTTTGGAGCAAGCTTCAGCTGTTGCCAAGGAGCTGTGAATTTTTGAGGCTTGATTCCCAAAGAATATAGAGCAGACCCATCTTTAAAAGCGTGTTTTATTTCTCTCTCAGCAGTTCCACATGGAAAAATGCTCATTATTTAAAATTTGAGTTTTCTTTGGCATGTGGAGTGATTCCGATTGATGCAGTTCCCCCTAGGTTGTTAAATCTGGTTTATTTCCCTTACTGTAGAAGGAAGGTGGTCTGATACCTGCAACCCACATTTCTCAGAGAAACAGACTCCAAAGTTCAACAGGTTTCCATTTTACTGACTGGAATTCTGTACTTAATTTTTGTTTGTTCGTTGTACATTCCTTGTGTGAATTGACATGACCTGCCAAGTATTTAATCTTGTTTTATTATTATTATTTTTACCTGAATACATTTGTAGAGAACTTTTGTACTTTGATTTCATTGTATTTCTCAACATCCGAATTGGTGTTTTTCTTCCTTTTTTTTTTAAGTACTTGATGGGTGTGTGTGAGAGAGAGAAGAGAGCATGTGTTGGTATGCTATGTATATTTAAAAGCCAGTTCAGGACTTTTCAAGGTGAAACAAAGCCATATGTTCTTGAGCCATTGGGAAAATGGGAGAACAGAGTTTTTTACCCCCATCCCCCAAACTGACCTGGGGTGCCCGTGCCTTTAAAACAGCTCTACTTCAGCAGAGAGAAGGTGCTGTGTAAGCAGAATTCTGTATTTCCTTTTAAAGGTACAGGAGAACCTAGGTGGTCCGCAAGTTTGGCAATCTTACGGGGAGGGAAGATTTGAGGTCCGTTTTGATGTAGCATTTTGGGTTGGCCACAGGCCCGTAGAGTGCCTTGTGTACTCCGAACTACTGAAAGCAGATCGCAGTGGACGCAGAAGGCTTAGGGAATGTCGCAGAAGGTTTAGGTAAAGAGGAGATTATACTACAGAGAGCACAAAAGGGATGAGGTCTTTGGAAGGGAGCATCAGAAAGGTGCATTTGGAAGCAATAGGAGGCACAGTGTATGTAGCAAGACTTGGTAGGAGGTGGTGTTAGCGAGGAGAAGGAAGGAAACAGATGAAGTCCTTACTTGCGGTTTTGAGGTCGTCCCCCCTGCTTAATTTAAAGGAAGGAGGGCAGTTTACCTTCGTGTAACACAAATTAGCAGGAAGAAGCTTTGAGCGCTTCTAGTTATGCATCTGAAGCACTTCCAAAAATTAGCTGAGTTCTGCAAGTTTTCTTTTTCTTTTTGAGGGGGAATTTCTGGTGCAGAAGAACCATCAGGCTAGAAGCTAGAATGGGGATGAAATTCTGGAAACAAATGTAAATAATAAAACAACCAAAGCACAACGACTCTGTAAAAATGTGTGTGTTTTTGTACAGTGTTACGTGTGGTGTACAATTAAAACTTCCTGCATATTTTCCTTGTCTTTCATCTTTAATGTGAGAGTGGTTTATCAGGCACATCAATCGCCAGCTCTCCAGGTCAAGCAGAGAAATCTCACTGGCATTTTTTAACTCCAGCTGTGGTTCAGATGCCTGGGTTCCTATCCCAATGGGAACATCTAACCCAAACCTGTTGGTGTGTATTGTACTATCCTTATCACTCTCATTTTTCCGAGAGGGTTCCTTTTCTGTATTTTGACAGTAAACACATAAGTGAAGCAAAATGGCACTTGACGTGAGCTCTGTCACAGCTTTGAGGCTGCATCACCTGAAAACAGCACACATATTTATCTTGTGAAACATATTCCCTTACAGTAGGCTGGATTATCGGTCTCTTTACTGAGCCCGTTGGCCTCTTGAGGGCCCAAAGTAGTAAAAGTTCATCTAGGTTGATGGTTTTAGTTCAAAAAATATCTCCATCCATAATTAAAAGTCGAGATGAGCTTGTTGCAAGCTATATGGGCTTTGCTGCTGGGAAATGAACCATAAAATTAGTTGGGAAAGGACCACAAGGGTCATTTAGTCCAAGTCACTTGCCAAGGCAGGAATCTTTTGCCCAGCGTGGGTCTCGAACCCAGAGCCCTGAGATTAAGAGTCTCATGCTCTACCCGACTAAGTGATCTGGATGTGGCAGCAATGCTTGTTGACAGTAAGGGAATGTGTGCATTCATAGGAAGCTGGCTTATGTGGAGTCAAACCAATAGTCCACCTTTGCAGTCCTACCTGAGGATTCTGGTAACTGTCTCTGGGACCTTATACATGCAAAGCATGAGTTCTACCATTGAACTACCGCCCTTCCCCAATTCCCAGCACAATAAGAGGCTAGCATTGCATACACAAACAGTCCAAGGGAACCTGGCTGTAAATATTTGCATTTTTAAAAATCCCTCTTGCTTGAAACTGATGGCATGACGCCTACATAATAACATTAAAGGTAAAAGTTAAACTGGACCATTGGGTCCAGTTGCGGACAACTCTGGGGTTGCGGCGCTCATCTCGCTTTATTGGCCAAGGGAGCTGGTGTACAGCTTCCGGGTCATGTGGCCAGCATGACTAAGCCGCTTCTGGCGAACCAGAGCAGCGCACGGAAACGCTGTTTACCTTCCTGCCGGAGTGGTACCTATTTATCTACTTGCACTTGACGTGCTTTCGAACTGCTAGGTTGGCAGGAGCAGGGACCGAGCAACGGGAGCTCACCCCGTCGCGGGGATTCGAACCGCCGACCTTCTGATCAGCAAGTCCTAGGCTCTGTGGTTTAACCCACAGCACCACCCCCGCGCTGCATTGCAAAAATGTCTCCGTCAACTCCGCCGTGTGGGAATCTCTTGTAGACTACTGCAGTTGCCCGGAGATAAGCAGAAAGTTGGTGCATCCACAGCAGTGACCAGAGGAGGAATGACCGCTGGGAGGAGGGCAGAGAGAAGAAACGCTCTGGTGCATCCGCAGCAGCACAACCGGACGCCTTCCTCTGCCCCAGCTGCAACAAAACATGTCTCTCCTGTATCAGTCTGCCCTGCTTCCTGACATTCCTAGAACACGCCAGGTAGCTCAACCAATCTCGGAGTGATCTGGAGCTGTCACCAGCATCCTTGCTGAACCATGGTTTGGACAAATAGGCCCGATTCAGTCTGGCTTCAGTAGGAGTATAGCATCTAGATCAAGGGAAGTAATAGTGCCACTGTATTCTGCTCTGGTCAGACCTCACCTGGAGTACTGTATCCAGTTCTGGGCACCACAATTCAAGAAGGACACTGACAAACTGGAACGTGTCCAGAGGAGGGCAACCAAAATGGTCAAAGGCCTGGAAACGATGCCTTATGAGGAACGGCTAAGGGAGCTGGGCATGTTTAGCCTGGAGAAGAGGAGGTTAAGGGGTGATATGATAGCCATGTTCAAATATATAATAGGATGTCACATAGAGGAGGGAGAAAGGTTGTTTTCTGCTGCTCCAGAGAAGCGGACACGGAGCAATGGATCCAAACTACAAGAAAGAAGATTCCACCTAAACATTAGGAAGAACTTCCTGACAGTAAGAGCTGTTCGACAGTGGAACTTGCTGCCAAGGAGTGTGGTGGAGTCTCCTACTTTGGAGGTCTTTAAGCAGAGGCTTGACAACCATATGTCAGGAGTGCTCTGATGGTGTTTCCTGCTTGGCAGGGGGTTGGACTCGATGGCCCTTGCGGTCTCTTCCAACTCTAGGATTCTATGATTCTATGAATCCGGTACACAGCTCTCCCAACTACCCTTCACTGGAAAACTGGGCATACAGTCCCTCCCACTCCTTGACTCCATGCTGGTCTGGGCTATCTGCACCAAGGGGAAGAGCAGGTCTCCCGGAGCAAGAAAAAGCTCCAGACTTCTCCATCCCCCAACCTTTTATACGTTCAGCTGAAATGAAAGCACACGAGGCTTTGCTTCTGTTCGAAAGTGCCCTCTGAACCCCAGAAAGCTCGCGCGGTTATTCCCTCTGCCCAAGTTGTAATCGGCACGCTCTGTTCAAAGCAGCGTCTGGCTTTTGTGTCTCGCTGTGCGTGATGTGCTTTTGGAAAACATCTGGGCCAGAAACGTTTTATTTAAAAGAGGGAGGGGGACACACAATTGAAGCCTAATTGTTTTCAGCTGCTGAGCTGCACGTCAGACGCCGAGCTGGTTTGTAATGAGGCTGCGGGTACCACTTGCGGCTCGTGCGCTGTTCCTCCTTGAAGCTGTGCAACAGCTTTTCCCCGATCTCCCATTGCATCTCCCAGCTGCATCCTACCCTAACCCCAGTCTGGTAACAGAGGGAAAATCCAGCACAAAACCACAGGTTGCCCAACTAGCAATGATAGCTATCGTTCTCCCTCTCGCATAACGCTGGGGCTTGTGGACATGCCATGAAACTGGATGCTGGAAGATTTGGGACAGATACAAGGTCCTTCACACAGCATGTAATAATAATAATAATAATTTATTTATACCCTGCCCTCCCCGGCAAGAGCCGGGCTCAGGGCAGCTAACACCAGTAAAATTACAAAAAGAAAAAAGGGGGGGGGGGGACACAATTTAAAATACAGGTTAAAAATACAATTTAAAATGCAGCCTTATTTTAATAATAGCCCATAGATCAAAACCATAAGGGGAGGGAAACATAAGGGTCAGACCGAGTCCAAACCAAAGGCCAGGCGGAACAGCTCTGTCTTGCAGGCCCTGCAGAAAGATGTCAAGTCCCGCAGGGCCCTGGTCTCTTGTGACAGAGCGTTCCACCAGGTCGGGGCCAGTGCTGAAAAGGCCCTGGCCCTAGTTGAGACCAATCTAACCTCCTTGAGGCTCGGGACCTTCAAAGTGTTGTTATTTGTGGACCTTAAGGTCCTCCGCGGGGCATACCAGGAGAGGCGGTCCCGTAGGTACGTGGGTCTCAATGTAGTTCAACTATGGAACTCACTGCCACAAGAAGCAGGGTTGGCCACAAAATAGGATTCAACAAATCCACAAAGGAGGAGAGGGCTATTGAGGGCTTCTAACCTTGATGGCGATATCCTCCCTCCAATTGCAGAATCAGCAGTGCTTCTGAATACCAGAAACTGCAGGAGGGCAGGGTAACTGTTTGCAGGCTTCCCCTTGTGACATCTGTTTGGCCTCTGTGGGAAGGCGATGCTGGGCTAGATCTATTTGGCCTGATCCAGCAACTAGCCTCTTCTGGTCTTCTTACATTTCCGAGCTCAATTCGAAGTGTTGGTGCTGACCTTTAAGGCCCTAAACGGCCCCGGTCCAGTATACCTGAAGGAGCGTCTCCACCCCATCATTCTGCCCGGACACTGAGGTCCCGCTCCAAGGGCCTTCTGGCGGTTCCCTCACTGCAAGAAGCAAAGCTACAGGGAACCAGGCAGAGGGCCTTCTCGGTGGTGGCGCCCGCCCTGTGGAATGGCCTCCCATCAGATGTCAAAGAGAAAAACAGCTACCAGACTTTTAGAAGACACCTGAAGGCAGCCCTGTTTAGGGAGGCTGTTAATGTTTAATAGACTACAGTGGTACCTCAGGTTAAGAACTTAATTCGTTTTGGAGGTCCGTTCTTAACCTGAAACTGTACTTAACCTGAAGCACCACTTTAGCTAATGGGGTTCCCGCTGCCGCCGTATGATTTCTGTTCTCATCCTGAAGCAAAGTTCTTAACCCGAGGTACTATTTCTGGGTTAGTGGAGTCTGTAACCTGAAGCATCTGTAACCTGAGGTACCACTGTATTGTATTTTAATATTCTGTTGGAAGCCGCCCAGAGTGGCTGGGGAAACCCAGCCAGATGGGCGGGGTATAAATAATATATTATTATTATTATTATTATTATTATTATTATTATTATTATTATTATTATTGAAGAGTTGGTGGAAGAAGATTGGAAAAAATTTAAAGACTATCTACAGAAATACTGTAAAATTAATGAAAGTTAAAAGGACGTTGGATTGAAAACAAGCGGTGTTGGTAAAAAGATTAATAAGAATAGGTAAATATGGATTGATAATGGTGGAAAATATATATTTACTATAGGTTAAGATGCTGAGTAAGGCTAAATGATAGAGGGTAAGGATTTGCTGAACTAAATATCTGAATTGGAATACAAAAAGGGAGGTGTGAGGAGGTCAAGAAACTAGTGAATGAAATATAATATATGAAAATATTAATCTTTTTTCTGTTTTGCTTATTGGTGTTTTTTATCCTTTTTTCTTCTATTTTGTTAACTGTTCTTTATTCTGTATTTCCTATGTGTTTTGTTTTGTATTTTTTTATTTTTGTAGCTTTTCTTGGCTTTTGTATTCTACGTTTAAATTCTGAAGCTTTTGATTGTTTATGAAACTTTAATAAATATTACTTTAAAAAAAATATTATTATTATTATTAACTGCAGATGTAACCGAAGCACATTGTTTGGGCAGCTGTTTTGTTTCTTTGCTCTCTTGGTGGCCTTTGCTGGGTGACATCAATCACACCCCATCGCCTCTGTCCATTGGCGATGGCCTCCTTGGTGGATCGCAGGTGGGGCTGGCTGCAACACAAAAGGAGATTTGATTTCTTTTTAAACAAAACCAAAACTAAACCCCAATGTTTTGTGCAAGTCTGACATATCAGAAAACTTGTACCTAAAAGAAATAATAATAATAATAATAATAATAATAATAATAATAATAATAATGCACACAGGTAAACAGATACATGTCCAGATTGGACTTAATGTTTCCAGAAATCAGGGAGGCTGGGGAAGTCCTAATTCCCCAGGGTTGGGGGGTGAGCAGGGACAACAGCACATGAAATGTGAATACACCCCCACCAGTCACCACCCACTAGTTGAAAGCTCTTGTGTGTGAACAAACACACAGAAGTGCACATGGAAAAAATAAATGTGCATGCTACCAGCCTAGTGTGTGCACCACCTAATGCTGGATACCACCTTGTGGTTTTATTTTATTCTTCACTAACCTAGACAGCATCTTAAAAAGCAGAGACATCACCTTGCCAACAAAGGTCCATATAGTTCAAGCTATGGTTTTCCCAGTAGTGATGTATGGAAGTGAGAGCTGGACCATAAAGAAGGCTGATCGCCGAAGAATTGATGCTTTTGAATTCTGGTGCTGGAGGAGACTCTTGAGAGTCCCATGGACTGCAAGAAGATCAAACCTCTCCATTCGGAAGGAAATCAGCCCTGAGTGCTCCCTGGAAGGACAGATCCTGAAGCTGAGGCTCCAAGACTTTGGCCACCTCATGAGAAGAGAAGACTCCCTGGAGAAGACCCTGATGTTGGGAAAGATGGAGGGCACAAGGAGAAGGGGACGACAAAGGACGAGATGGTTGGACAGTGTTCTAGAAGCTACCAGCATGAGTTTGACCAAACTGCGGGAGGCAGTGGAAGACAGGAGGGCCTGGCGTGCTCTGGTCCAGGGGGTCACGAAGAGTTGAACACAACTAAACGACTAAACAACAACAACAAAAACCTGGTTTTAATATGTGCTTGGATGTGACTTGATTGCTTATTTGTGTCGTTTTGCAAACTGCCCAGAGAGCTTTGTTGAGTGGGCAATGCTAAAACGCAGCCTAAGAATCAACATATATATTTAATTTATGCCTCTGAGCACTACTGCAGTTCCTAAGCTGCAGTCACTAAGAGGTTCCTTGCTCCATGCCCCTGGTAGTGCAAAACTGCAAACAGCTGACCGTTTACTGGTAAATAATTTGGGGTCCTAGGAATTCACTGGGGTGGCAACTTGAACTCAGTTCTTCTGTTCAAGATGGTGATGGCACTGAGTTCTAATCCCAACCCAGTGACTTCCACTCAAAACCCCCAAAATATTCAAGAATGGAATTGTTCCTCTATCATTATCGCAATTATATCATGTGCCAATGTATAAACGACATACCTGCTTGATGCTATTGTTTTTAAACAGGACACCACATACCAGCTGCATGAGGTCCTAGGGATAATTGAACTACATGCTAATTAATCACATGGCTAATTAAAGCACCTGACCAGTAGCCGCAAGCAATTGGTTGACTAACCCACGATTATTTATGACGTCTGCCTGTTTCCCTCACCTGTCTTTGCTCTGCTCCCAAGTCCTCAATTATCACCTTGCCGAGAAACTCAACTCTCTTAGAGGCAATCTGGGATGTTGACGTAATACTCTTGACCTACCCTGCAGGGATATAAGATGATTCATTCTCATGATAGAATGGCATCTTCATTAGGGACATCCAGTGAAGCTGAAGATTGGAAGATTCAAGACAGACAAAAAAAAAAAAAGTCTTATTCACACAGCCATTTTCCATTTTAAACCTTCATTAATACACATACAAAGGGATGCTCTGTGGGTTAAACCCCAGAGCCTCTTGGGCTTGCCGATCAGAAGGTGGGCGGTTTGAATCCCCGCGACGGGGTGAGCTCCCGTTGCTCGGTCCCTGCTCCTGCCAACCTAGCAGTTCGAAAGCACATCAAAACTGCAAGTAGATAAATAGGTACCACTCCAGTGGGAAGGTAAACGGCGTTTCCGTGCGCTGCTCTGGTTCGCCAGAAGCGGCTTAGTCATGCTGGCCACATGACCTGGAAGCTGTACGCCGGCTCCCTTGGCCAGTAAAGCGAGATGAGCGCCGCAACCCCAGAGTCGTCCGTGACTGGACCTAATGGTCAGGGGTCCCTTTACCTTTAATACACATACATTTTCCATTTTCGTGTCAATTATATCTACTATACTTAATACGGGTTCCCTTCCAACTCTGCCAATCTAGGGTTCTTTGAAATGGCAAAGCCAGTCTTTGTCCTAAATCCAGGGCACAGGGGAGAAAGGTAGTGTGAGTTTCCCCAAACAAGGTGTAGTAGACAACTCAGAGTTGTTGTGGTTGGCATCCGTCTGTCTTGAGAGGCAATGGAATGCACCTCTGGGGGTGAAGTCAAACTGCGGCATCAGTGACCTACCGGGGGCGCAAGCCTGGGCAGCGTGTCTGGAGGTCCTGGGCTGCCCAGATGCCATGACCCCCATCTCGACATGGCTGATGTGGTCCAAAGCATAGCAGAGCAAGACGTTTGGCACCAGCTGGGCTGCAGGAGTTGCTGGAAGGAGGCGAACAAGGCATCATCCAATCTTCTCAGGGACTCCGGATTTGTGTAGGGTTTACTCCTTAGGTTAGGCTGAGAGGCAATGGCTGGTGCAAGGTCACCCAGTGAGGTAAAAGTAAAGTCAGTGGCGACTCTGGGGTTGCGGTGCTCATCTCGTTTCAGGCTGAGGGAGCTGGCGTTTGTCCACAGATGTGGCCAGCAGGACTAAACCGCTTCTGGTGCAATGGAACACCGTGATGGAAACCACAGCACACGGAAAGGCCGTTTACCTTCCCGCCGCAGTGGAAACCTAGATAGCATCTTAAAAAGCGGAGACATCACCTTGCAGACAAAAGTCCATACTGTATAGTTAAAGCTATGGTTTTCCCAGTAGTGATGTATGGAAGTGAGAGCTGGACCATAAAGAAGGCTGATAATGCCTTATCTGATTGGCTTTCCTGGTAGTCTGGCCATTCCTTTGAGATGGTGATTTCCCAATTCCTGAGACAATGGGAAGGTTCCCTCACCCCCTCCCTCCTTGCAGAGAAAACATTTGGTCAGTTTGGGAGTCAAAATGGTTTCAGGACAGTCTTCCTGTGCTGCTCCAGACATGTGGTTTATATATTTATGTACGTGTTTGCTTGGTACATTTATGAACATTTATTACATATCCCAGACCTTAAAATTCTTATAACAGCTTGAATGAGCTTGACGGAGACCTCAGCGTCCTTGTCTCCAGCGACTGACTGGACACGGCACCAAAACGAAACAAAGAGCCTGAACCCGAAACCGAAGGCAAATTGGGTTGGCAAGGATCACATCCTGTTTAGAAGTGAGTCATCTCCGTCCTCCGAGTGCCTCGGAACAGCGAGAAAAGAAGTGAAACTGAACAACCCAGGCGTTGCGTGCTTGATATTTCTGCATCAAGGCTTCACGGGGAAATAAAGGCGGATTCTTCCTGGGTTGTCAGTGACACAGACAACGCCTTGGTTTTGTTTCTTGAAAAAGAGACCTCTGGAGAATTGCAAGCGCAGTTCAGGCTCAGAATACACTACGGAGAGAAATACTGTAGAACTGAGTAATAATGGAAAACAATAGCGCAGAGGCAGGGGGAATCCTGCTTGTATATAAAGGCTTATATTGAGATCTTGAGCCACGGAAACTGGTCCGGTGCCAGGATCCGTTCCAGGAACATGTGAAGTCCTGTTGAAGCAGAGAGTTACAGGCCCAAGCCCTACCACGAGGGTGAGTGAGTCCACAGTGGTGTTTATCAGAAAGAGATCCATCACTGTTGCTTAAGCTGGGTGGAGAAACGATCAGAGGGTTGTGTTCGCTCCCAGGCAATTTCCCAGGGGCAAGAGGCGCTTAACACCTATGCTGTGAAATCCCTGCTGTTCAAACTGCTGCGAAAGACGCAGCTGCCCAAGCTGATTTGAAAGTTGGCAACCTTAGCCTGAACCCGGCTGATTCTCAGGAGTTGCTGATCTGAAACCTGTTAACGGAGAAATCTGAGGGCTCCCTTGGACAAAAAAGCAAGGACACCAGCCAGGAATCCCAGAGCAAAACAGCAGCCAGTAGGCTTGGTCTTTATTGAAGACTGTCGCAACAGGACTCCCACCTGCCACCAAGTGGAACAAGAGGGAAGCCCCAAACAAAAGAGAATCCCCATGTTACACCCCCCCTAAACTACATCACAGTTACATCATGAAAGGAGAGGTCTGGTGGCAGGAATCTGAGCATCCTGGACCCTGCCCCATGGTTCCCCTTGCCCTCCACCAAATACCCATCAAGTGTAATAAAAGAGATATTTACATTTCCCTGTTTCCCAGCCAAGTGAATCACACCCTTTTGTCTTCATCTGGGTTTGTTCTTTCTGGAATGGCTACCTGTCTGGCACTCAGGTATCAGGAGGCCAGGGATTAGCACTCAGGCAGAGGGGCTGCTGGGTAGCTGAGCTCACATGTCTATATGAATTTCTGAAGTTTTCCCTGTGAGCCAGTACATAGATACATTTATCAGTGAATTCTTACATTTGGTATTGCAGCAGAGGCCCTTTGAATAGATAGGAAGAAACTGTGATGAAGTGTTTTGTGGGGACAAATCACAAAAGTCACAAAAGCGGTGGTGCTGATTTTGGTAGTGGGCTGCATGTGCATGATATCTGCTGGAGGGGCAACCCCCCCCCAACCTATACATAAATTCCTGCAACAAACCCTTTGCAGCTTGCTTCAGAGATTTGCTCCTAGGTGGAGGGGTTGGGAAAGCAAACAGACAAACAAACAAAACACTGCGTCACAGGGGGGTCTCGGCCCCTGGAAATTTCCACACAGCCCAAAGCGTTTTCCCGTGTAACGGAGGGGTGGAGTGCTGGAATCATATGGTGTGAAGCTGCTTTGTTTTCCTTCGGATGTTCCTCTTTGCCTCTTCCCCTCTTGACGGAGCAGCTCTCTTGCTTTGGGAAAACAGAATGTTTAAGTCATCAGAAGAGTAGCAGACAATTGGGGGGGGCGGGCGGGTTCCTATGTGAAATTAAAAAAAATAAGGTATTATATATATAATAAATGTACCAAGCAAACATCTACATAAATATATAAACCACATGTCTGAAGCAGCACAGGAAAACAGCCCTGGAACTGTTTTTGACTCCCAAACTGACCAAATGTTTGCAAAGTCAAATGGAAAAGCCTCCCCATTGTCTTTTCCTTCACAAATCCTGTCTTAAGGGTATGTCTGTGTATGAATAGGGTGAGCCTATGACCATAGTGCAAGTAGATAAATAGGTACCACTCCGGCGGGAAGGTAAATGATGTTTCCGTGCGCTGCTCTGGTTTGCCAGAAGCGGCTTGGTCATGCTGGCCACATGACCCAGAAGCTGTACGCCGGCTTCCTCGGCCAATAAAGCGAGATGAGCGCCGCAACCCCAGAGTCGGCCACGACTGGACCTAATGGTCAGGGGTCCCTTTACCTTTATGACCTGGCCCAGGAACTAAGTATTCATCATTACAAAAGACTGGCCAGGCTCCACAGGGTATCCAATCAAGTAAGCATTAACAGGTAACTTGCCAGACAAGAGATAAACAACCCACTCAGATTTCTGCTGTAGACCACCTTTTCTGTGATGTAGCTTTGATGTTTCTGGGGGTGGTCTTGGACTCCAGGGCGGGCAATTTAAAATGTCTATATAAGGGCAGGCACACCTTTGTTCTGTGTTCTTCCTCCTTTCCTACATGTGAGGGGAGAATCCTGTTGCAACAGTTCAATAAAGATCAGGCTTACTAGCTGCTTTGCTTCTTTGCCAATCTTATATGTAAGCAAATATAAACGCTGTAGAAAATATGCTCTGGATCAGTGCTCATATGATACTGCAAGATTGTCTTGTAAAGAAATAAAACTGCATCCTTCTCATATTACTTCTTACAAGTCTGGCTGATGAAGAATAGATCATGATAGGCTGATGAAGCATTGAGCGAAACAGATTGGTTATCTGGAAACTCTGTTCTGGCAATATTCGGTGACAGATTACGTACATATCGAACTTTTGAATTATTCTACCGCGACTGGGGAAGAAGATTTAGAGACTTTGGTTGCAATTTCTGACCATTTGCATTAGTCTATAAATAGTATTTAGTGCCATTGTTATTGGCCGTCGTGTTTTGTTATATTGTTCAGCTTAGCCTCGGCCCACCCCCATCGTTCTGCCCGGACGCTGGGGTCCAGCGCCGAGGGCTTCTGACAGTTCCCTCATTGCAAGAAGAAAAACTACAGGGAACCAGGCAGAGGGCCTTCTCGGTGGTGGCACCTGCCCTGTGGAACACCCTCCCACCAGATGTCAAAGAGATAAACAACTACCAGACTTTTAGATGACACCTGAAGGCAGCCCTTTTCAGGGAAGTTTTTAATGTGTGACATCTTAGTGTATTTTGGGTCTTTGTTGGAAGCCGCCCAGAGTGGCTGGGGAGACCCAGCCAGATGGGCAGGGTAGAAAATTATTATTATTATTATTATTATTATTATTATTAAGATTCCTGCATTGCAAGGGCTTGGAATAGATGCCCTCAAGGGCCGTTCCAACTCTACAATTCTATGATCCTAGGAACTATGGCCGGTCACAGTAACTAACCGGTGCTTTTAGCTCAAAGGAGTCCCTCTCAGCCCTTCCTGGAGATGTCAGTGGGAACTGAACCCGACACCTTCTGCTTGCTAGGCAGATGATCTTCTCACTGAGCTACGGCCCCTCCCTGAGGAGCACCCTCCATCTCTGGCACCAGACCACGCCTGATGAGTCTATCTTCTCAGCAGGTTTCTCCAGAAAGGAGCAAGATCTAAAGCCAGGCCTTAGGCCACGAATGAGGGTGTGGGCTGACATCACTCAACGCCCCTACACCATGCTAGCTTTTCCTGTTTTGGCAGGGATCGCAACCGAGAGAGAGCGAGAGAGAGAGAGAGAGGTTGCTTGTTGTGAGATTGGAGGCAGCAGGATGGCTCAGCGGCTCACGGAGGAGCAACTCACTGAGTACAAAGAGGCCTTCTCGCTCTTTGACAAAGATGGCGATGGCGCCATCACCACCAAGGAGCTGGGCACCGTCATGCGCTCCCTGGGCCACAACCCCACCGAAGCAGAGCTGCAGAGCATGATCGACCAGGTGGACGCCAATTGCAGCGGCACGGTGGACTTCGCAGAGTTCCTCTCGCTGATGGCCAAGCAGTCGAAGGATTCTGACAGTGAGGAGGAGATCCGGGAAGCCTTCCGGGTCTTCGACAAGGACGGGAACGGCTACATCAGCACGGCGGAGCTGCGCCACGTCATGACCAACCTGGGGGAGAAGCTGACGGACGAGGAAGTGGACGAGATGATCAAGGAGGCCGATGTGGACGGAGACGGGAGAGTCAACTATGAAGAGTTTGTGCGGGTGATGATGGAGAAGTGAAGGGCCTAGGTAACAAACCATTGCAATTTTCTTTTTAAAATATTTTTATTAGCTTTTTAACATATCATTTCCAACATTCATATAACTTCTTATCTTATACAATATTTTTGACTTCCATCAACACCTCTGATGATTTTCCGTTCTTCTGCATTTCTTCATTTCTCTATTACTCTTAATTATCACTAATAATTCTCCTCATAATCTTACTTGTAATATTTCAAATAGTCCTCCTTACAAAAAACTTCTTGCAATCCAACTAGTGTAATCTGTTCGTTACTATTACTTTTCAAATAATTCATATATTTACTCCAGTCTTCTAAGAATCTCTGGTCCTGTAGGTTTTGAATCCTTCTTGTTAGTTTATCGAATTCTGCATAGTCCATCAATTTCGTCCTTTCGTCGGTAGTTCTTGCTTCCATTTTTGTGCCAATAATATTCTTGCTGCCGTCATTGCATATAAAAACAACTTACAATCCTGTCTATTAATATCATCTCCTACAATGCCAAGTAAAAAGGCTTCTGGTTTCTTAATAAATGTATATTTCAACGTCTTTTTCATCTGATATATCATTTCCCAGAAGCTTCAAACCATTGCAATTTTCACAGCATTACATTGCTTTGCGGTGGGGTGCAGGAGGCAGTTCCCTGCCCCAAGGTGCCTACAGTCCCAAAACTCAACTGGAGAGTGAATGAAGGGAAAGGAGGAATAGGAGAAGCAAGGGTGATACAGGGATGGGCATGAACTGGCACAAGCCTGTAGACTTTACTGTGGCCAACGATGACCACTAATTTGTGGAGCTCCATGTTTAATTCGCAGGGAGCTCCGTGGAGCTCTGCAAATTGCACTTTCCCTTAGTAGTCATTCGCTTCTGTCCTCTGTGCTCTCACTTTTTCTTTTGCCTGGCCAGAAGCCTTTCTTCCTGGGAAGGTGGTGGTGTAGCAGGCAGGAGAAATTTGACAAATGAAACTGGACAAAGCGCTGCCTGCACTCCATTTCTCTGCAACTCAGCAAATTTGAGAGGCTTCTCAAACTGCTGGAGGCAGCAAACAATCCTTCTAAATGCCAGTTCCTGGAATTCACAGGAGGGGAGAGGGCTGTTTTTTATTTTTATCTTTGAATCGGTTTTATTAAGATTTGGGGGGGAAGGAATACGAAGTTTATGACCAAATCTCTTTTTGTCGAAACTGGAAACCTAATCTAAGTAAAAACACGATCCAAAAAGAGAGAGAGAGAAAATAGGGAAATAGAGGATGGAGAAAAAGAAAAAAGGAAAAAGAGAAGGCAAGAGGAAAAGAGGAAAAAAAGAGAACTTCTGATTCTTTATCTGTCAGTTGTATATAAAAATTGTTCAACACATCCATGCAGATAACAAAACTACTTTCTATGTGCCAACATTATCTTCAATCCTCAATCCGAAATATAACGACTTATTTTTCTTTTTTGTGCAAAAAAATTAATATTCCCCCCCCCCGATCTTTAGTAAATGTTGACAACGGCTTTTCTCTGATTAGGCATGTCAGCTTTGCCATCTCAGCTCAATCCAGTAATCTAAACAAGCATTGAAGAGGGATCTTGTGTTCAAATCCTGCTTGCGGGGTTCCCACAGGCATCTGGTTGGCTGCTGTGTGAACAGGGTGCTGCACTGCCACGGGCCTGATCCTGCAGGTCTCCATAGCTAAGCGGCAGAGCATCCGCTTTGAGTGCAGAAGATCCCAGCTCCATTCCACCAGGCAGGGGTGGGGAGGATTGGGGCCTAAAACCCTGGAGAGCTGCTGCCAGTCCATGTGGGCCAATGGCCGGACTCAGTTGCCTTTGTTCCTGAGGATTATATCCATCTAAGTTGCATGGAAGTGAGAGCTGGACCATCAAGAAGGCTGATCGCCGAAGAATGGATGCTTTTGAATTCTGGTGCTGGAGGAGACTCTTGAGAGTCCCATGGACTGCAAGAAGATCAAATCTCTCCATTCTGAAGGAAATCAGCCCTGAGTGCTCACTGGAAGGACAGATCCTGAAGCTGAGGCTCCAAGACTTTGGCCACCTCATGAGAAGAGAAGACTCCCTGGAAAAGACCCTGATGTTGGGAAAGATGGAGGGCACAAGGAGAAGAGGACAACAGAGGACGAGATGGTTGGATGGTGTTCTTGAAGCTACCAGCATGAGTTTGACCAAACTGCGGGAGGCAGTGGAAGACAGGAGTGCCTGGCGTGCTCTGGTCCAGGGGGTCAAGAAGAGGCGGACACGACTAAACGACTAAACAACAACAAGTTGCATTCAGGGCAGACACACTTAAATGAATGGGACACAGTTAGCCATGGGAAGCATAGAACTGTAGAGTTGGAAGGGCCGTTCTAGTCCAGCCCCCTGCAATGCAGGAATTGTAGAATTTCAATAGGGCAAATCTGAGCAGGGCAAGCTCTGGATATCACCCTGTGTCCTTGTTGCTCATTCACTTACTTCCAGAGAGCTGTTGCACTCAGGTACCACTTGTGGCTGGCTGCTGTAGGAACGGGATGCTAAAATAAAGGGGGCACTGGCTTGATGGAGCCACAGGCCCATAGCTGTCAACCGTCCCTTATTTGGCGGGAAAGTCCCTTAGTCCAGCGCTGTGTCCTGCTGCTGTCCTGGATTGATGATGTCCCTTAAATTTCCCAGGTTTCAAAGGAAGCAGCTCCTCTCCCTCCCTCCCTGCCGGCCAGGGAGGAGGGAGGCTCCAACTGTGTTGCTTGGCTGCGTTGCTCACCCAATAAGGAGTCTAAGAACGACTGGGGGGTGGAGCTTGCATGCCTTGTGCCAATCAAATCGGCCGCGTTGCCTGGGGACTCGCCTTTGCTCAGCGCTTCCCAGCGGAGAGGTGGCGCTGGTTTTCCTTGCTGCATCCCCTTTGCCGGGTTGCTGCGCTGTGGGAACCACCGCTTGAGGCTTCGTTTGGCTGCTGGCTGGGCTTTCTGCCTTTGGCTCGGAGGGGCTCAGAAGTTGAACATACCTGTGCTCTGAAAATCCCTTATTTTGGCTGCTGATCCCTTATTTTCAAGGCTGCTGGTCCCTTATTTTCAAATCTGTAAGTTGACAGCTATTCACAGGCGTCTCCTGATGCTCTCATCTTCTGAAATCAAGACAAAGCCCAGTGTAGTGAAATATGGACACAACCAGGGTGGCAACTTAAGTTGCCAGAATTTGCGCAGAATTTGCGCAGAATTTGCGCACTGCCCTCATGCCACAATATATAATAATAATAATAATAATAATAATAATAATAATAATAATAAAAAAAAAAATAATAGATTCCCAGTCACCAGTCTAGCTGCCACATTCTGCGCATTGCACTAGTCCAAGCGGGAGATAACTAGAGCATGGACCACTCTGGCGAGACAGACAGCAGGCAGGGAGGGTCTCATCCTGCGCACCAGATGGAGCTGGTAGACAGCTGCCCTGGACACAGAATTGACCTGTGCCTCCCTGGACAGCTGTGAGTCCAGAATGACTCCCAGGCTGCACACCTGTTCCTTCAGGGGGCACAGTTACCCTATTCAGGACCAGGACCAGGGAGTCACACCAGCCCGCCTCCTTTCACCCAAAAACATTACTTCTGTCTTGTCAGGATTCAACCTCAATCTGTTAGCTGCCATCCATCCTCCAACTGCCTCCAGACACTCACACAGGACCTTCACTGCCTTCACTGGTTCTGATTTAAAAGAGAGGTAGAGGTGGGT
The DNA here is from genome assembly GCF_964188305.1 of Podarcis bocagei. Classification (NCBI taxonomy): domain Eukaryota; kingdom Metazoa; phylum Chordata; class Lepidosauria; order Squamata; family Lacertidae; genus Podarcis; species Podarcis bocagei. The sequence goes on from NC_138135.1 coordinate 8,150,673, forward strand.
ATCATCCGCATATTGATAGACACTCAACCCAAACCTGCTGATGATCTCTCCCAGCGGCTGCATGGGGGAGAGGATGGAACCCTGAGGCACCCCACAAGTGAGAGCCCAGGGGTCTGAACACTCATCCCCCCCCCACTTTCTGGACACAGCCCAGGAGAAAGGAACTGAACCACTATTATAGCAAAATCAATAATAATAATAATAATAATAATAATAATAATAATAATAATAATAATAATAATATATTTATACCCTGCCCATCTGGCTGGGTTTACCCAGCCACTCTGGGCAGCTCCCAACAGAATATTAAAAACACGATAAAAGGTCAAACATGAAAAGCTTCCCTAAGCAGGGCTGCCTTCAGGTGTCTTCTAAAAGTCAGATAGTTTTTTATTTCCTTGACATCTGACGGGAGGGCATTCCACAGGGTGGGCGCCACCACCGAGAAGGCCCTCTGCCTGGTTCCCTGTAACCTCACTTTTCACAGGGAGGGAACTGCCAGAAGGCCCTCAAAGCTGGACCTCCACGTCTGGGCTGAATGATGGGAGTGGAGACGCTCCTTCAGGTATAGCTTGCAGACTTAACATATAGAATAAGAGAACAAGAAGAACATACGTTTAGAGAAGATTGGAAAACATTTATTGAATATATGGGAAATAACTGTGTACAGCTGAAAACGCTGGCAGCATTAAGGTAAATTCAACAGGGTAAATAAGTCATGATGGATGTAATGATGGAATTCTGAATGGTATAGTTTCTGTAAAATATGCAGGGATTTATGATATGTAAAATGAACCATGGAAAGAGAAGGAGGGAAGTCACTGATATTTTAAGGGTGTAAAAATATGTATCTTAAATTGTAAAACAGAAAATTTAATTAAAATTTTATACAAAAACAACAACACAAATTCGAAAAGGTCTCAGTTTGATGCAGACAGGAGGAAGGATGATGTAAGTTGTCACCAGTGATATCCCTGTCCAATATGGGTCTAGGAGGGTTGATGAGATCAACGTTTCACATTGTGGTCATAATAAGGATGCAATTATAAAGGGCATAATAAGGAAATAATTATGTGTCCTTACAATAAGGACATAATTATAGAGGTCCATTGTTCTTCATCTCAGATGCTTCCTAGAATCTCAGGGTGTGAAAGAATGCATTCCATCTGTACCTGGCGCTGAGAGGTAAGCTGCCCCTGCACAAGGAGGCTAGTCATATAGGAACCATCAGTAGCCTAATCCTCCATGAATTTGCCCAATCCTTAAAAAAACCAAACCAAATACCTGATGTTGAGTCCATCACCAAACTGTGAGCGAAGGATCAGCAATAGCAATGGACTAACTAGAGAGGGAACTGTGTTTTCCCTGTCAGTAAAATGGTGTCTCTTGAGAGCTGAGAAAATGTGTTGCACCTGCAGCAGAATCACTGTGTGGAGGATTAATATTTGGCCTATGTAGCTCAGTGACAGACTGCATTCTTTCTGCACAAGGAAAGAATGCAATTCTGTGATTCTATGGGACTTTCCCACCAAATAAGGGACGGTTGACACCTATACGAACGGTGCATTTATCACACAAACTCACACACACACACACTCAACTAGGGAGACCTCAGGGCTTTGTCCTGATGTCACGAAACCGGACGGATAATGCGACGGATAATGCGACGTGCGAGAGCTCCACCCGACTCGTATTCCTTGAAGTTGCAGAGATGATGGATGTCGATAGTGGAGCATCACCTGCTTCTGCCAACCCTATAAGAGTGTGACCTACACTGGGGCAAAGCTGTTCCTCTGGTTTCGCCACAAACAAGTAGATCCCTCTCCAGGCCAGGGTGTGGACCGAAGCAATCCGTCCCTTCATCATCTCCTCCTTCCGGCAGACGCTGGATTTTCCCATTTCAGCAGGGATAACGAGAGAGTGATTTCCTGGAGACGAGAGAGAGAGGTTGTGCTGAACAGAGGACGGACACGCCATGGCTTACCGGTTCACAGAAGCAGAACTGGACGTGGTCAAAGAGGCCTTCACACATTTTGACACGGACGGCGACGGTGTGATCACTTCGTCGGAGCTGGGAGAAGTCATGCGCTCGCTTGAGCACGTGCTGGTCAACCTGAGGGAGACGTTCACAGACGAGAAGGTGGAGGAGATGATGAGACAGGTGGATGCCAACTCGGATGGGAAAGTCACCTACGAGGAGTTTGAGAAGCTGATGGTGGCCAGAGACCCCCGAGGCCCTGCACTCTAGGTACAGGTTAATCTCACATTAAATGCACAGTTGCAGGAGAGTTCTCTGCCCTGAGGAGCTTCCAGTTCAAGAGTTTGGCAGTGATGCGTGGATGAAGGATGAGGGGAGAGGGGAGATGTGACCACGGGCAGGGAGCCATCTCTTAGGGACAGGGCAGGAATTCAATTCAATACGTACCATTCTTTGAAATTTGCGCTTCTCTGAATTTTGCATTCTGTTTTTCTTGCCCCAACCAAGCAATGCAAACTCCTGAAAATGACGAGATGCAAAGATGCATTATATTAGAAGTTGCTTAGCAAAAATGTATATATTAGGCATATATCTGTCAGCACTTTATCATGGGTTTCTCTGAGAAAAAATGTGGAAATATGCTATATATCCCATTTTGGGATGAAAATTGGGCAGAATCAGAAATGTGTTTCTTGCTGGCCTTTTCTCTTGCTTCTTTCCTCTGCCTAATTCTCAGCTCTCAAACTACCTTTCATTTCAAGATATTTGAGATGCACAGAATAGCTTTTAAAGAACGACCAAAACTGAGGGTGAAATGTATGGATGTGACTAATTTTGGCCTATGAATTTTGATGCATCTACTTTGAGTAACGCTTGGCTGGCGACAATCCGAAACACGCAGTTTTTGAGGGCTCTGAGTTTGACCAGAGCAGGAGGTTTGGGGGGAGAGGATAGGCTTAACCCCTCCCATGCCATTTTCCTGATGTAAATATCAGAGGTACAGACACAAATATCAAAGGTCGACTCAAAAAAAAAAAGGCACAGCACAGCAAAACAAAAAAAAACAACCAACTTTTTTTGTTCGTTTTATTTCATAAGATTTATACACTGTAAAAAACAGCCTGTAAAGGTAAAACAGTAAAATCAAGGGAAATTGACAACAGTAGCTTAAAACCTACAAGAAATTAAAATGATGAGACAGGTTAAAATTCACATCAACTTTCTAAGAATCTGGGTAAAGGTAAAGGGACCCCTGACTGTTAGGTCCAGTTGCGGACAACTCTGGGGTTGTGGCGCTCATTTCACTTTATTGGCCGAGGGAGCCGGTGTACAGCTTCCGGGTCATGTGGCCAGCATGACTAAGCCGCTTCTGGAGAACCAGAACAGCGCACGGAAACGCCGTTTACCTTCCCGCCAAAGCGGTACCTATTTATCTACTTGCACGTTGACGTCCTTTCGAACTGCTAGGCTCATCTAAACAAGGATGTTTTTAGCAGGCACCAAAAAGAGTACAGCGAAGACACCTATCAATAGGCATTGACTTCCAAAGTGTAGATGCTGCCATGCTGAATTATCGAGCTATTACAAATGTGGACCAGGTATTACAGTGGTACCTCGGGTTACATACACTTCAGGTTACATGCACTTCAGGTTACAGACTCCGCTAACCCAGAAATAGTGCTTCAGGTTAAGAACTTTGCTTCAGGATGAGAACAGAAATCGTGCTCCGGCGGCACAACAGCAGCAGGAGGCCCCATCAGCTAAAGTGGTGCTTCAGGTTAAGAACAGTTTCAGGTTAAAAACGGACCTCTGGAACGAATTAAGTACTTAACCCGAGGTACCACTGTTTGTGGCACCCATGCCAATTCCACCAATCAAAGCGTTTGAATGGGCTCATGTGGGGCAAGGTGTTCTCATAGAATCGTAGAGTTGGAAGGGACCCCAAATGTCCTCTATTCCAACCCCCTGCAAAGCAGGAATCTCAGCGAATGCGTCTTGTAGCTGAAGTGGTCCCAAGTTGTTAATAACCAGCCTTACCCTGGCTGGGGCTGATGGGATTCGGAGTCCTAAGGATTTGCGTGAGCAGCACTTGTCAGTAGAGCCTTCGGACGAGAGGATGAGGAGTAACGTTGCCTTCCTGTCTTCTGTCTTGCTTGTGGGTTTACCTGGATCCCCCCGGTTGGCCGGCCACAGCAGGCTGGGGGATGAACTCTGCTTAATAATAATAATAATAATAATAATAATAATAATAATAATAATAATTTATTTATATCCCGCCCTCCCCAGCTCAGAGCAGCTAACAACAATAAAGTAATACAGCATTCTAAAATCAATTCATTCTAAAATCAATTCAGAATCAAATTAATGGCAACCATTGGGCTAGAGTACTATGAGGATTACCAAAGAAGGAGGTCAGACTGTGCCTCGGCCAAAGGCCTGGTGGAACAGCTCTGTCTTGCAGGCCCTGCATAAAAAGATGTCCAGCAGGGCTATAGTCTCTTGTGACAGAGCTTTCCACCAGATTGGGGCCAGTACTGAAAAGGCCCTGGCTCTGGTTGAGGCTAGCCTAACTTCCCTGTGGCTCGGGACCTCCAAGATGTTTTTGTTTGAAGACCGCAAGGTCCTCCATGGGACATACCAGGAGAGGCGGTCCTGTAGGGCTTTGGCCCTGCAGAGCTCTCCTCACGGCTCCAGCCTTACAAAAGGCTTTACCTGGACGAAACCGGGCATGAGACGGAACGTGTCTTCTTCGCATTGGCACCCGATTGTGTGTCTGTCCTTCCCGTGCAAATAGCAGCTTCAGAGGGGTCCTTTGCATCAGGATTGCAGCGGCGGTGAGGGAAGGAAAGGGTTAAACTCCCCCACTCCGTCTGCTGTGATTAAAACCATTATCGGCCTCGGCCCAGTATAACTGAAGGAGCGTCTCCACCCCCATCGTTCTGCCCGGACACTGAGGTCCAGCTCCGAGGGCCTTTTGGCGGTTCCCTCACTGTGAGAAGCCAAGTTACAGGGAACCAGGCAGAGGGCCTTTTCGGTAGTGGCACCCGCCCTGTGGAACGCCCTCCCACCAGATGTCAAAGAGAAGAACAACTACCAGACTTTTAGAAGACATCTGAAGGCAGCCCTGTTCAGGGAAGTTTTTAATGTATGACATATTAGTGTATTTTTTGTCTTTGTGGAAGCCGCCCAGAGTGGCTGGGGTACAAATAATAAATTATTATTATTATTATTATTATTATTATTATTATTATTATTATTATTAGCCCGTCCAGCAGTTGCTAGTTACATGTCTCTAACATACATGTTAAAGGACATTTTTTAATATAACGTCCGATTCAGTAGTATCCTTCTCATAGGATGGGAACAACAGAACAGGTGAAGGATAATGGTATAGGATCTGTCCTGGCGATTATGCTATGTACTGCTGCTCTTTGGTGTTTTTCTATATATATATCCATGGACTCATGGAGTTGGAAGGGACCTGGGGGTCATCTAGTCCAACCCCCTGTTATACAAGAACCTCTCTCTGTGTGTGTGTGTATAAAATACTGGATGAACACAGCTTTTTTGGATTTTGGACTCGTATTTGGCTATAGGAGTCGGCCTCACCACCAGGTGGCCCTGAGGCCCAAACAGATGATCTTTGGTTTCCCTGCAGTTCCGTTACTGTCTGCGGTGCAAAAGCTCTTGCTGGCTTTTTCTTGGACAGTTGGACAGCCATTGGACAGGGATGCTTCAGTTGAGATTCCTGCGTTGCAGGGATTGGACTTGAGGACCCTTCCGACTCTATGATTCCTTACACAGCTCAGGACCGCAATATGTCAAGGACCGCCTCTTTCCATAGGAACCTACCGGACCCTGAGATCACCTTCTGAGACCCTCCTTCATGTGCCTCCTCCTCAAGAGGTCCGGAGGGTGGCAACACAAGAACAGGGCCTCCTCTGCAGTGGCTCCCCGTCTGTGGAATGCTCTCCCCAGGGAAGTTCGCCTGGCGCCTTCATTATACCCCTTTAGGCACCAGGCAAAAACGTTCCTTTTAACCAGGCCTTTGACTGATCTGATTTGCATCCTATGTGGGGTTTTGGGGGCTATTGGGTTGTTGTTTTTATATTTATTAGGTATTTTTGTGGTTTTGTATCTTGATTTTATTCTGTGAATCGCCCTGAGACCCCCGAGTATAGGGCACTATATAAATTCAATAAATAATAACAATAATAATAATGACTCCAAGCGGGTCGACGAATGCTCCTCACCGTACAGTGGTACCTTGGGTTAAGAACTTAATTCGTTCCGGAGGTCCGTTCTTAACCTGAAACTGTTCTTAACCTGAGGTACCACTTTAGCTACTGGGGCCTCCCGCTGCCGCCGGAGCACGATTTCTATTCTCAACCTGAAGCAAAGTTGTTAACCCGAGGTACTATTTCTGGGTTAGCAGAGTCTGTAACCTGTAAGCGTCTGTAACCCAAGGTACCACTGTATAGTTAAAGCTATGGTTTTCCCAGTATGGAAGTGAAAGCTGGACCATAAAGAAGGCTGATCGCTGAAGAATGGATGCTTTTGAATTCTGGTGCTGGAGGAGACTCTTGAGAGTCCCATGGACTGCAAAGTTCTTAACCCGAGGTACTATTTCTGGGTTAGCAGAGTCTGTAACCTGAAGCGTCTGTAACCTGAAGTGTCTGTAACCCGAGGTACCACTGTATTCTCTATTTTACCATTTCTTTCTTCTCCCCTTTTCTCTTTGCAGCGGAGCTGAGACTTCAGTTTACCCGCTGGCTGAAATTTGCAGAGAAATGCTATATGTCTCGCCTCCATCCCCGTCGACACTTAATACCCCGAACTGCAACCTGAGAACTGGAGGAGCTTGCAAAGGAACATTCTCAAGCGTCTTCCTCTTCACAGCCAGGTTGAAGGAGACACGCCCAAAATAAAGATCTGGGGCAGATGTCGCTGATGTTGACGTCTCAGGCCCCAGGGGAAAATAAATCCATGGTACTCTTTTCAGTTGTGGAGTGTATTATTTGGCAGGGCTGGCTGCCCGGGAAAACACCTGGCAGTTCCATCTCTGGGCGCAATCCCCTGGGAGTTTCTCCCATTCAGTTCAGGGGAGCTTGTGCAGTAGACCTTTCCAGGGTTGGGTCCCATGCCTTTGTAAGCTGGGGCAAGCAGGTTTTGAGCTTTGATCTTCCCTTGCAATTGGGTTGGCCCTTTTGCCAGAAGATCTACCCATTCGAGCCCAAACTTTAGTCATAGACAATTCACAGGCAATTTGGTTTCCAGTGAAACTTCGGGCACGGACCCATCTCAACCAGGGAGAATCATTATTATGATTTATTAAAATTTTATACTGCCCTTCACCCGAAGATGCCAGGGTGGTTTAGAATACAATGGTACCTCTGGTTGCGAACGGGATCCATTCCGGAGGCCCGTTCGCAACACGAAAGGAACGCAACCCACAGCGGCGCATCTGCGCACGCGCAAGTTGCGATTTGCCGCTTCTGCACATGCGCGTGACACCATTTTGCACGTCTGCACATGCACGAGCGGCGAAACCCGGAAGTAACCCTTTCCGGTACTTCTGGGTCACCGCGGGACACAACCTGAAAAAACGTAACATGAAGCAAACGTAACATGAGGTATGACTGTATAAAAACACAAAAATATATACCATAAAGGTAAAGGACCCCTGATAGTTAAGTCCAGTCGCAGACGACTCTGGGGTTGCAGCACTCATCTCACTTTACAGGCTGAGGGAGCCGGCGTTTATCCGCAGACAGTTTTTCCAGGTCATGTGGCCAGCATGATTAAGCCACTTCTGGTGCAACAGAACACCAAAACCAGAGCAGCGCATGGAAATGCTGTTTACCTTCCTGCCGGAGTGGTACCTATTTATCTACTTTCACTTTGACGTGCTTTCGAACTGCTAGGTTGGCAGGAGCTGGGACTGAGCAACGGGAGCTCACCCCGTCGTGGGGATTCGAACCGCTGACCTTCTGATCAGCAAGCACTAGGCTCTGTGGTTTACACCACAGCGCCACCCGCATCCCAATACATACCATACATACATACATACATACATACATACATACATACCATAGTAACCAACAAAAACCCACAACTCAGAAGGCCAGAGGGTCAGAAAGCCATGTTTAATTAGCCAAAGGCCTGGGAGAAGAGGGATGTTTTTGCCTGGCAACTAAAGATCTGTACGGATGGCGCCAGGTGAATCTCCCTAGGGAGAGCATTCCACAAACGGGGAGCGACCACAGAAAAGGCCCCGTTCTCAGGTTGCCGTTCTCCTGATCTCTTGTGGAAGATGCACTTGAAGAAAGGCCCCAGATGATGATCACAGGGTCTGGGACATGTGTGGAAAGGCAGTCCTTGAGGTATTTAGCTTCAAAGCTCCACCCCTGAGTCTCGAGATGGTGGTTTCAGAGCATCGGAGAACCCCAAACAACTTGATTCTCCGACGCATGTGAAAAATGACCATCTCACAGTAGTTCTGAGACAAACATGCGTTCCCTGAGAAGGGAGGAGGAAAATAAATGGTTCACGTTCTGTCAGGGGCCTTTGGGTTCCTATGGAAAATGACGGAGGGTGACAAATGATCCCATCTGGGGGCCAGAAACTAAAATGACAAATGGTAGTTAGATCAGAAGCACCACACTGAGCCACCAGATCTTTTCTCCAGACAGCCTGCCGGGAAGTGAAGCAGGGAGGGAGCGAAGGAGGACATTAGATTCAGAGAACAGGCAGGCCGCTTTGTTGTGCTCACGTGGATGAGGGCCCGAGGGCCACATTCCCTGTTGGGCAGCCATCTGGGGGCCGGATGCTGGTGATGCGTGGGCCAGAGACAAACGTGCATTGGGCAATGAATGCAAATTTAATCTCAATATACTTGGTTATGTTTTCAGCGGCAGCAGTTCATCAGCTGAAGAGGAAGCAGTGGAAAACTGGTCTAGGTTTGACATTATCCTGATGGTCAGTGGCATAGCGTGGGTTGCCAGTGTGGTCTAGGTTTGACATTATCCCGGTGGTCAGTGGCATAGGGTGGGTTGCCAGTGCGGTCTAGGTTTGACATTAGCCCGGTGGTCAGTGGCATAGGGTGGGTTGCCAGTGCAGTCTAGGCTTGACATTAGCCCGGTGGTCAGTGGCATAGCATGGGTTGCCAGTGCGGTCTAGGTTTGACATTAGCCCAGTGGTCAGTGGCATAGCATGGGTTGCCAGTGCAGTCTAGGTTTGACATTAGCCCGGTGGTCAGTGGCATAGCGTGGGTTGCCAGTGCAGTCTAGGTTTGACATTAGCCCGGTGGTCAGTGGCATAGCGTGGGTTGCCAGTGCAGTCTAGGTTTGACATTATCCTGGTGGTCAGTGGCATAGCACAGGTTGCCAGTGCCCAGGGCTTTGTGGAGGGGATGGTGGGAGGGAGGGAAAGGGAGGGAGCACTGGCTCAGGGTGCCCGTGTCACCCAGGAGACCAAAACCACAGAGATCATAAAAGAAGAGTCATTCTATTGTCTGGAGAGGTTGCTTCCTGGTTTGCAAGGGAGCCCGGGGACGGAAGCTTGCAGATGTATTGAGGCAGCAGCAGGTGTGGAAATTTTGTACCCCTAACAATTTTGTGCCTCTAGAGAAACCTCCAAGCATGATCTCAGTGCAAGAGCAACTCTCCCTCTCCTGAAGTTTCCATCAGCTGGAATTCAGAAGCATCACCACTTCCAACCTCACAGCCATTAGCCACCCATAAGTTTCTCCAATCCTTTTTTTACAGCCGTCCATGTTGGTGGCCATGACAGTTTCCTGTGGGAGGGAGTTCCACAGTTTAACTCTGTGCTGTGTGAAGAAGGACTTTCTTCCTCTGTCCCGAATCTCCCAACAGTCAGCTTCAGTGGATTTCTGCAAGTACTAGTGTCATGATGATGATGATGATGATGATGATGATGATGATAATAATAATAATAGATTTTTATTCATACCCCACCCTTCCCAGTTCAGAAAACTGGGCTCAGGGTGGCTAACAACAAATATAAAACACTTAATTGATGCAACCAAAACAGCATAAAATACAGTATAAAACATGAATAACAATAAATTCAGAATTCAAAAATCAATTTAGGGGGGAAATCCATCCAATAAACATTAGATGATCACCAGGGCTAGCTGGCTAAATTAGTCCTGTTTGGGCCAGCGATGAGACCAGGGGAGAATTAGCTGTGGGCTCCCAGAGCGGGGAATCTTCATAAAAAGAGAAGAACTTTCTTTCTTTCTTTCTTTCTTTCTTTCTTTCTTTCTTTCTTTCTTTCTTTCTTTCTTTCTTTCTTTCTTTCATAAAATGTGTACACCTATTAATTGGTTTTTTTTAAAGTCCCAGCAGTTTACAAAAAGATAAAACAGCAAAACTGGGAAAATTCAAAACCATGCATTAAAACATACTGAAACAAGATTGAAATTATTCCAACTTTCTAAGCATGTGGGTAGACGTGTCTAAACAAGAACCTTTTTATCAGGTGCCAAAGAGACTCCAGTAGGAAGGCATGTACTTTATCTCAATAGGCCAGGAGTTCCAAAGCTAAATGATCTGTCCTGAATCTTCCAACATTCCACGTCCTTGGATGCCTATAAATTCTAGACTTATGACAGGGGGAGAAATTCCTTTCTCCACCCATGCCATGCCGAATGTTATAAACTCTTATTATGTCATCTATCGGCGGGAAGGTGAATGGCGTTTCCATGCGCTATGGCTTCCGTCACGGTGTCCTGTTACGCCAGAAGCAGTTTAGTCCTGCTGGCCACATAATAAATAATAAGAATAATAATAATATTTTATTTATATCCTGCCCTCCCCAGCTGAAGCCGGGCTCAGATGGCTAACAACAGTAAAATAATAAAGGTAAAGGTAAAGGGACCCCTGACCATTAGGTCCAGTCGTGACCGACTCGGGTTGTGGCGCTCATCTCACTTTACTGGCCAAGGGAACACAGCTTCCGGGTCATGTGGCCAGCATGACTAAGCCACTTCTGGTGAACCAGAGCAGCGCACGGAAACGCCGTTTACCTTCCCGCCGGAGCGGTACCTATTTATCTACTTGCACTTTGACGTGCTTTCGAACTGCTAGGTTGGCAGGAGCAGGAATTGAGCAACGGGAGCTCACCCCGTCACAGGGATTCGAACCACCGACCTTCTGATCGGCAAGCCCTAGGCTCTGTGGTTTAATCCACAGCGCCACCCACGTCCCTATGAAAAATAATACAGCATTCTAAAATCAATTCATTATAAAATCAGTTCAAATCCAATTAATGGCAACCACTGGGCTAGAGTTCTGTGAAGAATTAGCAAAGGATGGGGTCAGGCTGAGCCTTAGCCAAAGGTCTGGTGGAACAGCTCTGTCTTGCAGGCCCTGCAGAAAGATGTCAAGTCCCACAGGGCCCTGGTCTCTTGTGACAGAGCGTTCCACCAGATCGGGGCCACAGCTGAAAAGGCCCTGGCTCTGGTTGAGGCCAGCCTAGTCTCCCTGTGGCCTGGGACCTCCAAGATGTTTTTGGAGCTGGAAAGCTGTCTGTGGACAAATGCTGGCTCCCTCGGCCTGAAAACCAAGATGAGCGCTGCACCCCCTAGTCAAATTCGACCGGACTTAACCATCCAGGGGGTCCTTTACAATTGAACCCTTTTACCTCTAGCATCCCAAGATTCTGCAAACTGCTTTTGCCCACAAATGAAATAAAACCACACTTCTAATTTCATGATTCCCATTCCTCCAAGCACATGGAATCCGAAATAAAATAAAATGTTCGCTACCTTCTTGCCTCTTTCATTTGCTACCCAAACGGGACTGGCAGGTTGTGTAACTTAAAAGGGTGTGGATCTCCTACTTCCCTGTGATTCACTTTGCTCCAACAGAAGCTCCACCTGGGTGTTGCCTAACCTTTCCCCAAATTGTGGCTCATCCCTGGGCCGAGGGCCAGAGAAGACAGCCGCGGTTCTTGGCAACTCCCAAAAAAGGGAAGAGAAGAACTTCTTCATTGCGCCGGAGAACGCCAAGGCAGTCACAGGGCGACCGTGGAAGTTGTCAGAAGCAAGGAGGAAGCCATGGCTGAACATCTCTCGGAAGAGCAAATCGCTGAGTTCAAGGAGGCCTTCCTGATCTTCGACAAAGATGGAGATGGTGCCATCACCACAAAGGAGCTGGGCACCGTCATGAGGTCTCTTGGGCAAAACCCAACAGAAGCCGAGCTCAAGGAAATGATTGATAAGCTGGACGCTGACGGGAACGGAACTGTGGACTTCCCAGAGTTCCTGTCCTTGATGGCCAGGAAGATCCAGAACTCCGATGGGGAGGAAGAAATCCGGAACGCCTTTCGGGTCTTCGACAAGGACGGGAACGGCTATGTCAGCGCTGCGGAGCTGCGTCACATCATGACCAAGCTTGGCGAAAAGTTGACGGACGAAGAGGTGGAGGATATGATCAAGGAGGCTGACGTGGACGGAGATGGGCAGGTCAACTACGAGGAATTCCTGCGGATCATGTCCGGCAAGTGAAGACCGCTCCAGAGGGACCTGGGTCTGCGTACCTGAGGACAGTGGGACTTCCGGCTCTTTCAGTAGACATGTCTTCTTCTCCTTTGCATGGTCTGGGTGAGGTGGTTTGGCTTAGTGGCTGATCAAATATGATTAAACGGATAATGAGCGGTGGAGCATTAATTTGATGGAGGAATCTGGAGTTCCAATGCACTTTTCCCTTTCGCTTTCTCTGTGGCCCAGAGGGATTTGTGGCGCGGCAAATGGGAACTCGTTGCATTCTTGCTACGAAATGAATTGAGAGGAGGCTGCCAACCGCAGTCTAGAACGGAGCCAACAGATGGAAGGTAGATTATGATCTACTGGGTGGACTGTAGAAGATTGGCGAGGGGGCAACCCAGTCAGATGGGACGGGTCCAAATAATTAAATGAATATTTCTGATGCCTGATAGTGTAACATCAGCAAGTGAAAATAAATTTTGCCGTGGCTGGTCTTGTTTTAACTGCTCAACCTCATCTGCAGAATACAAGTATTATTAATTGGTTGCTTTTGATCTGTTCTATCCCCTCCGTCCCCCGTCCCCCCGATTCCAACACTGCTAACCAATATTAAGAGTTTGGGGCCAGATTAACTGATGTGTCGTATGTCAAATGCAGGGTGTGGATGGTAACTGGCTATGCCCCCGAACCACCATTTTGCACCAGGCTCTGATAGGTGCACCTTGGAGTTTTTGTTACCCCCCCCCGAAAGTATTCTGATGCCCTTGCTTCCTGTTTCTGTGAAATGGGCACAGCAATGACTTGGAAAGTTCCGTGGGAAAGTGTTCTTACAAATGGGGAGTACCAGTGTCAGGAACTGAGGGTTTCATAAAACTCTTTTATTTATTTTTTTTAAAAAAATTTTTTTATTGGTTTTACAAAGTTTTAAACAACAAACAAACACTTAAAAGAACAAACATACATGTATAGTTTCATCACCTATTTTCATAAACCTCTTTTCTCAGACTTCCCCATACCCCCCCTTTCTGCATCCCAGTGTCCATATTTTTATAGCAACTCCCAACTGTTACTCTCCACCTCTGTCATCTTAGTCCTCTCTATATTCTGACCTTGTGTCACTGTATCCCTTTGTTTCTGGAAACCAGAACACTTTAACATTCATTAAGTTTATAATAGTCCTTAAGATAGCTTTTAAATTTTCTCCACTCTTCTTCCACCGTCTCTGTTCGTTGATCACGGATTCTGCCTTCATAAAACTCTTTTATTCCCCCTCCCCAAGTAGAATAATGCAATGAGTTAAATTTTAATTACTTAAATGAATGAATAAATAAATTTTCCTGCGTGGGAAGGGATGGAAGGTTGGCGGTTGGCTTTGGAGCTCAGCTCCCAACTTTTCTGTCACGCTCTAAAGTGACCAAGAAACAGAGCTCAGAGTAGGTCTTTGTGAACAGATGGGATTCCTCAAGAAGAAAGAGAGGAGCTGTCTTTATGGCCGCAGTCCCTCTGACTTCTCTGGTCCGCGGGGTTTGAACAGCCAACGAAAACATCAGGTTCAGCGAGGCTATAAAAAGAGAGTTGTGACATGTATTCATATAAAATACAATAGAAGGGCTGTGCTATTTATAGTGGCTTGCAAGCCTGTCGGCTTTTGTCCTTTGCGGTCTGTGCTGAACTCTGACGGCATCAGATATTAAACACCCGTTTGCTTGCTCAAGGAAGAATAAAAGGGAAAGGAAAGAAGGAGTGCGTCACACAGACATGTTTTCCAAGTATACATTGAAAAGGCTGGTGATAAAGATCGCCCAATCTGGCTCCCAACCCACAAGTGAGGGGTGGGAAGTGAGTAAACCAGATTGGCTGAAATCCGGTTTCTGCTCTGACCGTGTTTCCAGGGCCCCCCCAAATTCCTTGGAAACTTAGCAGACAGAGAGTCATCATCACTCAGAAGATGTCCCTTGTGTTACATCGTTGTAGGAGAATCACGGAATTGTAATCCAAACCTCTGCAGGAATACAGTGGTACCTCGGGTTACAGACGCTTCAGGTTTCAGACTCCGCTAACCCAGAAATAGTACCTTGGGTTAAGAACTTTGCTTCAGGATGAGAACAGAAGGAGGCCCCATTAGCTAAAGTGGTGCTTCAGGTTAAGAACAGTTTCAGGTTAAGAACGGACCTCCGGAACGAATTAAGTTCTTAACCCGAGGTACCACTGTAATTATTATTATTATTATTATTATTATTATTATTATTATTATTATTATTATTATTATTATTATTTATACCCCGCCCTCCCCAGCCAAGGCCGGGCTCAGAGCGGCTAACAAGCAATAATAAAAACAAGTTAAATGAATACAATTTAAAAACAACATTAAAATACAACATTAAAATATTGAAACATTAAAGTATTAAAATGCAGCCTCATCACAGGAGGAGAAAGGAAAAAGAAAGAGAGGGAGGGAATCAACTTGGCTCCAATCCAAAGGCCAGGTGGAACAACTCTGTCTTACAGGCCCTGCGGAAAGAAATCAGATCCCGCAGGGCCCTGGTCTCGTGAGGCAGAGCGTTCCACCAGACCGGAGCCAGTGTTGAAAAGGCCCTGGCTCTGGTTGAGGCTAATCTGACTTTCTTAGGGCCTGGGACCTCTAGGGTGTTGCTATTTATGGACCTTGAGGCTCTCCGTAGGGCATACCGGGAGAGGCGGTCCTGTAGGTACGAGGGTCCTAGGCTGTGAGGCACTGTAGGCAGCTCTCTGAAATGTGGGTCGAACCTGTAACCTTGGCATTATCAGCACCATGCTCTAACCAGCCTGGGTAGCCCAGCTGGTTTGAGTGCAGTGCTATTAATGCCAAGGTTGCAGGTAAAATTCCCTTATAGGACAACTTATAGGATACCCAGCTCAACCTCTCTTTCAAATCAGAACCAGTGAAGGCGGTGAAGGCCCTGTGTGAGTGCCTGGAGGCGGTTGGAGGATGGATGGCTGACAAGGTTGAATCCTGACAAGACAGAAGTACTGTTTCTGGGGGACAGGAGGCGGGCAGGTGTGGAGGATTCCCTGGTCTTGAATGGGGTAACTGTGCCCCTGAAGGACCAGGTACGCAGCCTGGGAGTCATTTTGGACTCACAGCTGTCCATGTAGGCACAGGTTAAATCCGTGTCCAGGGCAGCTGTGTACCAGCTCCATCTGGTACGTAGGCTGAGACCCTATCTGCCCACAGACTGTCTCTCCAGAGTGGTGCATGCTCTGGTTATCTCCCGCTTGGACTACTGCAATGCGCTCTACGTGGGGCTACCTTTGAAGGTGACTCGGAAACTACAACTAATCCAGAATGCGGCAGCTAGACTGGTGACTGGGAGCGGCCGCCGAGACCATATAACACCGGTCTTGAAAGACCTACGTTGGCTCCCAGTACGTTTCCGAGCACAATTCAAAGTGTTGGTGCTGACCTTGAAAGCCCTAAACGGCCTCGGTCCAGTATACCTGAAGGAGCGTCTCCACCTCCATCATTCTGCCCAGACACTGAGGTCCAGCTCCGAGGGCCTTCTGGCAGTTCCCTCATTGCGAGAAGCCAAGTTACAGGGAACCAGGCAGAGGGCCTTCTCGGTAGTGGCGCCCGCCCTGTGGAACGCCCTCCCACCAGATGTCAAAGAGAACAACAGCTACCAGACTTTTAGAAGACATCTGAAGGCAGCCCTGTTTAGGGAAGCTTTTAATGTTTGATGTATCACAGTATTTTAATATTCTTTTGGAAGCCGCCCAGAGTGGCTGGGGAAACCCAGCCAGATGGGCGGGGTATAAATAATAAATTATTATTAAAAATTATTATTATTATAACTGTGTATTCCTGCATTGTGGGCTTGGACTAGATGGCATTGTGGAGCCTTCCAACTCACAATTCTATGATTCTATGAACTGAGCTATCCAAGGCGAAGCCCTGGAGGTGTTCAAAGGCAGCTCCAGGGGTTGCACCCTACCACGGGACCCATTGCCAACACACCCGCCCCAAAGCCCTGACTTTGCGTCTCATTCATGGAATCCATGCCGCCCATTCATGGAATCCATGCAGATTAGTTGGCTGCAATAAGCCAATCGGAGCCAGAGGCTCCTCTGCCACTAGCGCCATACAATGTGGATGTCAGCTCACTCAATGTCAGGGACTGGACTGAGGAGGAGCCATAAGAACACAGGAAGTTGTCTTATCCTGAGTCAGATCATTGCTCCATCTAGCTCAGTATGGCCTACACTGACTGGCAGCAGCTCTCAAGGGTTTCAGGCCGGGTTCCCTGCTACCTGGAGATGATACGATACGATACAATAATATTTATCGTCATTGTGCCATACAGAACAACAAAATTGAAAATCTACACCAGACATTCAGAAACCAACAAGCCTGCTATCCCAGCCTGGTTATCCCCCTAAAATCTCTGATACCCCATTTTTAAATACAATATATTCCCACAGAGACTACCTTACACTGCGTTTAAAACCAAAATCGCATTTGAATAGAAACTGTTTCTCAGGCGGCCAGTCCTAGTCTTTATCATAATAATATATAATAATAATAATTTATTATTTGTACCCCACCCATCTGGCTGGGTTTCCCCAGCCACTCTGGGCGGCTTCCACAGAGACCAAAAATACATTAAAATGTCACACATTAAAAAGTTCCCTGAACAGGGCTGCCTTCAGATGTCTTCTGAATGTCAGGTAGTTGTTTATCGCTTTGACATCTGATGGGAAGGCGTTCCACAGGGCGGGTGCCACCACCAAGAAGGCCCTCTGCCTTGTTCCCTGTAACTTGGCTTCTCGCAGCGAGGGAACCGCCAGATGGCCCTCAGCGCTGGACCTCAGAGTCTGGGCAGAATGATGGGGATGGAGAAGCTCCTTCAGCTATATTGGGCTGGAAGAGATCATTTCCGGGGTGAGCACTATCTCTGCAGCTTTCCTATGGCACTGCCTGGAAGCATAGATTTGATCCAAGGTGGGAAGAGTGCACCCAATTATTCTCTCCGCAGTCTTCACAACCCTGGACAGCATTGTTGTTTCCCTGACCGTGCAGCTCCCAAACCACACACACTGACCATAAGTTAATACACTCTCCACAGTACAATGGTAAAATGCCATCAACAGGTCCCTTGAGAGATTGTTTTTCCGGAGGATTCTCAGAAAATATAACCTCTGCTGTGCTCTCGTCATCAGGTCTTTGCTGTTTTCTCCCCAGGTTAGGGCGTCTCTCAACTCCATTCCCAGAAATCGAAACACCGAGACCTGTTCCACACACTTCCCCTCAAACTGCAGGATTTGAACCCGGAACCTTTATTGTGCAAGGCAGATGCTCTACAAGTGAGCTATGGCCTTTCTGGGCTCTGGATCCAGGTAACTCTCCAGAAATGAAGGCGAACCACCCCAATTCCTTCCTAAAATGGCCCCCTCCTCCTGAACCCCCTCCCAGCCAAACGCTGCCGCACAATGACTTGGGAACGAGAGCCAGAAGATTTCATCCCTTTTTGGCTCATCTTTCCCCTTTTCTTCCCCTTAAACCTTCGGAGATCCACATGGAATGCGTGGCCTTTGCCATCTCGGCTTTTGTGTTTTCGGAGCTAAACGAATACTGCCGGCCTCCTCTTTTCGATCTGGATGCCACTGGCGGCCTAAAAAGTTGGGCTTCTCCGGAGAGCCTCTCTTGCCCCAGGGCTGGAAAAACAACAACCCCAAAACAGAAACAGATGCAGAGAAGGGGGAAAGGAAAATTGGAGACAGCTCTTTAAGAGAGCAGCTCGTTTCGCCGGGATCATCTGGAGCCATGCTTGCCGTGCAAGGATGTTGACGCAATGGCGCCTTAACCCCCGCGATCTGTGCCTGCTGCGCCTGGTTAATTGCTGCCTGGCATTTGGAGAGTCCGCCTTCGCCGCCAGTATTGTGTCCCTGTCGTAGGAAACCCCCCACCCCAATCATTCACACACAAACTTCACACACACATTCACACACAAACTTCACACACACACATACAAACACTACATACGCTGCGCTTCTGTTATAAATTCATAGAAAATCAACCATACATCGGATCTGCACCGTTCCACTTTTATTTGACTCCATGCAGGAAGGACTACAAAATGGGGAAGGTTTGAGATAGGCCAGTCATAATCCCTTGAGCATACCAGCACATCCACAGGAGCCCTGCCCAGTTGCTATGCCAACCCTGATGGTCCTAGGCAGAAGACCATCAAGATCACAAAGGACTTGCATATGGGAGTGGATTCAGCATGGACTGGAACAAAGGACAATGATCAGCTCTTCCCTCTGGGGGCAGGAAACTGCCAGCTCCCCTTTGTCACCTGGAAAGTACTCATGGGGAGGGAGGAAAGGAGGAACCAGCCAGGTGACAGGACACTCAGGTTACCACCACAACTCCTCCCTCAACCATCCTTTTTGTGATGTAGTCTTAGGGGTGTAGTTTGGGGGAATAGTAACTAATAAAAGTAGGGGTCTTCTTTTGTTCTGGGCTTCCATTTTGCTTCATCTTATTGCGGGTGGGAGTCCTGTCGCGACAGTATTCAATAAAGGCCAAGCCTACAGGCTGCTGTTTTGCTCCACGTTATCCTGGCTGGTGTCTTTGTTTTTGTCCAAGGGAGCCCTCGGATTTTCCCGTTAACATCCCGGCAGATAGAGCTTCAGAGCTGTTCTCTGCATCACGGAAGGGGGGGGGGGAATCCATCGCGCTCCTGATGTTGACGGACTCCGGTTCTTGTCAGCTGTAGACAGCATGGCCCAGGGTTGAAGGGGTGGTGGGAGTTGTGGTCCAACAACTTCGGGGGGACAAGGACAACAGGTTCCTCACTCCCAGGTGCACATCTTGCCTGGGAGGGCCAACACGGTAGCTCAGTCAGTGGAGCAGGAGATTCTTAATCTCAGGGTCGAGGGTTCGAGCCCCATGTTGGGCAAAAGATTCCTGCACTGCCAGGGGTTGGACTAGATGACCCTTGGGGTCCCTTGCAACTCTACAGTTCTATGATTCTATGATTTTCCATCATCCTTGGCCTTGCAGGCTGGAGGGTGATGGGAGGTGGAGTCCAACAACATCTGGAGTTATAATTTCTTCCTCCTCCTCCTCCTCCTCCTCCTCCTCCTCCTCCTCCTCCTCCTCCTCTTCTTCTTCTTCTTCTTCTTCTTCTTCTTCTTCTTCTTCTTCTTCTTCTTCTTCTTCTTCCTCCTCCTCCTCCTCCTCCTCCTCTTCTTTTTTCAAATTTTTTTTATTGAGTTTTCCACAATTATAACAAATATAACATAGAAAAAGACAAAAAAGAAAAAAAATACAATACTAAAAAACAAAAACAATACAACAACAATAAAAAAGCAATCTTAATCCCATATCCCTTAAAAACCCAATTTTATTTACCTTGTTAATTGGCTTCCCCAAATCCCTCCCTTCTGAATTTCATTGTATCTGCATGTAACAGCTTTCCAATATCATCTTAAACTAAAAAATATTTCCTGCTATTCCTCCTCCTCCTCTTCTTCTCCTCAAATCTTCCATTCTTGGGCAAGGTGATTGAGCGAGTGGTTGCTGAACAACTCCAGGCACGCCTGGAAGAAGCGGACCATTTGGATCCCTTCCAGTCGGGATTCAGGCCTCATCATGGGACTGAAACTGCCTTGGTCACACTGGTTGATGATCTCCGGCGGGCTAGGGACAAAGGTGAGAGCTGTTTCCTAGTTCTGCTGGATCTCTCAGCGGTGTTTGATACCATCAACCATAACATCCTTCTGAACCGTCTAAAGGGGCTGGGAGCTGGGGGCACTGTCATACGGTGGTTCCGCTCCTTCCTCCTGGGCCGTGTTCAGAAATTGGGGGGGGGATGAGTGTTCGGACCCCTGGGCTCTCACTTGTGGGGTTCTGTCCTCTCCCTCATGCTTTTCAACATCTACATGCAGCCGCTGGGAGAGATCATCAGGGGGTTTGGGCTGGGTGTCCATCAATGTGCAGATGATACCCAGCTCTACCTCTCTTTCAAATCAGAACCAGTGAAGGCGGTGAAGGTCCTGTGTGAGTGTCTGGAGGCGGTTGGAGGATGGATGGTGGCTCGCTTTTAAATTATTGTCGTTATTTTCTGTGTTTCCAGCTGTTTCTGTTTCATATGCAAGCTGTAAGATCTATTATTCTTTCATCCATTTCATTTTTCCATTCGTCCATTAGATTTCTGATATTTTGATGCCGCTTTCCATTGTGATTCATTCGTGAATCACAAAGCAGCTCACAAGCAACGATAACATAATAGAACACCGTGAACGCAACATAAATCATATCGAATGATTAACAAGTTCTCAGTAAAACCATTATAATTCATCAGCAGAACAATGATGTTCTGTAAAACAACGAAAAGAGTAAGCTAAAAAGAACAATTGCAACAAAAGTCATATTGTAAGGGTTACAAAGTACCACAGCATTCATAATCGATATTAAAAAACAGATAATTACAATAAAAACAGTGCTAGCACTTTCATTATAAGCAGTCAGTTCCTGCAAGACTGTTGGAACAAGCAGGTATTCTTCACCTGCCAGCAGAAAGATAGCAAGGAGGGAGCCAGTCTGAATTATCTAGGGAGGGAGTTTTCCGGGAGGAGCCATCACTCTCAAGAGTCTCCTCCAGCACCAGAATTCAAAAGCATCCATTCTTCAGCGATCAGCCTTCTTTATAGTCCAGCTCTCACTTCCATACATCACTACTGGGAAAACCAGAGCTTGAACTATACGGGCCTTTGTTGGCAAGGTGATGTCTTTGCTTTTTAAGATGCTGTCTAGGTTTGTCATTGCTTTTCTCCCAAGAATCAGGCATCTTTTAATTTCGTGGCTGCTGTCACCATCTGCAGTGATCATGGAGCCCAAGAAAGTAAAATCTCTCCCTGCCTCCATTTCTTCCCCTTCTATTTGCCAGGACGTGATGGGACCAGTGGCCATGATCTTCGTTTTTTTGATGTTGAGCTTCAGACCATATTTTGTGCTCTCCTCTTTCACCCTCATTAAAAGGTTCTTTAGCTTTACTAGCCAAGGGAGCCGGCGTACAGCTTCCAGGTCATGTGGCCAGCATGACTAAGCCGCTTCTGGTGAACCAGAGCAGCGCATGGAAATGCCGTTGACCTTCCCGCTGGAGTGGTACCTATTTATCTACTTGCACTGGCGTGCTTTCGAACTGCTAGGTTGGCAGGAGCAGGGACCGAGCAACGGGAGCTCACCCCGTCACAGGGATTCGAACCGCCGACCTTGTGATCGGCAAGCCCTAGGCTCTGTGGTTTAACCACAGCGCCACCTGCATCCCTACGTTGCCCCTTACCCATGTGAAAAAAGCTCCCTGTTCACAGTAAGCTAGCACAGCAGCCAGAAGCCTTTGCAAAACCTTGCACTCTCTCGTGCTAGATTTCTACATGCAAAGAGGAGGATTTGTGGGGGGTTTTAAAAAATAAATAAATCTGGGAGGGCATTCAGAAATCCAACGCCTACCTGCAGCCTGATGCAGCGCAGCTCTGCTAGCCCGTCCTGCGAAACTTGCATAACAAGTCTCTGACTAGCTTGTGTAACATGTCTAAGAAGTAAGAGTGCTTAGGAGATCAAAGAGGCTGGAAGATTTACTCCTTGGCCTCCCACTTGGAGATGTTTGCAAGTCCCTTTGCTGATAAGATCTCTCACATCTCCTTGTTCTCAGAATCTGTACGGGAGGCACCCTCAGCCTTTGTTGAAGTTGCTTGGAGGAGTCGCATTTTATTGTGGCTTGAAGGCATTAGGAGGATTAATTTTTTTTTGCAGTTTATTTGGATAGAGAGAGAGATAGAGAGAGATAAGGATGCGGAGGTTTTTTGGGGGGGCAGCTGGTAACTCCCCTACCTGTTCCTCCCGATTCTGCCAGGTGACCCCAATACATTTTGGCTCCTGAGGTGAATGACAAAACGGTGCTTTTCCTCCCCACCGGGGGAAAGCGGTGAGTGCAGATCTACATCAGGAACGAGTAGGGAATAGCGATCTACATCAGGATCTGCTGCCTTTCCATATCCTGCCACCCGAGGCAATTGCCTCAGCTCGCCTCAAGGTGATCAAGGGTCTGGAAACCAAGCCTTATGAGGAACAGTTGAAGGAGCTAGGTGTGTTTAGCCAGGAAAAGAGGAGACAGGTTACATCAGGGGTTGGCAAGGTTTACCTCACCTGGGCGGTTCACTCCAGCGGAGATCCCTCTGTGGGCCAGATGTTGTAAACAAAAATTGCCCTTTCCCCTTATGGGGTATCCAAGAGCCCATCATAGAGTCCTTACCTAGGTTCCCTATTGGTAGGAGAGAATAACAGAGGCCAACCAGAGAATATCGAGAAGCAAAGCAGCCAGTAAGCCAAGTCTTTATTGATCTGTTGCAACAGGGTCCTCACTCACCACACGCAGGAGAGGGGAGGAACCCAGAAAAATGGCGTGCAAGGCCTTATAAAGACTTTTGAAATTGCCACCCTGTAGATCAAGACCACCCCCAGAAACATCATACATACATCACAGAAGGGGTGTAACCTAAGACCACCCCTCAGATACATCACACCTACATCACAGAAAAGGCGGTCTACAGCAGAAATTTGACTGTTGTTTTTCTCCTGTCGTTGTTTATCTCCTGTCTGGCAGGTTACTTGATTGGATTGCCTAGGGAGCCTGGCCAGACTTTTGTAGTGATAAATATTTCCTGGGTCAGGTCACAGGCTCACGCCAGTGTGGTGTAGTGGTTAAGAGCGGTAGTCTCGTAATCTGGGGAACTGGATTCGCGTCTCCGCTCCTCCACATGCAGCTGCTGGGTGACCTTGGGCCAGTCACACTTCTTTGAAGTCTCTCAGCCCCACTCACCTCACAGAGTGTTTGTTGTGGGGGAGGAAGGGAAAGGAGAATGTGAGCCGCTTTGAGACTCCTTCGGGTAGTGATAAAGCGGGATATCAAATCCAAACTCCTCCTCCTCCTCCTATTCAAACACAGACGTACCCTTAAGACAGGATTTGTGAAGGGAAAGACAATGGGGAGGCTTTTCCACTTTGACCTTGCAGAGAAAACATTTGCTCAGTTTAGGAATCAAAATGGCTTCAGGTCGGTCTTCCTGTGCTGATCTATGTACGTGCGTTTATGAACATTACCATATATCTAAGACCTCAAAATGCCTATCACACAGATCATGCATGTGTGTGAGTGCCCGCACCAGTGATTTATGGTGCCCACGCAGACACGATTTCTGGTGCTGCAGAAGCGAGTCCCCATGCTGCACTGCGCCGGTTTAGCACCGCATGCGGGGACTCGCTGAGCAGGCATCTCGGTTCGGGTGCGGCTCGTGGGCCAGTTAAATAACCTCCATGTGCCACTTGTGGCCATGGGCCTTAGGTTGCCTCAGGCAGCAAAATGTCTTGGGCTGGCCTCTCCTCAGGCAGCCATGTTTTGTAGGAACCCCGCAACCAGAATGCCGATTCAAATCGATGTGATTGAAAGCCTTTGCTTTCCTCTCCTAGCCCTCCTTCAGAGACCTTGGGCTAATATTTCTCTCTTAATTCAGGCGAGCCGGTTCACAGCTGTTTGACTTCTTAATGGAAACCAGGTCCGAGGCCTGGTCTGTCGGGGCGCGTTTCTCGATCTCAGATGTGCTGGCGGGGAGACGGTTGCGTAGCTGGGAATGTTCTGGCTCCACATCAAAGGGGCTTTCAGAAACCAGATCAGAGCCGCAACCTCCGAGCCGGCTTGATCCGATCTCGCTTCCTCCTGCTCAGGTTGACTTCAAATGATCCCTGCTGCGTGCGATGGAGGACGGCTGTGATCTGTTCCTGCCCCAGGCTCCTAACTGCTTCTCCCAGATCAACCTTGAGCTCGAAACATCTGCTCCGAGGGTCTCGCAACCCCTGAAGCTTCAAGACTTAGAGCCTGAGGAGCAGATTCTCTCTGAAACCAGCTGGAGTTTCAAGAAACATACCGTATTTTTCGCTCTATAAGACGCACCAGACCACAAGACACACCTAGTTTTTGGAGGAGGAAAACAAGAAAAAAAATATTCTGAATCTCAGAAGCTAGAACAGCAAGAGGGATCGCTGCGCAGTGAAAGCAGAAATCCCTCTTGCTGTTCTGGCTTCTGGGACAGCTGCGCAGCCTGCATTCGCCCCATAAGACGCACACACGTTTCCCCTTACTTTTTAGGAGGGAAAAAGTGATTCTTATAGAGCAAAAAGTACTTTTTGCGTATATTATTGTCATAACTCTACTGTTTTACATTGGAGGTGTTATTCCAGTCCTGCCAGTGTCTTAATATTTTTGTTGTTCTTCTTTAGATACTCAATAAATTTATTCCAATCGTTATTGTATCTCTGGTCCTCTTGGTGCCGGATCCTTCCTGTCAATTTGGCAAGTTCTGCAAAATCTATCATCTTCACCTGCCACTCCTGGATGGTTGGTAAATCTTGCTACTGCATTTCTTTCTTTTTTATTTTGTTGTTTAGCCGTTTAGTCGTGTCCGACTCTTCATGACCCCATGGACCAGAGCATGCCAGGCCCTCCTGTCTTCCACTGCCTCCCGCAGTTTGGTCAAACTCATGTTCGTAGCTTCGAGAACACTGTCCCACCATCTCGTCCTCTGTCGTCCCCTTCTCCTTGCGCCCTCCATCTTATTCTAAGCAGAAGTTGGATGGCCATTGGTCATGGACTCTTTAGCTATGATTCCTGCAGGGCGTTGTGCTAGATGACCCTTAGAGATGACTCTACAATTCTATGAATTTCCAGCAACTGGTTTTCAGAGGTCTAATGCCGCTGGGGTCAGGGTTAGAGTATGATGGCAGCTGTTGCCCAGAACATCTGGAGGGTATCAGGTTGGCAAAGGGTGATATACAGCGTTATCAGTGTCTCAAAAAAAACCAAAAACAAATCTGTTCCCAAAGCTCACTTACGCTAGGTACTGTGACAACTTGTGGCAAGGAGTTCCACTGGCCATTACCCCGCCCAGCCCTCACCGAATGAAGAATCGTGTGCCTTTCCTGAATCCATTAAGGAGAGTTGCTCGCCTTTGTTCTTGAGTTTGAAACTTTGCTGTTGTTGTTGTTTAGTTGTTTAGTCGTGTCCGACTCTTCGTGACCCCATGGACCAGAGCACGCCAGGCCCTCCTGTCTTCCACTGCCTCCCGCAGTTTAGTCAAACTCATGTTGGTCTCTTCGAGAACACCGTCCAACCATCTCGCCCTCTGTCGTCCCCTTCTCCTTGTGCCCTCCATCCTTCCCAGCATCAGGGTCTTTTCCAGGGAGTCTTCTCTTCTCATGAGGTGGCCAAAGTATTGGAGCCTCAGCTTCACAATCTGTCCTTCCAGTGAGCACTCAGGGCTGATTTCCTTCAGAATGGAGAGGTTGGATCTTCTTGCAATCCATGGGACTCTCAAGAGTCTCCTCCAGCACCAGAATTCAAAAGCATCAATTCTTCGGCGATCAGCCTTCTTTATGGTCCAGCTCTCATTTCCATACATCACTACTGGGAAAACCATAGCTTTTACTATACGGGCCTTTGTTGGCAAGGTGATGTCTTTGCTTTTTAAGATGCTGTCTAGGTTTGTCATTGCTTTTCTCCCAAGAAGCAGGCGTCTTTTAATTTCGTGGCTGCTGTCACCATCTGCAGTGATCATGGAGCCCAAGGAAGTAAAATCTCTCACTGCCTCCATTTCTTCCCCTTCTATTTGCCAGGAGGTGATGGGACCAGTGGCCATGATCTTCGTTTTATTTTATACTTTTTATTAATTTTTCTGGTTTTTAAAAATTATTATTAAAGCTTCATTGCAGAACAATTTACATACTACGTAAAAAAACAACACAGACAAACCAATACCATACCCTTATAACAACTGAACACTAACTAACAACATATCATTTGACATCTCACACACATTTGACTTCCGATTCACCTCATTGTATGTTTTACACACTACTGGTCTATTCGCACTTCCTTATTTTTTAACTGTCACATATCAAAAGGAGATTTTTGCTTTTATGATTTCCTTAGTATACAAGGTTCAATCTAGACCTGTCAGGAGATTTGCATTACCACACTTTTTTAGATATTCTTTGAATATTGCCCAATCTTTACTCACTTTCTGATTTGAGTTTCCTCTTAATCTCTGTCATTTTCGCAAGTTCTAAATACAGCCCTACCTTGGGTTACAGACGCTTCAGGTTGCATTTTTTCGGGTTGCGAATTTCCGTCTGAATTATCCCCGACAAAAGGGACTCTGTTTTTTTAAACAAGTACTTTTAAACTCCGCCCCCAATTCATTATGGATTATTTCCCAATACTCTTTTACCCTTTTACAGATCCACCACATGTGAAAGAATGTTCCCATTTCTTGTAACTTGAAACCATGGGTTCGGTTCCTACTGCTAGAAGCCAAGTTACAGGGAACCAGGCAGAGGGCCTTCTCGGTAGTGGCGCCCTCCCTGTGGAATGCCCTCCCACCAGATGTCAAAGAGAAAAACAACTACCAGACTTTTAGAAGACATCTGAAGGCAGCCCTGTTTAGGGAAGCTTTTAATGTTTGATATATTACAGTATTTTAATATTATTATTTTTGGAAGCCGCCCAGAGTGGCTGGGGAAGCCCAGCCAGATGGGCGGGGTATAAATAAATAAATAAATAAATAAATAAATAAATAATAATTACTACTACTATCTTTCAGTGCAGGAGAAAACGTTTGCTCCATCCTCCGTGTGACAGCTCTCATATCTCCTCTCAGTCTCATCTTTTCCAGGGTAATCATGCCCAGCTCCTTCAACCATTCCTCATCAGGCTTGGTTTCCAAACCCTTTATCATCTTTGTCGCCCTCCTCTGCTCCCGTTCCAGCTTGTCAACATCCTTCTTAAACTGTAGCGTCTAGAACTGAACACAGGACACCAGGTGTGGTCTAACCAAGGCAGAATAGAGGGGTACATGAGCCCACAAATGGTCTCTGAAAGACCTAAAATGTTCCCTGGGTTTGCATAGAAATAATGTGCTTGACAGCTATACCAGCACTGCCATAGTGTTTAGAAACATAGTGAATTCAGTAGATTTGCCTAAATGCAAATTCAGCTCACCCCCCCCCCTTTCAATTCCTTATGGGGAGAGGGGACAACCACAAATTTCAGCCTCGATGATGAGAAATATTCTAAAATCAATATGGAAAACAAAACAAACCAACAACCTTGTTTTCAGGAGTGACAAATCTCTAAATTTAGAGTTTCCAAAAATATGGCATTTTTGCAGAAATTCTCCGGAGGGGAAAAGGAGAGAAAAACAAGCTCCCTTTTATTTTTAGACCTCGTTTTCCAAGCTCCTGTTCTTTCTAATTTGGGGATGTTTTATTAGCGAAGCCTTTTTGACGTGGGTTCGAGTCGGATTCTTCCAAATACATCACCATGAATGGTTCTTGGTAAACGTTTGCTGCTTTCAATGTGGATAGCGAAAAAGGGTGGGGGTAAGTATTATGGACTGCATCCTGAAATGACAACCTTGTTCCAAGAAATTGTTTCGTTTATTTTTGGTGGCATCAGTCCTTTTGAGTTTTGTTTGGGTGGCTGTCCTGGACAGATTAATCCCATGAGAAGCGAAGAAGTGGGAAAGAGATTTAAGGGCCACCCAGAGGGGTTATTATTATTATTTTTTGTGTCGCCCCCCCCCCCCTTGAGACTGCAGCGCTGGTGCCAAAGAGCATTGTGGGAAGAAAACGGATTAAAATGTTGCAGAGTACAGCATCAGAAAAGCAAAATTACGGCACAGTGATGTCCAGGACCTGGCTAGAGCCCAAGGAGGACACAGTGATGCTGCCGGTTTGTGGTTTACAAAGGAATATTGGAAGCTGCCCTGTATCAAAGCAGACCATTGGCCCATCAAGCCCAGTATCTCCCACACTGATTGGCAACAGCTCTTCAGAGTTCAGGCAGAGGACATTCCCAGCCCTGCCTGCAGACAGAGCCGTCTTTCCCATTGGGTTTACTGGTGCGCTACGCCAGGGCGCCGGCCTCTCAGGGGCGCCCCAGCTAGTGGTCGACAACTTTGGGAAACGGGGGTGGAGGGCGAGACGCTGGAGGGATCTTTGCACCATAAGAGAAGCAGACAGGTGGATTTAGGCCCCATCCACACTATACGTTTAAAACGCCGTTATACCCCTTTATGGTCCAGTGAGAGCTGGACCATAAAGAAGGCTGATTGCCAAAGAATGGATGCTTTTGAATTCTGGTGCTGGAGGAGACTCTTGAGAGTCCCATGGACTGCAAGAAGATCAAACCTCTCCATTCCGAAGGAAATCAGCCCTGAGTGCTCACTGGAAGGACAGATCCTGAAGCTGAGGCTCCAAGACTTTGGCCACCTCAGGAGAAGAGAAGACTCCCTGGAAAGGACCCTGATGTTGGGAAAGATGGAGGGCACAAGGAGAAGGGGACGACAGAGGACGAGATGGTGGGACAGTGTTCTCGAAGAGACCAGCATGAGTCTGACCAAACTACTGGAGGCAGTGGGAGACAGGAGTGCCTGGCATGCTCTGGTCCAGGGGGTCACGAAGAGTCGGACATGACTAAACAACAACAACAACAACAACAACAACAACAACAACAACAACAACAACAACAACAACAACAATACCCCTTTAAACAGCCATAGAGTCTCCCACAGAATTATGGGAGCTGTAGTATGTGAAGCATGCTATTAGGGGAGACACCCATTCCTCGTAGAAAGCTACAGTTCCCAGAGTTTCATGCGAAGATTGTCCAACCACTTTGAGAGTCAGCATGGCGCAGTGGTTAGGGTGTCGGATTGGGACCAGGGTTCGAATCCCTGATCGTCCACGAAGCTCACTGGGGCCAGTCGCTGCATCTCAACCTGACCTTCCTCACAAGGTTGTTGTGGGGATTTCATGAGAGGTAGAATCAGGCACGCCACTTTGATCTCCTGGCAAAAAACGGGGAGCTATGAATGCGAGAAATAAATAATAAATAAAAACGTTATCTCTGTTAGAGGAATTGGTAAAGGGACCCCTGACCATTTCCAGTTGTGGCCAACTCTGGGGTTGCGGCGCTCCTCTTGCTTTATTGGCCGAGGGAGCTGGCATACAGCTTCCGGGTCATGTGGCCAGCATGACTAAGCCGCTTCTGGTGAACCAGAGCAGCACACGGAAACGCCATTTACCTTCCCGCCGGAGTCGTACCTATTTATCTACTTGCACTTTGCGGTGCTTTCGAACTGCTAGGTTGGCAGGAGCAGGGACCGAGCAACGGGAGCTCACCCTGTCACGGCGATTCGAACCGCCAACCTTCGGATCGGCAA
Source organism: Podarcis bocagei (assembly GCF_964188305.1). NCBI lineage: Eukaryota > Metazoa > Chordata > Lepidosauria > Squamata > Lacertidae > Podarcis > Podarcis bocagei. The sequence goes on from NC_138135.1 coordinate 8,180,480, forward strand.
GTCCTAGGCTCTGTGGTTTAACCCACAGCGCCACCTGCGTCCCTAGAGGGATAGGGGTCTCTTAGCCCCCTTAACTTACCCGCAGATCCCAGGAAGCTTTGGGGGATGCCATGACTGCTTAAAGTGGTATAATACTGCTTCAAAAGAGTAGTGCACATGGGGTCTTTAACCCACCTTCCCCTATTAAACCAGTCCTTTTTCATGCCAAAGAGATTTTAGGGTTATCTGACCTGGATAATAATAATAATGGGCGGCTTCCAAAAAAATATTAAAATACTGTAATACATCAAACATTAAAAGCTTCCCTAAACAGGGCTGCCTTCAGATGTCTTCTAAAAGTCTGGTAGTTGTTGTTCTCTTTGACATCTGGTGGGAGGGTGTTCCACAGGGAGGGCGCCACTACCGAGAAGGCCCTCTCAGTGGTGTAGCGTGGGGGTGCAGGGGGGGCCGGCCGCACAAGGCGCAACATCTAGGGGTTAGGGTTAGGGGGTGCAAATCCACAGGTTAGGGGGCGCAAATTACTTGCCTTGCCCCGGGTGCTGACAACCCACGCTACGCCACTGGGCCCTCTGCCTGGATCCCTGTAACTTGGCTTCTCGCAGTGGATATATGTGGCTGGCCCCGCCCCCCCGGGATTTGCTGTTGGAGAGCACCTCACAACACTTTCCGACCCTCCCACTATAACCCAAACAGGAATGGTTAGGAACTTAGAAACTGGTTTTGCTGGGTTTGTTTGTCTCACTTTGTCTCGCAGCGGCTAACGTGAAGCTGAGATCTGTTTATCTTCGTCCTTGACATGCTGCCTGAAGTGAATATCACTTCCCTTCCTTTTGCAAAATGTGGGCTCCACGATGCATTTTTAAAATCCCTTTGAATGAGCCCATTATTTTGTACCCTCTTTACAAATTTCTTGCTTCCCTCCCACCCCCAAGGGCAAGCACCGAAACACTTTGTGTTGTTTGGGGTCTGAGAACCCTCGTATTTATATCTCTCCGGTCCAGATCTCTGCGGCGCCCAGTCCCAGCCTAGCTAATTGCCAGATGTCATGCAAACTCCTGCGCCGCCTAATCCTAACAACAGCTGAGTCGAATCTTCATTGTGTACTTCCATTCATTTTGGGGAGTGTGCCAGAGGAGGGGGGTAAATGTGCAATCCTGGTTTGTGTTAGGAGAGGGAGGAAGGAATCAAGAAGGGCAGCGGAACGGCCTTGTTCTACTACCCCAAGCAAGGGAGAAATCAAACAGGAGGATTTCCTTAATTTCTCTCATGGGTGCAAGAGGCAATGACCACAGGCTAAGGGCATATTCCAGCCAGGCAAAAGGAGTCAAGCAGGGTGCAGGACAGGGCCGGCGGAGGGTGCGGCCTTGTGAGAGGGGGTGTGGCCTGAGAAGGGGTGTGACTAAGAGATAGTGGCTGGCCCAAGGTCACACAGTGAGCTTCATAGCTGAGTGGGGATTCGAACCCTGCTCTCCCCAGTCCTAGTCCAACACTTTAACCACTGCACCACACTGCCTGATTTAAGGGCACCATGCAGATTTGTCTCGGCGTCAGGCATCTTCATGCATTCAGAGGCCTGATGGGTCCTTCTCTGCATCTCTACTAAACAATAATAATAACAATTTTTTATTATTATTTATATTCCGCCCATCTGGCTGGGTTTCCCCAGCCACTTTGGGCAGCTCCCAACCTCTGGTTGCAAACGGGATCTGTTCCGGAGCCCCGTTCGCAACATGAGCAGAATGCAACCCGCATCTGCGCGTGTGCAGGTCGCGATTCGCCGTTTCTGCGCATGCGCGCGGCGTCATTTTGAGCATCTGCGCATGCGCGAGCGGCGAAACCCGGAAGTAACCCAAAATAACGTAACCTGAACCGAACGTAACAAGAGGTATGACTGTATTAAAAACACGATAAAACATCAAACATTATAAACTTCCCTAAACGGGGCTGCCTTCAAATGTCTTCTAAAAGTCAGGTAGTTGTTTATTTCCTTGACGTCTGATGCAAGGGCGTTCCACAGGGCGGGCGCCACCACCGAGAAGGCCCTGTGCCATTGCGAGGGTTGCGGGGGGTGCGGGGCTTGCGCCTATTGCATTCTGTGTGCCCTAATCTCTTCTTTCAATGCAGCAATTCTCCACTGGTTGTTCCCTCAGCTAACCACCATCAGCTTATCACTCCTCCAGCTCGTCTTGGGACCAGCTCCACCCAGCGTGGGAGGGTGCGAAAGATAACAGCAGAGACAAAACCATCTGGCCTTCCGTGGAAAGGCTAAACAAACTTCGGCGCCTTGTCATCACTTTCTCTTTCCGGCTAGTTGTGCTGGGTGCAAGGAATTGAGGGGGGGTTGATCATAAAAAGCCCCACTGAGTCACCGAACTTCCGGCCTCTTCGCCAAAGCTCATCAAAACAAGCCTTTATCAGCCACACCTAAATCCACTTTGCTCACAAGGCCAATATAAGGCAATAAAGATAAAAGCAAACAATCCTCCCTTCTGTGGAAGGGTTGCAAGTGGGGATGTCTCTAAAAACCGACCGGAAACTCCGCAATTTGGAAAACTACAAAATTTGCTAAGTGGGGCTGGGAGGATGAATCAAATTGTTCTGTTTACACAGGTTCCCAGTTGGATTCCTGGGCTCAGTTCAGATCCCTTTAAATTCCTGAAGTATTGGAAAAGGAATCAGTTACCCACTAGGGGAGAATGGTTAAGTAAACTCTCAGAATATTTAGAATTAGCCAGATTGACAGATATAATAAGGCAAAAAGCAAAAAGTGAAGTTAAAAAGGAATGGGAGTGTCTAAATGAATACCTTAAAAGCCAAGGTTTGAGGACAGAAATCTGGCTGAGTCTGGAATAAGCTTGTGAAGTGAAAGGATAAGAAAGAGGGATTTATATCTAGATGCTAGGATAGAGATGATAAGGAAAACAGGAAAACAGGAAGTTATAAGGAGAGGTAAAGGAGGTGCTGTGGGATTGGTGGAAGTCAATGTTTGTTTTTCTTTTTAATGTGTATATTATTAATTTGTAAGATGTGGGTTTTTTATTTTTTATTTTGTATGTTGGGTTTTGTGTATTGTTATTTTTTTTTATATTTTTCATGTTGTTGTGTGGCAAATACTAATAAAATTTAAAAATTAAAAAGAAAATTAAAAGAATTCCTTAACCGCTTGGAACCAGAATGCCTGCATGATCACCGACAGCTTAGTCATGCTGGCCACATGACCCGGAAGCTGTACGCCGGCTCCCTCGGCCAGTAGAGTGAGATGAGTGCCGCAACCCCAGAGTCAGCCACAACTGGACCTAATGGTCAGGGGTCCCTTTACCTACATTGTTTATTGCTTTCATTTTATGGATCAATGGTCTCATTAGATAGCAAAATCCATGTTCAATGGAATGGATCAATCCGTTTTGCATTACTTTCTATGGGAAAGCGCACCTCGGTTTTGGAACGCTTTGGTTCTGCCCAGACACTGAGGTCCAGCGCCGAGGGCCTTCTGGCGGTTCCCTCGCTGCGAGAAGCCAAGTTACAGGGAACCAGGCAGAGGGCCTTCTCGGTAGTGGCACCCGCCCTGTGGAACGCCAGATATCAAAGAGAAAAACAGCTACCAAACTTTTAGAAGACATCTGAAGGCAGCCCTGTTTAGGGAAGCTTTTAATGTTTAATAGGTTATTGTATTTTAGTGTTTTGTTGGAAGCCGCCCAGAGTGGCTGGGGAAACCCAGGCAGATGGGCGGGGTATAAATAATAAATTATTATTATTATTATTATTATTATTATTATTATTATTATTATTATTATTATTATTGAACCAATTTAAGTTTGAGAACCAAGGTACCACTGTACAGCTATATGAGGGTGTCGCTTTGACCATCAGTTGCATGTTTATGATCGGAGTGGAGTTTGGCTCCGAAAAAGGCCTTTTTTCCGTTCCCGGCGATTTGTCACCACCCAGTCTCATGTAAGAGCAGGTGAAGCGAGGCAGGGAGAGAAACGTCTCAGGTGTTGGGTTTGCGGTTGAACTTTTGCACCCGGAGCTGCAGGTAAGCCCTTTATTATTCCCCAAATCCAGGGCGTGACGGTGCTGGCTGAGTTCGGCAAGAAAGGAGACACCGTCCGTTTCTGTGGTTTGGTCCCCGCCGTGTCCAATAACCGCCTTCTTTTCTCTCTCTTCCTCTCTCTTTGCCACGGTCCCTCCTGGTGAGCCTTATGAAATGTTCCTGCAAATGACAAGCTCTGAGGGGGGGAAAGCAAGTCCTCGCTTGTCTGGAAGGAAAATAAACAAGCCAAGGAGGTTTCCTCATAACAGGGAGGGGATGGAGGCTTGGTGTTTGGTGTTTGGCTTGGCAACAGCCTCTTTGCTTTAACAATTCAAAAACTGCACAGGTAAAAACATGCAGGTAGAGAGGGGAGATTGCTCCAGGAAGCGTCGCTCAAGAAGTGGCCGAGAGAAAATTGAGGCTCCATTTTTTGTTTCCTTTGAGGCTCATCCCAGGTTTGGTCATTCCTGCTTTTTTAATATATAGAGAGAGGAAAAGCCTCCCGAAATGAGATGCAGGACAGCAGAACAAGAGCCGACCTTCAAACTTTCTTTTTATTATTACGTTATTTATGATTTTCAATTTTATGTTGTTGTTGTTGTTGTTGTTGTTGTTGTTGTTGTTGTTGTTGTTTAGTCGTTTAGTCGTGTCCGACTCTTCGTGACCCCATGGACCAGAGCACGCCAGGCACTCCTGTCTTCCACTGCCTCCCTCAGTTTGCTCAAAATCATGTTGGTCTCCAGTGGCGTAGCGTGGGTTGTCAGCACCTGGGGCAAGGCAAGTAATTTGCGCCCCCTAACCCGTGGATTTGCACCTCCTAACCCTAACCCCCAGATGTTGCGCCGGTGCGGCCGCCCCCCTGCACCCCCCACGCTACACCACTGTTGGTCTCTTCAAGAACACTGTCCAACCATCTAGTCCTCTGTCGTCCCCTTCTCCTTGTGCCCTCCCTCTTTCCCAACATCGGGGTCTTTTCCAGGGAGTCTTCTCTTCTCATGAGGTGGCCAAAGTCTTGGAGCCTCAGCTTCAGGATCTGTCCTTCCAGTGAGCACTCAGGGCTGATTTCCTTAAGAACGGATAGGTTTGATCTTCCCTCAGCTCATCTCTCTGGTTTTACAGCACATATTATTCTCTGCCTATTATGAAATTATAAAGATCCTTAATTTATCCATCCATATGTTACCAATAAAAAAAATGTGTATGTTTATTCAAAACACGCCAAGGAGTCCAGTTCATTTTGTTGTTTCTTTAAATACTTTGTAAAAGGTTCCCATTTTTCTTTAAAGTCACAGTTGTCCTTATCACGTAAAAAAATTCCTTCCAGTAGCACCTTAAAGACCAACTAAGTTAGTTCTTGGTATGAGCTTTCGTGTGCATGCACACTTCTTCAGATACACTGAAACAGAAGTTGCCAGATCCACACGAAAGCTCATACCAAGAACTAACTTAGTTGGTCTTTAAGGTGCTACTGGAAGGAATTTTTTTATTTTGACTATGGCAGACCAACACGGCTACCTATCTACTACTGGAACCTTATCACGTAGTTTGTGTGTCAATTTCGCCAATTCCGCATAGTCCATCAGTTTCTCTTGCCACAGTTCTTTAGTTGGGATTTCCTCATTCTTCCATCCTTAAGACTCTTGCCGCCGTTGTCCCATACATGAAAACATTCTTGAATTTCCTTGGCGGGTCTTTCCCTACAATCCCTAACAAAAATGCTTCAGAAGTTTCTGACAGGAAGAACTGTTCAAGAGTGGAACAATCTCCCTTGTGAGGTTGTGGACTCTCCTTCCTTGAAGGTTTTTAAGCAGAGCTTGGATGGTTAGCTGTTGTGGATGCTTTAGCTGAGATTCCTGCACTGCAAGGGGTTGGACTAGAGGACCTTTGGGGTCCCTATGACTCTATGATCCCACTGGAAATCTAACGTGTTGATGGCACCACCAGCATCAAGTCACCTGTCAGTTCAGTCTCCCACAATGCACCAGAGCATTGTGGGTTATTAAAATGGCAGGCATCTCCCCAATGCAAGCCCTGGTGTGGGGATATTAGGGGCAGCCTCAGCAGCGAGGGGTCTCTCTGGCGGGGCACACAAGCAGGTGCATAGCTGTCAACTGTCCCTTATTTGGTGGGAAACTCCCTTATCCCAGCGCCGTGTCCCGCTGCTGTCCCGGATTAATGATGTCCCGTAAAATTCCCGGGTTTCAAAGGAAGCAGCTCCTCTCCCTCCCTCCCTGCCGGCCAGGGAGGAGGGAGGGTCCAACTGTGTTGCTTGGCTGCGTTGCTCACCCAATAAGGAGTCTAAGAACGACTGGGGGGTGGAGCTTGCATGCCTTGTGCCAATCAAATCGGCCGCGTTGCCTGGGGACTCGCCTTTGCTCAGCGCTTCCCAGTGGAGAGGTGGCGCTGGTTTTCCTTGCTGCATCCCCTTTGCCGGGTTGCTGCGCTGTGGGAACCACCGCTTGAGGCTTTGTTTGGCTGCTGGCTGGGCTTTCTGCCTTTGGCTTGGAGGGGCTCAGAAGTCGAACATACCTGTGCTCTGAAAATCCCTTATTTTGGCTGCTGATCCCTTATTTTCGAGGCTGCTGGTCCCTTATTTTCAAATCTGTAAGTTGACAGCTATGGGCAGTTGCCCTCGGGTGCCAAGCCTTGGGCGATGGGATCCTGACAAGCGTGCCATTTTAAATGGAGAGTTCACCGCCCTTCGCTTTGTCCAACGTAACGCAGAACAAACATTACATACTCCCTGAGAAAATGCAGATATCCCACAGAGTTGGAAAACTAGTCCTCCTCAGTCTGGGAAGTTTAACAGCGACACCTTTGCAGAGTGAGAAGTCGAAGCCAGCAGACTTGAACCCCGGGAACAAAGGCCCCTACTAGCCAAAAAAACAAGATTTGGCTCCTCGCAGACGGTTTGAAAACAAGTCGCTGTAGGGCATGGAAAAGTCATCAGGAAGGAATCTGTCCAAGTCTGCCTGCCTTTCTTTTTCTCTTTTTCAAAAATGGATTCAAATGCCTCGCAGCCCCTCTCCGCTTCACTTTCTCTAATTAAAAAAACAACAATTTTCCACGTCTCGTTTCTTTATTGTACTGAGGCAAAAAGAGGGGGAGGGATGTGGACTTTTCGGCCGTCTGCGTCCCGGAATGACTATAAAAACTCCTGCTGCATAGAAGAAAGGGGGCTTTGGAAAGAAAGGAACAAAATCTGCCTAAAAGAAACTAGAGATCTTGCGCAGCCTGGGGAAATATTTGAATTTAGGAACCTAGGAATGCGCCTTGTGCCAAGTGACAGGAATGGTTCTCCTAACACGTAAGAAGAAGCTACAGGATCAGGCCAATGTCCCATCAAGTCCAGCATCCTGCTCTCACCGTGGGCCATGGGGAAACCGCCAGCAGGATTTGAACCCAAGAGCAGATCTCCCTTCCTGCAGTTTAACAGCAACTTTTCTTCAGAAGCATCGCTGCCTCCACCTTGTGTAGGCAGAACATAGCCTTCCTGGCTAGCAACCATCAATAGCTCTCTCCTCCTCCATGAATCTCTCTAATCCTCTTTTAAAACTGTTAAATTTTGTGGCCATTTCTGCCTCCAGTGGCAGGGAGTTCCACTGTTTAACTATGTGCTTCCTGAAGAAGGACATCTTTTTATCTGCCCTGAATCTTCCAGCATCCAGCTTCATTGGATAGCCACAAGTTCTCAGTTTTCGTTTAATTATGAAAACATATAATACGCAACCATTACATAACCTTGACCTTTAAAGCCCTTTGTGGCTTAGGGCCCTCGTATCTACGGGACCGCTTCTCCTGGTCTGTCCCGCAGAGGACCTGAAGGTCCATGAATAATCATAGTTTAGAGGTCCCTAAGGAAGTCAGACTATCCTCCACCAGGGCCAGGGCCTTCTCAGTGATGGCTCCGACCTAGTGGAATGCTCTGTCCGATGAGACCAGGGCCCTGCAGGATTTAACCTCCTTCCGTCGGGCCTGTAAGACAGAGCTATTCCACCTGGCCTTTAATTTGAATTCAGCCAGATCTTTTATTTCCCTTCTCTTCCCTCCCCCTCCCCTTTTATGAAGATTACCCGCTCTGAGACCCCACAGCTAATTCTCCCCTGGCCTCCTCGCTGGCCCACGTAGGACCAGTTCAGCCAGCTAGCCCTGGGGATTATCTATTTGATTTTTGATTTTTGAGCTGGATTGGGTGGCTCCTGCGGACCAATCAGACTACTGCATTCTGGATCCTATTGTTCTAGGACCAATCAGATTGCTGCATTTTGGATCCTATTCAACTCAGTACGTAACAGTTCCATTATCATATACTTGTTCATGCACATCCACAAAACCTTACCGCATACCAGGCACCCCCAAACTCGGCCCTCCAGATGTTTTAGGACTACAATTCCCATCATCCCTGACCACTGGTCATATTAGCTAGGGGTGATGGGAGTTGTAGTCCCAAAAAACATCTGGAGGGCCGAGTTTGGGGGTGCCTGCCTTATATACTTAACAATCCAGTTTTAAAAACTGCTCCATCTTATTACAAGTGACTTTCAAAAGTTATACTAATGTAAGAATCTATACCCAAAGCTTTAAAAATATGCCTTGAACAGTTGCCCTTTTCTGTAATAATTTGTCCTGCATAGTTCAGTATTTTATTTTGCCAATCTTCTTTATCATCTTCTTTGACTGAGGCTTCTGATAAGGGCTGGCTGGCTGGCATCCAATCTCACGTATCGGAACAAAGTCTTTCGCTCAAACAATCCATCGAGTTTGATGGATCGCCAATGGCAGTCCGAGCTCCTCCTACCTGCCTCTGTGACACGAGAGCAATTCAACCAATCAGATGTTCCGTAACACTCACCACTGCCTAATCCCTTGGCCTGTTCTCTGTCTGGCATGATGCTTCGACGTTGGACCCTACAGTCCTTTCTGAAAAGAATTATTTATGTATGCGACCACAGCTGCGAGGATGATATACCGGTATGCCCAGGGATGGAAGGAAGAAAAACAGTCCCAACCCAGTAAGATTGTCAGCAGAAATTACTGGAATATGCAGAAATGGCAAAACATACCGGAAGAATAAGAAAAAGTTTTTAATTTAGAACGGAAATCCTTTATTGAATATTTTCAAAAAGGAAACAACTTAAACCATTAGCAGGATTGACATAAAAGCACGCAGTGAAATATTTTAAATATGATTGTTTTGGACCAAAAATAATTAGGTTTAACTTGGATATGCAGAGGAAAAGATATAACTTAAGTAACAGCAGAAAGGAGGGGGTTGATATTAATACTGGGTATGTGGAATTTATGGGACGCGGGTGGCGCTGTGGGTTAAACCACAGAGCCTAGAACTTGCCGATTAGAAGGTCGGGGGTTCGAATCCTCGCGACGGGGTGAGTTCCCATTGCTCGATCCCTGCTCCTGCCCACCTAGCAGTTCGAAAGCACGTCAAAGTGTAAGTAGATAAATAGGTACTGCTCCAGCGGGAAGGTAAACGACGTTTCCAGCTTAGTCCTGCTAGCCACATGACCCGGAAGCTGTACGCCGGCTCCCTCGGCCAGTAAAGCGAGATGAGCGCAACAACCCCAGAGTCGGTCACGACTGGACCTAATGATCAGGGGTACCCTTTACCTTTACGTGGAATTTGTTGCGTAAAAATATGTTTAAATAAGAAAATGGAAAGAATTAAATATTAAGAATAATAAAGAATAATGCCGTCCTTTCGGAAAAGAGTGAGAAGCGAGAGGCGCTGTTATGTCACCACTCCATCCAAATTTGCAAGCTGTCATATTTTTGCAGGGCTGCCTCACATCTTCCAGCCACATGCGCTGCCGGCAGCCACAAAGGATTAAGGAACACCTGGAAATGTACGAGACAAGCGTCTCGGTGTGTTTGATCGAACTGTACAACTGGAGGATTGTGAATGGAAACGGGACGGCAAACAGCCACATCAAAGAGCAGCTTGTCCTCTAGTCCCAGAGTTTTTCTGGGTAACAATTCTGGAAAGAGGAGCAGAGGGGTGGAGAAGGGAAGTGTTAAAACAACCCAGATATTTCTGGGGCCTCCTCCTACCTCTGCCCCTCTTGAAACCTTCTTCTTTGGCGATCCCTCGTAGCCGAGTAAGATTTTCCTCGATTTTATGGCTCCGTCTTTTTGCAAACCGCTTTGAGGTTCTTTTTACAAACCAATTTTACGAAATATAGCCGATGCAGCCTAGGTGAGGATAGTAATCCGGGCTCGAGGCTGATTCCAGAACAAATTCCCGCCCGGGTCAATCCCTCTTTGTGTGGAATTCCTGGAATTGTAGATGTTATGTGCTGAGTTGAATAGGATCCAAACTGCAGCAGTCTGATTGGTCCTAGAACAATAGGATCCAGAATGCAGCAGTCTGATTGGTCCTAGAACAATGCAGCAGTATGATTGGTCTGCAGGAGCCACCCAATCCAGCTCCAGATGGAAGTGAATCCACAACCTGATTGGCCTACAGGAGAATTCTGGAATTAGCCAATCACGTGCAGCCCATTGTGTAAATAATGTATATAAAGCAGATACTTTGGGGAAACTTTCATTCCTCCTCACCACTATGAGCTGAATAAAGAGCATGAAATCCACTCTCGACTCTTGAGTATATTTCAGTAGATCTTTGAGGGGACTTGGAGTCTCACAGCAAATTTCGGCACCCGGAACAAACATGAAATGGCTGTTTACAGTGACACCATGGAGCACTGAATATATGGTGTGTACTTGGCCAAACAACCCCTGGATTGTTCCCTAGTAAAACGTGCTATAGGTCAGTCAGTAGAGCTTTTAATCTCAGGGTCATTATTCCTAGCCCCTCCTCCTCCTCCTCCTCCTTCTTCTTTGGTGATCCCTTATTTTCACATACCATATTTTTCCGTGTATAAGACGCCTCCTGTTTATAAGACACCCCTTATTTTTGGGGACTCCAAATTAAGAAAACGCCCCCTCAGCACTACCCATGTATAAGACGAGCCCCAATTTTAAATCTAATTTTTTAGGTAAAAAACCTTAGTCTTATACACGGAAAAATATGGTAATTTCCTTTCCGCATACAACATGCTGTACATTTTAAGTCACATTTCCATAACTTCTCCCATGCTGTAAATTGTATATAATACCCAATATCTTTCGCCAGTGTATCATTACAGATAAATCTGTAAATCTGGAATGCGTGGTACTGATTCTTGTTTGTGTGAGTCCGCAACAGGTAACTCAACTTTCAAAGGTTGTGGGTGTCAGGAAGCTGCTCTCTATGACTCCCCGCTGACTTAACTCTTGGACCAGACAGGGGCAAGTTCCCTCAAGAGGATTTGCTGAGCTTTCCCTGAAAAAACAACACAACAATTGGTGCTAAAATGGGTAGCTGTGCCTTGAGGGAAAGTCTCTCTCCTGTGGCTCAAGTCTGAGTCACCAAATCTTTCTGGAATCTCTGCTAATGCACACATCACAGTGGTTAGCCTCCCTCTTTTGCAGAAAAGCCTCTTCTAGGATAGATGAAGCGTGAGAAGTTTTCTTAGAGAGCTTAGTCACATTTGAGGCTCCCCCTTTCTTGCGTCATCTGCCTTCAACGACAGCCGGACACGGCAGAATGAAACAAGAAGAGAACAGGTTTCCAGGGAAGAGAAATTACAAATCTGGTTGTTGTTGTTGCTGCTGCTGCTGCTTCTATCAGGTTTAAATCTAAACCCATGTCCATGTTAGGAGTTCTCTAAAAGGAATTGTTGTTGTTGTCTGACTCTTCGTGACCCCCTGGACCAGATCACGCCATGCACTCCCGTCTTCCACTGCCTCCCACAGTTTCGTCACACTCATGCTGGTAGCTTCGAGAACACTGTCCAACCATCTCGTCCTCTGTCGTCCCCTTCTCCTTGTGCCCTCCATCTTTCCCAACATCAGGGTCTTTTCCAGGGAGTCTTCTCTTCTCATGAGGTAGCCAAAGTCTTGGAGCCTCAGCTTCAGGATCTGTCCTTCCAGTGAGCACTCTGGGCTGATTTCCTTAAGAATGGAGAGGTTTGATCTTCTTGCAGTCCATGGGACTCTCAAGAGTCTCCTCCAGCACCAGAATTCAAAAGCATCCATTCTTTGGCGATCAGCCTTCTTTATGGTCCAGCTCTCACTCCCACACACCACTACTGGGAAAACCATAGCTTGAACTATACGGACCTTTGTTGGCAAGGTGATGTCTCTGCTTTTTAAGATGCTGTCTAGGTTTGTCATTGCTTTTCTCCCAAGAAGCAGGCGTCTTTTACTTTCATGACTGCTGTCACCATCTGCAGTGAATAATAATAATAATAATAATAATAATAATAATAATAATAATAATAATAATAATAATAATAATATTTCCTGCATTGCAGGGGGTTGGACTAGAGATGACCATTGGGTTCCCTTCCATCTCTACAATTCTATGACTCTTGTGAAGGAAGGAAGGAAGGAAGGAAGGAAGGAGGGAGGGAGGGAGGGAGGGAGGGAGGGAGGGAAGGAAGGAAGGAAGGAAGGAAGGAAGGAAGGAAGGAAGGAAGGAAGGAAGGAAGGAAGGAAGGAAGGATAGGGACATACAGCAGTGTGGACATTCAAGGCCCCTTTCAGACACGCAGGCCAAGCGACAAACACGCCTGTCGTCCTCCCTTCTTTAGACCCTGAAGCTATGCCAAACCAGTTATTTGGGCTCTCTGTTTGTTTTCCCCAAAGTTAAAACCCCACCAGAGATAAGTAGTGTTTTGAAGGCAAGCCGCAGGTGACGGCTGTCCCCGGCTGCAGGGCCAGCGATGCCCTCATTAAAGGCTAAGCCTCCTGCCCCATCAGATTGTGGTCGTAGGGCAGACCCGAAAATTGCAGCTTTGCAGCCGGAAAAAGAGGGGGAGGAGAGGTGCGTTGTCCCCTCCATCCTTTGCAAGTGTGGCGGCCGTCATGACTCACCTTTCATCCCAACCGCCAGAGCACAAAGCTGCCTCACCTGTTATCGCGTGGCTCACGGCAGCCACCTGGCCCACCTGCCACTCAGTTCCTCCACACCCCTTGCCCACAAAAACCGAGATAAATCCTTTATTTTCCTTCCCTGTGCAGGATTTCCAACCATAGTTGGCTGGCAGGTTATATTGTTTTTCAGAATGCTACAGGTGTGATAAATGTTTTATAGGTAAAGGTAAAGGGACCCCTGACCATCAGGTCCAGTCGTGGCAGACTCTGGGGTTGCGGCGCTCATCTCGCTTTATTGGCCGAGGGAGCCGGCGTACAGCTTCTGGGTCATGTGGCCAGCATGACTAAGTTCTGGTGAATCAGAGCAGCACACAGAAATGCCGTTTACCTTCCCACCAGAGTGGTACCTACTTATCTACTTGCACAGGTGTGCTTTCGAACTGCTAGGTTGGCAGGAGCAGGGACCGAACAACAGGAGCTCACCCCGTCGCGGGGATTTGAACCGCCGACCTTCTGATCAGCAAGTCCTAGGCTCTGTGGTTTAACCTACAGCGCCACCCGTGTCCCCATAAATGTTTTATAGATGATACTTAACACCTACCAAAATAGCTAAAACGGATAAGACAAAAACAATTCTGTGCTGGAGGTGTGGTAAAACAGAGGGGACACTTATACATGTTTGGTGGAGCTGCGAAAAAATCAAAAGCTTCTGGAACATAGTGTATGACGAGCTTTAAAAAATGTTTAAGTATAACCTTATGAAAAATACAGAAGCTTTTCTACTCGGGATAACGGACACAGTCATAGCTAGAGAAGATCAGAAAATATTCCTCTATGCCACAGGAGCGGCAAGGATTCTAACTGCTAAAAACTGGGAAAAAGAAACTGTGCCAACAAAAAAGGAATGGCAAGACAAACTGTTAGAGAATATTGAACTGGCTAGATTAACAGAGGCAATTAGAGATCACACAAGACAAGAGTTTCAAAAAGCATGGGGGAAATGCAGAGAATACTTCACAGAACAGTGCCCTAAAATACATAGCTGGACTTGTTTCGATTAATGTCTGCAGGAGACTTTGTGGATATTTAAGTTAGAATTGGAAAAATCTTAATAATTACTCATAAAGGAAACAGCTTATAAGAAGTAAATAAGGAGCCCAGATACAGGATAAAGGAAGTCTTTTATTTGGTTGTTTGTATTGTTGTATGTTATGCTCATTGTATGTTATGTTCACGTTTAATGAGGGTGGATTTATGTACTGGGGTGGGGGTTATGTTATGTTGTAAATAAAATTTCAAATAAAAAAGAAAGAAAGAAAAAACAACAACCCAGAATGCTACAGGTGTGATAAATGAGGCTACGGCGTCATGTCTCTGTGTGTTTTCGTTAATCCTTAATCATTTCTGTCAGGGGTTCAGGAGCAGAGACGCAGAGAAGGGAGGAGACAGAGAGCGAGGGGGAGGAATACGAAGGAAAGATGAGTGGGGATGACAAACCGAGATCGCCGAGCTTATCCAGTGAGTCCGAGGATTCCCAGAAGGGAGCGCCAGCGGTCAGAGCAAGGGGGGAAAACAGGGGGACACCCCAGGAAGAAGGGTCCAGAGAGGGATCAGAGAGCAGCAGTTGGAGATCGGGACCCACGTACCCAGCCGGGAGCAGCGGGGAGGAAGGGGACCAGATATCGGGTTCCGGAGGCTTTCAGAAGGAGGGAGGGCATGAGTCAGGAGTAGTCACGCCCACCTCGGGGAGCGACGAAACGATCAAGAGGAAGGTGGAGAGTTGGGCGCGCGCGCCAAGTTCTAATGTAGCGGAAGCTGGCGCAGTAAGCAGCCCAGAGAGTGAGCCAGGTCCCAAAGCCCGCCGCAAGGAGGCGGAAGGGTCAGGGGGGTCCGCGTCAGAAGAGAGTAGGAAAAAGGAGACCCCGGGGGGCAGAAGGACCCAGAGACGGAAGGAAAGGCGCAGGAGGTGGAGCAAGGCTAGGATATTAAGCTGGTGTGCTAGAGGCGGAGACTCAGACGGGTCTTCGCCGGTCTGACCTAGAAGAAGTAGGGCTGCACATTGCAGTTTGGAAATGGAACCTGTAATCCAATAAAGACTCTTTTAACCTGAACGCTGGCTAGCGTGGTCCTATGTGAGCTGGGACTGAGTGGCAGCCCTGACAGTAAGACCCATCTCTTTAAAGCTTCGGACACCTGATACCTCGCAGCGGAGGCAGAAGCAGCGAGAGGAGGAAATTGGTGTTTGGGAGCGAGCTCACAACGGTTGGCAGAGATGACGGAAGCAGAGAAAATTTCAGCGCTGCAACAGGCAGTGACCCAATTGAACGCGGAGGTACAGGCATCCAAGAAAAGGGAGGAGGATGCGGCAGCCGCCTACAGAGATCTCCACGCCAGGTTTGAAGCATTGGTTAAGCATGGGCAGCCAGGACCCAGACCGGAGGGGGTTGGGTTGGCACGGAGAGCAGGAGGGCTTGTGGCTCACTTCGATGGGAATTTACAACAGTACCCCAATTTTCGAGCAGACGTAATGTGCGCACTGCAACTGCTGGCGAAAGACTTTAGGGATGAGGAAGAGAAAGTGGGGTTTATACTATCCCATTTGCATGGGGATGCGAAAGCGTGGCTACGCAATTTGTGGAGGGATAAAGATCCGGCGCTTCAGAATGCAGATGCCTTTATCAAAGCGATGGATGCGTGCTTTTTATCTACCATTGACGTGGATCTTGCCCGACGGGAGATTCATGGACTGAAACAAGGGAGGGCGAGCGTACGCCAGTATCACGCCCGCTTTTTTGCGCTGGTCAGTGCCTTAGAATGGGACCGGGATTCGCCCCCAGTCAGAGACCTCTTCTGGGAAGGTTTGAGCAGTGCTGTTAAAGACGAAATTGCGAGGGGGGAGAGGCCCCGGAGCACGCAGGAGGTGGTCCAAAGGGCGCTGACTGTGGGGGTGAGGCTGGAAGAACGTCCATGGTGCAGAGACGAAGGACGTGGAGGGCGCGAAGCAGCGAGAAGTTTCTCTTTCGTTCCCAGGGAAGCTGCGCGTGCGCAATCCACACCTCCGCCAGGAGGGGGAGTGGAACCTATGGAGGTGGGAGGCGCCAGGGCTCAGTCAGCTACCAGAGCCCCTGCACCGGCGGCAGTCAAGACTAAAACTCCTAGAGGGACCAGGAAGTGTTATATATGCGACAGCTCTCAACACTTGGCGAAAGAGTGTCCCCAGAGGAGCTCCAAGCACACTGCAGCCTCCGCAACGGTGAAAGCGGCCACGCAACACAGCGAACAACAGCAGGGAAACGACGATGTCTGGCTGGAGACAGAGGCACTGGGGCCCAGCCAGACGCATCACTGAAGCAGTCCCCAGCAATCTTGCAACCCACGGACCCCCTCCCGCCCAAACCAGTAGTGCAACTCACAGCATCTCTCCAGCTGCCCGATGGCGTCACTATCGAAGTGCCGCTTTCTGTGGATTCTGGAAGCAACGCAGACTTTATAGCACAGGATTTTGTGGAGCAGCACGCTATACAGCTATTACCGGCCACTCTGCCCCTGCAAGTCGTCACAGTGGATGGTAGAGAGTTGCTGGGGGGGCAGGTGGTGAAGCAAACGCCGCCAATGGTGATGCGCCTTGGCAACCACAGGGAAGTCATCAGTTTTAACGTCACCCGCCTGTCGGACACACCCATTGTGTTGGGCATGAGTTGGCTGGACAGGCACAGTCCGACACTGGCTTGGTACCAGCGACAGCTGATCTTCGGCTCCTCTTACTGCGCAGAACACTGCATCCTGCCCGAACAGGAGGGAGAGGAGGAGGAATCACAACTGCAGTTGGGAACGTTGCAAGCAGTCCCCCACAAATACGCAGACTTTCTGGAGGTCTTCTGCGAGAAGGAGGCAGACAAGTTACCACCGCACAGGCAATATGACTGCAAGATTGACCTCCTACCAGGGGCGACGCTACCGAAGGGGAAGCTGTATTCCATGTCGGAGGATGAACTACAGGAATTCAAACAGTTCATAGATCACAATTTGGAGCGCGGTTTCATCCGGGAGTCCAGGGCAGTAGGGGGCAGTCCTGTTTTCTTTGTGAAGAAGAAGGACACGCCCCAAAAAAGGCTGGTGGTGGATTTTCGCCTCTTGAACAAGATGACCAAGCCCTCTGATTTCCCCATGCCCAGGATTGACGACCTACTGGCGACGGTGCGCAAGGGACGCGTGTTTACCAAGTTGGACCTGCGAGGGGCGTACAATCTCATCCGCATGAGGGAGGGCGATGAGTGGAAGACAGCCATGTTCACGCCTCTGGGAACCTACGAGTACAGAGTGATGCCGTTTGGATTGCAAAACGGTTCTCACTGTTTTCAAGCTTTCATGCATCATGTGTTGGCGGGACTCCTCTACAAGAAGTGCGTCTGCTTTCTGGATGACATCCTGATATTCTCCGAGTCGCAGCAAGCACATGACCAGGATGTTCGGGAGGTGCTGGAGAGGTTGCAGCAGCATAGACTGTACGCCAAACTGGAGAAGTGCCAGTTCGACACGACGGAGGTGGATTTCTTGGGTTACAAGTTGTCGGACAAGGGGCTAGCCATGGACAGCGCCAAGGTTCGAGCGGTGTTGGATTGGAAGAGCCCGCGCAACCGGAAGGAGGTCCAGCGGTTTGTCGGCTTCGCCAACTTCTATCGCAAGTTTATCAAAGGGTTCGCGATGCAGACGGCGGCTATTACGGACACGCTAAGCTCCAAGAAAAAGAAATTCATCTGGACGGAGCAGGCGGAGCAGTCCTTTCAGGCACTCAAGCGTCTCTTCGCGTCGGAAGAGCAACTGCTGCATATCGACCCCAGCAGACCGATGCGGGTAGAGACAGACGCGTCCGATAGAGCAGTGGGAGCTGTCCTGCTGCAGAGGGACCCACAGGGGGTCTGGAGGCCGGGAGCGTTCTACTCCAGAAAGCTCACCAAGTCGGAGCAGAACTACACCATCTGGGACAGGGAGTTGCTTGCCATTCATGCAGCCTTCAAGGCGTGGAGACACTTCCTGATCGGCGCCAAGCACACGGTGCAGGTCTGCACGGACCACAAGAATCTGGAGCACTGGCGCACGGCGAAGTTCCTGAACCAGAGGCAGATACGTTGGGCGGAGTTCTTTGCTGACTTCGATTTCCGAATAGAGTACGTCCCAGGCGACACCAACATCATGGCGGATGCACTGTCCCGAAAACCGCAATACCTCGAAGAGGCGACGCCAGCGGCAGCCATGCACATCTTCGCGCCAGCTGCGTGGGCGTGCGCTTCAGCCACAGTAGACCTGGATGCGGTGCGGCGGGCGTTGCAGGACGACTCATTCGCGCAGGCGAAGATAGCCGAGGTGCACAAGGGCACAGCGAAGAGCGACGAGTTCCAGATACGGGACGGCTTGCTCTTACGTAAAGGGGCCATCTACGTGCCGGGAGATGAACTTCGCGCCAAGGTACTGCAGCAGTTGCACGACGCACCCACGGCCGGGCACTTTGGCACGGAAAAAACGGTGGAATTAGTCGCAAGGGACTTTTGGTGGCCCAGACTGAGAGGGGAAGTCGCGGACTACGTCGCGAGGTGCGACACCTGCCAGAGGGCCAAACCGGTGCACAAACCACCGGCGGGACTGCTGGAACCGCTGCAAACGCCGTTTGAACCGTGGGAGAGGGTGGCCCTGGACTTTGTCACGGATCTCCCCAGCTCGAGAGGCAAGACAGCTGTACTAGTGGTGGTGGACTTGTTCACCAAGATGGCACACTTCATACCGTGTGCGAAGGTGGCCACGGCAGAACAAACAGCCAAACTGTTCATAGATCACGTGTTCAAAGTGCACGGGCTGCCGCGGTCTATACTGTCCGACCGCGGTCGCCAGTTCATCTCGAATTTCTGGCAGAAGCTGATGGGCTTCCTGAACGTCAAGATCAACCTGACATCAGCGAGACACCCGCAGACCAACGGGCAAGCGGAGAGGGTCAATGCCATCATGCAGCAGTACCTGAGATGCTATGCCAATCAACAGCCTGCGACGTGGGTGGATTACCTACCGCTCGCCGAGTTTGCCTACAACAACACGAAGCACGTGTCCACAGGGGTGACGCCGTTCTTCGCCAACAATGGGAGGAATCCCAGAACCTTCCCGGGACTGGACAGAGTGGGGGAAGGGGAACCGCAGACGGCGGACGCTTTCGCGTCTGAGTTGCAGGAGGTCCACGATCAACTCCGACGGCAGCTGGAGCTAGCGAAGCACGCTTACAAGGTGCAAGCGGACAAGCACAGGCGGGTTGGCGAAGAGATCCGAGTGGGAGACTGGGTCTGGTTGGCAGCCCACGCAGTGCCGACCAGATCGTTAGCCAAAAAGAAGTTGGGGCACAAGCAACTCGGTCCATACCAAGTCGAAGCGCAGATCAACCCAGTAGCTTTCAGGCTGGTGCTACCGGAGGGTTCCAGGATGCATCCGGTGTTCCACAGGTCGGTGCTCACTCCCTACAGGACACCTCACAGGTTCCAGGAACCAGGAACAGCACCGAGTCCGTCTCAGGAGCGGACGGAGGCGGGGAGATTGCCACAGCAGGACCCCATCAACGAAGTCACGGAGATTTTGGACTCCAGATGGGGGGAAGACGGAGTGGAATACCTCCTAGCCAGAGAGGGCACCCGGGCCAGTGCTAATAGCTGGGTGCCAGACTACGCTTTGGAGGAACCCCTGCTCAAGGACGAGTTTCATGCCCTTTTCCCACACAGACCCATGCCAGCAGGCTTCTTCGACGACTGGCTGTTCACACCCACACTTTCCTCCAGCACGTTCCATGGCTTCGACTCGGACGGGGAGCCCGCACAGCGCACACGTTCCCCAGAGGGGTCACCGGAGGGTTCGGCGTCCGACACCTCGTATTGGTGGGACGATCGGCCAGAGGAGCAGTGGCGCCGGAGGTGGCTGGAGATGCCAGGTCAAGCGACCGACGCAGAGACTGACATGGACGTGTGCGGGGAGGATCTCGGTTTCGAGCACGGCGGCACCGAAATGGAGGCGGAGCAGCTCAACGTTGACGAACGCGAGGAGGAAGACTCGGAGATCTTCAGTTGGCGGCCAGCGACGAGGAGCGAACTGTATCCGGCATTCACTCCTGTGATGATGGAGCACCCAGCAACCACCCTTGAAAGCGGGGAGGGGGGAAGGGGGGGCTTCGAGGGGGGGATGGATGTCAGGGGTTCAGGAGCAGAGACGCAGAGAAGGGAGGAGACAGAGAGCGAGGGGGAGGAATACGAAGGAAAGATGAGTGGGGATGACGAACCGAGATCGCCGAGCTTATCCAGTGAGTCCGAGGATTCCCAGAAGGGAGCGCCAGCGGTCAGAGCAAGGGGGGAAAACAGGGGGACACCCCAGGAAGAAGGGTCCAGAGAGGGATCAGAGAGCAGCAGTTGGAGATCGGGACCCACGTACCCAGCCGGGAGCAGCGGGGAGGAAGGGGACCAGATATCGGGTTCCGGAGGCTTTCAGAAGGAGGGAGGGCATGAGTCAGGAGTAGTCACGCCCACCCCGGGGAGCGACGAAACGATCAAGAGGAAGGTGGAGAGTTGGGCGCGCGCGCCAAGTTCAAATGTAGCGGAAGCTGGCGCAGTAAGCAGCCCAGAGAGTGAGCCAGGTCCCAAAGCCCGCCGCAAGGAGGCGGAAGGGTCAGGGGGGTCCGCGTCAGAAGAGAGTAGGAAAGAAGAGACCCCGGGGGGCAGAAGGACCCAGAGACGGAAGGAAAGGCGCAGGAGGTGGAGCAAGGCTAGGATATTAAGCTGGTGTGCTAGAGGCGGAGACTCAGACGGGTCTTCGCCGGTCTGACCTAGAAGAAGTAGGGCTGCACATTGCAGTTTGGAAATGGAACCTGTAATCCAATAAAGACTCTTTTAACCTGAACGCTGGCTAGCGTGGTCCTATGTGAGCTGGGACTGAGTGGCAGCCCTGACAATTTCATTTGGCATCTTTAGGATGGATAGTGGATTGGACCCCTACGGCTGCCGCCTGCTTGTTTATTGCATTGATATCCCAGCTTTTCCTGCAAGGAGCTCAAGGTGACCTACGTAGCGCTCCACCTGCTCCTTTAAGCTCGACCACAACCTTGTGAGGTAGACTGGGTTGAGAGGTAGTGACTGCCCGCCCCACCAGGGTCACCCAGTGATGTTCATAGCCAAGTGGAGATTCAGAACTTCATCTCCAAGGACCTAGTCCATCACTCTAACCACTGCACCGCACTGCCTCCGACATACGGACTAGGAACATGCCTGTATTTATAGCTGGTAAGAGCACCTGATGGCAAGAAATTCCTTAGCAGACAAGCCCAGCCACCGTGAAGCCATCACAGGGTTTCCGGCTCTTGCCGTCCCCAGTGGAAGGGGAGCCGGGGGTCAGATCCTGGTGACTAAATCACTGAAAGCTCAGCGGCGATGCTGTCCTTTTCAGCGAAGGCATGAGAAGGGTGGGATCATCCGAGCATCGTCTGAGTGAACAGGTGAGCCCATCGTGAGTCACAAGGGATGGGTGAGGGAGATGTCCCAATCGGTCGTTTCCATCCTCCTTTTCTGTGACTGAGACAGCGAAGAATTCAGAGTCACTGTTGTGCTTTCAGATCCGGTTACATAAGGAGATTAGAAAAGTGTCTCGTTGCACTTCATTGCCCAACAATAACGCTGCCCTGAATGGTACAACAATGGCATTGCTAATATTCCATCCTTCTTGAATGCTTGCGCCATTCTAAAGGCTGATAATCTGAGGCTAGACACACAACGGTGGCAGAGAGGAATGGGCAGAGGCCAGATGGGAAAGGTGAGGTTCACCTTTGTATGGTGGCTAACAGATTGAGGTTGAATCCTGACAAGACAGAAGTACTGTTTTGGGGGGACAGGAGGCGGGCAGGTGTGGAGGACTCTCTGGTACTGAATGGGGTAACTGTGCCCCTGAAGGACCAGGTGCGCAGCCTGGGAGTCATTTTGGACTCACAGCTGTCCATGGAGGCGCAGGTCAATTCTGTGTCCAGGGCAGCTCCACCAGGTACGCTGGCTGAGACCCTCCCTGCCCGCGGACTGTCTCGCCAGAGTGGTGCATGCTCTGGTTATCTCCCGCGTGGACTACTGCAATGCGCTCTACATGGGGCTGCCTTTGAAGGTGACCCGGAAACAACAACTAATCCAGAATGCGGCAGCTAGACTGGTGGCTGGGAGCGGCTGCCGAGACCATATAACACCGGTCTTGAAAGACCTACACTGGCTCCGTTTAAAAACCATATTGTCAGGAAAGCAATATTTATGGTCTGGACAAAATACAAGGACTTACTTGAAAGTAAGACTCCGAGGTGGTTATCACCAGTTGAGGCCAAGGCCCGGAAAAAACCCAATATGGAGGCCGGTTGGCCGAAATATTGGGAAATAATAGAAAAGATAGGAGATAATTGGAGATTGCAGAGCTATGAAAAATTAAAGGATAAGGTGCAAGATTGGTTTCATTATGCCCAAATTAATGAGGTTTTTAAGTTGGATAAAAAAACAGGATTCCAGGTGGAAAAATCGAAACTTGAAACAGAGCTGTTAGAACCAAAGACCAAGGTATTATCGAGAATGTATAACTTGCTGCTTAAATGGAATACTCAGGATGAAACAGTTAAATCAGCCATGATTAAATGGGCTCAAGACATTGGGTACAACATTATGTTTGAAGACTGGGAAAGGTTATGGACCACCGGTATGAAATTTACGGCATGTAATGCCCTGAAAGAAAACATTATGAAAATGATATACAGGTGGTACATGACCCCAATCAAGCTCGCTAAGATATATCATCTGTCCGATAACAAATGTTGGAAATGTAAGGAGGCTGAAGGGACATTCTTTCACCTTTGGTGGACCTGTCCAAGAGTGAAGGCCTTCTGGGAAATGATCTACAATGAGTTAAAAAAGGTGTTTAAGTACACCTTTCCTAAGAAACCGGAGGCCTTCCTCTTGGGCATTGTCAGCCAAAAGGTGTTAAAGAAGGATAGAACGTTTTTTATGTATGCAACTACAGCAGCAAGAATACTTATCGCAAAATATTGGAAGACTCAAGATTTGCCCACCCTGGAAAAGTGGCAAACGCAATTGATGGACTATATGGAATTGGCCGAGATGAATGCCAGAATCCGAGATTTGGGAGAAGAAACAATTGAGGAGGATTGGAAAAAATTTAAGGACTATTTGCAAAAATTTTATAAGTTATATGAACTATAAAAATTCGCATGATTTAGAAAGGTTAGCTCCAGCAATGAGAGTTGATGACATGGAAATTAGATAACATTAATGAAAGAACCAATGTTTAAATGTTTTTTAAAAAAAGGATAATATATGTGTTTATAGAGTAATTGGATAATAAGTAATTTAAACTTAAAATGCAACTGAAAGTACAAAAGAAATACATGAAACAAGGTTATAATTTGCTGACAAATTTATTATAAAGATTGCATTGTGCGGGAGATGCGGGGAAGTCCGTTGGAGGATTGAAACAAGCTTTGGAAAAATCAGTTTTTCTTTTTTCTTTCTTTTTCTTTTCTTGTTTTCTTTGTTTTTCTGTATTGTTGATATCTATCTGGAAAAAAAGTAATAAAAACATTTAAAAAAAAAAAGAAAGACCTACACTGGCTCCCAGTACATTTCCAAGCACAATTCAAAGTGTTGGTGCAGACCTTTAAAGCCCTGAATGGCCTCAGTCCAGTATACCTGAAGGAGCGTCTCCACCTTCATCATTCTGCCCAGACACTGAGGTCCAGCGCCAAGGGCCTTCTGGCAGTTCCTTCCCTGCGAGAAGCCAAGTTACAGGGAACCAGACAGAGGGCCTTCTCAGTAGTGGCGCCTTCCCTGTGGAACGCCCTCCCACCACATGTCAAAGAGAACAACAACTACCTGACATTCAGAAGACATCCGAAGGCAGCCCCTATTTAGGGAAGCTTTTAATGTTTAATATGTTATTGTATTTTAGTGTTCTGTTGGAAGCCACCAGCCAGATGGGCGGGGTATAAATATATTATTATTATTATTATTATTATTATTATTATTATTATTATTATTATTATCATCATCAGGGGCGCCGACTTATAAAAAATATTGGGGGGGGCCCATACCGGGGTCCATACTGGCGGCAGGATGGCAGTGGTGCTTTTGCATGCAAGAACCGGCCTGCCCTCCCCAGGCTTCGCGCCGGGAGGCGGCCACCCCCTCCTACCAACGTCACCTTAGCCGAACCCAGAAAAAAAGCCCCGCTCCGGCGGCGGGAACTCCCGTCCCCTCCATTCTCCCCTCACCCCGGTCCCTCGCCGGCGACGAATACGCCGTTCCTCGGCCCCGCGGCTCCATTCCTTTCTAAAGTCCCGCCGCTGGGGGTCTTCCTCTGACTGACCGACCTGCCCGCTCCTTCTCAGGAGCTCCCGGTCACTTTGGGAGGCGCGCGCCGGAGTCCCCTGCGCGGTTTTTGGCAAGGTGCCTAATAATTTTCTTAAATTATTGGGGGGCAGAGCCCCCCCAAATGAATTTTTGAGCGGGCTCGGGCCCCCTCAGGCCCCATGGAGTCGGCGCCTATGATCATCATCATAAGGACTGAAGAAGAGAGTCCTGGATCAGGCCAGTGTTCTCACAGTGGCTGAACAGACGCTTGTGGGAAATCCGCAAGCAGCACTGGCGCGCAAGAGCCCTTTGGGTTGGTGGTGTCCACTGCTTCCTGCAGGAAGGAGTTCCAGAGGTATCTGAACAGGATGTTGGAAGCTGGAGCCACAGAGACCTGCTTGCTCTGAGCTGGATCCAAAGCTGTGGCTAATGGAGAAACGAGATTTCTTGGGGGGTGTTAATGCTGTGAGCTCCTCCATCTTATTCTCAGGTGGGGGATGTGTCAGAAAGACACCACAGTCTCCTCCAACCTTCATTCCAAGTACAGGGGTACATTGGTTCTCAAACGCTTTGGTACTCAAACAACTTCGAACCCAAACAGTGCAAAACTGGAAATATGTGTTCTGGTTTGTGAACCTTTTTCGGAAACTGAAGGTGCTCCATTTTGAGTGTTAAGCTTCCAATTTAAGTGCCACACTTCCATTTTGAGTATTACGCTTCGGTTTTCAGTGGTCAGCAAAGTTTTTCAGCAGGGGGCCGGTCCACTGTCCCTCAGACCTTGTGGGGGGCCGGATTATATTTTTTTTTTGGGGGGGTGAACGAATTCCTATGCCCCACAAATAACCCAGAGATGCATTTGAAATAAAAGGACACATTCTACTCATGTAAAAACACACTGATTCCCGGACCGTCCATGGGCCGGATTGAGAAGGCAATTGGGCTGGATCCGGCCCCCGGGCCTTAGTTTGCCTGCCCATGGTTCTGAGTGCCACACTTCCATTTTGAGTGTTATGCTGAGGTCTGTCTGTTTTTGCTATTTTTTTGTTTTGTTTTTGTGACTGTGTGGAACCCAGTTCAGCTACTGATGGATTGATTGTGTGACGGCAGTACATTGTTTATTGCTTTCGTTTTATGGATCGATGATCTCGTTAGATAGTAAAATTCATCTTCAATTGCTGTTTTAGGGGTTGCTTTTAAAGGTCTGGAACGGATTAATCCGTTTTGCATGACTTTCTATGGGAAAGCGCGCCCTGGTTTTGGAACGCTTTGGTTTTGGAACGGACGTCAGCATATGATGAAAACTACGTAAAGAAAATGCTGTTGCTAAAGACCTTCGTTTCTAGAGATGCTGGCAGCCCGAGGATCAAAGCCAATGGGATTTTACTCCCCTCATTTTTATTTTTAGATTGGGTAGGGCGGTGTGGGTGGGGCAGAGAAGGCCGACCCACAGCCTCGCATCCTGCTGTTTCTGTTTGTTATTCTTTCCTAGCTGCATTGATGTGATTATAGAGTCCAGGAAACTGGCTGCCGAGACCTATGAACTGCTGCTATCGATGGGCTACGCTGGGAGTTTAAGTGTTACTTTTAACCCACAAAGCGAGTGGCCAAGAAGACTGAGAATGACCTCCTGATGGGGCAGTTTTTATAAAATGAGCAACCAATCAGAAGGCTGTTCCAGCAGCCAATCAGCAACAGGAGCCAAATGGGTAATGAGAAATACTTAAAGGGTGGGGGGAAGAAATGGGTATGTTCCATCTCCCTCTAAAAAAAAAGACTCCCGCAAATGGTTGTTGTTGTTGTTTAGTCGTGTCTGACTCTTCATGACCCCTGGACCAGAGTACGCCAGGCACTCCTGTCTTCCACTGCCTCCCGCAGTTTGGTCAAACCCATGTTGGTAGCTTCGAGAACACTGTCCCACCATCTCGTCCTCTGTCGTCCCCTTCTCCTTGCGCCCTCCATCTTTCCCAACATCAGGGTCTTTTCCAGGGAGTCTTCTCTTCTCATGAGGTGGCCAAAGTCTTGGAGCCTCAGTTTCAGGATCTGTCCTTCCAGTGAGCACTCAGGGCTGATTTCCTTCAGAATGGAGAGGTTTGATCTTCTTTCAGTCCATGGGACTCTCAAGAGTCTCCTCCAGCACCAAAATTCAAAAGCATCAATTCTTCGGCGATCAGCCTTCTTTATGTATGGTCCAGCTCTCACTTCCATACATCACTACTGGGAAAACCATAGCTTTAACTATATGGACCTTTGTTGGCAAGGTGATGTACAGTCATAGAATTGGAAGGGTTATCTGGTCCAACCCCCTTTCAATGCAGGAATCTTTTGTCCAACATGGGGTTTGAACCCACAGACCAGAGATTCAGAGTCTCACGATTTACTAACTTGAACTTCTGGGTCCAAATACCACCACCTTTACTCACTCCTTGCCGTTATCAGCCTGGAAACAAAGCAAAGCAGCTTCACCTGTTGATCTCTGCCTGTCCTGCAGCTGCTCAAGGCATGGTGCCCCCTGCGTTGCAGAGGGTCGGACTAGATGATCTCTGGGTCCCTCTGTGATTCTGTGAAAAGAGAGGTCTCCTGGTCTGAGAAGCCTCCTGAACTTCCTGGTTCATTTGGAAGCCACGGTGGAGTTCTCCGTGACGCAGAGTTGTTATCACTAGAATCAGACAGTGGATAAGCACGAACGAACAGGCAGATATTCTAAACCACGCAGCGCACAGGAGCTTTTTCCATGCAACAATGCGTGATCGCCATCAAAGGACTTCCCGGCTTGTTGTGAAGCTTGAGCATTTGGCAGCTCTCCTGTGCATAATTATATACCTGCCGTTCTGACATGTGTACTTACAAAGGCGGAAGGCAGAAATGCCCGGAGCTTCAACAAAAGAAACTACAGTTTCCAGGAAGCTAAAGAGACCCCAAGGGACGCGGGTGGCGCTGTGGGTTAAACCACAGAACCTAGGACTTGCCAATCAGAAGGTCGGCGGTTCGAATCCCCGCAAAGGGGTGAGCTCCCGTTGCTCTGTCCCTGCTCCTGCCAACCTAGCACTTTGAAAGCACGTCTAAGTGCAAGTAGATAAATAGGTACCACTCCGGCGGGAAGGTAAACGGCATTTCCGTGCACTGCTCTGGTTCACCAGAAGCGGCTTAGTCATGCTGGCCACATGACCCGGAAGCTGTACGCCGGCTCCTTCGGCCAGTAAAGCAAGATGAGCGCCACAACCCCAGAGTTGTCCGCGACTGGACCTAATGGTCAGGGGTCCCTTTACCTTTAAAGAGACCCCAATCAGTATTTGATCATGCTTTTCTAAAGAGAGCAAGCTGGTTGTTTTCCGACGCTGCTTCGCTGGGGTGGAGACCCACGTGGCATTCGCCTTTGCAAATTGTGCCTGTTCTGAATCAAGGAAGCTGTTCTCCCCTCTCCACCAGAGCCGGCATTTGGAACTGATTACTGGGGCCTGGGAGTCCCTCTAAGTACTTTAGGGCAGGCAAAGAACAGGCAAACAGCACGTAGCAAGCGCGTAATGATATTAATGAGAGACGGGTCTGGCTTTGAAGAAAGGCTCCATAAGGGTTGGGATGTGGTGGTGGGGATGAGCTTAGATGCACACACACAGAGAAACACACCCCTCCAGACCCTCCAAGTGTCCCTGTTTGCCAGGGACAGTCCCGGATTTACAGAAACCATCCCGGTTTCTGATTTGATCCCAAAAAGTCACTCTTTTCCTTGTTGTTGTTTAGTCGTGTCCGACGCTTCATGACCCCCTGGACCAGAGCACGCCAGGCACTCCTGTCTTCCACTGCCTCCCACAGTTTAGTCAAACTCATGCTGGTAGCTTCGAGAACACTGTCCCACCATCTCGTCCTCTGTCGTCCCCTTCTCCTTGTGCCCTCCATCTTTCCCAACATCAGGGTCTTTTCCAGGGAGTCTTCTCTTCTCATGAGGTGGCCAAATTCTTGGAGCCTCAGCTTCAGGATCTGTCCTTCCAGTGAGCACTCAGGGCAGATTTCCTTCAGAATGGAGAGGTTTGATCTTCTTGCAGTCCATGGGACTCTCAAGAGTCTCCTCTAGCACCAGAATTCAAAAGCATCCATTCTTCGGGGATCAGGCTTCTTTATGGTCCAGCTCTCACTTCCATACATCACTACTGGGAAAACCATAGCTTGAACTATATGGACCTTTGTCAAAATAAAAAAAATTCCTTCCTGTAGCACCTTAAAGACCAACTAAGTTAGTTCTTGGTATGAGCTTTCGTGTGCATGCACACTTCTTCAGATACCCTTCAGATACCCTTCAGATATTCTTCAGGTATCTGAAGAAGTGTGCATGCACACGAAAGCTCATACCAAGAACTAACTTAGTTGGTCTTTAAGGTGCTACAGGAAGGAATTTTTTTTATTTTGACTATGGCAGACCAACACGGCTACCTATCTACAACTGGATATATGGACCTTTGTTAGCAAGGTGATGTCTCTGCTTTTTAAGATGCTGTCTAGGTTTGTCATCTTTTCCTTAGCATGTCCCTATTTTCACTGGAGAAATGTTGGAGGGTATAGAGTTATCTGATCCCAGAACCATCTGAAGGCAGCCCAATATAGGGAAGTTTTTTAAAAAATGTTTAATGTTTTATTATGTTTTTATATATGTTGGAAGCCACCTAGAGTGTCTGGGGCAACCCAGTCAGATGGGCAAGGTATAAATATTATTATTATTATTGTTATTGTTATTTAATAGGTAAAGGGACCCCTGACCATTAGGTCCAGTCGTGGCCGACTCTGGGGTTGCGGCGCTCATCTCGCTTTATTAGCCGAGGGAGCCGGCGTACAGCTTCCGGGTCATGTGGCCAGCATGACTAAGCCGCTTCTGGAGAACCAGAGCAGCACACGGAAACACCGTTTACCTTCCCGCTGGAGTGGTATCTATTTATCTACTTGCACTCTGATGTGCTTTCGAACTGCTAGGTTGGCAGGAGCAGGGACCGAGCAACGGGAGCTCACCCCATCGCGGGGATTCGAACCGCCGACCTTCTGATCAGCAAGTCCTAGGCTCTGTGGTTTAACCCTCAGCGCCACAGTGCTGCTCTTATTATTGAATAGGCTGCCCCTATTTCCATCAGAGAAATGTTGGAGGGTATCCTCCTCCTCATAGCTGACCCCTTGTCTCTAGGACAACCAGAAATGTGAAAGGAAAAGGCGGGTTTCGTGTATCTTTAATTGGAAGGAGGATCTGTACTGAGCCGGTACAGTTCGGCCATGCAAAGCGAAGGGAAACTTGCACCTTTTTTTGGCAACCAGCTCCCGTACTCGGATATTTAAGGTATAGGAAGTGATTTTGCCTTTGCATCGCTCTGGCCCAGAAGCGGCCCGGCCCATTTTGTTGTCTGAGGCAAAACAGGAAAGTGCAAAACTGCTTTAAAATTCTCCTCCATTCCTAGTTTTTTGGGGGGAACCTCAAATTTTGCAGCAGTGTGAACAATCTTTAGGGAGACACACCTTGGAAAACACCCCCCAGAATGTTGGAATATGCAGAAATGGTGAGACTGACGGGACAGATCAGAAACCAGAAAGACCAAGTATTCTTAAAAGGCTGGAATAGCTTTCTAACATGCTGGAGAGGTCATTGTAAACAGCTGAAATCATTGGCAGGAATACGATGACACTTGTAACATACTATGGATACTATGATAATGTAACAGATGAGTTACGGTAAAAGATGCAGGAATAAAATTTAGAACTGGAACCCCTGGAGGGAAGGAAGGTTCAGAAGAACCCCTTTTTTCATGTGTGAAAATGTTATGTTTATGGTGTATAAGTTTTATGTAAAACTAATAAAATTTTATTTTTAAAAAGACAAAAAAAGACCCCCAGACACTCAGATTAATGAAG
The DNA here is from genome assembly GCF_964188305.1 of Podarcis bocagei. Classification (NCBI taxonomy): domain Eukaryota; kingdom Metazoa; phylum Chordata; class Lepidosauria; order Squamata; family Lacertidae; genus Podarcis; species Podarcis bocagei. Next base: position 8,210,735 of record NC_138135.1, read on the forward strand.
AAATGGTGGTCCTCAGTGCCCATAGGATACTGACTGAATGCTGGGTGGGTGGGAAACCCAGGAAGAGGGGAGACTGGAGTGGAATGGAGCAGCATAGTAATCCATAGGTCTACTCTCTACTGCTGAAGGAAATCAGCCCTGAGTGCTCACTGGAAGGACAGATCCTGAAGCTGAGGCTCCAAGACTTTGGCCACCTCATGAGAAGAGAAGACTCCCTGGAAAAGACCCTGATGTTGGGAAAGATTGAGGGCACAAGGAGAAGGGGATGACGGAGGACGAGATGGTGGGATAGTGTTCTCGAAGCCACAAACATGAGTTTTACTAAACTGCGGGAGGCAGTGGAAGACAGGAGTGCCTGGCGTGCTCTGGTCCAGGGGGTCACGAAGAGTTGGACACGACTAAATGACCAAACAACAACAACTCTCTACTGCAACATTTTACTGCAGTTCCAACTTGCAGTCGTAACAATAACACACTTTCCCCAGGCGCCCTCCTGCCTCGTGGGGACTGTTCTCTCAAGAGACAACTACATTAGTACATTACATTTCCTGCAGATGTATCACGAGGCCACACCCAGAATTTTTTGGAACATTTCAACACTCCGAGAGATCCAACATCCAGTGTTTCCTGCAAGCCACGTGCTCAGGAAGGTACTGTGAGGAAAATTGGCTTTTGATTGCAGAAGGGCTGCATCTCAGTGGGGGCAGCATTTGTTTTGCATGAAGGAAGTCCCAGGCTCAGTGTCCAGGTAGATCTGAGAGAATCTCCTGTCTGGAATCCGGGAGAGGAGCTGCCAGTCTGAGTGGGCAATACTGAGGTGGATGGACCAGTGCTCCGATTTAGTATCCCTCCAGTTTCCCTGGTGTTTTTCTGGCGATACTGAAAAAGAAAAAAGCAGTGGCAGCAGCCTGCACACTCTCGGGAACAAGGGAACATGTGTGGGTTGTAGGAAAAGCTACAACCACACGCCACACTATTGGTGTTCCCGAGAGAAAACACCTCTGGATTAAAAGCGTGTCTGGAGGCGGTTGGAGGATGGATGGCGGCTAACAGATTGCGGCTGAATCCTGACAAGACAGAAGTACTGTTTCTGGGGGACAGGAGGCAGGCGGGTGTGGAGGACTCCCTGGTCCTGAATGGGGTAACTGTGCCCCTGTGTGAAGGACCAGGTGCGCAGCCTGGGAGTCATCCTGGACTCACAGCTGTCCATGGAGGCGCAGGTCAATTCTGTATCCAGGGCAGCTGTCTACCAACTCCACCTGGTACGCAGGCTGAGACCCTATCTGCCTGCGGACTTCCTCGCCAGAGTGGTGCATGCTCTGGTTATCTGTCGCTTGGACTGCTGCAATGCGCTCTATGTGGGGCTACCTTTGAAGGTGACCCAGAAACTACAACTAATCCGGAATGTGGCAGCTAGACTGGTGACTGGAAGCGAACACCGAGACCACATAACACCAGTCCTGAAAGACCTACATTGGCTCCCAGTCAGTTTCCGAGCACAATTCAAAGTGTTGGTGCTGAACTTTAAAGCCCTAAACGGCCTCGGTCCAGTATACCTGAAGGAGCGTCTCCACCTCCATCGTTCTGCCCAACACTTAGGTCCAGCTCCGAGGGTCTTCTGGCTTTTCCCTCCCTGCGAGAAGCCAAGTTACAGGGAACCAGGCAGAGGGCCTTCTCGGTAGTGGCACCCGCCCTGTGGAACACCCTCCCACCACATGTCAAATAGAACAACAACTACCAGACTTTTAGAAGACATCTGAAGGCAGCCCTGTTCAGGGAAGCTTTTGATGTTTAATGGACTATTGTATTTTAGTGTTCTGCTGGAAGCCGCCCAGAGTGGCTGGGGAAACCCAGCCAGATGGGCAGGGTATAAATAATAAATGATGATGATGATGATGATGATTAAAGCCACAGGTTCAAAGCCATACTTAACCACAAATTCCGCCTAGCCATCTTCAGCAAATCACTACCTGCCCAAATCAGGTGTTCCCAACCTGCTGCACTGCGGCTCCTGTCACCCCCAGCCTGCCCCCCACCCAGAGGAGCACTGATAATTCATTGTGATTCCTGCACCTCAGGGGGTTAGACTAGATGACCCCTGGGGTCCCTGCCAACTCTACAATTGTGTGATTCAATGACTCCATAATTCCCTGTGCCATAACTAGGAATTCAAAGGTGGAATTGATGTCCGGGGGGGGATTTCCGAAAGGCGGTGCTTTGCCCTGGATCTTAGGCAAGCCAATCGAAAAATTGCATTTATTTGACGTTATTGTAATAACAGCTCAACAATTTCAGGGTTTTCCTTAAAAATGCTCAACAATTAAAGGCATACCTTGGTTCTCAAACGCCTTGGTAGTCGTACGTTTTGGGTCCCGAATGCTGAAAACCCGGAAGTGTTCCGGTTTTTGAATGTTCTTTGGAACACAAACATCCGACGTTGCTTCTGCGGCTGCTGTTTGAGTGCAGGAAGCTCCTGCAGCCACTTGGAAGCTGTGCCTTGGTTTTCAAACATATTTGGAAGCTGAATGGACTTCCAGAACGGATTGCGTTTGAGAAGCAAGGGATGGCTGTGTTTGGGTTTCCAGAAAAAGCTCAACAACGTTCGCAGTGTCCTGGTTTTTACTATGGGGAATAGGGCAACCGTAGCTGCAACCCCACAAATTTTACGCAAGCCTTCCCCCCATATACACTGAAGAACTGTGCCACAAAATTTGGAGCCGTGCAAATTTGGAAGGATTGCTGTGGTTTGTTTTGAAATAAAAAATTAAAGTCTTATATACCGTATATATAACAAATGTTCATGGATTTGCCAGGCAAACATGTACATAAATGTATGGGCCACATGTCTGAGGCAGCACAGGAGGGCAGCCCTGGAGCCATTTTGGCTCCCAAACTGACCAAATGTTTTCTCTGCAAGGTCAAAGGGAAATGGAAAAGCCCCCCCATTGTCTTTTCATTCACAAATCCGTCTTAAGGGTATGTCTGTGTATGAATAGGGCGAGCCTGTGACCTGGCTCAGGAACTAAGTATTTATCACTACAAAAGAATGGCCAGGCTCCCCAGGGTATCCAATCAAGTAAGCATTAACAGGTCACCTGCCAGACAGGAGGTAAACAACACACTCAGATTTCTGCTGTAGACCACCCTTTCTGTGTTGTAGGTATGATGTGTCTGGGGGTGGTCTTGAGCTACACCCCTTCTGTGATGTATGTATGATGTTTCTGGGGGTGGTCTTGGACTCCAGGGTGGGCAATTTAAAATGTCTATATAAGGGGGGGGCACACCTTGGTTCTGGGTCCTCCTCCTTTCCTGCGTGTGAGGGGAGCACCCTGTTGCAACAGTTCAATAAAGATCAGGCTTACGAGCTGCTTTGCTTCTCAATATTCTCTGGTTGGCCTCTGTTCTTTTCTCCGACCGATGGACAGGGGCGCCGACTTATAAAAAATATTGGGGGAGCCCGCGAAAGCTCATGAATAATTAATAAGCTCATGAATATGCAGATAAAGTGGCGCCGCCTCCTCGTGAGCGAATAGGGGAGAGCGTGCTGCGCCTATTAATCAGCTCCGAAGGAAATTGGGTGGAGCTTTTGCTCGGGAGGGAGGGCAGGAGGCATGCAGCCCGACCCTGTGCATTTTGGGCTGGGGGAGGGGCGGCGGTGGCGCTCTGCTGGAGGGGCGTCCGAGATTATTGGGGGGGCGGAGCCCCCCAAACGAATTTTTGAGGGGGCTCGGGCCCCCTCAGGCCCCATGGAGTCGGCGCCTATGCCGATGGAGAACCTACAAAGGACTCTATAAGGGCTCTTGTGTCCCCCATAAGGGAATAAGGGCAGGTTTCATTTATTACAGCTTGTTCTGGGAAATGGGCATCAGGTAAAAGCACAAACCAGAGTGAATTTCTCTCCATCCCTAAGTCAGAGGAGGAGTCTAGTCTGTTGCTACTAAAGCAACAATGCTTGCAATACTGTTTTTCGCTCCATAAGACGCACTTTTTTCTTGCTAAAACGTAAGGGGAAATGTCTGTGCATCTTATGCAGCGAATGCGTGGTCCCTGGAGCCTAATTGCTCAGGGGCAAAAAGCAGATCATCCTTTTTTTTTTTTTTTTTTGAAAGAGGGAAGTGGGTGTTGAAAGAAATCTGCTGATCGTTTGCCGATTGGGGAGAGAGATAAGGGACGCTAGAGATAAAGGAGGCTGCCTGGGAGGGGGGACGTAAAGATAGCAAACTTGCCAAGGGGGAAACAGGAAGACTAAAGCAGTAAGGAGAGAAATTAGAAGAAAAGGAGGAGCAAAAAACTGCTCCAGCTAAGGAAAAGACACTAAGGCAAATAAGAGTGTTGAAAGGAAGCAGCTGATCGGTGGGATCGGAAGAGAGATAAGGGACGCTAGCGGAAGCTGCCTGGGAGGGGGGAGGTAAAAGCCCATGGATCCTCAGGAGTTTTGCATTGGGTCACCCCAAATTCACCATCAGATCACATAGCATGTCCACGGCTACAGCCTGCACCAAAGAAATCATGCACCCACTGTTGTGTGGGGCCGCAATGGCGCAAAAACGTGGTTACAAAGCACGGATCCACATGGATCCTCAGGATTTTTGCATTGGGTCACCCCAAATTCACCATCAGATCACATGTCTGTGGCCACAGCCTGAACCACAAAAATCATACCTCCACCGTTTCGTTCAGAATATTTTCTCTCTCGTTTTCCTCCTCTAAAAACTAGGTGCGTCTTATGGTCAGGTGCATCTTATGGAGCGAATAATACGGTGCCTGAGCTGGGGACGACAGACAGAAAGGGAACCTATCCTTTCTGATTCCCTCGTAAGTAACAGCCTTCTCTCTCTCAGGCTTTCCTTCCTTCCTTCCTGCTGCTGCTGCCGTTTTGTTCTTTTGTTAAGCTCAGGACTGCCTGATGGCCACATGGAAGCTTGTACAGTGGCACCTTGGGTTAAGTACCGTACTTAATTCGTTCCAGAGGTCCGTTCTTAACCTGAAACTCTTCTTAACCTGAAGCACCACTTTAACTAATGGGGCCTCCCACTGCTGCTGCGCCGCCGGAGCACGATTTCTGTTCTCATCCTGAAGCAAAGTTCTTAACCTGAAGCACTATTTCTGGGTTAGCGGAGTCTGTAACCTGAAGCGTATGTAACCTGAAGCGTCTGGAACCTGAGGTACCACTGTACGTACATACACACACTCACAGACACACACACACTCACAGACACACACATATATCATATACATATACATATACATATACATATACATATACATATACATATACATACAGTGGTACCTCGGATTAAGAACTTAATTCGTTCTGGAGGTCCGTTCTTAACCTGAAACTGTTCTTAACCTGAAACACCACTTTAACTAATGGGGCCTCCTGCTGCTGCCGCGCCACTGGAGCACAATTTCTGTTCTCACCCTGAAGCAAAGTTCTTAACCTGAAGCATTATTTCTGGGTTAGCGGAGTCTGTAACCTGAAGCGAATGTAACCTGAAGTGTCTGGAACCTGAGGTACCACTGCACATACATACACACACTCACAGACACACACACACTCACAGACACACACATATATCACATACATATACATATACATATACATATACATATACATATACATATACATAGAGTGGTACCTCGGATTAAGAACTTAATTCGTTCTGGAGGTCCGTTCTTAACCTGAAACTGTTCTTAACCTGAAGCACCACTTTAACTAATGGGGCCTCCTGCTGCCGCCGTGCCACTGGAGCACAATTTCAAACTCAGCCAAGAGCATAAGGTCAAACAGATTCCTCACTGGCCTTGCAGACAACTTCATTGTCCAGAAAGTGGGAGAAGCAACAAGAGGAACAGCCATTTTAGATCTGGTCCTAACCAATGTTGATGACCTGGTTAGTGGGGTAGAAGTGGAAGGATCATTAGGCGCGAGTGATCATGCTCTTCTGAAGTTTACTATACAGCGGAAAGGAGCAGCCAAGCATACTAGGACTCAATTTCTTGACTTTAAGAAAGCCGACTTCATAAAACTTAGGGAAGTGCTGGGTGAGATCCCATGGACAGCAATACTAAAAGGAAAGGGAGTTCATGATGGCTGGGAGTTTGTTAAGAGGGAGATAGTAAAAGCACAACGTCAGGCAATACCAATGAGACGGAAACATGGAAGGTGCCTAAAGAAGCCAGGGTGGCTATCTAAAGAACTTTTAACTGAATTAAGATTAAAAAAGGATGTGTACAAAAAATGGAAAAGGGGGGAAACCACCAAAGAGGAATTCAAACAAATAGCCAGCACGTGTAGACACAAAGTCAAAAAAGCTAAAGCACAGAATGAACTCAGGCTTGCTAGAGAGGTTAAAAGCAACAAAAAAGGCTTTTATGGGTATGTTCGTAGCAAAAGGAAGAACAAAGAAACAGTGGGGTCACTCAGAGGAGAAGATGGTGAAATGCAAACAGGGGACACAGAAAGGGCTGAACTCCTCAATGCCTTCTTTGCCTCAGTCTTCTCCGATAAAGAAAACAATGCCCCACCTGAAGAATTTGGAGCAAATGATTCTGCAAAGGAAACACAGCCCAGAATAACTAAGGAGACAGTACAAGAATATTTGGCTAGTTTAGATGTATTCAAGTCTCCAGGGCCAGATGAACTGCATCCAAGAGTATTAAAAGAACTGGCAGATGTGATCTCAGAACCACTGGCAGTCATCTTCGAGAAATCCTGGAGAACAGGCGAAGTCCCGGCAGACTGGAGGAGGGCAAATGTTGTCCCTATTTTCAAAAAGGGGAAAAGAGAGGACCCAAATAATTACCGCCCAGTCAGTCTGACATCAATAGCAGGGAAGATTCTGGAGCAGATCATTAAGCAAACAGTCTGTGAGCACCTAGAAAGGAATGCTGTGATCACCAATAGTCAGCATGGATTTCTGAAAAATAAGTCATGTCAGACTAACCTGATCTCATTTTTTGACAGAATTACAAGCCTGGTAGATGAAGGGAACTCAGTGGATATAGCCTACCTTGATTTCAGTAAGGCATTTGACAAGGTGCCCCATGATATTCTTGTAAAGAAGCTGGTAAAATGCGGTCTTGACTCTGCTACCACTCAGTGGATTTGTAACTGGCTGACTGACCGAACCCAAAGGGTGCTCATCAATGGTTCCTCTTCATCCTGGAGAAGAGTGACTAGTGGGGTGCCACAGGGTTCTGTCTTGGGCCCGGTCTTATTTAACATCTTTATCAACGACTTGGATGATGGACTCAAGGGCATCCTGATCAAATTTGCAGATGACACCAAACTGGGAGGGGTGGCTAACACCCCAGAGGACAGGATCACACTTCAAAACGACCTTGACAGATTAGAGAACTGGGCAAAAACAAACAAAATGAATTTTAACAGGGAGAAATGTAAAGTATTGCACTTGGGCAAAAAAAATGAGAGGCACAAATACAAGATGGGTGACACCTGGCTTGAGAGCAGTACATGTGAAAAGGATCTAGGAGTCTTGGTTGACCACAAACTTGACATGAGCCAACAGTGTGACGCGGCAGCTAAAAAAGCCAATGCAATCCTGGGCTGCATCAATAGGAGTATAGCATCTAGATCAAGGGAAGTAATAGTGCCACTGTATTCTGCTCTGGTCAGACCACACCTGGAGTACTGTGTCCAGTTCTGGGCACCACAATTCAAGAAGGACACTGACAAACTGGAACGTGTCCAGAGGAGGGCAACCAAAATGGTCAAAGGCCTGGAAACGATGCCTTATGAGGAACGGCTAAGGGAGCTGGGCATGTTTAGCCTGGAGAAGAGGAGGTTAAGGGGTGATATGATAGTCATGTTCAAATATATAAAAGGATGTCACATAGAGGAGGGAGAAAGGTTGTTTTCTGCTGCTCCAGAGAAGCGGACACGGAGCAATGGATCCAAACTACAAGAAAGAAGATTCCACCTAAACATTAGGAAGAACTTCCTGACAGTAAGAGCTGTTTGACAGTGGAATTTGCTGCCAAGGAGTGTGGTGGAGTCTCCTGCTTTGGAGGTCTTTAAGCAGAGGCTTGACAACCATATGTCAGGAGTGCTCTGATGGTGTTTCCTGCTTGGCAGGGGGTTGGACTCGATGGCCCTTGTGGTCTCTTCCAACTCTATGATTCTATGATTCTATGATTCTATGATTCTGTTCTCACCCTGAAGCAAAGTTCTTAACCTGAAGCATTATTTCTGGGTTAGCGGAGTCTGTAACCTGAAGCGAATGTAACCTGAAGTGTATGTAACCTGAGGTACCACTGTACTCAGAATGGCTTTGTTTGCCAGGAGTAACAAACTTTGGGCTCCTTTATTCCATAAAGAAGCCTTAACAATTGATTTCTGCCCTGCGCTTGCAGCATCTATTCCAAATTGGGACAAAGCCCTGCAAAAGTCAAGGGCCTGTGTTTTATCTGGGGCTGGGGGGGGGTCGTTCCCCGACCTTCCCTTGGGACCCAGGCGAGACCCTCTTCCTCGGTTTCCCTGCTCCTTTCTTTGCAGCCAGCCGCATTGCCAGAGGCAACTTTTGCTGGCGTGGGCTCTTGTGATAACAGGATTCCATCCCTGGGCCAGCCACATTTTGCTTTCCTTGGCCAGGAGGAGAGAACAATGGTCCGGGAGCACGCCAGGAAACTCTAATAAATGGGATGAAAATATCTCAGAAAGGCACGCATGGGGCCCGCAAATTATTTATAAACGGCATTTCAGGCCGGCGTAAAGGGCAGGTGAGGAGGTCAGAAAAAACACAAGACCCAGCCCAAGCCCGGCTGGAAAAAAAACAGAGAGAAAGAAAAATTGGCGCCATTTCAGAGCGAATGGTAAAAAAAAGGGCTGCACTCAGGGGAAAAACGCACAAAGGGAATTTTCCACCCTTCTCGGGCCTTTTTCAACCCTTCTGTAATTCACTTGTCCACTCAGAAGCAAAACAGACAGGATTCAGCGGGGTTTACTTCTAGGTAGGATTCAAGGCTAAGTCCTGCTCCATGGCCATAGAATCATATACAGTGGTACCCTGGTTCTCAAACTTAATCTGTTCTGGAAGTCTGTTCCAAAACCAAAGCGTTCCAAAACCAAGGCCCGCTTTCCCATAGAAAGTACAGTGGTACCTCAGGTTACATACACTTCAGGTTACAGACTCCGCTAACCCAAAAATAGTACTTCAGGTTAAGAACTTTGCTTCAGGATGAGAACAGAAATCGTGCTGTGGCAGCACGGCAGCAGCGGGAGGCCCCATTAGCTAAAGTGGTGCTTCAGGTTAAAGAACAGTTTCAGGTTAAGAACGGACCTCCGGAACAAATTAAATACTTAACCTGAGGTACCACTGTAATGCAAAATGGATTCATCCATTCCAGACTTTTAAAAACAACCCCTAAAACAGCAATTGAACATGAATTTTACTATCTAACGAGACCACTGATCCATAAAATGAAAGCAATAAACAATGTACTGCAGTCACACAATCAATCAGTAGCTGAACTGGGTTCCACCCAGTCACAAAAACAGAACAAACAGAGCCACAAAAGCAAAAATGCGAAATAAATAGCAAAAACAAGACCTCAGCGTAACACTCAAAACGGAAGCGTAACACTCAAAACGGAGCACGTTCGGCTTCTGAAAAAAGTTCGCAAACTGGAACATACACTTCCGGGTTTGCAGTGTTTGGGCTCCAAGTTGGTTGAGTACCAAGGCGTTTGAGAACCAAGGTACCACTGTAACGGCAGAATTGGAAGGGATGACAGCTAAAGAGTCCCTGACAGATGTCCATCCAGCCTCTGCTTAAAAACCTCCAGTGAAGGAGAGTCCAGAGCCTTTTGCACTGTTGAACGGCTCTTAATGTCACAGAGTTCTTGGCAATGTTTAGTTAGCATCTCCTTTGTTGTACCTCAGGTTACATACGTTTCAGGTTACAGACTCCACTAACCCAGAAATAGTGCTTCAGGTTAAGCGCTGGCCCCCGGCCTCTTAAGTGAGATGGGCGCACAACCCTAGAGTCGGACACGACTGGCCCATACGGGCAGGGGTACCTTTACTTTACCTATCCAATCACAGAACAATTCAGGATTTGGGCCTCTGCCACTGGACCTTAAACTCTGAGTCGTGATTCGCAGCTTGGAAGTTTAGACAGCCAATCACATTGGGAGTGGGAGTGGCCCCGGCCTTCAGAAATATATATAAGCAGTTGCTTTGCCCCTGTTGTCCAGTTTTGTTAGTTCAATAAAAGTTCTTGTGGTTATTGCTGTGTCTTGCTTTGTGGGACCCCACCTACACTTCAATCTTTATGAAGATTGCCCCTAAAACAACCCAGCTCCCTCTTCCAATAGCCCCAAATAATGCTCTCAACTCCAATATTAGCTTTTTAATCTGAAAAACTTTACTACTAGAAAAGACAGTTAAAGATGCATCTAAGTTTATGCAAGTAATTATTTTTAACAAGTGCTCAGAAGACAAATAGGAAGAACCCCAAAGAGCCATTTATTTCACTTTCTTGGGGCTCGTTTCATTTCCTCTCCCGCCAGCTGGAGAAAGGTAACTCCAAACAATTATATCCAGTCACTTATTGAGCTAAATGTGCTCCACTGCGTCTAATACAACATTTGTCCCTCTCATTTCCTTTTGGAGAGAAACAGTCATGGCTGATCCTTGCTAAACTTTGCGGAGTAACATGCAAACTATTACCTGGAACTAGAAGATTGTTCAGCTGCCAGCCATTCCTCCACTGAAGTCTACTCGTTCTTTGAAAGGGAAAATTTCAGCCTTGAACCGAGAATATATTCTCATCCTCCATTTTTCTGTGTGGACGCTGGTTTCTAATAATGCCCCAATAACACCCAACGAAGTTTACTGGAAAACCAACAGGAGAGTCAAATAAATTACTGGGACAAGGTGAGTTGTGGAAATTTGGCACCACCAAAAATCAACGTGGGGGAGGTACGTCTTTGGCTGCCCCTTCCTGAAGCAGGCCAACCAGAAATGAGTGAAGTCGAAAGCAAGTTGGTTGATAGAAAGGTCTCTGGAGGGGCAGAAAAACAGAAGTCTCTTGCTCAACTCCGGCAATCGCCAAAGTCCTACAGCAGCCGGCCTTCCCGGTAAGACAAACATTGCAATAAAGATCTAGGGAAGGCCTTCAATTACACGGAAGACATCTTGATGGGCGTTTCTGCTGTCTCGCATCTACGAGCTGAGACTCCAGTTGCACCAGTTCTTGGGCTTTCTGGACCCTGAGCTCGATGTACTGATGGGCCTCCTCGTCTTCCGGTTGCTCCTCGTGAGCCGTTTCACGCGAGTACATCAGGTCGTGATCCGATATGCCGAACATGTGCAAAGAGTGGAGATACGCAATGTGCTCGTCCAGCTGCAAGTCCGAATTCCTTTGGTTGGCATGCAAAGACTGGAGCTGCAGTTGCGTCACCGAACTCCTGGTATCTTCCAGCGTGAACAGTTCCCTCAGCTCCTGCTTGGTGAAATACCTGTAGGGGTTCTTCTTATCGCCCGTGCCCTGCCGTATGAGCGAGTCCTTGAAGACTTGGCGCCGGTAGATCCTTTCCTCCACCGTCCCACAGGTGATGAGCCTGTAGATCACAACGTTCTCCTTCTGCCCGATCCTGTAAGCCCGGTCGACGGCTTGGGCATCCGTGGCGGGGTTCCAGCTGGGGTCAAAGATCACCACGCGGGAAGCAGCAGTTAAGGTGAGCCCAACGCCGCCCACCTGCGTGGTCAGGAGGAAGACCGAATAGCCTTTGTCGTTCTGAAACGCGCCAATCCTCTTCTCCCGCTCCGCTAGGCAAGTCACCGTCCCGTCGATACGCATCACCTTAAAACGCCGATGCGTCAAGATGCATTCTATGATATCGAGCATTTTCCTCGACTGGGAGAACACGAGAGTTTGATGCCCTTCTTCCCGCAGATTCTCCAGCAGCGCCAAGAGGAACCTCAACTTGCCGGACTCCTCGATCAGAACCTGACTGGGCACGTGTTTGATTTCCCGGGTCATGTCAGAAACGGCCCCAGCTTCCCCTTCCTCTTGCTCAGAGTAGCCCGAGACCTCCAAGCCGAGCTGGATGCAAGCTTGCGCCGACAGAAGCCTGGGGTGATCACACAGTTTCTTCAAGACAGTCAACTCCGCCAACGGGGAACGAGTCGTCATGAGCAACTCCTTGATATGGTCCAAGTCGAGGAAGTTCCTATAGATTTCTTCTTGCATGGGCGCTAGGTAAACCCACACAATGAAGTCGTTTTTCCTCGGGAGAGACGGCATCTCTAGGACAGCAGTGCTGTTCTCCTCTCCCAGCGAACAGCTTTCTCGTTCTGAGCTCTGCGTCTGTATCGTGCCTTTACTTCGCCGCAAGAAATATGGCTGAATGATGGTCATCAGGTTCTCGGAGATCTTAAGGCCTAGGGCTTTTTCTCCGGGAGTTGCGTCCTTCTCCCGTGCCTTGGTGATGGGGTTTTCATACTCCATCCGGAAGGTTTTGGCTGTGCCAAGCAGTGCCCCTTGGCAAGCAAAATCAAAGAGAGCCCACAGCTCTCGTAGGTTGTTCTGCACTGGCGTCCCTGTGAGGAGGATGCGGTTTTTGGCGGGGATGGCATACACCGATTTGGTGGTTTTAGCCGACGGCGATTTAATCTTGTGCGCTTCGTCCAAGATGATGTAGTCCCAGACAAACTCCTGCTGGTCTGAAGTGGAGAGCTGTTCACAGTTGGCCAAGATCATCTGGTACGAGGTGAGGAGGACCCCCTTTTTGTTCTGCACCCGTTCCAGGTTTTGGCGCCGTTCCTTCCGGCTAGTGCCGTGGAAAACCTTCACCCGGATTCCCGGGGCCCACTTGACAAACTCTTGCACCCAGTTGTTAACCAAGGTAACTGGCATGATGAGTAGCACGTGCCTGACCAGGTTGGCATCGAACATCCCTGAAAGAAAGGCGATGATCTGGATGGTCTTTCCCAAGCCCATGTCATCGGCCAGAATGCCACCTTTCCTTCCATCCCGGAAGAGACTGTACAAAAAGGCGACACCTTCCTTCTGATGCTCAAACAGCTTGTCGTGTATCTCCTTGTACAACAGGAGTCCACTCCGACAGACGTCCACATATTCATCCGACTCCTGATCCAAATCCAGGGTCACCAACTTCTCCTCGAGGTTTGTGATGCACCCCTTCAGACTTTCGCTGGGCTGGATTTCATCAGCCTGGCTGTAAAGTTTGAGGGATTCCTCCAGATTTCCGTTCATGGATTCTTGCTCTGCTTGGGTCACGTATCTGCAAGGCACAACATAATGACTGTTTAGAAGAGCAGGTGGGGGGGAAACCAAAAAATTGGGGGCTGCCAGTCCACTTTCTACAGGGATGGAGGACCTTTCTGGCTCCACAGGCCAGAGTTTACTGGTAGGCAGGGCTGTCAATCACCTGGCATCACAGGTGCAAGGTGCTTTGAAGTCCCCAAGTTGGGACTTCAAAGCACCTTGCAAGGAAGGTGTTTTCCTCCATTTTAGCAGGGGTTTCCACTGAGACCCCTTTCCTGAGCCAATCCTGCTGAACTAAGCAGGATTTAACCCCCACTCACCGACTGATGAGTGGAGATTAAATCCTGCAACGTTTGGCTATGCACCCCGTTCCCTGACTGCCAGGCAGACTCCTGTCTGCCATCTCGCCTGTCAAATGACATCACAACTCATGTCAGCTGGTGGGTGTGGTTGGGGGAGGGGAATGGTCTTTCAGGACAAATGGGACCCCCTGGTTGTTATTGTTTAATTATACAGTGGTACCTCGGGTTAAGTACTTAATTCGTTCCGGAGGTCTGTTCTTAACCTGAAACTGTTCTTAACCTGAAGCACCACTTTAGCTAATGGGGCCTCCTGCTGCCGCCGCACCGCCGGAGCCCGATTTCTGTTCTTATCCTGAAGCAAAGTTCTTAACCTGAAGCACTATTTCTGGGTTAGCGGAGTGTGTAACCTGAAGCGTATGTAACCCAAGGTACCACTGTACATTGAAATGGAAAATGTGTTTGTATGTATGGCAGGCAAACTTCAATTGAGCTAATCTAGAAATATCAACAACCTCAGATATGCAGATGACACAACTTTGATGGCAGAAAGTTAGGAGGAATTAAAGAGAGTGGAACAGACCAAACCACAGACATGCATCCCATAAAACGTCCACATGGTCATCTAATCCATCCGCTTGCATTTCAGGAATCTTTTGCCCAACATGAGACTCGAACCCAGAACCCTGAAATTGAGAGTCTTGCACTCTCTACTGACTAAGCTCTGCCTTACACCAAGTCAGACCATTGGTGCATTGGGATTAGTATTGTCTATGCTGACTGGACCATAAAGAAGGTTGATCGCCGAAGAATGGATGCTTTTGAATTCTGGTGCTGGAGGAGACTCTTGAGAGTCCCATGGACTGCAAGAAGATCAAACCTCTCCATTCTGAAGGAAATCAGCCCTGAATGCTTACTGGAAGGACAGATCCTGAAGCTGAGGCTCCAAGACTTTGACCACCTCATGAGAAGAGAAGACTCCCTGGAAAAGACCCTGATGTTGGGAAAGATGGAGGGCACAAGGAGAAGGGGACAACAGAGGATGAGATGGTTGGACAGTGTTCTCAAAGCTACCAGCATGAGTTTGACCAAACTGCAGGAGGCAGTGGAAGACAGGAGTGCCTGGCGTGCTCTGGTCCAGGGGGTCACCAAGCGTCGGACGCGACTAAATGACTAAACAACAACAACAACAACACTGGCAGCAGTTCTCCAAGTTTTCAGGAAGAGCCTGGGAAATCGAACCCACGACTTTTTGCATGCAAGGCAGATTCTTTCTTTTTAAAAAGGTTTTTCTATGCTTTTCAAATTTATATATTTCATTAATTTTACAATCATTTTAACGTTTCAAAGTCTGACTTCCTTCCCCCTCTTTCTGTGGTTCCTTATTTTTTTTTATCTTCTGCATATCCAAATTCATTTAATTAGCTACTTTAAATATGTACTCTTATGAAACTGCAGGTTATTACAATAGTCCTGCCAATGTTTTTATCTTTGCAACTTATCTGGAAATATTCAACAAACCATTTCCATTCTTTTATAAAAAGTTTGTCATCTTGATTTCTTATTCTTCCAGTAAGTTTCGCCATATCTGCATACAGTGGTGCCCCGCAATACAAATGCCTCGCAAGACGGAAAACTCACTAGACGAAAGTTTTCCGTTTTGGAGGTGCTTCGCAAAACGAATCTCCTATGGGCTTGCTTCGCAAGACGAAAATGTCTTGCGAGTTCCTGCGGGTTTTTTTTCCTTTCCCCCCCCCTTTTTCTAAGCCGCTAAGCCGCTTATCAGCTGATCCGATAAGCCGCTAAAAGCCGCTAATAGTGCTAATAGCGCTAATCCGCTAATCGTCAATAGGCTTGCTTCGCAAGACGAAAAAACCGCTAGACGAAGAGAATCACAGAACGGATTCTTTTCGTCTTGCGAGGCACCACTGTATTCCATAAGTTTTTGTATCCATTCTTCCTTTGCTGGGACCTCTGCTTTTCCCCATTTTTGGGCAAGCAGCATTCTTGCTACTGTAGAAGCATACATAAATATATTTCTATACAATTTAGGTAGTTCTGTCCCTATAATCCCCAAAATTCTTTTGCATTCTTTTGGGAATGCAAGACAGATTCTCTACCAATGAACCACGGCAGTTCCCTAGAGTTCTTACATAAGCCCTCCATCGCAGGCCGAAGCAGCACCGGGCAGACACTGGTTTGTCACCCGAGGGAGAATTCGGACAGGACTCTCACCTTTGATACTGCTCCACCTGCCTGCGAGACGTTTTCTTCTTCACTACTGTCATCATGGTGCTGCTGTGGAACCAGCCAGCAAGAAATCCGATCTAAGAACCCTGGAAACAAAGGAAAACAAGAGGTGAATAGGGTGGGAAGGATGGGTGAACCGAGAATCTTAAAAGTACTGAGGGTGATGTTGGAAGTGTAAAGAAAAAAGACGACACTTTTTCCATTTTTTTAAAAAAAGATATTTATTAAGATTTTCAAAGTATTACAAAATAAAAAATAGAAAAGAAAAATACAAAATAAAAATAGTTAAAAACAATCCAATCTTTCAATAACTTATCTTTCATTTGCTTATTTCCCGGACCTCCTCACGCCTCCCTTTTCTGTATTCCAGTTCAGTTTGTTGGTTCAGCAAATCCCTCTCCTCTTTGTTTATCCTAGTCTTCAATCTTAAAGTATTGTAACATTAGATTTTTACCTATTAATAGTCCATTTTCTCATATTCCCTTATAACGTTACAGCTATAAACCGCTTAGTTTCTATCCAACATCATTCTAACATTCATTAATTTTACAATATTTCTGTAAATAGTCTTTAAACTTTTTCCAATCATCTTCCACCGACTCTTCTCCCTGGTCTCGGATTCTGCCAGTCATTTCTGCCAATTCCATATAGTCCATCACCTTCATCTGCCATTCTTCCAAGGTGGGTCTTCCAATACTTTGCGATAAGTATTCTTGCTGCTGTTGTGGCATACATAAAGAAAGTTCTATCCTTCTTTGGCACCAATTGGCCAACCATGCCCAGGAGAAAGGCCTCTGGTTTCTTCAAGAAGGTATATTTAAATACCTTTTTCATTTCATTATATATCATCTCCCAGAAAGCCTTAATCATTGGGCATGTCCACCAAAGGTGAAAGAATGTACCTTCAGTTTCTTTACATTTCCAACATTTATTATCGGGCAAGTGATAGATTTTTGCAAGACGGCACTTTTTTCATATGTGGTGGGAATGCAAAATAATTCAGAATTACTGGGAAATGATTTGTAACAAAATGAAAAGAATGTTTAAGGTAAACTTTGCTAAAAATCCAGAAGCCTTTTTTATCAGGCATTATAGGTCAATCAAATATCCTTTATTAGGCATAGCAAACCACACATTATCAAACAGACACCGTATACAAATTGTGCTAAATATGAGCTCAACTTAACAAGGTTTGTCCCAGTCAGATCTTTAACTCCAGAGAAAATCAATTTGCATAAATAATACAATACAACATTACTGCATCACCAATCAATTAAGAATCACTAAATCTCTTTATAATGGGCCAGGCTTTCTACATGGACAGCACTCAAAAATTCAGCCACTATTAAAGTAATTTGATCATTCTATAGGTCAAGACTTGCCAAAAGAGAAGAAGAAACTTTTTATGTATGCTACAACTGCGGCTAGGATGCTGCTAACTCAAAAATGGAAAAGTGATGTGATACCAGCTAAAGAAGAATGGAAAGAAAACTAATGGATTATGCTGAAATGTCGAAACTAACTGAAAGACTAAGAGACTAAGACAATAGAGACTTCAAAAAAGATTGGGAACCATTTATGTTGTATCTACAGAAGACCTTCTGGGATATGATATATAATGAGATGAAAAAGATGTTGAAATATACATTTTTTAAAAAAACAGAAGCATTTTTACTTGGTATTATAGGTCAGGACATTAATAGGCAAGATGTTAAATTGTTTTTA
Organism: Podarcis bocagei; assembly: GCF_964188305.1. NCBI lineage: Eukaryota > Metazoa > Chordata > Lepidosauria > Squamata > Lacertidae > Podarcis > Podarcis bocagei. Next base: position 8,228,265 of record NC_138135.1, read on the forward strand.
TATGCAACAACTGTGGCAAGAGTATTATTAGCCTAGAAATGGAAACAAGAAGAAATTCCGACGAAAGAAGAATGAACTATGCAGAATTGGACAAAATGACAAGAAGGATTCGAAACCTGCGGGACCAGAGATTTACAGAAGATTGGAAGAAGTATACGAATTATTTGAAGAGCAACTTTAATCAACAAATTACGCTAGTAGGACTACAAGAAGTTTTGTAAGGAGAAATACACGAAGTGTTACAAAGTAGAAAAAGATAGAGATATTGGTTCTGAGTTTGAAATGTAATAGGGAAGATAAGAAATGCATACTGAGAGATTGGACTGGAAAATTTTCAGACAGGACTGATGGAAGTCAAAAAAATTGAATAAGATTTAAAAGTATGTTTAATCACTGTTCAAAATGATATGTTAAACAACTAATAAAAAAATTATATATATAAAAAAATGTATCTACGGAAACATTGTAAAGAAACGGACTCACTAGCAGGATTTGACTAAGCACTTATAACCAGCAAAGAGAATACAGAAAGCATTTAATTTAGAGAATACGATATTAAGAAGTTTATACAAAAAATGAGAAGAGGAAGCTGAGGGAAATTGTGGGGGGTGTTGTTTGGTATTGTTCTTTTATTTGATATGATGTTATTGTGACAAAGATAAAAATGTAAAACTTAATAAAAACTAATTTTTAAAAAAGGTACTGAGGGCGCAGGGAAGGAAAGCACCATGCAAAATAAGAGGCAGCGCTGTGCAGTGGTTAGAGTGTTGGACTAGGGCCTGGGAGAGACACGGGTTCAAATACCCACCCAGCCATGATGCTCAGTGGCTTGGCCCAGTCACTATGTCTCAGCCTAAACTACCTCACAGGGCTATTGTGGGGATTAAATGAGGAGTAGGGCTATGGGTTAAACCACAGAGCCTAGGACTTGCCGATCAGAAGATCGGCGGTTCAAATCCCCATGACGGGGTGAGCTCCCATTGCTCGGTCCCTGCTCCTGCCAACCTAGCAGTTCGAAAGCACATCAAAGTGCAAGTAGATAAATAGGTACCACTCCAGTGGGAAGGTAAATGGCGTTTCCATGCGTTGCTCTGGTTTGCCAGAAGCGGCTTAGTCATGCTGGCCACATGACCCAGAAGCTGTTTGCCGGCTCCCTCGGCCAATAAAGCGAGATGAGCGCCGCAACCTCAGAGTCGGCCACGACTGGACCTAATAAAAGGATCTAGGAGTCTTGGTTGACCACAAACTTGACATGAGCCAACAGTGTGATGCGGCAGCTAAAAAAGCCAATGCAATTCTGGGCTGCATCAATAGGAGTATAGCATCTAGATCAAGGGAAGTAATAGTGCCACTGTATTCTGCTCTGGTCAGACCTCACCTGGAGTACTGTGTCCAGTTCTGGGCACCACAGTTCAAGAAGGACACTGACAAACTGGAACGTGTCCAGAGGAGGGCAACCAAAATGGCCAAAGGCCTGGAAACGATGCCTTATGAGGAACGGCTAAGGGAGCTGGGCATGTTTAGCCTGGAGAAGAGGAGGTTAAGGGGTGATATGATAGCCACGTTCAGATATATAAAAGGATGTCACATAGAGGAGGGAGAAAGGTTGTTTTCTGCTGCTCCAAAGAAGCGGACACGGAGCAATGGATCCAAACTACAAGAAAGAAGATTCCACCTAAACATTAGGAAGAACTTCCTGACAGTAAGAGCTGTTTGACAGTGGAATTTGCTGCCAAGGAGTGTGGTGGAGTCTCCTACTTTGGAGGTCTTTAAGCAGAGGCTTGACAACCATATGTCAGGAGTGCTCTGATGGTGTTTCCTGCTTGGCAGGGGGTTGGACTCGATGGCCCTTGTGGTCTCTTCCAACTCTATGATTCTATGATTCTATGATTCTATGATTCTAATGGTCAGGGGTCTCTTTACCTTTTAGGGGAAAACCATGTGCTGGAAATGCAACAAAGGAATAAAAGGATCATTGCGAAAAAATAATGATGATGATGACAAAATGCCAAAATATTTTAAGTATTGAAATGGAATTAGGAAATGTATGTTACACCAAGGGAAGAGAAACACCGTGAAAGCAGGAAGGAAGTCAACTTTTAAATTTATCTTAAATTTGAATTAATTTGGTGCAGATTTGTTAAATTGATTTGAAAAGCGATACAAATCATTTGGCAAATACAATAAAATTATCATTGCAGTTGGAAGATCTGTGCCTGCTATCAGAGAAGGCAGAAACCACCCAGGTTTTAAGCGGCGGCTATAAACCACACTCTTCCGGGGGTCCCCTTTGCAGTACCAGCCCAAAGCCACTTAAAACTGGGGCTTTTTTAAAAGGTGATTGTTTTAAGATTGATAGAAGGTAAAAAAGTTAAAATACAGGAATGTGAAGAAATTGGTAAAGTGATATGGAAATCTGTTAAAGGGAGGGAAGGAGGTCGATGCTTTATTTAAGCAATGCTTTAAGTTATAAATTCTTTGAATTTAGATTCTGAAATGTAATGAAATATGGAAAACTTAATAAAAAATATATTTTAAAAAAACAAACAAAAAATCTGGGGCTTTTTTCTCTTCTTACCAGCACAAAATAATTCTTCTTCAGGTTAGTCGGGGGAAGAGGAGGAGGAAAAGGAGAAAAAACTCTGTCCTGAAGTTTGGATATCTGGGTGGAAAGAGAACTCTCTCCAGCAATATCAGTCATCTGCAGCTGTGCACAAATTTTGGGTAGAATGACACCTCTCTGGCCCAATGAGAAGTTGGGAGGAGGGCGGGAAAAGGCAAGGTACCTTAGCAATCCTAGCCCCTCTCTCCAAAGAATTCTGGGAACTGTAGTTTGTTAAAAGGGTGCTAAGAGTGGTTAGGAGCCCCCTGTTTCCCTCCCGGAACTACAATTCCCAGAATACCTTGTACTTGTTAACCTGCTCTGGTAATTGTAGGAGGGGCCTCCTAATAACACTCAGCACCTTTAACAAACTACAGCTCCCAGAATTCTTTGGGGGAAGCCATGGCTGTTTAAAGTGGTATCCTAGCGCTTTAAATGTATGGTGTGGATGTGGCCTCGTGGAGCTATGATTTTTTTGAATGGTTTAACCAGTGCCGGATTTTTGTACAGTGGTGCCCCGCAAGACGAATGCCTCGCAAGACGGAAAACCCGCTAGACGAAAGGGTTTTCCGTTTCTGAGCTGCTTCGCAAGACGATTTTCCCTATGGGCTTGCTTTGCAAGACAAAAACGTCTTGTGAGTGTTCCGATTTTTTTCCGCTCCCCCCCTTTTTCTAAGCCGCTAAGCCGCTAATAGCCTTTTAGCCGCTAATCCGCTAAGCCTTTAATAGCCGCTAAGCCTTTAATAGCCGCTAAACCGCTAATAGCGCTAATCCGCTAATCCGCTAATAGGGTTGCTTCGCAAGACGAAAAAACCGCTAGACGAAGAGACTCACGGAACGGATTAATTTCGTCTTGCGAGGCACCACTGTATAGGGCCCCACTCTCTTGGGGGCCCCCAAAAAATTTAAAGGGAAAAAAACCTGGATGTACATTTCCAAAATATAAGATAAAAAACAGATAAAATAAAACCTACATACAGCATCAGTGTTTTGTGTTGTGTTGGCTCCTATGATGTAAGTCATGGGTCCCACCTGCTAGCCTGCTCCCTAAAATATTACTGTTTTGCTCATTTCTATATATTGTTGTTGCTTAGTCGTTTAGTCGTGTCCGCCTCTTCGTGACCCCCTAGACCAGAGCACGCCAGGCACTCCTGTCTTCCACTGCCTCCCACAGTTTGGTCAAACTCATGATTGTAGCTTCGAGAACACTGTCCCACCATCTCGTCCTCTGTCGTCCCCTTCTCCTTGTGCCCTCCATCTTTCCTAACATCAGGGTCTTTTCCAGGGAGTCTTCTCTTCTCATGAGGTGGCCAAAGTATTGGAGCCTCAGCTTCAGGATCTGTCCTTCCAGTGAGCACTCAGGGCTGATTTCCTTCAGAATGGATAGGTTTGGTCTTCTTGCAGTCCTTGGGACTCTCAAGAGTCTCCTCCAGCACCAGAATTCAAAAGCATCCATTCTTCAGCGATCAGCCTTCTTTATGGCCCAGCTCTCACTTCCATACATCACTACTGGGAAAACCAGAGCTTTTACAATACGGACCTTTGTCAGCAAGGTGATGTCTCTGCTTTTTAAGATGCTGTCTAGGTTTGTCACTGCTTTTCTCCCAAGAAACAGGCGTCTTTTAATTTCGTTACTGCTGTCATCATCTGTAACTGATCATGCAGCCCAAGAAAGTAAAATCTCCCACTGCCTCCATTTCTTCCCCTTCTATTTGCCAGGAGGTGATGGGACAAGTGGCCATGATCTTTATTTCTTTGATGTTGAGCTTCAGACCATATTTTGCGCTCTCCTCTTTCACCCTCATTAAAAGGTTCTTTAATTCCTCCTGACTTTTTGCCATCAAAGTTGTGTCATCTGCATGGACTGGTTGCATGGCAACATGGGTAAATGGCTTGAGATACCTATCAGGTCCATAAATTACCATATAGCATATATTCAACACAAAAAACAGTGGCAATTTGTTGTTGACAGCTGGACATATAAAGGTCCCCATTACCTTCAGTAGCTTAGGGCCTCATCAATCCTAAATCCGGCCTTGGGTTTAACTATCACTCTTCACAGGGAAACGTAGGGATTGTCAGGCTCTGACCCCAACAGGTCTCAGGTGCCAAAATATCTTGGGCCAACCCTGATCTGGAAGGCCATGGGCTTTCCATCCCTGGTGGATTCTGCTAACCAGGGTTAAAAATCCACACCATGGTTTGGGCTTCTAGCAGACAAATGATGGTTTGGAGCTGCTTCCTTTCCCTTCTTTTCAACGCTTAGGTTCCTCGGGGCAGAAGTTTCCTCCTGTCTTTATGGCGCAACTGCCTCCTGAAGCAGAACTAGGGTCCTAATCTGTGGCTTGTCAATGATGGGTTAATTCAGACCGAACCGCAAGCCACAGCTAGCGCAAACTGTGCTCTGCTATCCTGCCTTGACTGACCCCTCCAAACCATGGTTTGTTAGCTAGCGTCAGCCCAGACACAAAGCCAAACGGTTTGGGGTTACAAACCATGGTTTGGCATCGTGATTCCACGCACGCTAAACAAGGGCATAGCTGTCAACCGTCCCTTATTTGGCGGGAAACTCCCTTATCCCAGCGCCGTGTCCCGCTGCTGTCCCTTATTGATGATGTCCCTTAAATTTCCCGGGTTTCATGCTCGCCCGGCTTGGGAGGGAAGCAGCGGCTCGGGGTCCTCCGCCTTGAGTGAGAGAGAGCGCACGAATGAGCTGCCGCGTCTCCGTCTCTCCCTTTTCCCATCTCAGGGGCGCGTTGTGAGGAGACAGCTGGCGGGCAGGCAACCCCGCTCTTGCGAGACTTCCACTGCGCTGCCAGGGGAAGCTGGGGGCAGTGGCGGTGGTGGCAGCTGAGGAGGTGGCCTGAGGGAGGAGGAAGAGGAGGGGATGGGGAGGGACGCAGAAGGGCGGCGCTTTAGCGGCCGCGCGCCGCTGCAACCAACTCATGCTGGGCTCGCGGGCAGCGTGGGCGAGAGTATCCCTCCCTCCCTCTCTCTCAGGCGGGGAGGGGCTGATGGAATTCCTCGCGCCAGGACGACGGCAGCCCCGACGTGCTGCTTAGCATCCCCTCCAACCAGTGCAGCATCTTAATGTGGTGATTTCCCCCTCTGCATCCCTTTCATAACTCTATTTTTATAAATCATTTGTCCACCCATAGTTCAAATTTTTACTACAAGTTTTCTGTCAATCCTACCAATGTATGTAACTCTTTACAATAGCTTTTCAAATAAACTTTTCCCCTTCTTTATTAAAGAGGTCCTCTTCCTGGTTTTTAATTCTGTCTGTAAGCTTTGCCATCTCGACGTCATTCATCAGTTTCGTCTGCCACTCTTTGGTCGGAGTTGTAGACCCTTAGGATCCTCTAGTCCAACCCCCTGCAAAACACAGTCAGTCTCAGCAAAAGCAGCATAGCTCCATCAGTGCCAGATTTCTGTATAAGCTAAGCAAAATCCCCTATTTTGGCTGCTGATCCCTTACTTTCGAGGCTGCTGGTCCCTTATTTTCAAATCCGTAAGTTGACAGCTATGAACCAGGGTTTCTCAAACTTGTGTCTCCAGCTGTTGATGTTTGATTTCAATTCCCATCATCCCTGCTGGAGGGAACGTTCTTTCATATGTGTTTGACTTGTAAAAGGGTAAAAGAGAATTGGGAAATTATCCACAATAAATTGGAGTGGGGGGAATGTTTTAAAGTACTGTACTTTCCCGCTAAAACCAGAGTCCTTTCTGTTGGGGATAATTCAGACTGAAATTCCCAGGTGTCAAAAAAAGGTTATTTATGTATGCAACAACTGCAGCCTGTGTTTTGTTAGCCCAAAAATGGAAAATGAGCAAGGTCCCAAATAAAGAAAAATGGCAACTTAAGTTGACAGAACATGCACAACTTGCAGACTTAACATAATAAGAGAACAAGAATAACAAACGGTTAAAGATGATTGGAAAACGTTTATTGAATATATGGGAAATAATTGTGCACAGCTGAAAACGTTGGCAGCAGCAAGATAAATTCAACAGTGTAAATAAGTTTTGATGGATGCAATAATGGAATACTGAATGGTATAGTTTTTGTAAAATTTATGATATGTAAAATGAACCATGGAAAGAGAAGAAGTCATTGATATTTTAAGGATGTAAAAGGAGTATTTTAAATTGCAAAACAGATACCTATCTATATCTCCCATCATCCCTAGGTAGCAGAACCCAGTGGTCAGGGATAATAGGAGCTGAACTCCTGCAAAGAATCCTGGGGCCTGTAGTTTGTGAAGGGTTGCTGGGAATTATAACTCTGTGAGGTGTAAACTACATCACCCAGAATCCTTTGAGGGATTGCTCTGTTGTTGCTGGACTCGCAGTCCCCATCATCCCTGACCACTGGCAATGCTGGCTGGGGGTGCTGCCAGTCTGAGTCCAGCAGGACCCCCGCCCCCACCTTAAGGAAAACAAGGCTTTCTGTCCCTTTAACAGAGGTTTGAGCTGGAACAATTAGCAGGTGTTGGCGATTATATTTAGTCCCCTTGTGCCAACAAACTGACTTATGCAGATCAGATATATTTTAAGGACATGGGAGCAGTCCATAACCATTTGTTTTTCCTCCCCATGGTCAGCTGGCAACACCAGTAAGCAAAAGTGGATTGTGGCAAATGCAAAGTAACGTTTATTTCTGCTGAGTCGCAGCTGGAATTAATGATGCAAGGGTTAGCCCAAAGGGGGGAAGAAATTAGATCAGCTTGTTCAGGGAGTATTGGTTGCAGATTTTTAAAAATATGTAAATAGTTGTTTTTTATTAATGTAAAATCAAAAGTGCAGACACAAAGAAAGGGTAATGAAAGTTGCAAAATATCAGAGCACCGCAAAGGTTATATTTTCCAAACAGGGAAAGAGAGCAGATAATGTAGAAAAATAAAAGCAGCAAAACACATCACGAGAGCCAATTTCTCAATATATTGGGGAGAGTTTAGTGTATCTGAATTTGGCACGTAAGAAATGAACTCCCACAAGAGTGAAAACGTTCCAGGTCTTCGCTACCCTTAAAAAGGTAAAGGGACCCCTGACCTTTAGGTCCAGTTGCGGACGACTCTGGGGTTGTGGCGCTCATCTCGCTTTACTGGCTGAGGGAGCCAGCGTACAGCTTCCGGGTCATGTGGCCAGCATGACTAAGCCGCTTCTGGCGAACCAGAGCAGCGCACGGAAATGCCGTTTACCTTCCCGTCGGAGTGGTACCTATTTATCTACTTGCACTTTGTGCTTTTGAACTGCTAGGTTGGCAGGAGCTGGGACTGAGCAATGGGAGCGCACCCTGTTGCAGGGATTTGAACTGCCAACCTTCTGATCGGCAAGCCCTAGGCTCTGTGGTTTAACCCACAGCGCCACCCGTGTCCCTCGTTACCTTTAGAAATGCATAATTTGTGAGTTTTTTCCTCTCTGCAATAGCCAGAGTCCACATATTTATATACAGTGGTACCTCAGGTTAAGTACTTAATTCGTTCCGGAGGTCCGTACTTAACCTGAAACTGTTCTTAGCCTGAAGCACCACTTTAGCTAATGGGGCCTCCTGCTGCTGCTGCGCCACCGGAGCCTGATTTCTGTTCTCATCCTGAAGCGAAGTTCTTAACCTGAAGCACTATTTCTGGGTTAGCCTGTAACCTGAAGCGTATGTAACCTGAAGTGTATGTAACCTGAGGTACCACTGTTCTGCAACACCAGTCCTGCAGTATCTTTCGTTTCTGGGTCAAATAAGTTCTTACTGCAGCCAGCATCCATGGAGGACGTTCCTTGGACTGGAAAATGACTGCTTGATCACCTTGCGAGTTCAGAAGAGCAAGCCGGTTGCAGATTTTTAACTGGTGGCCCTTTTAAGCCTCAGTCTCAGGGTCTGAACTCAGCAACCCTGATAAACAACAACATTGCAAGCTCAGAATTGGAAAAACAGGAAACTCGTTTTGTTCATCTCAGTGGAAACCAAGAAGCGTGAACGCCAGGGTGACCATCTCCTTAGCAAACCCATCGACTTTGTGGCGAACTCTCTGACTTTCCAAGGGTTGCTGAGCAGGTAGCTGCTTTTAACACCATGTAACACATTTCTAAAATAGGCAGACATCTGCGGGTATCGCATAACACCTGTATTATCTGTTTTAAAACAAGAATCGAGGTCACTCGGTTTAAAAATTGCCCAGGAGGCAGCCCAGGCTAATGATAGCTCAACCAGGGTGCAGATCTCAGCATGGAATCATAGAGTTGTCAAGTTGGGAGGGACGCCAAGGGCAATCTAGTTCAACCCTCTGCAATGCAGGAAAATGCTTGTTTACAAAGCTATTGTACTATCAACCTTACTGTATGCTTGTGAAACATGGACCACTTATAAATCTCCAGCTCCAGCTCCAGCTCCTCAAAAGATTCCATCAACAGTGTCTCTAAAAAATTATACATATCACTTCGGAAGACAGGCGAACTAACGCCAGTGTAATGCAAAGATCACCCGTGTCAATGAGAGCCAGGGTGGTGTAGTGGTTAAGAGCGGTAGTCACGTAATCTGGGAAACCGGGTTCGTGTCTCCGCTCCTCCACATGCAGCTGCTGGGTGACCTTGGGCCAGTCACACTTCTTTAAAGTCTCTCAGCCCCACTCACCTCACAGAGTGTTTGTTGTGGGGGAGGAAGGGAAAGGAGAATGTTAGCCGCTTTGAGACTCCTTAAAAAGGGAGTGAAAGGCGGGATATCAAATCCAAACTCTTCTTCTTCTTCTTCTTCTTCTTCTTCAACGTCATCTTCACTGGACTGGTCATGTTGTGCAGGTGCCTGATGATCGTCTTCTGAAGCAACTACTCTGTTCTGAACTTAAAAATGGAAAGCATAATGCTGGTGGTCAACAAAAAAGGTTTAAAGAGTGTCTCAAGGCAAATCTTCAAAAAAATGTAGTATAAACATCGGCAATTGGGAAACACTGGCCTGCGAGCGCTCCAGTTGGAGAACAGCCTTTCCCAAAGGTGTCATGGGCTTTGAAGACACTCGAACTCAGGACGCAAGGGAGAAGCGTGCTAAGAGGGAGGCACGCTTGGTAAATCCACACCGTGATCAACTCCTGCCTGGAAACCTATGTCCCCACTGTGGAAGGACATGTGGATCCAGAATTGACTTCAACAGTCACTGTTAAAAGCGCGTTTATGGAAGACAATCTTACTCGGCTACGAGTGATCACCAAAGAAGAAGATGGGGCTCACAACAATGACCCTGAGATTAAAAGTCTCTACTGACTGAGCTATAGCATGTTTTACTAGAGAACAATCCAGTGCTCACTGGAAGGACAGATCCTGAAGCTGAGGCTCCAAGACTTTGGCCACCTCATGAGAAGAGAAGACTCCCTGGAAAAGACCCTGATGTTGGAAAAGATGGAGGGCCCAAGGAGAAGGGGACGACTGAGGACGAGATGGTGGGACAGTGTTCTCGAAGCTACCAGTATGAGTTTGACCAAATTGCAGGAGGCAGTGGAAGACAGGCGGGCCTGGCGTGCTCTGGTCCAGGGGGTCACAAAGAGTCGGACACGACTAAACGACTAAACAACAACAAATCTCTTCCCCGCGTTTCGCACTGGCTCCCCCCCCCCCCATCGCTCTCTGCCTGACCTCCTTTCCCCATAGCTGCCTGCTGACATACCGTGACTCACTTCTCTCCCCTCCAGACCTGCCCTTCCTTTCCCCCTTTTTTTCCATGGGGGTCTGGTTTCAACGCTTGCTGAAATCAGAGCATGATGGCTTCGCGTTTCACCTGCGGCCCTCGCTTCCAGCGCTCCGCAGGAGGGGAGAGATTTGCTTTTCTCAGACAGGTGGAATAGACACTTTCACATATATGGACCTTATGAATAAACTGATTAGAGAATGATCTGATCCACTGGGTCTTCTATTTTTTTTTTTGTTGAAATCTACAATTCAATACAATGAATAGTATATATTATTTTTTCAAATGTACAACCAGTTACGTCGTGTGTGTTTATTGAATATGTTTCACGTAACCAGAGGTTTGTTGTTGTTTTGCGCATGGTTAAAACATCTGCATTGGCTGCCCATCTACTACCAAGTCAGGTTCGAGGTCTTTGTATTAATTTACAAAATACAGCAGTACCTTGGTTCTCAAACTTAATCCGTTCCGGAAGTCCGTTCCAAAACTAATGCATTCCAAAACCAAGGCACGCTTTCCCATAGAAAGTAATGCAAAACGGATTAGTCCATTCCAGACTTTTAAAAATAACCCCTAAAACAGCAATTGATTTTTTCTATCTACCAAGACCATTGATCCATAAAATGAAAGCAATAATCAATGTAAAAAGGTAAAAGTAAAGGTCCAGTCATGACCGACTCGGGTTGCAGCGCTCATCTCGCTTTATTGGCCGAGGGAGCCAGCATACAGCTTCCGGGTCATGTGGCCAGCATGACTAAGCCGCTTCTGGCGAACCAGAGCAGCGCATGGAAATGCCATTTACCTTCCTGCCGGAGCGGTACCTATTTATCTACTTACGCTTGACGTGCTTTTGAACTGCTAGGTTGGCAGGAGCAGGGACCGAGCAACGGGAGCTCACCCCGTCGCAGGGATTCGAACCGCTGATCTTCTGATTGGCAAGTCCTAGGCTCTGTGGTTTAACCACAGCGCCACCTGTGTCCCAGCTTAGCAAGTCTACTTGGAGTTAAATACCATCTGTTGATCATTTTCAGATAGTTCTCCTTCAGAGAATAACATGCTGTGAACTTCAAACCACTCTTCCAAAGTTTCCCCCAGTGATTCAAATCTATATTACAGTGGTACCTCGGGTTACAGACGCTTCAGGTTACATATGCTTCAGGTTACACACTCCGCTAACCCAGAAATAGTGCTTCAGGTTAAGAACTTTGCTTCAGGATAAGAACAGAAATCGGGCTGCGTTAGCAGCAGAAGGCCCCATTAGCTAAAGTGGTTCTTCAGGTTAAGAACATTTTCAGGTTAAGAATGGACCTCCAGAACGAATTAAGTACTTAACCCGAGGTACCCATGGTGTCATCCCCAGGCCTGGGCAAGGAACCTAGGTGCCTGCTTCATTGAGACACGGAAACCGTCCTTCTCATCAGCCGGTAGCGCAGCCTGGATTGGGAGGCTATTAATAGCCCTCTGGTCCAAATCCGTCTCGCGCTGAGCTCCACCACAGCCGCCCGTCAGTCTCGGGTGTCAGCTGAGTTCCATCAGAGGTGTCTCGTCCAGCCGCCCATGTAGCAAGGCTGGCGCCTGGTATCGCGTCAGGCAGAGATGAATAGCCGGTCGCATGTGCTTCTGAATTCCTCCCAGGCCCCCTGAAGTCTGTGGGCCACATGGGAGAGAGAGAAGGAGCCGGCATGAATCTGGCACATGGATGTCTCGGGTGCAGACATGCGCATGTTCAGGCTCTCCTTGATGGCTCTCTACATTGTGACCACCATAGTGGCAGTCACTGTTCTGTATGGTAGTGTTACCGGAAAAATCCGAGGGCTCCCTTGGACAAAACAAAGACACCAACCAGGATAACTTGGAGCAAAACAGCAGCCTGTAGGCTTGGCCTTTATTGAACTGTTGCAACAGGGTGTTCCCCTCACTTGCAAGAGAGAGGAAAGACCCAGAAAGATGGTGTGCAAGACCTTATAAAAACTTTTGAAATTTCCATCCTCTAGGTCAAGCCCACCCCCAGAAACATCATGCATACATCACAGAAAGGAGGGGTTGAGGGAGGAGTTGTGATGGTAACCTGAGTGTCCTGTCACCTGGCTGGTTCCTCCTTTCCCCCTCCCCATGAGTCACTTCCAGGAGACAAAGGGGAGCTGGCAGTTTCCTGCCCCCAGAGGGAAAATCTGATCATTGTCCTTTGTTTCAGTCCATGCTGAATCCACTCCCATATGCAAGTTCTTTGTGATCTTGATGGTCTTCTGCCTAGGACCATCAGGGTTGGCATAGCAACTGGGCAGGGCTCCTGTGGATGTGCTGGGATGGTGAAGGGATTATGGTGGCCTGTATCAAACCTTCCCCATTTTGTAGTCCTTCCTTCATGGAGTCAAATAAAAGTGGAACAGTGCAAATCCGATGTATGGTTGATTTTTCTATGAATTTATAACAGAAGCATGGTGTATGTAGTGTGTGAGTGTGAGTGTGTGTGAAGTTTGTACAAACTGAATGATTGGGGTGGGGGGTTCCTGCTACAGTAGTTAAGAAAACGCCACTGTAATTTGGCCCTTTATCCTGAGAGCACTCTTCTCTGAGCTGGTGCCCTTCAGATGTTTTAGGAGTTGTAGTCCAAACCTTCTGGGGGCACCAGCTTGCAGAATGCCGACTCCAAGTATGAAACATAGCCCTGGAGTCGGGCTGCAAGGCTTGGCGGCTGAGCTCCTCGGCTGGAATGTGCCGTCCTGGCTTGCTGCATGGTCGGATATCCCAGGAAGCCGATCTCAAAACCGTGCCAACACCTGTCTCCGCATTTCACGGGGCTCTTTGCCTTTCCTGAGTCTGCACAAAGGGAGTCTTTCATGGGATTTGGAGAGAGAGAGAGAGAGATTCCCGGGTTAAAATCCCAAGTTGAAATGCAGGAAGCTGCTGTCCTTAGCCGTGACTAAACGGTGGCGGAACAGGCACAACAGGCAGGGCAAAGGAAGAGCCGAAAGGCCACGGGCCCACCTGCTTGCGAGAATTAAAAGTGCACAAAGCCCTTGCGAGCTACAAGGCGTCCCCGACTTGACAAATTATTCTGAGGTCTGGAATCAGAGATCAGGGCCAGACCCCCCCCCCTCCTTCTGGGTCTTCTGCCAATTCGGAACGGGATTCCCTCAGCATGAACCGTGCCCAACAGGTGTCCATCTGACCCGTTGCCTCTGAAGCTCCTCTGGGGAGACCATCTTCCCCCGAGAAGGCCTTCTGTCGCCTCGATAATTAAGCGAACAGCCCGGCGAAGGGTTGCGGGGGTCTGGAGGTTGGAGAACTCCAACGGAAACAGAAATGGGAGCAGAAATGGCTGAGGAAAAGAAAGTCCTTCTTCACATGTCATGGAACTCGTTCCCACAGGAAACAAGGATGGCCACCAATTTGGATGGATTTGGAAGAAGAAGAAGAAGAGGAGGAGGAGGAGGAGGAGGAGGAGGAGGAGTTTGGATTTGATATCCCGCCTTTCACTCCCTTTAAGGAGTCTCAAAGCGGCTAACATTCTCCTTTCCCTTCCTCCCCCACAACAAACACCCTGTGAGGTGAGTGGGGCTGAGAGACTTCAGAGAAGTGTGACTAGCCCAAGGTCACCCAGCAGCTGCATGTGGAGGAGTGGAGACGCAAACCCGGTTCCCCAGATTACGAAACTACCGCTCTTAACCACTACACCACACTGGCTCTCAGAAGAAGATGAGATAAATTCACACAGGGGGGGAGAGGGCTATCGATGGTTAGCAGCCATGATGGCTAAGTTCTGCCTTCACAGCAAATCACTCTCTTAAGCTTAATCCAAGAAAGAATATTCTCTATAAGACTGAATATCAATACACGTATCAAGGGGACGCAGGTGGCGCTGTGGGTTAAATCACAGAGCCTAGGGCTTGCCAATCAGAAGGTCGGTGGTTCAAATCCCTGCGACGGGGTGAGCTCCCGTTGCTCAGTCCCTGCTCCTGCTAGCCTAGCAGTTCGAAATCACATCAAAGTGCAAGTAGATAAATAGGTACCACTCCGGTGGGAAGGTAAACGGCGTTTCCGTGCGCTGCTCTGGTTCGCCAGAAGCGGCTTATTCATGCTGGCCACATGACCCAGAAGCTGTACACTGGCTCCCTCTGCCAATAAAGCGAGATGAGCGCCGCAACCCCAGAGTTGGCTACGACTGGACCTAATGGTCAGGGGTCCCTTTACCTTTACCTTTACCTTACACGTATCAAGACTTTGAGATTAGACCACTGAAGAAGCCTGGAAAACTATCTTGGGAGTGTGCTACCTGCAAGCTCCAGAAAAAGGGCCCCATTGGGGGCAAACAGCGGCCTCTTGATTACTTGGACTGCCAGGGCGAAACAGGTGCAAAACGCTGGCACCCTGTCGTCTACAACTTCATTAATATCTATCTACAACTCCACTGGGACACAGGTGATGCTGTGGGTTAAACCACAGAGCCTAGGGCTTGCCGATCAGCAGGTTGGCGGTTCGAATCCCTGCAACGGTGTGAGCTCCTGTTGCTCGGTCCCTGATCCTACCAACCTAGCAGTTCGAAAGCACAAAGTGCTAGTAGATCAATAGGTACCGCTCCGGCGGGAAGGTAAACGGTGTTTCCGTGCGCTGCTCTGGTTTGCCAGAAGCGGCTTAGTCATGCTGGCCACATGACCCGGAAGCTGTACGCCGGCTCCCTCAGCCAATAAAGCGAGATGAGTGCTGCATGTTTTACTGTTTTACTGTCGCTATGGCCATTGGCTAATGTGAATAAAGTTTTATCTCTCTCTCTCATGTAGGCAGAGCATAGTCATCATGGCAAGGGGTCAACAATCGCCCTCTCCTCCATGAATTTGCCCGATCCTCTTTTAAAGCCTGCACAGTTTAACTACACTGCCCCCACGATGGGGTCCAGAAGCAGGCCAGACTTGTTGAAGGGTTAACTCCCAAGTAAGCGGTGATGTCGAATGCTGGCAGCCTTCGGAGATTTGCTGGGCAAGGAAACTCCTTTGGAGACTTTCTTTCCTGGAAAGTCAATTGTGGGGCAATTGCGCTAGATGGGGGAAGCAAACAGAACTGCTCCTTTCCCGTGGCGCTGTTGCTGTACTGGAGACACTAGATCACCCTGCAGGGAGACGTCTGTCTGTCTGTCTGTTTGTCTGTACGCCACATGTTCCAGCGATAAAGTGGCCCCAGGGAGGGGGTTGGCTGTTTGTAGCTGGGAGCATGTACTCTTTCCAGACATCAATGCAAAGCCTGTGCCAAATTAACATGCGGTTATTTAAGAAGAAAAGCACAGAACAAAGCGGTTTCTAGTTCTTCTGCAAATCGCGGCTCTTCGTTTCTGAGTCTGTAGACATGGCTGCTACCTGCGGGCTGATTTTCCATCACTCATTGAATCACCAACTGGCTACAATGCAGGAATGGCCCTCAATCTCTTGCCGTCTGCTAAAGACAAGCCGGTGCAATGGTGAGCGCTTCGTAGGATAGCTTGATCCTGCGGAACGCTCCAAGCAGAAGTGTTTTTGAAGTATGACATTGAGGTGAGAATATTGCATCTGTAGTGGATTCATCATCATCATCATCATCATCATCATCATCATCATCATAAATAAATAAATTTTATTTATACCCCGCTCTGCCCAGCCAAGACCAGGCTCAGGGCGGCTAACACCAGGTATAAAAACAATTGATTAAAATACAACTTAAAAACAAGATTAAAATACAACATTAAAATGCAGCCTCATTTCAGTAGAAACTCAAATCAAAAACTTTTTGGGGGTGAAAACATCAAGTCGTTAGCAAGACCAACTATCCAGACTGGTCCTAAGTGGGCCAGAAAAAAGCCAGGGAAGTGCCCAAATAGGAGTTTCATTACAGAAGGAGAAAGGAAACAGGAAAGAGGGGGAGGGGGATCAAGTTTGTTAAGTTGTGGGTAAACATATCAGACGACACAGCAATTCTTCAAACAGCTCTTGTTTATTCACAGGCCAGAACAGACCTGAACTGAAGGGTTCAGCCAGCCTGCTTATATAGAGCTCCAGTACAACGCAACTGTAACAACTTTCTGTAACTATCCAGTCACTGAACGTCACTTTCAATCCCTTATTTGCATATGTGGACCTGAGTGAAAACTATCTACAGTATCCCCCTGCTGGCCCAGGGTGAGAACTTCAATACATAACAAAGTTGATTCCAAGCCAAAGGCCAGGTGGAACAACTCTGTCTTACAGGCCCTGCAGAAAGAAATCAGATCCTGCAGGGCCCTGGTCTCATGAGGCAGAGAGTTCCACCAGTGTTGAAAAGGCCCTGGCTCTGGCTGAGGCTAATCTGACTTCCTTAGGGCCCAGGAACACCAGGGTCTTGCTATTTATGGACCTTAAGGTCCTTCGCGGGGCATACCAGGAGAGGCGGTCCCATAGGTACAATGGTCCATACTGGATTGTCCACACATTGTTCTGCTTTGCTAGTTGTTTGGAGGTGCTTTTTCAAGGATAACGCATTCGTGCCCTCTGGAGGGGGCACCTGTTGGTATCTGTCTGCTGCGCTACAACACAACGAAAGGGCTGGAGGGGAAACCCAGCCCTGGAAACATTTCATAGACTCATATAATTGTGTGGTGAGTCCCCCCCCCCCGGTGGAAATAATGACACTTGACACAATTATTAAGGTTAATGGGCTAAAAAAGGCCACAACTTTATTGGTTACAGGTGATGAGCGGTATTGACTTAGGCATTGGTCCTAACCGACTATATCCGACTCCAGCCTGTCTGCTGGAAGTCCGGGAAGGGTTAACCACCAGTAGGGGGAGTCCTGCCGATGCACATCAACTAGGAACTCCCCTGGGGCCACCCATAGGGGGGGCCTTAGGCCTTCACCTCCCTAGGCTTCGGACAGGGCCACGCCCCCCAGAATCCTTTATCAGACTACCCTTCAAAATGCGGGGCAGGTGATGGCGTTACCTCCTCTCTTCTATCTACAGAACCATACCAATGCCTAACCGCCAATACCCAGAAAGTTGTGACGATTTGCTACGAGGTAGGCAGAAACCAAGTAGCTGGTGCCAATTTGCCAAGTGGAAAAATTCCTACCAGGCCCCTCAATGGTGACCAACCGAGGTCCATAGCAAGGTCAAGGAACGAAAACCTTAAAGGACGGGAGGGTGGGAAATAGGAACAACTGGTAGGCAGCAAAAGAGGGAGATCCCCGGCCATGCCTGCCTTAAATAGGGCAGGCCACGCCCCCAGAGCCAACTGATTGGCTGGCCAGGGGGTGAAGCGGCCGGGAATCCCCCTAATCGTACAGGGGCTGGGCTCCAGCCGCCGTGCGCATGGTGGGGCCGTGAAGCTCGCAACCCCACCTCTGCTGAAGGGCGGAAGTGGCTTTGTAGAGTTGGAAGGAACACAAAGGGTATCCAGTCCCAGTGGCGAAGGAAGCGTCTGGGGCACCTGGGGCGGAGTGGCCTGCCCATAGGGACACGGCGCACACGGCTTCTGCTAGGGGCATGACTGCCCATCCTGTCTGCTGTCCACCCCCTGCCTCCCCCCAGCTGTAGGGCGGCTGAGGCCCCGCGGTGCAGCGCGTCCCTATAGGTGCTGCACATTCCGTCGTGTCCCTATCGACATGGCGGCGATCCGCCCAGGGGGGATTTTGTCACCCCCCCCTTCAGGGATGGCACCCGGAGTGCGCCGCCCCCTCCGCCCCTGCCTTTCTCCTCCATTGTCCTGTCCAGCCCCCTGCAATGGGGTAGTGTTAAGTTGTGGGTGAACATATCAGACAACAGCGATTCTTCAGACAGCTCTTGTTTATTCTCAGGCCAGAACAGAACTGAACTGAAGGGTTCAGCCAGCCTGCTTATATAAGAGCACCACTACAACGCAACAGTAACCATTTCCTGCAATTATCCAATCACTGAACGTCACTTTCAATCCCTTATTTGCATATGTGGACCTGAGTGAAAACTATCTACAGTATCCCCCTGCTGGCCCAGGGTGAGAACCTCAGTACATAACAGGTATAAAAGGTTGCATGATTTCAGCAGGAAACTATGAGACAAGGGAAATGAAGCCCTGAAATTTCATTGGAGATGGGATTGTGCCAAACTGCCCCAATCCTACCATCAGCAAAAATAATCATAATGAACAAAAGAAAAGATGGAGTCCTATATTGGGATCACACAGGAAGTACTAAGATGGCCGTTTGTGTTTTGTTCCTATGCAATTTTGTTCCTATGCAGTTATCCCTTTGCCAAAATTTTATTTGTATAGCTTGCTCAAAGAGAGAGGGGGGAGGGAGGGAGGGAGAGAAACTAACTACTTTGGGAAGGTGTAACCAAATACCTCCAGCAGTTTTGTAATCCGTTGAACGTGGCTCCTGATTTGACCCAGCTTTGCTGCTCTCTTTGAAAGCACACTCCATTTCGAACGACCTAACCACATCACGTCATCGCCATTGTTTAGCTGGCTGGCTGCAGTTCTGAACCCTGGGGGAGCCTTCTGTGTAAATTGAAAGCGCCGTTCCAAATCCATCGAAACTCGTGGCTGAGGTCCCGCTGTCCTTTTTTGTGTGCCTGCGTTGTATCAATTCAAGAAACAAGAGCTGGGGGTTAAAAACTAGACTGTTTATTTCTCAGTCAGCCTTCTTCCTACCTGATACCTTCCGGACTTCAACTCCCAACCCCATCCCTACCTAGTGTGGCCATTTTGGACTACAACTTCCATTTTGGATTAACGCCAGCCCCCGACTGCTAAATTTCGTCAGCAATGTCTAGGCAACACAATGGCCATGTACATACAATAGACTTTGTACAACTTTGGACACATAACCACAGACTCTTGAACATATTTGTGGAAAAGGAGCCTTCTCCTCTGGAGGGTTACAAAACCAGCCTGTTTCTGGGATGTCCTGGATTTCCCCCCACCCTATAGCCCTCAAGGGAGGATAGATGGTTGTGTGAAATGAGGGTCAAACCATCCCACAGGTTGAGGAACATTTTATCATATGTGGTGGGAATGTAAGAAAGGAAAGAACTTCTGGGAAATGATATATAATGAGATGAAAAAGATGTTTAAATATACATTTTTTCAAAAACCAGAAGCATTTCTACTTGGTATTATAGGCCAAGACATTAATAGGCAAAATGTTAAATTGTTCTTATATGCAACAACAGCAGCAAGAGTACAGTGGTACCTCGGGTTACATACACTTCAGGTTACAGACTCCGCTAACCCAGAAATAGTGCTTCAGGTTAAGAACTTTGCTTCAGGATAAGAACAGAAATCGGGCTCCGGCGGTGTGGCAGCAGCAGGAGGCTCCATTAGCTAAAGTGGTGCTTCAGGTTAAGAACAGTTTCAGGTTAAGAGCGGACCTCCGGAACGAATTAAGTACTTAATCAAAGGTACCACTGTACTGTTAGCCCAGAAATGGAAGCAAGAAGAAATTCCGACAAAAGAAGAATGGCAGACGAAATTAATGGAGTAGGCAGAATTGGACAAAATGACAGGAAGGATTCGAAACCTGTGGGACCAGGGATTTACAGAAGATTGGAAGAAGTATATGAATTATTTGAAGAGCATCTGTAATCAGCAAATTACGCTAGTAGGACTACAAGAAGTTTTGTAAGGGGAAATATACGAAGTGTTACAAAGTAGAAAAAGATAGAGATATTGGTTATGAGTTTGAAATGTAATAGGGAAGATAAGAAATGCATACTGAGAGATTAGATTGGAAAATTTTCAGACAGGATTGATGGAAGTCAAAAAAATTGAATAAGATGTGTGTGTGTGTGTGTGTGTGTGTGTGTGTATGATGTTGTATCTACAGAAACATTGTAAAGAAACGGACTCACTAGCAGGATTTGACTAAGCACAACCAACAGAAAGAATACAGAAAGCATTTAATTTAGAGAATACGATATTAAGGTACAATAAACTAAGCAGAAGAAGTTAATATACAAAAAACCAGAAGAGGAAGCTGAGGGAAGTCGTGGTATTGTTCTTTTATTTGGTATGATGTTATTGTGACAAAGATAGAAATGTAAAAATTAGTAAAAACTATTTAAAAAAAAAAAGTACCGAGGGTGTAAGGAAGGAAAGCACTGTGTGAAATAAGAGGCAGCGTTGTGCAGTGGTTAGTGTGTTGGACTAGGACCTGGGAGAGGCACGGGTTCAAATCCCCACCCAGATACGACGCTCAGTGGCTTGGGCCAGTCACTATGTCTCAGCCTAAGCTACCTCACAGGGCTATTGTGGGGATTAAATGAGGAGTGATGGACTGATGGAAGTCAAAAAAATTGAATAAGATGTAAAAGTATGTTTAATTACTGTTGAAAATGGCATGTTAAAAAACTAATAAAAATTTATATAAAAGTAAAACCATCCGACAGGTCGAAGCGACATGCATCTTCTGGTTTGTTAACGTGCTGATATTATCAGTACGTTCTTCCTAGTCACCCTCCCAGATGCTGGAGAAAACCATTTAGCTAAAATTAGCAGCGTCATTACGCCTGAAGGTCAGCCGCCTTCTCCAAAATAGCGAGAGGGGCGGCTATGATGTCAGCGTTCAGGATCTGCCGATCGAGGCTTCCTGGATTCCTGGTGTCGTGCGTGACAGACTTGGAATCCAGGTCGACTCTCTCCTTCTCTGCTTCGCTCCAAGAGAAATTCCTCCCTCCATCACTCCCCCAAACCGTCTCGGGTTGACTCAAACGGGAGATAATCCGATTTGCGCCCTGGCATAATTTCAGGGAAGTCTTACTGCCGAGGAAACCTGACCCTGCAGACGGCGTTAGCGTCAGTCTTTTGTGTTTGAGGGAGAGGCCCTTCTCAGAAGTGGCAAGATGGCCGACAGGACGCAGCGGACAAGTGACAAAACGTTCTGTGAAAACATTTTATTTATTTTTAAAGAAAAGAACAGCATCTTAAAAAGCAGAGACATCACCTTGCCAACAAAGGTTTGTATAGTTCAAGCTCTGGTTTTCCCAGTAGTGATGTATGGAAGTGAGAGCTGGACCATAAAGAAGGCTGATCACCGAAGAATGGATGCTTTTGAATTCTGGTGCTGGAGGAGACTCTTGAGAGTCCCATGGACTGCAAGGAGATCAAACCTATCCATTCTGAAGGAAATCAGCCCTGAGTCCTCACTGGAAGGACAGATCCTGAAGCTGAGGCTCCAATACTTTGGCCACCTCATGAGAAGAGAAGACTCCCTGGAAAAGACCCTGATGTTGGGAAAGATGGAGGGCGCAAGGAGAAGGGGACGACAGAGGACGAGATGGTGGGACAGTGTTCTCAAAGCTACCAGGATGAGTTTGACCAAACTGCAGGAGGCAGTGGAAGACAGGAGTGACTGGTGTGCTCTGGTCCAGGGGGTCACGAAGAGTCGGACACGACTAAATGACTAAACAACAACAACAAGAAAAGCAAAGGCGTAGAAGCGAATTTCCTGACCAGTTCGGTCACACCGGGTCCAGAGCCTTGGGGCGCCCCGTTTATGTTGGCGGTGGCAGACAAATTTTGCCACCGTACAGAAGAAATTCTGATAAAGAAGAATAGCAGACAAAATTAATGGACTATGCAGAATTAGATAAAATGACAGGAAGGATTCGAAACCTGCGGGACCAGAGATTTACAGAAGATTGGAAGAAATATACGAACTATTTGAAGAGCAACTGTCATCAACAAATTACGCTAGTAGGACTACAATAAGTTTTGTATGAAGCATTGCAAAGTAGAGAAAGAATAGAGATATTAATTATGAATTAAATGTAATTGTGGAAGTAAGAAACGTATATTTAGTGAATAGACTGGAAAATTTTCAGATGTGATTGATGGAAGTCAAAAAAATGGTATAAGATGTGAAAGTATGTTTAATTACTGTTGAAAATGATATGTTGAAAAACTAATTATATATATATATATATATATATATATATATATATATATATATACACACACACACACACACACACACACACACACATATATATATATATATATATATATATATATATATATATGTATGTATGTATTTTCCACCATACAGGGTGTTGCTGAAAATTGAGACCCCACGGTCCGCCACTGGAAGTTGCTTTCCCCCCCCCCCCCCAGCTGTTGGACCTTTTAGAAAAGTTATAGGAAGTGCAGGGGATCATAGAAACGATGGGGCTGTAGCAATCCAGAATGTCACAGAGAGCTTTGAGAAGAAAATGGGATCCACCAAGCTTTCTGGGTTGCTTTCTGTATGTCCAGGGGTGCCAACTTGAATAAAATATGGGGGGCAGGTAAGTCGCACCCCATATAATCAACCACAAGATGCGACGCATGCACACCAATTGAATGGCAGTGGTCATAAACTTTGGGGGTCTGGTGCCCTCAAATATTTTATTTGGGGGCTGAAGGGACCTTGGCCCTTAAGAGTTGACTCCTATATGTACATCTGTGGCCATTTTGAATCCAGAGGTATGTCCATATGAGGTGTTTATGAGGGAATACGTTGTTCCCTCAGTTTTTAGGGGTTGTGTACATGATGTCGTCTTCCTTATCATGGCTCCCCTGCATTTTCTCCATGGTTCTTCCACAGAAAACCCACCTTTTGAAGGAAGGAGCGGAACGGCAGCACTGTCTCCACAAATGTGGACTCTCTCAGCGCTAACATTTCAAACCTTTCCCCAAGGCTCTAGCATTTTGGGTGGACCAAACCGATCGGTTTGGCACACCTTCAGGGGCCGTGTGGCATCCTGGATGAGGCCCTGAGAGACCAGGGGTCAAATCCCCCACGAAGACCACTGGGTGCCCTTGGGCCGGCCGCTGCCTCTCAACCTCGCAGGGTCGTTGTGAGGATAAAATGGGAAGAACTAAGTAGACCGCTGTGAGCTCCTCAAGAAGGTCTCAGCAAATATATCACGAGGGACCGTTTGCGCTTCCTGCTCAGGCCTAGTTTGCACTGACTCAGCCTCTCCTGCCTTGAACATGCCCCTTTAAACATGCCCACATTCAGCTGGAAATCAGGATTGGACACCCACGCTCCCTACTGCTCTGAGCAGAGGTGCAAAGTGTTTCTCTTCCTGAAAGAACGCGGGAGAAGCTACTGTTAAGCGTCATTATTTTCTGCTAATGGGGTGCAATAGCCCTCTGTCCTTCAGCAGAACATGGATGCAATAGCCCTCTGTCCTGCTACAGAACCTGGATGCAATAGCCCTCTCTCCTGCTGCAGAACATGGATGCAATAGCCCTCTGTCCTCCTGCAGAACATGAAATGCAATCAGGGGCGCCGACTTATAAAAAATATTGGGGGGGCCCATACCGGGGTCCTGCCGCTGGTTCGCTCGGGTAGCCGGGAGAATGCAGTTCGAGGTGGCGGTGTTGGGGAGAGACCCTCGCTCAGGGCGCCACTAGACTTGGCGGCCGGCGGCCTATCTGGGGGGTTTTGGAGCGTATTTCGGCGGAGCGATTGGGGAGGAGGGGGCTTGTTGCCGGATTCTTCAGCTGAGCCGGAGATCCGCTGCTGGGGGTCCCTGGGCCGAGTTGTGAGCACGGCCTGCTGAAGGGAGATCCAGCCGATTGCGCGACAGGGACGGCCGGGGCTCTCCGGCTACGGCGCGCGGCTGGCTGGCTGGCGAGGGAGCAGGTGGGGAGGAGGCGGGGGTCCTCACTCTCTTAGGAAACGCACCCGTGCGCCCGATTGCCACGAAGTCCGAAGGGTGCGTGTGTGGAATTAAAAAGCAAAAACGAGATACGGGCAGGGCAGGCAAAGAGTTTTCTGCAAGAGGATGGAGGGCAGGTTGAAGAGAAAATCACTCAGGATGAGACAGTCAAATCAGCCATGATAAAATGGGCTCAGGATATTGGGTATAACATCATGTTTGAGGACTGGGAAAGGTTATGGACCACCGGAATGAAATTCACGGCATGTAATGCCTTGAAGGAAAATATTATGAAAATGTTTTATAGGTGGTACATGACCCCAGTCAAGCTTGCAAAAATATATCACCTGTCTGATAATAAATGTTGGAAATGTAAGGAGGCTGAAGGGACATTCTTTCACCTCTGGTGGACTTGTCCAAAAGTGAGGGCCTTCTGGGAAATGATCTATAATGAATTAAAAAAGGTATTTAAGTATACCTTTCCCAAGAAACCAGAGGCCTTCCTCTTGGGCATTGTTGGCCAGAAAGTGTTAAAGAAGGATAGAACTTTCTTTATGTATGCAACTACAGCAGCAAGAATACTTATCGCAAAATATTGGAAGACACAAGATTTGCCCACACTGGAAGAGTGGCAGACGCAATTGATGGACTACATGGAACTGGCTGAAATGACTGGCAGAATCCGAGATTTGGGAGAAGAAACAACGGAAGACTGGAAAAAATTTAAGGACTATTTACAAAAACAATATAAGTTGTATGAATGTTAAAAATTTACACGATTCGGAAACTATAGCTTCAGCAATTAGATTTGGGAAACAGGAAATTATATTTTAAGTAAGAAAAGGTCAAAATCTAAGGTAATACTATGTTTAATTTAAGATATAAGTAACTGATGAAAAGTATGTTAAATTTAGAGGTATAGTATTTGAAAAGTACAAAATAAGGTACGAAACAAGGTAATAATTTGCTGATATCTTTATTATAAAGAATGCAGGGTAAGGGAGATGCGAGGAAGTCCAGTTAGTTATATAAAAAATGTGTTGAATGGTTGGTTTTCTTTTCTTCTTTTTCTTTTTTTCTTTTTCTTGTTCTTTTACTTTTTTCTTCAGTGTATGTTTCTAACTTTGTATTTGAAACCTTAATAAAATATTTATAAAAAAAGAAGAAGAGAAAATCCTTTCGCTTTTCTGGGGCTCAGGGAAGTCTCAGAGCCGGAGGTTGGGGAAGGGACCCCCTTTGCTCTGCCCTCTTCTCCCGTCTTAGATTTGCATGGGGGTCCCCGCCCAAGCTTGCCTGGCCACCGGGCCACACAAGGGCCGCGCTCTACGCGGCACACCTTGCTAGCCGCGCAGCTGTCCTCCGCGGCTGCGGAGCGGCCCTGCGCCGGTGCCCAGCCCCTCTGGGCGCCCGCTGCGCTGCCAATGACAAGCGGGCGACGTCGCGGGCGGGGAAGGCGTCGCTTTCTTTCCCGATCCTTCATCCTCCCAGTCTTCCAGCCCTTTTTTGGGTTGGAAGCTCGTCTCGTTCGCCCTTCTCCTTTCTTCACCCTGCGCGCAATTTTCCTCCCTCGTCTCCCTCCCCATTTCTCCTTCCTTCCTGACTGACTGACTGACGGGCTTGGGCTCGGGCTCAGGCTCGGGCTCCGGGTCGGGCTCAGGCTCAGGCTCGGGCTCGGGCTCCGGGTCGGGCTCAGGCTCAGGCTCGGGCTCGGGCAGCCACAGCGTCGGCGGTGTTGGCGATCGGCGGCGCGGGGGGATGGCCCTCCCGGGGGAGCCGGCGCTGCTCAATGGGGTTGCCAAGGAGACAGGCCGGCCGCCCCCTCCCCCGGCCCGGCGCCCCCCGCCGCACCGGTGCCCGTTATTGAGCTGGTGCGCGCCGGGCGCCCTATAAAAGCCGCGGACGCGCCCACCGCCGCCCGAGATTATTGGGGGGGCTGAGCCCCCCCAAACGAATTTTTGAGGGGGCTCGGGCCCCCTCAAGCCCCATGGAGTCGGCGCCTATGAATGCAATAGCCCTCTCTCCTGCTGCAGAACATGGATGCAATAGACCTCTGTCCTTCAGCAGAACATGGATGCAATAGCCCTCTGTCCTGCTGCAGAACATGGATGCAATAGCCCTCTCTCCTGCTGCAGAACATGGATGCAATAGCCCTCTCTCCTGCTGCAGAACATGGATGCAATAGCCCTCTGTCCTGCTACAGAACATGGATGCAATAGCCCTCTCTCCTGCTACAGAACATGGATGCAATAGCCCTCTCTCCTGCTACAGAACATGGATGCAATAGCCCTCTCTCCTGCTGCAGAACATGGATGCAATAGCCCTCTCTCCTGCTGCAGAACATGGATGCAATAGCCCTCTCTCCTGCTGCAGAACATGGATGCAATAGCCCTCTCTCCTGCTACAGAACATGGATGCAATAGCCCTCTCTCCTGCTGCAGAACATGGATGCAATAGCCCTCTCTCCTGCTGCAGAACATGGATGCAATAGCCCTCTGTCCTGCTACAGAACATGGATGCAATAGCCCTCTCTCCTGCTACAGAACATGGATGCAATAGCCCTCTCTCCTGCTACAGAACATGGATGCAATAGCCCTCTGTCCTGCTACAGAACATGGATGCAATAGCCCTCTCTCCTGCTACAGAACATGGATGCAATAGCCCTCTGTCCTTCAGCAGAACATGGATGCAATAGCCCTCTGTCCTGCTGTTGAACATGTTTCCAATAGGCCTCTGTCCTGCTACAGAACATGGATGCAATAGCCCTCTGTCCTGCTGTTGAACATGTTTCCAATAGGCCTCTGTCCTGCTCTTATCCCCCAGGAACTGCTATTCAGTGTCATTCTGTCTCTGATCCTGAAGGCTGATTATAGCCATCATCCACTGATCGCCTCCTCCTCTCGCTCCCTGGATTTCTCTAATCCCCTGTTTAGAGACACTTCTGGTTTGATCCAATGTGTCGTCAGCTCCCATGTTTTTATTAAGTCCTCACTCTCACTCGAACAGTACATCTCATCCCCTAAAATAGAGCCGCCTGGCTGCGCTCTTGTAAATATGCGCTGATACTTTCAAGAAGCCGAGGAGATTCTGTTTTGCTTCAGCCCACCCCTGACGCCTCTGAAAACTCGCGGCTGTTCTCTGCCTCACAGGATGGCTCCCTTTGCAGTGTCACATAAACTACTGATGGCATCAAGGAACGGCATTTTGGTTCGCAAACAACTCACAAAGGGAAAGGTCACGTATTTTTGGCCCTGGGAAGAAACAGCCAATAAACCAGAAACACGCCCTTTCCATTTCTATAATTGGAATTCCCTCGGGATGAGTTTTCTGCCCTATCCCTGTTTAGGGTTCCGCTGTGCCCTTCTGTATTTTACAAGAGAGCCAGAGTGTTGTTGGGTCACAGTTTGGAGATTTAAGCCACAACGGCACCAGACCCTTAAAGCACAGTTTTGCCACTTTATCAGCCATGGCTTTCCTCCCAAAGCATTATGGGAACCGTAGTTCTTTAAGGGTGCTGAGAGTTCCCAGGAGGACACAGTTCACCTCACAGAGCCACAATTTCCAGAGTTCCCTCAGAAGAGGGGTCGATTGTTAAGCCACTCTGAAAATTGTAGTTTTGGGTGGCGGACAACTCTCAGCATATTGGAGCATCTCTGTGGGTCCGACTCAGGGGCACTGACTTGGGCCCCAAATTATGGGTGCCCAGCACATGTGACGTGACGTCATGCGCCATGCAGCCTCAGAACCTGACCTCTGGTTCCGAAGTCTCGCAAGGCCTCAGGCATGACTTCCAGTGCTTCACGAGGCACCGGAGGTTGTGTTGGGGGCCCAGCGGTGTGGGTGCTCGGGCCCCAGGGCCCACCCTACAGATGGCAAGCTCCCTGGCCAGACTGTTTGCTACTAGATAGATCAGAGGTTGCCCCTCTTGATGGGCCAGTGGAATTCTGAGGACATTTTCTGTGGGCGCCAGTCACAAAATGGCTGGTGGTTGGGTGTGGCATAAAACAAAATGGCTCCCACATCCAAAAGAGTCGGGAATGCAAAATGGCATAGGCATGTCCCACAATCAGTGAGTGGGGATGACACCCACACCATCCATGAACAGTCGTCCGCGACTGGACCTAATGGTCAGGGGTCCCTTTACCTTTACCTATTCTGCAACAATAGTCATTAGCGATGGATTTATACTGGCCATCCACACCTTGTTCCATTTTGCAAGTTGTTCTGTGATGTTTCTGCAGTGTTGCCTCATTATTGCCGTCCAGAGGGTCACTCATGCGCTATAGCCCAACAAAAGCGGGCAAAGAAGAACGCCAAGTATTTGTGGTGTGAAAAGTTTGAGAAGGAATTTTTGCAGGTGCGAAACATACGGAAAGCAGGAGGACTTCTAACCACCTCGATACCGTCATGAGCACAAAGAAGGACATTTGAGGTAGCCGGGTTTTTTGGGGGGGGGACTCTTAAGAAAGTCATGCATTGCAAAAAGCATTTCTTGAGCTGAACCAAGTCGGTCTCAAAAAGGGAGGGATGTGAGTGATCCCTGAAAACAGACTACAGATGAAGGAGACCCAGTGCCGGATTTACATATAAGCTAAACAAGCTGTAGCTTAGGGCCCCACTCTTTTGGGGACCCCCAAAAATTTTACTGTTAATATACTTCTTAATTGTATTACAGTTCAACAATTACTTTGATAAAATACATATTTTGTTCTGTGCAAATGGCTTTAAATACCTATTAGGTCCATCAATTACCACATAGCAATGACAAACCTAGACAGCATCTTAAAAAGCAGAGACCTCACCTTGCCGACAAAGGTCCGTATAGTTCAAGCTATGGTTTTCCCAGTAGTGATGTATGGAAGTGAGAGCTGGACCATAAAGAAGACTGATCGCCAAAGAATGGATGCTTTTGAATTCTGGTGCTGGAGGAAACTCCTGAGAGTCCCATGGACTGCAAGAAGATCAAACCTCTCCATTCTGAAGGAAATCAGCCCTGAGTGCTCACTGGAAGGACAGATCCTGAAGACTTTGGCCTCCTCATGAGAAGAGAAGACTCCCTGGAAAAGACCCTGATGTTGGGAAAGATGGAGGGCACAAGGAGAAGGGGATGACAGAGGACGAGATGGTTGGACAGTGTTCTCGAGGCTACTAAATTGAGTTTGACCAAACTGTGGGAGGCGGTGGAAGACAGGAGTGCCTGGCGTGCTCTGGTCCAGGGGGTCACGAAGAGTCGGACACGACTAAACAACAACATATATATCAGCGGCCATTTGTTGTTGACAAAGGACAGTTGGACATATAAAGGGCCCCATTACCTTCAGTAGCTTAGGGCCTCATCAAACCTAAATCTGCCCCTGAGGAGAGTCCTGTGTCTTCATAGCAACTCATCTCCTCTGGGTAAACTCCACTTTTTCAACCGAGCTGTATTTCTTGGGATGGGAATGTAAACGGAGAGATTCTCCTGAAGGTCAGGGGAGATTATAAAGATGTACTACATAGGTAGCCAAACCTCTGCGGGAAGAAAAACTACTTCTCCAAGAAAGGGCTAAGGGTTTCCACAGTTACAGAAGTTAGAGTCCAAGCTGCTCTAGCAACTGGGTGGCTTTCAGCTGTGCACAAATAACAGTTTACATTTCGCAATGTGCAGTATGTACTGGTTTATTTTTGGGTATTCTTTTGCAAGCTGGCCTGGGGGGGTGATGATTAAAACATAAAATAGCAGAGTTGTCCAGCCCCATGATAATTTTGGTTGCCATTCCTGGAAACATTTCTAGCTCTGATATTTCCTTTTTGAGCAGAGGCGACCCACAGCGTCAGCAAATGTGGCCGCGCCATAGATTTGTATCATGGCATAGGGATATCAGCCTTCTGTAGCTTTGTCGTTGCACCCGGGAGAACATAAAAAGAGCAGAAGAACGCTGCCGGATCAGGCCCACTTAGTCCAGGATCCTGTTCACACAGTGGCCAGCCACAGAGGTGGTTTTCAGGTGGCGCAACCGGTTCAGAAATAGTGTCTGGGAGGAATTGGTGGAAATGTCCAGGAAAACCTGGGCGTGTGGCACAACCCATGTCGGAAGTGTTGATTGCTTGGCTAATATCTATATCTATCTCTCTATCTCTCTATCTATCTATCTATCTATCTATCTATCTATCTATCTATCTATCTATCTATCATCTATCTATCTATCTATCATCTATCATCTATCTATCTATCATCTATCTATCTATCTATCTATCTATCTATCTATCTATCTATCTATCTATCTATATCTATATCTATATCTATTTATTTATTTATTTTGGCAAAAGAAGTTCCAACTTTTGTGTCCGGATTTTCACTTTTTGAAATATGGCAGCCCTACTTAAACAGGGAGGACGCGGGTGGCGCTGTGGGTTAAACCACAGAGCCTAGGACTTGCTGATCAGAAAGTCGGTGGTTCGAATCCCCACAACGGGGTGAGCTCTCGTTGCTCGGTCCCTGCTCCTGCCAACCTAGCAGTTCAAAAGCATGCCAAAGTGCAAGTAGATAAATAGGTACCGTTCCGGCGGGAAGGTTAATGCCATTTCTGTGCGCTGCTCTGGTTCGCCAGAAGCGGCTTAGTCATGCTGGCCACATGACCCAGAAGCTGTACGCCGGCTCCCTCGGCCAATAAAGCGAGATGAGCGCCGCAACCCCAGAGTCGGCCATGACTGGATCTAATGGTCAGGGGTCCCTTTACCTTTACCTTACTTAAACAGGGCACCAAAACAATGCTGTAGAATGGAGAGCAGGGTGTGTGTGTATGTGCTGAATATAATAATAATAATAATAATAATAATAATAATAATAATAATAATAATAATAATTTTTATTTATACCCCGCCCTCCCCAGCCAAGGCCGGGCTCAGAGCGGCTTACAAGCAATAATAAAAACAAGATGAGTGATTACAACTTAAAAACAAAAATAAAATACAACATTAAAATAATGGAACATTAAAATATTAAAATGGAGCCTCATTGCAGGAGAAGGAAAAGAAAAAAGAAAAAGGGGGCGGAGGGAATCAAATTGGCTCCAATCCAAAGGCCAGGCGGAACAACTCTGTCTTACAGGCCCTGCGGAAAGAGATCAGATCCTGCAGGGCCCTGGTCTCATGAGACAGAGCGTTCCACCAAGTTGGGGCCAGTGCTGAAAAGGCCCTGGCTCTGGTTGAAGCCAATCTAACTTCCTTAGGGCCTGGGACCACTAGGGTGTTGTTATTTATGGACCTTGAGGCTCTCCGTGGGGCATACCAGGCGAGGCGGTCCCGTAGGTACGAGGGTCCTAGGCCGTGAAGGGCTTTAAAGGTCAAAAGCAGCACCTTAAATCTGACCCTGTACTCCACCGGGAGCCAGTGCAGCTTGAAAAGCACTGGATGAATATGCTCCCATGGCAGAGACCCTGTGAGGAGCCTCGCTGCAGCATTCTGTACCCGCTGGAGTTTCTGGGACAGCTTCAAGGGCAGCCCCGCGTAGAGCGAGTTACAGTAGTCAAGCCTGGAGATGACTGTCGCATGGATCACTGTGGCCAGGTCGGGGCCACAGAGAGTTGAGAGTTGCCCAGGGCGCAACTGGAATTTGAGAGCACAAAATCTACCACTGCCAACCAGATGCCCATGGAAAACCCGCAAGCAGGATCCAAGCATCATCATCATCATCATCATCATAATTTATTTATACCCAGCCCTTCTGGCTGGGTTTCCCCAGCCACTCTGGGCGGCTTCCAGCAAAATATTAAATTACAATAATTCATCAAATATTAAAAGTTTCCCAAACAGGGCTGCCTTCAGGTGTCTTCTAAAAATCAGTAGTTGTTTATTTCTTTGACATCTGGTGGGAGAGTGTTCCACAGGGCGGGCGCCACTACCGAGAAGGCCCTCTGTCTGGTTCCCTGTAACCTCGCTTCTCGCAGGGAGGGAACCGCCAGAAGGCCCTCGGCGCTGGACCTCAGTGTCATGGAAGAACGATGGGGGTGGAGACGCTCCTTCAGGTATACTGGGCTGAGGCCTTTTAGGGCTTTAAAGGTCAGTACCAACAATTTGAATTGTGCTCAGAAACGTACTGGGAGCCAATGTAGGTCTTTCAGGACTGATGTTATGTGGTCTCGGCGGCCGCTCCCAGCTCCCAGTCCAGCTGCCACATTCTGGATTAGTTGTAGTTTCCGGGTCACCTTCAAAGGTAGCCCCACGTAGAGCGCATTGCAGTAGTCCAAGTGGGAGATAACCAGAGCATGCACCACTCTGGCGAGACAGACAGTGGCAGGGAGGGTCTTATCCTGCGTACCAGATGGAGCTGGTAAATAGCTACTGCCCTGGACAGAGAATTGACCTGCGCCTCCATGGACAACTGTGAGTCCAATATGACTCCCAGGCTGCGCACCTGGTCCTTCAGGGGCACAGTTACCCCATTCAGGACCAGGGAGTCCTCCACACACTTGCCCGCCCCCTGTCCCACCAAAAACAGTACTTCTGTCTTGTCAGGATTCAACCTCAATCCGTTAGCTGCCATCCATCCTCCATGCTCCAACAAGAGTCCTCTCCCCTCCTGTAGTTTCTAGGGACTGCTATTCAAAAGCATTGCTGTCACCAAATGAGGAAGCAGAGGGTGGCCCTTGTGGCTGGTAGCCATCGACAGCCCTTTCCTAGGACCCACATAAATACGGGACCACCTCTCCTGGTATGCCCCACGGATGACCCTAAGCTCCACAAATGACAACATTTTGGAGGTCCCAGGTCACAAGGTAGTTAGATTGGTCTCAACTAGGGCCAGGGCCTTTTCAGTACTGGCCCCGACTTGGTGGAACGCTCTGTCCCAAGAGACTAGGGCCCTGCGGGACTGGACATCTTTCCGCAGAGCCTGCAAGACAGAGCTGTTCCGCCTGGCCTTCGGTTCGGACTCAGTCTGACCCTTATGTTTCCCTCCCCTTATGGTTTTGATGAGGCTGCATTTTAAATTGCATTTTAACCTGTATTTTAAATTGGTTCCCCCCCAATTATGTTTTTACTGTAATTTTACTGTTGTTAGCCGCCCTGAGCCTGGCTCTGGCCGGGAAGGGTGGGGAGTGGGGTATAAATAAAATTTGTTGTTGTTGTTGTTGTTGTTGTTGTTGTTGTTGTTGTTGTTGTTGTTGTTGTTGTTGTTATTTCCTCAATGAAAGGCTCAATGCAGCAGTAATAGATTCTCAGTCTGACCCCACTGAACAAAGGGACTCAGTCTCTCTCCCTCTTTCCCCCACATATATGTGTTCATGCATGTACATTCGTATAAACTTTGTAGTTCAATTTAGCTTGGGGGCTTTGACTTTCGGCCAGCACGCTGCTTTTCCTTCGAACCGCTTCCAAGAGAGAAAAGCTGGGAGACAGATGTGCTTGGAAACCCCTGGGAAGCAGCTGGATCCCTCTATAAACACCAGCACGGTGGAGACTGGATTGTCCCCAACCTTAACATCTCTAATGTCTCCAGACATAAGCAAGGATTACATCACGAGGATCTGAAGCCAGGTTCATGTGGAATCGACTGCTCAGCTGGCTGGATAGATTTTTTCTCCCAAACAACCTGAGCTCCATGCGCTGCTTTTAGGAAGCCAAAGAGTCTAGGATAAGCCAGATGGTCAGAGGAGTGGGCTGTTGCATGATGCTGCCCGCTACCTCGGACAATGCACATCCGGGGTTGCCTTAAGGCTATCACTTCTAAGGCAAGCTTGCTTTTCCACAGTGAGCTGAAAATGGAGTTAAAACCATCCAACCAGCCCATGATTGTTGTTGTTGTTGTTGTTGTTTAGTTGTTTAGTCGTGTCCGATTCTTCGTGACCCCCTGGACCAGAGCACGCCAGGCACTCCTGTCTTCCATTGCCTCCCGCAGTTTGGTCAAACTCATGTTCGTAGCTTCGAGAACACTGTCCAACCATCTCGTCCTCTGTCGTCCCCTTCTCCTTGTGCCCTCCATCTTTCCCAACATCAGGGTCTTTTTCAGGGAGTCTTCTCTTCTCATGAGGTGGCCAAAGTCTTGGAGTCTCAGCTTCAGGATCTGTCCTTCCAGTGAGCACTCAGGGCTGATTTCCTTCAGAATGGATAGGTTGGATCTTCTTGCAGTCCATGGGACTCTCAATAGTGGTCCTACACAGTGCTATTTTGCTAGAAAATAGCAAAATTGCCATGGTAAAAAAAAATAATTAAAAAAAGGTAAAGGGCCTCTGGACGATAAAGTCCAGTTAAAGGCAACTATGGGGTTGCGATGCTCATCTCGCTTTCAGGCTGAGGGAGCCGGCGTTTGTCCACAGACAGCTTTCCTGCTCATGTGGCTAGCAGGACTAAACCGCTTCTGGCGCATGGAGGACCATGACAGAAACCAGAGTGCATGGAAACGCCGTTTACCTTCCCGCCAGAGTGGTACCTATTTATCTACTTGCACTGGCATGCTTTCGAACTGCTAGGTTGGCAGGAACTGGGACAGAGCAACGAGAGCTCACCCTGTCGCGGGGATTCGATCCGCCGACCTTCCGATCAGCAAGCCCAAGAGGCTCAGGGGTTTAGACCACAGCACAATCCCCAAACTTGCAAGTGGTTTTGACCTATAAAGCCTTAAACGGCTCAGGACCCCAATACCTCGAGGACTGCCTCTTTCCATATGAGCCTAGCTGGACCCTGGGGTCATCATCTGAGGCCCTTCTTCGTGTGCCTTCTCCTCAAGAGGTCCGGAGGGTGGCAACACGAAAACAGGGCCTTTTCTGCAGTGGCTCCCTGTTTGTGGGACACGCTCCCCAGGGAAGTTTGCCTGGCGCCTTCATTATACCCCTTTAGGCACCAGGCAAAAACGATCCTTTTAAACCAGGCCTTTGGTTGATCTGTTTGACATCCATTACCCTTTTAAAATGTGGCTCTTTTCAGGGGTGGTATGGGCTATGCTGGTCTATGACCGTAATGAAGTTTTGTATTATTGTATTGTACTGGAGAGGGAGTTATTGGGTTGTTGTATTAATGCTGATTATATATGTTGTGATGTCTCTGCTTTTTAAGATCTTGCTAACAAAGGCCCGTATAGTTAAAGCTATGGTTTTCCCAGTAGTGATGTATGGAAGTGAGAGCTGGACCATAAAGATTGCCGAAGAATGGATGCTTTTGAATTCTGGTGCTGGAGGAGACTCTGGAGAGTCCCATGGATTGCAAGAAGATCCAACCTCTCCATTCTGAAGGAAATCAGCCCTGAGTGTTCACTGGAAGGACAGATTGTGAAGCTGAGGCTCCAAGACTTTGGCCACCTCATGAGAAGAGGACTCCCTGGAAAAGACCCTGATGTTGGGAAAGATGGAGGGCACAAGGAGAAGGGGACAACAGAGGACGAGGTGGTGGGACAGTGTTCTCGAAGAGACCAGCATGAGTCTGACCAAACTGCAGGAGGCAGTGGAAGACAGGAGTGCCTGGCGTGCTCTGGTCCAGGGGGTCACGAAGAGTCGGACACGATTAAACGACTAAACAACAACAACATACATGTTGTGATCTTTTCACTGAACCGCCCTGAGACCTCCGGGTGTAGGGCGGTATATAAACTCAAGTAATAATAATATTAATAATAATAATAATAATGTACTGTACTTTAACTGAAGAAACTAAAATTTCAGGTTCGAGCTGCAATTCCCCCTGCAAAACGCTGGCCGTCTGGAGGTGACCTAAGACCACACTTGGCCCTGAAGGAGGATCATTCCCTCTTTCCGGCCAAACTGTTATGTAAGGCACTCTACCAGGACATAAAACCCAAACCGCCCTCGGAAGTTTGGGATTCCCAGTGCTAAATCTGCCACCTTTTTATAGCAGTTCTGGGTTTGCGTGCCTTTGTGTTAACAAGACAATCCAGCTCCACTCTAAATATTTAGAAGTCAAGCTTGATGAAGCCAGGGTTCCTTCGCCCGATCTGAACTCGGGATTCTACCTCTTTCCCTGTCACCACCCGGCCAAGGAAGGATTACCAGTGGACATCTTGTTTTGCTCCTGACAGAACGCAAGAGCCGAGGGAAAGGACCATATAGATGTCATCGCTTTCAAATTCCCCAACTCCAGCCAAGATTTCCCTTTAGAAACAACCTGTTCCTTGTGAGAAGCTGATCCACATCTCTCTTTCTGTCACCACAGTAGATTGCCGGTGGCGGCGGCTGCAAATGCTCACAAGAGGGTTGCGAAAGGCCATAATAGGGGCTGTTTCATTCTTAAATCGTGTGTACTTTAAAAAAAAAAAAAAAGCCAGGGTTTCTAGGGGTTTGCAAAGCATGGTTGGTTGTCAATTATAGCAGAAGGTTGCGTGAGGTTGGACTCAGTGGAAGGTATCATGGGCTGATTGTCTTTGCCGGAAGAAATATCAACAACCTCAGATATGCAGATGACACAACCTTGATGGCAGAAAGTGAGGAGGAATTAAAGAACCTTTTAATGAGGGTGAAAGTTGTTGTTTAGTCGTTTAGTCGGGTCCGACTCTTCGTGACCCCATGGACCAGAGCACGCCAGGCACTGGGTGAAAGAGGAGAGCGCAAAATATGGTCTGAAGCTCAACATCAAAAAAAACGAAGATCATGGCCACTGGTTCCATCACCTCCTGGCAAATAGAAGGGGAAGAAATGGAGGCAGGGAGAGATTTTACTTTCTTGGGCTCCATGATCACTGCAGATGGTGACAGCAGCCAGGAAATTAAAAGATGCCTGCTTCTTGGGAGAAAAGCAATGACAAACCTAGACAGCATCTTAAAAAGCAGAGGCATCACCTTGCTGACAAAGGTCCGTCTAGTTCAAGCCATGGTTTTCCCACTAGTGATGTATGGAATTGAGAGCTGGACCACAAAGAAGGCTGATCGCCAAATAATGGATGATTTTGAATTATGGTGCTGAAGGAGACTCTTGAGAGTCGCATGGACTGCAAGAAAATCAAACCTCTCCATTCTTAAGGAAATCAGCCCTGAGTGCTCACTGGAAGGACAGATCCTGAAGACTTTGGCCACCTCATGAGAAGAGAAGACTCCCTGGAAAAGACCCTGATGTTGGGAAAGATGGAGGGCACAAGGAGAAGGGGACGACAGAGGACGGGATGGTTGGACAGTGTTCTCGAAGAGACCAGCATGAGTTTGACCAAACTGCGGAAGGCAGTGGAAGACAGGAGGGCCTGGCGTGCTCTGGTCCATTGGGTCACGAAGAGTCGGACACGATAAACGATTAAGCAACAACAACAACAATCATGGGCTGGTTGGACGCAGAATAATGGCGGCAGGAACCAACTGGGGAAACCTCAGAAAGTAAGGCTCAGAGACCGGGGAGTGGTGGTGGGACAACAATGGGTGGTCAGATGGAGAAGAGGGAGATGACTGGGAAGAGGTGTTGGAAGCTGAGGAGGTTACAGGGCTTAATGAGCCAGGAGATTCTGTGGCAGAGAGCAGTTCAGACTCAGCAGTAGAAGCAGAAGGGGGTCAAGAGGCAGCAATGAGGCACGCTGGTGAAGAAGCCAGGGTGTCTCAATAATAATAATAATAATAATAATAATAATAATAATAATCATAATAATAATAATAATAATAATAATAATAATAATAATAATAATAATAATAATAATAATAATAATTTATTATTTGTACCCCACCCATCTCGCTGGCTCTCCCCAGCTACTCTGGGCGGCTTCCAACAAAGATTAAAAATACATTAAAATGTCACACATTAAAAACCTCCCTGGGCTGCCTTCTGATGTCTTCTAAATGTCAGGTAGTTGTATATTTCTTTGACATCTGACGGGAGGGCATTCCACAGGGCGGGCGCCGCTACCGAGAAGGCCCTCTGCCTGGTTCCCTGTAGCTTTGCTTCTCGCAGTGAGAGAACTGCCAGAAGGCCCTCGGAGTTGGACCTCAGTGTCTGGGCTGAACGATGGGGGTGGAGACGCTCCTTTGGATATACTGGGCCGTATATTAATCATAGAATCATAGAATCATAGAATCATAGAGTTGGAAGAGACCACAAGGGCCATCGAGTCCAACCCCCTGCCACGCAGGAAACACCATCAGAGCACTCCTGACATATGGTTGTCAAGCCTCTGCTTAAAGACCTCCAAAGAAGGCTACGCCACCACACTCCTTGGCAGCAAATTCCACTGTCGAACAGCTCTTACTGTCAGGAAGTTCTTCCTAATGTTTAGGTGGAATCTTCCTTCTTGTAGTTTGGCTCCATTGCTCCGTGTCCGCTTCTCTGGAGCAGCAGAAAACAACCTTTCTCCCTCCTCTATGTGACATCCTTTTATATATTTGAACATGGCTATCATATCACCCCTTAACCTCCTCTTCTCCAGGCTAAACATGCCCAGCTCCCTTAGCCGTTCCTCATAAGGCATCGTTTCCAGGCCTTTGACCATTTTGGTTGCCCTCCTCTGGACACGTTCCAGTTTGTCAGTGTCCTTCTTGAACTGTGGTGCCCAGAACTGGACACAGTACTCCAGGTGAGGTCTGACCAGAGCAGAATACAGTGGCACTATTACGTCCCTTGATCTAGATGCTATACTCCTATTTTTAATCTTCGTTGGAAGCCGCCTAGAGTGGCTGGAGAAACCCAGTCAGATGGGTGGCTACAAATCATAGAATCATAGAATCATAGAATCATAGAATCATAGAATCATAGAATCATAGAGTTGGAAGAGACCACAAGGGCCATTGAGTCCAACCCCCTGCCAAGCAGGAAACACCATCAGAGCACTCCTGACATATGGTTGTCAAGCCTCTGCTTAAAGACCTCCAAAGTAGGAGACTCCACCACACTCCTTGGCAGCAAATTCCACTGTCGAACAGCTCTTACTGTCAGGAAGTTCTTCCTAATGTTTAGGTGGAATCTTCTTTCTTGTAGTTTGGCTCCATTGCTCCGTGTCCGCTTCTCTGGAGCAGCAGAAAACAACCTTTCTCCCTCCTCTATGTGACATCCTTTTATATATTTGAACATGGCTATCATATCACCCCTTAACCTTCTCTTCTCCAGGCTAAACATGCCCAGCTCCCTTAGCCGTTCCTCATAAGGCATCGTTTCCAGGCCTTTGACCATTTTGGTTGCCCTCTTCTGGACACGTTCCAGTTTGTCAGTGTCCTTCTTGAATTGTGGTGCCCAGAACTGGACACAGTACTCCAGGTGAGGTCTGACCAGAGCAGAATACAGTGGCACTATTACTTCCCTTGATCTAGATGCTATACTCCTATTGATGCAGCCCAGAATTGCATTGGCTTTTTTAGCTGCCGCGTCACACTGTTGGCTCATGTCAAGTTTGTGGTCAACCAAGACTCCTAGATCCTTTTCACATGTACTGCTCTCAAGCCAGGTGTCACCCATCTTGTATTTGTGCCTCTCATTTTTTTTGCCCAAGTGCAATACTTTACATTTCTCCCTGTTAAAATTAATCTTGTTTGTTTTGGCCCAGTTTTCTAATCTGTCAAGGTCGTTTTGAAGTGTGATCCTGTCCTCTGGGGTGTTAGCCACCCCTCCCAGTTTGGTGTCATCTGCAAATTTGATCAGGATGCCCTTGAGTCCATCATCCAAGTCGTTGATAAAGATGTTGAATAAGACCGGGCCCAAGACAGAACCCTGTGGCACCCCACTAGTCACTCTTCTCCAGGATGAAGAGGAACCATTGATGAGCACCCTTCGGGTTCGGTCAGTCAGCCAGTTACAAATCCACTGAGTGGTAGCATAGTCAAGACCGCATTTTACCAGCTTCTTAACAAGAATATCATGAGGCACCTTGTCAAATGCCTTACTGAAATCAAGGTAGGCTATATCCACTGAGTTCCCTTCATCTACCAGGCTTGTAATTCTGTCAAAAAACGAGATCAGGTTAGTCTGACATGACTTATTTTTCAGAAATCCATGCTGACTATTGGTGATCACAGCATTCCTTTCTAGGTGTTCACAGACTGTTCTCTTAATGATCTGCTCCAGAATCTTCCCTGGTATTGATGTCAGACTGACTGGGCGGTAATTATTTGGGTCCTCTCTTTTCCCCTTTTTGAAAATAGGGACAACATTTGCCCTCCTCCAGTCTGCCGGGACTTCGCCTGTTCTCCAGGATTTCTCGAAGATGACTGCCAGTGGTTCTGAGATCACATCTGCCAGTTCTTTTAATACTCTTGGATGCAGTTCATCTGGCCCTGGAGACTTGAATACATCTAAACTAGCCAAGTATTCTTGTACTATCTCCTTAGTTATTCTGGGCTGTGTTTCCTTTGCTGAATCATTTGCTCCAAATTCTTCAGGTCGGGCATTGTTTTCTTTATCGGAGAAGACTGAGGCAAAGAAGGCATTGAGGAGTTCAGCCCTTTCTGTGTCCCCTGTTTGCATTTCACCATCTTCTCCTCTGAGTGACCCCACTGTTTCTTTGTTCTTCCTTTTGCTACAAACATACCCATAAAAGCCTTTTTTGTTGCTTTTAACCTCTCTAGCAAGCCGGAGTTCATTCTGTGCTTTAGCTTTTTTGACTTTGTATCTACACGTGCTGGCTATTTGTTTGAATTCCTCTTTGGTGGTTTCCCCCCTTTTCCATTTTTTGTACACATCCTTTTTTAATCTTAACTCAGTTAAAAGTTCTTTAGATAGCCACCCTGGCTTCATAAATGATGATGATGATGATGTATAGTAAAAGAGGTTCAAAGCTGTGTGTGTGTGTGAGAGAGAGAGAGAGAGAGAGAGAGAGAGACAGACAGACAGACAGACAGACAGACAGACAATTTGCAAACAGCCTTGATTCCTGGTCCAGGAAAAAGGTTTCATTGGCATCTGTCTGTCTCAAGAGAGAGGGCACCTCCAGGGCATGAAGTCAAACCACTGGAAAATCACAGCGCCTGCTGTGGCTGCAGAATCATAACTGCTGCCTCCCACGTTGTTTTTGCTGCCCTAGCAGCACCCAAGTGACACACCCACCCCACCCCACCTGCCGGCAGTGTGTCTGGAGGTCCTGGGCTGCCCAGATGACGAGACCCCCATCTCTTCCCGGCCTCATGGGCCAAAAGAAAGCAGATGTTTGGCTCCAGCTTGGCTTGCAGAAAGTTGCCAGAAGAAGAAATACAAGGCGCCATCCAACCGTCTTGGGGACTCCACTCCAGATTTGTGTAGGGTTTACTCCGGAGCCATTTAGGTGGGAAACAAATAAGTACAGCGACAACATGGTCCGAGTTTGCTTTTTAATGCATAGCAGAAGCCCAAAGCAGCTGTGTTACAGCCAGTGGGTGCAAAGCAAGGCCGGTTTGAGGGCTGTGGGCTGAAAATAAATCAAAGGGCCACATAAGCAGGCCTTGAGGGCCACATTTGACCTCTGGGCCCAAGGTTCCTGAAATATACTCAGAGTCGAGAGTGGGTTTCATGCTCTTTATTCAGCTCATAGTGGTGAGGAGGAATGAAAGTTTCCCCAAAGTATCTGCTTTATATACATTATTTACACAGTGGGCCCCACGTGATTGGCTAATTCCAGAATTCTCCTGTAGGCCAATCAGGTTGTGGATTCACTTCCATCTGGAGCTGGATTGGGTGGCTCCTGTGGACCAATCAGATTGCTGCATTCTGGACCCTATTGTTCTAGGACCAATCAGACTGCTGCATTCTGAATCCTATTGTTCTAGGACCAATCAGACTGCTGCATTTTGGATCCTATTGTTCTAGGACCAATCAGACTGCTGCATTCTGAATCCTATTGTTCTAGGACCAATCAGACTGCTGCAATCTGAATCCTATTGTTCTAGGACCAATCAGACTGCTGCATTCTGGATTCTATTGTTCTAGGACCAATCAGACTGCTGCATTCTGAATCCTATTGCTCTAGGACCAATCAGACTGCTGCAATCTGAATCCTATTGTTCTAGGACCAATCAGACTGCTGCATTTTGGATCCTATTCAGCTCAGTACATAACAGTTCCCCACCACGAGTTGTGTAAATGCAACAAATGAATGTAAGGCCAGGCCCACAAGGCTGCAGGTCTCTGGCGCCAGGAGAGAGCTGCTTCCCCGACTCTTCCTGAGCGGAAAAATAAACCCCATGTTTCCTTCTTGAAGAGGTGAGTGTGCACTAAAAACCAGGGAGGCCCCTCCTGAACAAAACGCTCCTAGGTTGTGGTTTTATCTTGGCAACCCCACCAAGGCAACTCCTTGTTCCACATGAGATTAGCTCCCTGGCTCGACGCCAGGGGGAGAGGCAAGGCGAGGGTGGTGATTGACGCCTGACTCACCCAGAGGAATCTAGTGAGTTGCAGCAGAGAGAGGGTCCCAGCACAAGGAAGGTGGGAAAGGCGCCGTGCTGGTTGTTTTCTAGACAACCTCGCGAGGAAGGATGGGCAAGTCGATCCCTTATGGTTTTCCTCCCTTTCTCATTTTCCCTCTCTTTTAACTTTTTTTTTGCACTGGTTTGCAAACTTTTTTTTTACTTTTTAAAAGTCCTCATTGGATAATTCACCAGCATTTCACAGGAAAAGAGATTATGACTAAACAGTGGAACTGTCTCTCCAACTCTATGACTCTATTATTTTAGTACCTATTTTCTTCCAATATTCTTGTATGCAATCTTGCCTAACGTACGCCTTTTTGCAAAGCGATTTCCCCTAACTTAATACATCTTAATACACCGTTTTCACCAATACATGCATTTTGAGACGTACTTTATCCCAGGGGTCAGCAAACATTTTCAGCAGGGGGCCGGTCCACTGTCTCTCAGACCTTGTGGGGGGGTCAGACTATATTTTGGGGGGGGGGCAAATGAACAAATTCATATAGCCCACAAATAACCCAGATGCATTTTAAAGAAAAGGACACATTCCACTCTTGTAAAATCACGCTGATTCCCAGACTGTCCGCGGGCCGGATTGAGAAAGCGATTGGGCCGGATCCGGCCACTGGGCCTTAGTTTGCCTACCCATGCTTTATCCCAATACAGTGGTACCTCGGGTTAAGAACTTAATTCGTTCTGGAGGTCCATTCTTAAACTGAAACTGTTCTTAACCTGAAGCACCACTTTAGCTAAGGGGGCCTCCTGCTGCTGCCGCGCCACTGGTGCACGATTTCTGTTCTCATCCTGAAGCAAAGTTCTTAACCCGAGGTACTATTTCTGGGTTAGCGAAATCTGTAATCTGAAGTGCCTATAACTTGAAGTGTCTGTAACCTGAGGTACCACTGTACAGTGGTGCCCCGCAAGACGAATGCCTCGCAAGACGGAAAACCCGCTAGACGAAAGGGTTTTCCGTTTTGGAGGTGCTTTGCAAAACGAATTTCCTATGGGCTTGCTTCACAAGACGAAAATGTCTTGCGAGTTCCTGCGGGGTTTTTTTCCTTTTACCCCCCTTTTCCCCAAGCCGCTTATCAGCTGATCTGCTAAGCCGCTAAGCCGCTTATCAGCTGATCTGCTAAGCCGCTTAACAGCTGATCCGCTAAGCCGCTAAGCCGCTTATCAGCTGATCCACTACGCCGCTTAACAGCTGATCTGCTAAGCAGCTAAGCCGCTTATCAGCTGATCCGCTAAGCCCGCTAAGCCGCTAATAGCGCTAATCCACTAATCCGTCAATGGGCTTGCTTCGCAAGACAAAAAAACCGCAAGACGAAGAGACTCGCGGAACGGATTCTTTTCGTCTTGCGAGGCACCACTGTATATGACTTTTTGGCCACATTGCTTAGCTGGAGAAACGCATTGCAAAATTCAGAGAAGTGTATTTTGAAGGATTCCAGTTTGTGTAACGTTTTGGAAATGGCGAGCTCAGTTGGTTAGAGTGTAGTGCTGAGAACGCCAAGGTTGCAGGCTTGATCCCCATATGGGACAGCTGCAGATTCCTCCATTGCAGAGGGTTGGACTAGATGGTCCTTAGAATCCCTTCCAACGCTACACTTCGTATTATTTTCTCCGCTTGAGAGTAAACAAGTGCCAGATCTAACTGCATATTTCATCTTTTTTACAGTGGATCGTGAATGCGTTGCCGAGAGCCTCGTGTCGACTCACCTTTTCGTTTTTACAACAACCCTGTGATGTAGGCTAGGCTTATGCCCCACAGAGGACCTTAAGGTCCATGAATAACCATAGTTTAGAGGTCCCTAAGGAAGTCATACTATCCTCCACCAGGGCCAGGGCCTTCTCAGTGATGGCTCCGACCTGGTGGAATGCTCTGTCCTATGAGATCAGGGCCCTGCAGGATTTAAC
Organism: Podarcis bocagei; assembly: GCF_964188305.1. NCBI lineage: Eukaryota > Metazoa > Chordata > Lepidosauria > Squamata > Lacertidae > Podarcis > Podarcis bocagei. The sequence goes on from NC_138135.1 coordinate 8,272,339, forward strand.
CTCCTTCCGTTGGGCCTGTAGGACAGAGCTATTCTGCCTGGCCTTTAATTTGAATTCAGCCTGATCTTTTATTTTCCTTCTCTTCCCTCCCTACTCCCTTTTTATGAAGATCACCCGCTCTCAGACCCCACAGCTAATTCTCCCCTGGTCTCCTCGCTGGCCCAAGTAGGACCAATTCAGCCAGCTAGCCCTGGGGATTATTTAATGCTTATTTCCCCTAAACTGATTTTTGAATTTTATTGTTATTCATGTTTTTATACTGTATTTTATGCTGCTTTTATAATTAAGTGTTTTAAATCTGTTGTTAGCCGCCCTGAACCCCGTTTTTGAAACAGGATGGGCAGGGTATAAATAAAAAAATTATTATTAATTTATTATTAGGCTTAGAGGCAGTGACTGCCCCCACCCCGGTCACCCAGTGAGCTTCACAACGGAGTAGGATTCAAACCCAGGTCTCCCAGCTCTTTGACTAGAACTCTAACCACTACACCACCACTGCCTATTGGTACGACACCTCCGACCATCCCTGGCCATGGGCCAACGAAGCAGGGGCTGAAGGGATTTGGAGTCCGAACATCTGGTGGGAAACAGGCCCCCCCGGCCCCCCTATAGACTTACTTATCTGAGTGGAAGTGTGGTGTGCACCTCGTTTTGATCTGAATTTGGGGGGAAGCAACCTGTGCCCCACGGAAAAAGGAAAAGCAATTGAGCACGCAAGTCGGGAGACAGGTTTGAGGTTTGGGTAACTCAGTGGCAGCTGGAGACGAGAATTTGGACGGATTGGGTGGGTGCGCAGCTTGGAGCCGCTCTTGCTAAGCCGATACTTGTCTGCCTCCTGGCGGCCGAAATATGAGCTGCCTCCTAGTTTCAAACTCGAGGAACAAAGGCGAGCAACTCTCCTTACCGAACGGATTCAGGAAAGGCACACGATTCTTCATTCGGTGAGGGCTGGGTGGGGGAATGGCCTGTGGAACTCCTTGCCACAGAGTGCCACGACGATGGAAGGGAGCGGAAAGGTGTTTGTGGGCTTCCCCCAGGCATCTGGTTGGCGACCGTGAGAAGGGGGTGCTAGTCTAGAAGGGCTACCGGCCTTATCCAACAGACACACAGAGAGAGAGAGAGAGACACACACATATATATTCTTTATTGGAAAATAATAAATAAATAAATAAATAAATAAATAAATAAATAAATACCCAGTATAAAATTATGAGTGCACAAGGTAAAACAAGACATGAAAAGGATCACAATAGTTAAGATAAAAAGGTAAAGGGACCCCTGACCATTGAGTCCAGTCGCGGACGACTCTGGGGTTGCAGCACTCATCTCGCTTTACTGGCCGAGGGAGCCGGCATACAGCTTCCGGGTCATGTGGCCAGCATGACTAAGCCACTTCTGGCGAACCAGAGCAGCGCACGGAAATGCTGTTTACCTTCCCGCCGAAAGGTATCTACTTGCACTTTGACGTGCTTTTGAACTGGTAGGTTGGCAGGAGCTGGGACCGAGCAACGGGAGCTCACCCCGTCACGGGGATTCGAACCGCCAACCATCTGATCAGCAGGTCCTAGGCTCTGTGGTTAAACCCACAGTGCCACCCACATCCCTAATAGTTAAGATACACCTGTGTAAAAAAGGACAACAGAAAGAAAAACTTATAAACTGACAAGGTTGTTACAGTGGTACCTCAGGTTAAGAACTTAATTCGTTCCAGAGATCCGTTCTTAACCTGAAATTGTTCTTAACCTGAGGTACCACTTTAGCTAATGGGGCCTCCTGCTGCCCCCGCGCGATTTCTGTTCTCATCCCAAAGCAAAGTTCTTAACCCAAGATACTACTTCCGGGTTAGTGGAGTCTGTAACATGAAGCATCTGTAACCCAAGATACCACTGTATTGTACATATCCTAAACTTAACCTAATGCGGTGTTTATAACAATTATTTCCAAATATTGCAAAATTTGTCCACGGCAAGCCTACATTTGTACACAACAGGCTTCCTTACAGTATAATAATAATAATAATAATAATAATAATAATAATAATAATAATAATTTGTGACTTATACCCCGCCCATCTGGCCAGGTTTCCCCAGCCACTCTGGGAAGCTCCCAACAAAATATTAAAAACACAATAAAACATCAAACATTAAAAACCTCCCTAAACAGGGCTGCCTTCAGGTGTCTTCTAAAAGTCAGGTACAGTCATACCTTGGGTTACAGACACTTCAGGTTGCGTTTTTTTGGGTTACAGACCCACCGAAACCCAGAAGTACCAGAATGCGCATGCACAGAAGTGCTAAATCATACTTTGCGCATGCGCAGAAGCACTGAATCGCAATCTGCACATGCGCAGACACGACGCTGTGGGTTGCAAATGCTGCGGGTTGCGAACGTGCCTCCCGCACTGATCACGTTCGCAACCCGCAGCGTCCATTGTCATTGTTTATTTCCTTGACATCTGGTGGGAGGGAGTTCCACAGGGCCTTATGATCTGGAGGTTTCTCACTTTCCTCCATATTCCTCAGATTTCTTTTTTTAAAACAACAACAACACACACCTCACTTGTCTCTGCTTACAAGATGCTTCCTTACAAGACTGCCAGCGCAACCTCTGTGGCCTCTCTGCTCCATGAAATACGCATGTGGCGAAACCTGTTTGACGAGAGCGTTCACCCTGAGGCTAGGAAACTGCTGAGATGGCTCCATCAGCTGGAGACTTTCTGTATTATGGCTTGATACAGACAGATAAGGCAGAGGCTGCACATCTGCATTCTAGAGGAAGAAGCTATGGAAAAGCCTTCAGTTTTAAGTGCTGAAAGCTCACGCCTTTCCCCCCTTCTTCCCAAGAAACAAAAACCATTTTGGAAAAAGCATCGTTTGCAACCCAGGGTGTTCCCAGGTGGCCTGTCATTCAAACTTTGTCCTGATTCATTTGCTGGGAGATATGGGGACATTGCCGGGAGATATGGGGACATTGGGACGCGGGTGGCGCTGTGGGTTAAACCACAGAGCCTAGGACTTGCCAATCAGAAGGTTGGCGGTTCGAATCCCCATGACAGGGTGAGCTCCCGTTGCTCGGTCCCTGCTCCTGCCCACCTAGCAGTTCGAAAGCACGTCAAAGTGCAAGTAGATAGATAGGCACCACTCCGGCGGGAAGGTAAACGGCGTTTCCGTGTGCTGCTCTGGTTTGCCAGAAGCGGCTTAGTCATGCTGGCCACATGACCCGGATGTTTGTTAAGGATGTTTGTTAAAATGAGTATTTTAAATTGCAAAACGTAAAATTTAATAAAAATTATATCTAGAAAAATATACGCGTGGCCGGGTGTGTGGGTGTTTGTGTGGGTGCGCAGTTGTGTCTCTTGACGCAAGGTCCCTTTCCTTTGAACCCTAGACCTTGCACTTCTACGCTTCCACCCGAGCCAGTAAGAAAATACAGGTATTCTGGGAGAGTATTCATTCAGAACTGCAAAAAATGTTAAAGATCTTTTTAAATAAAAAACCAGAGACCTACCTCCTAGGAATTACAGATCTGGATATTCCGCAAAAGGGGAAGGGTATCTTTTATACGCTACGGCGGCAGCAAGAGTTCTTATCGCGGCAAAATAGAAGAGTAATGAAATTCCCTCTATACAAGATTGGATCCAAAAGCTGACAGAATATGCAGAATTAGATGGTCTATCAGGGAAAAAAAGAATAAATCAAAACAGGAATTTGTTTCAAAATGGGAGGTTTTCAAAGAATATTTGAAATATAAATATAGTAGTTTAAACTCAATTGCAGCATTCGAGGAACTTCAGTAATAGTTGCAAGGCAGATATAAGAATTAAGATATATTAAGAAAAAGTTTAATAGTGATAAAAGTGTGTACTGGCAATAAGTTATATAAAATCGAAATATGGACTAGACTTTAGTGTTAAGACTAATTTATGTCTTATTGTTCGTTAAGAAAATTCAGTATCTATTGTTATTCTTGTGTGTAATTTGGTATTAGTGTTTTCTCTTTTTTTCTTTTCTTGCTGTATCAATAAAATTTTTAAAAAGCAAGCTTTAAACACAAGCTGTTTGACTGTGAGAGCTGAGGGAGAGTGCTGCAGCCTGTTCATAGCTCCTGAATTTCCTTAAACGCTAACACATGACGTGGGGCCCCATCCAGGAGACTTAAAAGCTCTCCGCCCCTGCATGAAGATAAAAAATATATATGTTTGGCACGCAAACAGCTCCTTTACTGTAAGGCCTAGCAAAGGGGCTTGGTTACAGCAAGGGGAAAATGTCGAGCCGCACCTCTCTGGGGCTTGGCTCTCTTGTCCCGACAGCATCCAAGCTAAACAAAGAGTTCAGTTCACAGATGAAACTGGTTAAGGGGAAATTGGGAATTGGGGAGGGGGGGCTTGCAGCCTGCCTGCAGGAAGAGGCCAATCTATGGGGCAAGGTGAACAACGTGGAAACAATTAAGCAAGTTCCCCGAAACAGGCAGGTCTGTGGGAAACCGGCAAGCGCACCCCACAAATGTGTCGCCCCCCCAAAAAAGGACGTCCCATTTTTTATTGCAAGAGAACGGCCGCCATTTTGGTTAGCAGCATCTTGCAAGATTTCGCAGCACGGTTTCCCCTCTGGAAAAGTGCTCTTTTGTGGCAGAGGTCTCGCTTTGAGGCACTGTGCCTGGAAAATGTGTCGGGGGGGTTGTTGGGGGGGGGGAAGGAAGGAAACCACGGAGATCACGGCAAACCCAAACGGCCGGCGTGCTCTCATGAGAAAGAACAGGAAGACGGTGTCCGGGAAAATGGCATTCCAAATTTTGACCGCAGGGTCAAACTCTTTTAAATTCATCCAAGTTGGTGGCCATCATAGGCTCCTGCAGAACACAGTTCCATAGATGAACAGCGCTGCACAAAGAATTCCTTTCTTCCATCTGCCCTGAATTTTGGATCCCTTCCATTCAGGATTCAGGCCTCATCATGGGACTGAAACTGCCTTGATTGCGGTGGGTGATGATCTCCAGCGGGCTAGGGACAAAGATGAGAGCTGTTTCCTAGTTCTGCTGGATCTCTCAGCGGCTTTTGACACCATCGACCATAACATCCTTCTGGACCGTCTTGAGGGGCTGGGAGCTGGGGGCACTGTCATACAGTGGTTTCGCTCCTTCCTCCTGGGCCGTGTTCAGAAATTGGGGGGGGGATGAGTGTTCAGACCCCTGGGCTCTCACTTGTGGGGTGCCTCAGGGTTCTGTCCTCTCCCCCCTGCTTTTTAACATCTACATGAAGCCGCTGGGAGAGATCATCAGGGGGTTTGGGCTGGGTGTCAATCAATGTGCGGATGATACCCAGCTCTACTTCTCTTTCAAATAAGAACCAGTGAAGGCGGTGAAGGTCCTGTGTGAGTGTCTGGAGGAGGTTGGAGGATGGATGGCGGCTAACAGATTGAGGTTGAATCCTGACAAGACAGAAGTACTGTTTTTGGGTGACAGGAGGCGGGCAGGTGTGGAGGACGCCCTGGTCCTGAATGGGGTAACTGTGCCCCTGAAGGACCAGGTGCGTAGCCTGGGAGTCATTCTGGACTCACAGCTGTCCATGGAGGCGCAGGTCAATTTTGTGTCCAGGGCAGCTGTCTACCAGCTCCATCTGGTACGCAGGATGAGACCCTACCTGACCACAGACCGTTTCACCAGAGTGGTGCATGCTCTAGTTATCTCCCGCTTGGACTACTGCAATACCTACTGACTCTGATATGAGAGGGGGGCATGCAAAGATAGAAAGGGACGTGGGGGGCCCTGTGGGTTAAACCGCTGAGCCTAGAGCTTGCCGATCAGAAGGTCGGTGGTTCGAATCCCTGCGGCGGGGTGAGTTCCAGTTGCTCGGTCCCTGCTCCTGCCAACCTAGCAGTTCGAAAGCACATCAAAGTGCAAATAGATAAATAGGTACCCCTCCGGCGGGAAGGTAAACGGCATTTCCATGCGCTGCTCTGGTTCGCCACATGACCCGGAAGCTGTCTGCGGACAAACGCCGGCTCTCTCGGCCAGTAAAGCAAGATGAGCACCGCAACCCCAGAGTCGGTCACGACTGGACCCAATGGTCAGGGGTCCCTTTACCTTTTATGCATAGATAGCCAGTGTTGTTCAACTTCCCTATGAAGAGGGATTGACTGTTCACCCGGAGAATTGTAACTCCGGGCCAGGGCCAGCCCACGACATTTTGCCACCCGAAGCAGACCCCAAAACGGCATCTCCCTTCCCCGTCAGGGAAGAAAGGGTGAGGGAAGACCTACGTCGCAGACAAGGGGAAAAGAATGATCAACATCATTATCTGCTGCCCCGTGGATTTTGCCGCCTGAGGCAGTCGCCTCACCTTGCCTCACGGGTGGGCCGGCCCTGCTCTGGATGAGGAATCAACGTCTCCTAATAACTCTCAGCACCCTGAACAAAGTACAGTTCCTAGGATCCCTTGGGGGTGGGCAGCCATGAGCATTAAACTGGTCTTAAAAAGGTAAAGGGACCCCTCACCATTAGGTCCAGTCGTGAACGACTCTGGGATTGCGGCGCTCATCTTGCTTTACTGGCCGAGGGAGCCGGCGTACAGCTTCCAGGTCATATGGCCAGCATGACTAAGCCGCTTCTGGCGAACCAGAGCAGCGCACGGAAACGCCGTTTACCTTCCCGCCAGAGTGGTACCTATTTATCTACTTGCACTTTGACGTGCTTTCAAACTGCTAGGTTGGCAGGAGCAGGGACCGAGCAACAGGAGCTCACCCCATTGCGGGGATTCGAACCGCCGACCTTCTGATCGGCAAGTCCTAGGCTCTGTGGTTTAACCCACAGCGCCGCCCGCGTCCCTACTGGTCTTAACAGTGCTTTAAATCCAAAGTTCGGAATTGTTCCAGGTCTCTGCCGTGAATAAAATGGAACAATTATTCGTAACTTGGAAACTATTAACACAACTTAAAATCCAGACAAGCTTTTAATTTGCCGTTTTAGGGTGTTGTTGTTTTTTAAACAGCTGGTTCCGATATTTTACCTGGTTTTTAAGTTACCGCAGCTGACTATTTGTTCCGTATGCTTTTGTGATATACTGGTTTTAAACAATCTAAGCTGCCCAGCGGTGCTGGGAGGGTGGAGTCCACGTTTTCTAAATTACTAAAGCAATAAATAAAGGGCAGGCTGCGAACCCGTGTGCGCGAGTGTGCCTTCCTCTCTCGAGTTCCTGAAATCCAGAGGTGGTGCGGAACATTAATGAGAAAACCAAATCCCCCAGACCAACAGGCCATTAAGGCTCAGCTTGCCCCTCCTCTAAACATTGCTGAAAAGTCTCTCTCCCCCACCCCCACCGTGTGTGTGTGTGTGTGTGTGTGTGTGTGTGTGTGTGTGTGAACTTCCTGTCTGGAAAATCCCTGCAGCTGTTTCAGCTCAGCTTTCACTGTGATTTCATGTTACCACGAGCAATTTTTTTTTTTTTGCATTGCTCCACAAGAGTGATGCCCATTTGAGCAGCCTGTCTCTGACCATCAACTTCCTCCTTCTTTGCCCAGCTTTGTGAACAACTTAATAATAATAATAATAATAATAATAATAATAATAATAATAATAATAATAATATAAAAAAAATTTTTTATACCCCGCCCTCCCCGGCCAGAGTTGGGCTCAGGGCGGCTAACACCAATAAAATTACAGTAAAAACATAATAGGAAAAAACTAATTTAAAATGCAGGTTAAAATGCAATTTAAAATGCAGCCTCATTTTAAAAATAGCCCATAGATGATCTTCTTCTTCTTCTTCTTCTTCTTCTTCTTCTTCTTCTTCTTCTTCTTCTTCTTCTCATCATCATCATCAAACTGCAACGTTCATTCACTGCAGCGTATCTTCGACACCCCAACTTTGACGAGCAATGAGCACACAGGGGGCTGCCTTGAACTGAGCCAGACCTCTGGGTCCAATGAGCTTAGTACTGTCAACACAGGCTGGCAGCAGCCAGTGGCGTCAAGTCCGTGGACTAGGGGCCTGGCAGTTCCTTCCCCAAAGCCCAGGAAGCTTCTGTCCGGCTATACGGCCCATGACCCTCGTACCTACGGGACCGCCTCTCCTGGTATGTCCCACGGAGGACCTTACGGACTTCAAATAAAAACATCTTGGAGGTCCCGGGCCACAGGGAGGTTAGGCTGGCCTCAACCAGAGCCAGGGCCTTTTCAGTACTGGCCCCGATCTGGTGGAACGCTCTGTCACAAGAGACTAGGGCCTTGTGGAACTTGACATCTTTCCACAGGGGCTGCAAGACAGAGCTGTTCCACCAGGCCTTTGGTAATCCTCACAGAACTCTGGCCCAATGGTTGCCACTAATTTGATTCTGAATTGATTTTAGAATGAATTGATTTTAGAATGCTGTGTTACTTTTATTGTTGTTAGACGCTCTGAGCCCGGCTTCGGCTGGGGAGACTGGAATATAAATAACATTTTTTATTATTATTATTATTATTATTATTATTATTATTATTATTATTATTGGAGGCACAATGTTCTGACAGGGTCCAAGGGCCCTCCCGCCACCTGCCCAAAGTCCACCCAGCTTTGGGGAGGCGGCAGCAGGGCTCCAACATCTTGTCAGAGACCCCAAAGCCTAAGAAGCTTCTGCCTGGCTTAGGGAGGGAGGGGCATTGCTTTTGCGCATGTGGCAATGCCACCCCAGCCCCATATCGCCCTGGCAAGCTGCTGCCTCTGGCCCTAACTGTTCCCCTACAAAAAATAATGCACTGCTCGCCACTGGCGGTAGCCAGTGAGATGCCGTGATTTGAACCCAAGACCTTCTTCATGCAAAGCAGATGTACGGCCACCAATCAAAAATCCTGCTTTGAATGTATTTTGGAAGTGTAAGGAAAAGGAAGGCACTTTCTACCACATGTGGTGGAGGTGCGAAATAACAAAAGCATTATGGGAAATGATTTATAACGAGTTGAAAAAAATGTTTAAAATAACGTTTGTGGAAAAACCAGAAGCTTTTTTACTAGGGATTTTCGGTGCAGAGATACCAAAGGAGCAGAAACTGTTATGTACTGAAGTTCTCACCCTGGGCCAGCAGGGGGATACTGTAGATAGTTTTCACTCAGGTCCACATATGCAAATAAGGGATTGAAAGTGACGTTCAGTGATTGGATAGTTACAGAAAGTTGTTACAGTTGCGTGGTACTGGAGCTCTATATAAGCAGGCTGGCTGAACCCTTCAGTTCAGTTCAGTTCTGGCCTGTGAATAAACAAGAGCTGTTTGAAGAATCGCTGTGTTGTCTGATATGTTCACCCACAACTTAACAGAAACGACTATGTATGTACGTGACGACAACAGCACGGAGACTACTGGACCAGAGATGAAAGAAGATAAAGTTCCGACGAGAGAGGAATGGCTGATGAAGATGATGGACTACGCCAAAATGGGGAAAATGTCTGGGTAAATCAGAAACCAGGCTAGAGAGAAACTTTCATAAGGGATGGGAGAAATTTACAAATTATCTAAGAGAACACTGTAAACAACTAGAAGCTCTGGCAGGATTTGAGTAAGGCTTGTAACGTACTATAAGGTAAAAATTGATTACAGTGGACGCTCGGGTTGCGATTCAGCGCTTTTGTGCATGCGCAAAGCGCGATTTAGTGCTTCTGCGCATGTGCGACCGCCGAAACCCAGAAGTAACCCGTTCCGGTACTTCTGGGTTTTGGCAGTCCATAACCCGAAAAAAAAACGCAACCTGAAGCGGCTGTAACCCGAGGTCTGACTGTATTTTAAGAAAAATGGAGAAAATATATGATGCAGTTGAAAAAGACTGAAAATGGAAACCATGGAAGGGTGAAAGTCTAAGGATTCAGGGAACATTTAGGTGTTGATGATTATGTCTAATGTTTGAATTTAAATGTGTAGTGTAAAACTGAATAATAAAAAATATTTTTTATAAAGAAATATATCCATATCTGTATGGCATTTTCCTGCTTGACCCTTCCCCTCTGGTTAATTTTTTTGTTTTTGGAGAAGGACTGCTTCCCTGTCTCCCTGGGGTACGTGGACTGGGGGAGATCAGCCTGGGTTACACCGTCCAACACATCTGGACTGCAGATACCACAGGAGCAAAAACACCTCTCTTGCCCTTCCCCATTAAATGTGAGCTGTGGAACCAAACGCTTCGCCCCTCTCCATTTTGGGGAGATTTCCGCTGAGGCGCTCAGCACCGGGCCACCGTGTTGTCTTTGGACCACGGAGGCGACTTTGGAATGAAGCCGTAAACCGTGATCCAGTTTCCCTTCCTCCTTGCGGGCCAAAGTCAACAAATTGTTCAGGCAGGAACCGGCAAAATGCAGAATCAGGAGGAATTGTTAGCGCTGTAGGGTCTGTAAGGAGAGACGGGTCAGCCCCAAAGCTGCATCTGGTGATGTCTGGATTGCAGAAGTCTTGAGTCAACTGAGATAGCTCAGCCTGGTAGAGCACAAGACTCGTACTCTCAGGGTTGGGGGTTTGAGCCCCAGGTTGGGCAAGAGATTCCTGCATTGCCGGGGGTTAAACTATGGTTTTCCCAGTAGTGATGTATGGAAGTGAGAGCTGGACCATAAAGAAGGCTGATCGCCGAAGAATTGATGCTTTTGAATTCTGGTGCTGGAGGAGACTCTTGAGAGTCCCATGGACTGCAAGAAGATCAAACCTCTCCATTCTTAAGGAAATCAGCCCTGAGTGCTCACTGGAAGGACAGATCCTGAAGCTGAGGCTCCAAGACTTTGGCCACCTCATGAGAAGAGAAGACTCCCTGGAAAAGACCCTGATGTTGGGAAAGATGGAGGGCACAAAGAGAAGGGGACGACAGAGGACGAGATGATGGGACAGTGTTCTCAAAGCTACTAAAATGAGTTTGACCAAACTGCAGGAGGCAGTGGAAGACAGGAGTGCCTGGCGTGCTCTGGTCCAGGGGGTCACGAAGAGTCGGACACGACTAAATGACTAAACAACAACAACAACAATAGACTATAAATGACCCTTGTGGTTTTTTCTACCTCCATGATTATGCCGTGAGGTGCGCTTGCCTTTTTCTTTCCTTAATAAATAATAATAATAATAAAATTTTATTTATATCCCGCCCTCCCCAGCCGAAGCCAGGCTCAGAGCGGCTAACAACAGTAAAAATAACACCGTTTACATAAAATCTCAATTAACTGAAATACATTCTGAAATCAAGTCATTCTAAAATCTGTTCAGAATCAAATTAATGGCAACCATTGGGCTGGAGTTCTGTGTGGATTACCAAAGGAGGGGGTCAAGACTGTGCCTTGGCCAAAGGCCTGGTGGAACAGCTCCGTCTTGCAGGCCCTGCGGAAAGATGTCAAGTCCCACAGGGGCCTAGTCTCTTGGGACAGAGTGTTCCACCAGATCGGGGCCACGGCTGAAAAGGCCCTGGCTCTGGTCGAGGCGAGCCTAACCTCCCTGTGGCCTGGGACCTTCAGGATGTTTTTGTTTGAAGACAGTAAGGTCCTCCGTGGGACATACCAGGAGAGGTGGTCCCGTAGGTACGAGGGTCCTAGGTTGCATAGGGCTTTAAAGGTCAAGACCAGCACCTTAAACCTGATCCTGTACTCCACCGGGAGCCAGTGCAGCTGGTGGTGAATGTGATCCCATGGCGAGGACCCTGTAAGGAGTCTCGCTGCAGCATTCTGCACCCGCTGGAGTTTCTGGGTCAGTCTCACGGGAAGCCCTGCGTAGAGTGAGTCACAATAATCTTCTCTCCAGCTCAAGGGTTCTCGGCATAGCTGTCAACTTTTCCCTTTTCTTGCGAGGAATCCTATTCGGAATAAGGGAACTTCCCTTTAAAAAATGGAAAACGTTGACAGCTATGGTTCTTGGACCTCCTCCATCCAATTTTGGCTTCAGGCGCACATTGCTCCTAGGCCTTCTCTCCAGGAAAGGCAAATCCCACTTCTGACACCAATGTTGCATAACTCGGGCACCATCCCCGCTCTCTGCCGAGCGGTTGCAAGATTCCAGGGAGCTTCCAGGCACTCACTCCGGTTTTGTGCTCCTTTGGGAGAACTGAAGACGGAGCAGAGACTGTGGTAGCTTTAAGAAATGATTTATTCTCCTTCCGTCTGCATGGAGGGAGCTCAGATATTACAGCATGGTCATTCCAAGAGGCGTTGTTCCCCACAGAGCAGAGCAGCCCCGGAGTCCAAGGCATCTCTCCCGATCATAGCTGTCAACGTTTCCCTTTTTTAAAGGGAAATTCCCTTATTCCCAATAGGATTCCTCGCAAGAAAAGGAAAAAGTTGGCAGCTATGCTCCCGATCACAAGAATTGGGAAGGGACAGATAATCCCAGCACCTCCCGAAGGGTGTGTGTAGATACTAAGCTATTGTTCCAAAGGCAAAATATACTGTATTTTTTCCGTCTATAAGACGCACACCCCCCATGTATAAGGTGCCCCCTATTTTGGGGGACTCAGATTTAAGAAAATGGGGGGAGATGTATCCGTGTATAAGACGCCCCTGAATTTTAGACATTATTTTTAAGCGGGGAAAACCTAGTCTTATACATGGGAAAATACGGTATATCCATTGCCCCACACACTTTTACCTCAAGTCCCACCTGCCGGCGATGGGCGTGTGGCCCTCAGAAGATGGCCCAGCAATGAACGCGGACCTCAGGCTGAGTGACGGTTCCCCACTCTTGGCTCAATGTATAGATTCAGGTCAGACCAAAGAAAACGTCCACACGAGGAGAGACATTGAGCAGAGCCAACATAAACCCGAGACGCCGACTGCATTATTAGAAGAACTGAGGTTTATTTGTGCCTCGTTAAGATGGAGGCCATTCCACAGAATCCATTGAAGAGGTAGTCACCAAAGGATAGACTCCTTGTTCTCCTACGACTGGGTTGTCTCTGAAGAATGCCCATCTTCAGGGGACAAGTCTGAGACCAGCAGCCATCACACAACAACAATACAGGGCCTTTTCTGTGGTGGCTCCCCATTTGCGAAATGCTCTCCCCAGGGAGGTCTCGCCTGGCTCCATCATTACAAATCTCCTTTTTAAACCTGGGCTTTTGGGCCCGAACTGGAAAAGTCTCAAGTATTTGTGGCGGTGCAGGCTGTGTCAGATCTATATTTTATCTGCACAGTTGTGTTTCTAGGTTTTTACCTGGTTGTTCTACTTGGTTCTAATGTTTTGTCATTTTTGCAAACTATTGTTTATTAAATTTATCGGCCGCTTTTCCCCTCCCTCCCCAAGGTAACTCAAAGCAACTCGCAATAGGTAAACACACGAATGCATACATTAAAGCCAGAATGAAAGAAAACAAAAGTTAGTGCCCAGATCAAGGGAAATCAGAGTACCAAATAAATCTGCCTTGATCAAACCCTACCTGGAATACTGTGTCCAGTTCTGGTCACCTTAGTTTAAGAAGGATATTGACAAGCTGGAAGGTGTGCCCAGGGGAAGGTGACCAAGATGATCCAGGGTCTGGAAACTGAGCCTGATGAGGAATGGTTGAGGGAGTTGGGTATGTTTGGCCTGGAAAAGAGGAAACTGGGAAGAGATACGATGACCATCTTCAGATATCAGAAGGGATGTTACTACTGCATGCACTCTATGTGGGGCTACCTTTGAAGGTGACCCGGAAACTACAACTAATCCAGAATGCGGCAGCTAGACTGGTGACTGGGAGTGGCCGCCGAGACCATATAACACCGGTCTTGAAAGACCTACATTGGCTCCCAGTACGTTTCCGAGCACAATTCAAAGTGTTGGTGTTGACCTTTCAAGCCCTAAATGGCCTCGGTCCTGTATACCTAAGGAGCGTCTCCACCCCCATCGTTCTGCCCGGACACTGAGGTCCAGTGCCAAGGGCCTTCTGGCGGTTCCCTCACTGTGAGAAGTGAGGTTACAGGGAAGCAGGCAGAGGGCCTTCTCGGTAGTGGCACCTGCCCTTTGGAATGCCCTACCACCAGATGTCAAGGAAATAAACAACTACCTGACATTTAGAAGACATCTGAAGGCTGCCCTGTTTAGGGAAGTTTTTAATGTATGACGCTGTATTGTTTTTAATATTCGACTGGAAGCCGCCCAGAGTGGCTGGGGAAACCCAGCCAGATGGGCAGGGTACAAATATTAAATTATTATTATTATTATTATTATTATTATTATTATTATTATTATTATTATTATTATTATTATTATTATTATTATTGGAAATGATGGTGCCAGGACAGCCTTCCCTCCGCCACATCCTTGACGCTGGGATTTGAGAGTCCACCAGCGTCTCAAGGGTCCCAACGATCCGCGTTTCTGACCCACGAAAATGAACTCTGCTTCAAAGTTTGCACCCATTGTGAAGCAAGGACGACAGCATCTCTGCTCGCACCCGCAATTGGAGCCTTGTGATAACAACACCGGGCAAATTTGCTGCAGGGATGACTGGCGGTTGTGCAAAATATCTTGCGTGCTCAGAACAAAAAAAGCAACTCAACACAAACCATTGTTAGGGGAACAGCCGGACAACGCGTCAGATTTTAAACTACGGAAGTCTCATAAATAGTATTTACACCCGTTAAAGCCGCTTTCTTTCAGTTTTTTGTCTGAGATTAGCAGGGCCGCCAGAGCTTCCTAGTGCGAGATTCACTCGGCGCTGTCCTCCAGCGGCTCCTCTGAGCTAATTATCACTGGTAGGAGAGGAATCTGATTAATCGGGCAGGGATGTGGAGCTGGGCGATCTTCTCCAAGGCTGGCTGACCGACGGCGCGTCTCAGGCTGAGTCGGCAGAGCTGGGACAAACTCAGAGGCGTTTCTGGAGTGGGAAGGAAGGAAGAAATCGCAATTGTCACTTCAGAGCTCTACAAACCCATTGGGACGAATAAGGACGGGGAAGATCGGTCAATTCTGATTTCTCTCCGCTTCTAGTTCTTCCACTCTTAAATTCCATTCTCCATATTTCTGCAGCAATTTGCGCTTTTTTAAAAGCAGAAATAAACCTGACAGAAATTCCGCATTTTAGTGCGAATCTCTCGCAAGAAACTCATTTTCGACTGCAGCTTTGACTAATGCATAGATTCCTGCAAGCAATTCCTCCTTTTTTGTACTTTTTATGCACTCCCCCCCCCCCCGACCGAACGCATGTATGTTTTGAAAAAGTTGTTTGGCTGGAGAACTGCAAGACAAAATTCAGATATACAGTGGACGCATCGGGTTGCGAACGTGATCCGTGCGGGAGGCATGTTCGCAACCCGCAGCGTCCGCAACCCACAGCGCCACGTCTGTGCACGTGCAGGTTGTGATTCGGTGTTTCTGAGCATGCGCAAAGAGCGATTTAGCGCTTCTGCGCATGCGCAACCACCAAAAACCAGAAGTAACCCATTCTGGTACTTCCGGGGAACCTGAAAAAATGCAACCTGAAGCGGCTGTAACCTGAGGTATGACTATATTAAAGGATCCCTGACTGTTAGGTCCAGTTCTGGCTTACTCTAGGGTTGCGGCGCTCATCTCGCTTTATTGGCCGAGGGAGCCAGTGTACAGCTTCCGGGTCATGTGGCCAGCATGACTAAGCCGCTTCTGGCGAACCAGAGCAGCACACGGAAACGCCGTTTACCTTCCCGCTGGAGTGGTACCTATTTATCTACTTGCACTTTACGTGCTTTCGAACTGCTAGGTTGGCAGGAGCAGGGACCGAGCAACGGGAGCTCACCCCGTTGCGGGGATTCGAACTGCCGACCTTCTGATCAGCACGTCCTAGGCTCTGTGGTTTAACCCACAGCGCCACCCACATCCCCTATGACTGTATTAGCAGTGCGTCTTCAAGAAACAGCCGCATGGGGCACACAACCTAAGAAGGCATCGTCAATGCAAGATGACAAAGGTGCCGCAACCCATCAACAGGGGGCAGCGACAAGACCCCACTCACTTTCGAAATGCTCAAAGCACTTGGCAGCCGGGCTGCTCCTCCAGGCGTAGTCAGAAGGCTTCTTCCCCCGGTTGTCCCTGGCGTAAACGTTCCCCCCGAACTCCACCAGCATCTCCACCAGATCGGCATTCTTCACCTTGGCGGCGTGGTGGAGGGCTGTCTCGTGCAGCTTGGCCGCGTTGACGTTGGCCCCTGGCGACGACAAAGCGGTCAGGTTGGAGGAAGAGTTGCTTGCGGCCTCTGGCGCAGAACTCGAACCTTTGCCTAAAGCAGCGGTTCTCAACCTGTGGGTCCCCAGATGTTGTTGGACTACAGCTCCCATCATCCCTGAGCTCTGGCCTTGCTAGCCAGGGGTGATGGGAGTTGTAGTCCAACAACATCCAGGGACCCACGGGTTGAGAACCGCTGGCCTAAAGCATGGGTAGGCAAACTAAGGCCCGGGGGCCAGATCCGGCCCAATCACCTTCTCAATCCGGCCCGCAGACGGTCCAGGAACCAGCATCTTTTTACATGTGCAGAATGTGTGCTTTTCTTTAAAATGCATCTCTGGGTTATTTGTGGGGCATGAACCACAAAAATCATATATCCACTGTTTTGTTCAGAATATTTTTTTTCTTGTTTTCCTCCTCTAAAAACTAGGTGCGTCTTATGATCAGGTGCATCTTATGGAGTGAAAAATATGGCAGCCTGATTCTCGTCAGAAACAGGAGACGTGTGGCTTGAAACAGACAAGGAGATCACTCCGGTCAGTGACAAAATCAAGACTATTCGCTGAGGAACTGATGGCGGCAGTTCAAACAGCAGCAATATCGCAGCTCTCCAATTTGACAACAGAAATGTGGTGATACAGGGGGGTGCACAGAAATGGGGGGGAGGTTGGTCTAGGGTGGGGAACTCCCACCATCACTGACCTCAGCTGACCCCCAACAGCACCCCGAAGCAAATAATCGTCTACACCAGGGTTTCCCAAACTTGTTTCTCCAGCTGTTGTTGGACTGCAACTCCCATCATCCCTAAGCTAGTAGGGCCAGTGGTCAGGGATGATGGGAGTTGTGGTCCAAAAACAGCTGGAGACCCAAGTTTGGGAAACTCTGGTCTACAGCGCAAAAAGGGGCACAGGTTTTGGATTGTAAAACAGGCCAAAAAAGAATGGCAAAGTGAATTACAAGAAATACCAACAGTGGAGGGATGGCAAATGAAGATGATGGATTTTCTGGAGCTGGCCGACCTAACCGGTAGAATCCGCGAACAGGAGGAGGACTACCAAGAAGAATGGAAGAAATTTAAGGACTATTTAGCAAAATATTCTAGGATAACATAAGTAGAGTCATTTGCGAGTACCATATTGGCTTAGGAGTTAAATGTTTTGAATTTAATAATACCATGGATACGAGTGAATAGGGTAAGAAAGAAAGATGTTAAATTGATTGGAAATTCGTATTGGAAAACTGCTACAATGACTTATATGGAAACACAGCTGGAGGGATTCGAGGAAGTCATTTAACAATGGTAATAAAAATATTATAATAGTTAGGATAAATGTTTGCATGTTTGTTTTTTATATAGTAATGTTTTTTCTTTTTTGTTGTTTATGTTTGTAAGAGATTTGGAAAACCAACAATTTTTTTTTTAAAAAATGGCGAAGTGAAAGCGTTAAAATCAAGATGTGGAAAATATGGAAACAACGAGAAGAGTTAGGACTGAGATGTGGAGATATGCTTCAGAGGTCTCGACTGTGGAGAGCTCCGAAAAATTAATAATTATAATTTGGATTATAATTTTGTCTTTTTAAATTTTAGTTTTTTTATTTTAATTGGATTATTATGATTGGATAGATTAATTGCATGTTCTTATTGGAAAATTAATAAAAATGATTTTTTAAAAAACAAACACGTCTGCCCCCCCCACGTCTGCCCCCCCCACCTGCGTTGAGCAGTATCTTCACGCAGTCCAGGTGCTCTCTAGCACACGCCACGTGCAAAGGCGTCCCAAAGTGACAATCGTGAGCTTCCAGGTTGGCACCGACATCAATAAGGAGACGCACGCACTCAGCGCTGCCTTTAAAGAAAGAACAGACAGAGGGCAACTCAATGGAGAACTTCTAGGTTGTCAGGAACAAGGTGGGGAATTATAGAATAATAGACGTCTAGACCACACACACCCCTGCAATGCAAGAATCTTTATGCCCAGGGTGAGACTCGAACCCACAGCCCTAAGAATAAGGGTAAGGGACAGCCCCACGGACTGAGCGATCTCTTGTTTCCTTAAATGCCAGTCACAGCTGTAACTTCACTCATTGGCTAAGAACACTGAAGGGGGGGGGGGAAGAAGGCTAGTATTTCGCAAAACGATTGGCCAGGACAGTGCTGGCATGTTTTGCCTTATTTTATTTGTTTGCTTCTGTTATCGATCATTCGTTCATTCATTTTGTATACTGTCCTTAAGTCGTAGGCCTCCGGGCGCTTCACAACATGGAAAAAACACCAAGATTAAAAAAAAACAACTCAAAATACATAATGAAAACAAGAACAAACCAAACCAATAACCGTCTTCTCCCACCTCATCCCGCATGTTAGTTACAGTGGTACCTCAGGTTAAGTACTTAATTCATTCCAGAAACTGCAACTGTTCTTAACCTGAAGCACCACTTTAGCTAATGGGGCCTCCTGCTGCTACCGTGCCGCCAGAGCACGATTTCTGTTCTCATCCTGAAGCAAAGTTCTCAACCTGAAGCACTATTTCTGGGTTAGCGGAGTCTGTAACCTGAAGCGTCTGTAACCTGAAGCGTCTGTAACCCGAGGTACCACTGTACCACCTTTTCTCCCATAGACTGCTTGATTGCAGAAAACTTCAAAGTGGTTCACAAAAGAGAATATGGGGCTCAACAGGGACTAGAAACTTGCTTTTTTAAAAACAAAATCAAAGCTGGGAATCTGGGCTGGCCAATGTTGGCGTGGCTAGAATCCAGGCAAAACCCGTTGAAATAGGCCATGTAGCAACCGTGTTCAAAGTAACCCCGGAGCAATTGCAGACCCGCTCAGGCAGTTGTGTGGGAATGTTCAGGGTGGCAAGAGAGGAAATATTGTTTATTCATATCCTTCCTAACTTGTACTCACAAGTTTCTTTATTTAGCAGAGTTTACATTCCCCTTTTACATGCACAGTAGAGAGCTGGTTGCAGGCTCGTGTGAGCCTCTCACTATTATACAATTCAGTCTGTCTCAGATTGAATTGTACGTTCCTGGCAAGTTCCTTCGAATCCCTCTTAAAAGAATAAAGACACCACAGTCTTATTCATTAGCAGAGTTTACATTCCCCTTTTTACATGCACAGCAGAGAGCTGGTTGCAGGCTCGTGTGAGCCTCTCACTATGACACAATTCAGTCTGTCTCAAATTGAATTGTACGTTCCTGGTCAGTTCCCTTTAATTCCTCTTAAAAGGATGAAGACACCACAATCTTATTCAAAGTCAATAAAAGAAGTTTACTTACATCAGTTCACAGTTGGATCCCTGAAGGCAGACGTAGTTACAAATATGTACATGTGGATCTACCCCATATGGGGGAATAATCCCAGTGCTTCTGCTAGCTGAGAGCTAGCAGAGCAGCCCTAGCTAAAAGCTGGTCAAATGAAGAAGAAAAAGAAAGGGGTGCTGCGTGACTCGTCCTTTTGTTACCTGGACAGGTGAGGTCACACCCACCTTTAGTCACATGCAAAAGGAAGGATGCTCCAGCCAGGAGGAACAGGAAGTCTCGACTGGCTAGACCAAGCATCCCCTTGCATGTCCACTCTAGGAAAACAAGGAATGTTGTACTTGACTGCCTCTCATGGATCACACCCCACAAGTTGAACTCTGCCCAAGCTGTTGTTGGCTTACGATACGATCATCTTTATTGTCATTGTCCCATACAGAACAACAAAATTGACAAAATCTACATCAGACATTCAAAAACCAACAAGCCTGCTATCCCAGCCTGGTTAGCCCCTAAAAACTCCGACACCCCATCATTAAATACAATATACTCCCACAGAGACTGCCTTAAAGGTAAAGGGACCCCTGACCATTAGGTCCAGTTGTGGCCGACTCTGGGGTTGCACCGCTCATCTCGCTTTATTGGCCGAGGGAGCCGGTGTACAGCTTCCGGGTCATGTGGCCAGCATGACTAAGCCGCTTCTGGTGAACCAGAGCAGTGCACGGAAATGCCGTTTACCTTCCCGCCCGAGCGGTACCTACTCATCTACTTGCGCTGGTGTGCTTTTGAACTGCTAGGTTGGCAGGAGCAGGGACCGAGCAACGGGAGCTCACCCCGTCGTGGGGATTCGAACCACTGACCTTCCGATCAGCAAGCCCTGGGCTCTGTGGTTTAACCCACAGCGCCACCCACGTCCTTACACAGCGTTTAAAACCAAAATCGCATTTGGATAAAAGCTGTTTCTTAGGCGGCTAGTCCTAGTTTTTATAACCCTGTACCTTCTTCCAGAAGCCAGAAGCTGAAAGAGATCATTTCCGGGGTGCACACTATCCTGCGCTATCTCTGCAGCTTTCTTATGGCACCTGGAAGCGTAGATTTGATCCAAGGTGGGAAGAGTGCACCCAATTATTCTCTCCGCAGTCTTTACAACTCTGGACAGCATTGTTTTTCCCCCTGACCATGCAGCTCCCAAACCACACACACTGACCATAAGTTAATACACTCCATCCAGGCCTGCTTACCATTCATGCAGGCCTCGTGGAGCGGGGAGGCCGTGTAGAGCGGAGGGTTGACTTTGGCCCCATGCGAGAGCAAGACTTTCACGCAGTCGATGCTCCCAGAGGCGCAGGCATCGCACAGAGGGGTGCTGCCATCTATGTTCCGGGCGTCCACCTGCAAAAATCACAGAATGGTTGATTTGGAAGGGGAACCCCAGCGGTCATCTAGCCTAACCCCCTGCGACGCAGGAATCTTTTTGGCCCAACGTGAGGCTCGAACCCACAACCAGGGTGGATAAAAATCAATGGGTGTTTTTTTAAATCGGATATTCAGGCCGATACAGCATTATTATTATTATTATTATTATTATTATTATTATTATTATTATTATTATTATTACCATTTTAAAAATTGATATTGCCCTACATCCGTAGATCCCAGGATAGTTCACAACATAAAATTACAATATGAAAAGCTAATAATAAAAGTAAGAACAAATATGACCCCATAATCCCACATTTTTGCCTGATGCCCAAAGGTGTACAGTGGTACCTTGGTTGTCAAACACCTTGCTTCTCAAACGGCGAAAACCTGGAAAGTAAATGTTCCGGTTTGTGAACGTTTTTCAGAAGCCAAACATCTGATACGGCTGTCGACTATTGTTTCCTGGATGCCTGCACCAGTCAGAAGCTGCGCCTTGGTTTTCAAACATTTCGGAAGTCAAACGGACTTCCGGAATGGAGTAAGTTTGGTGCCTTTGTTTTTGCTATTTATTTTGCGTTGTTTTTGAGGCTTTTTCAGTGAATTTGTTTTTGTGACTCTGTGGAACCCAGTCCAGCTACTGATTGATTGATTGATTGATTGATTGATCGTGTGACTGCAGAAATGGATAAAGGCCCCCCCCCTCCAAACAATGGCTATCATCAGTGCAGGTAAGGAAAAAAAATGTTATTTTTTATCATCTACAGTACTGTCTTCTTTATTTTAGTACAGTGGTACCTCGGGTTACAGACGCTTCAGGTTACAGACTCCGCTAACTCAGAAATGGTACCTTGGGTTAAGAACTTTGCTTCAGAATGAGAACAGAAATTGCGTGGCAGCAGCGAGAGTCCCCATTAGCTAAAGTAGTGCTTCAGGTTAAGAACAGTTTCAGGTTAAGAACGGACAGTTTCAGGTTAAGAACGGAACGAATTAAGTTCTTAACCCGAGGTACCACTGTACAGCACACTGATTATTGCTTCCATTTTATGGACCAGTGGCCTCGTTAGATAGTAAAATTCATGTTAAATTGCTGCTTTAGGAGTTGTTTTTTAAAAGTCTGGAACGGATTAATCTGCTTTGCATGACTTTCTATGGGAAAGCGTGCCTTGGTTTTGGAACGCTTTGGATTTGGAATGGACTCCCGGAACGGATTACGTTTGAGAACCAAGGTACCACTGGATAATGAAGGCACCCACTGCACAAAGTGGGGTTCCCTGAGCTACAAACCTGGGCTCCCGCAGCTAGGAGCATTTGCACGCACTGCGTCTGTCCGCGCAAGCTGGCTTCGTGCAACGGTGTGACGGAATCGTACGTGACCAGGTTGACGCAGGCGCCGTTGGCAATCAGCTCCTGCAGCTGGAGGATCTCTCCTCTCCTGGCCGCCTCGTGGACCGGTGTCCTGTCCACCCAAAACCCTGCAAAGGCAAGGTTGTGGAAAGAAAGAATAAAATTTACAGCCTGTAATGCTTTGAAAGAGAATATGACGAAAATGATGTATAGATGGCATATTACAGGCAGTGAAGGTCCTGTGTGAGTGTCTGGAGGCGGTTGGAGCATGGATGGCGGCTAATTTTATTGTATTTTTGGTTTTTATGGAAGCCGCCCAGAGTGGCTGGGGAGGCCCAGCCAGATGGGCGGGGTATAAATAATAAATAATAAATTATTATTATTATTATTATTATTATTATTATTATTATTATTATTATATTATTATTATTATTATTATTATTATTATTATTATTATTACTAACAGATTGAGGTTGAATCCTGACAAGACAGGAGGCGGGTGGGTGTGGAGGACTCCCTGGTCCTGAATGGGGTAACTGTGCCCCTGAAGGACCAGGTGCGCAGCCTGGGAGTCATTTTGAACTCACAGCTTTCCATGGAGGCGCAGGTCAATTCTGTGTCCACGACAGCTGTCTGTCAGCTCCATCTGGTACGCAGGATGAGACCCTACCTGCCTGCAGACTGCCTCGCCAGAGTGGTGAATGCTCTGGTTATCTCCTGCTTGGACTACTGCAATGCGCTTTACGTGGGGCTACCTTTGAAGGTGACCCGGAAACTGCAACTAATCCAGAATGTGGCAGCTAGACTGGTCTCTGGGAGCGGCCACCAAGACCACATAACACCGGTGCTGAGAGATCTGCATTGGCTCCCAGTACATTTCCGAGCACAATTCAAAGTGTTGGTGCTGACCTTGAAAGCCCTAAACAGCCTCGGTCCAGTATACCTGAAGGAGCGTCTCCACTCCCATCGTTCTGCCCGGACACTGAGGTCCAGCGCCGGGGGCCTTCTGGCGGTTCCCTCCCTGCGAGAAGTGAGGTTACAGGGAACCAGGCAGAGGGCCTTCTCGGTGGTGGCGCCTGCCCTGTGGAACGCCCTCCCAGCAGATGTCAAGGCAATAAACAACTATTTTACTTTTAAAAGACAACTGAAGGCTGCCCTGTTTAGGGAAGTTTTTAATGTATGACGCTGTATTGTTTTTAATATTCGATTGGAAGCCGCCCAGAGTGGCTGGGGAAACCCAGCCAGATGGGTGGGGTATAAATAATAAATTATATTATTATTATTATTACTATTATTATTATTATTATTATTATTATTATTATTATTATTATTATTATTATTATTATTATTTCTTCCTGGGAACGGGGTGTTGAAACAGCAAGGGAGCAGAGGTGTTGCAAGAAAAAAGCAGAAGCTCAAGGCTGCACGGATTCTAGGAAAACTATTTTGGTCCCTTGAAACCACGAGAGGGTCACATTCAAGCCATCATCCGGCAGTCCATACCTTGCCAACGTCCCGGTTTTCCAGGGACGGTCCCAGAATGACAGGAGCCATCCCAGTTTCTGTTTTGATCCCGCAATCTCCTCCCTTTCCTTTTTTCCTCCCCTCCACCTCTTGGAGAACAATTAAAAGTGGAGTTTTGGGTGCAAAAACAGAGTCCTGTTTCTGCTGAAAATAAAATCCCTGCTCCTAATTTAAGAAATGGCAAAACTGACAGACTAAGAAGGCCTTCCTGTAATTTTGAAGGAAGATGTCACCAATCCACCTAGAAAAAAACGAATTGCAATGCTTCCGCAGTCAGCCATTTCTTAGGAAACACAGGGAATGTTTATTCCTTTATTGTAAACGGAGCCTTACGCTGTCAGAAGTAATCCCCACAGTATTCAATGGAGCTTACTCCCAGGGATCTGGGTAAAGCCTTACACTGCAATAGGAAGCTTTCTTACTCAGAATTATGTCCCACTGAGTTTAATAGGATTTACTCTCTGCTGTGTTCCTGATAATTCTCAGTTTCCACCATCATTATTATATTCTGCCTTTTTCTCTGTAGTTTACAGCTACAGTTTTCTTCCCTTCCATTTATCTGTTGAAGGTATTGTACATCATCCCTTCCCTTGCACATTTAAAAAATATATATGTTGGACGTCGCACAGAGTGACTGGGGCAACTCAGTGAGATGGGCGGGGTATAAATAATAAAGTATTATTATTATTATTATTATTATTATTATTATTATTATTATTATTATTATTGAATAGGGTGTTCCCTATTTTCATTGGAGGAATGTTGGAGGGTATGTAAATGATGATTTAGGATATTTCTTAATTTCTCATATATGGAAGTTGATACATGGCTTGAAAATGCGTTAAAATAATGACCATTTAACACTTGTGCATACTGCCTGTAGGCTAAAAAGGTGATTCCTTCCTGTGTCAGTGAACCCAAATACCCAAATAAACAGGTTTACACTGGAGCTATTGGGTGAGTTATATATAACGTGCTATTGCAAAACTAATGTTTAACACGCAAAAAAGCAAAAAATCAGTAAACGATTAACAATGGATTCCTCTAGATTTTGCCTAGAAGTGAAGTGTGATTTAGGGATGCAACATACGAAACTTTGACCCTAACAGCACCCATTGGACTCATCCCATGAGGATTCTTGCTGTGTCCTTAACTCCAGGAAGTGGCAAAGCGTATAAGAAAGTTAGCCAGGGAAATTCAATGTTTCCCAGCTTTGGTCGCCTATCTGGCATGGTAGAAACCCAGGCCTCGATCCCACCCAAGTTAAGCACTTGAGCAACCTGACCTATGCACGTTTACTCAGAAGTAAGGACGTGGATGGTGCTGTGGGTTAAACCACAGAGCCTAGGGCTTGCTGATCAGAAGGTCGGCGGTTTGAATCCCCACGACGGGGTGAGCTCCCATTGCTTGGTCCCTGCTCCTGCCAACCTAGCAGTTCGAAAGCACACCAGTGCAAGTAGATAAGTAGGTACTGCTCTGGCGGGAAGGTAAACAGCATTTCCGTGCGCTGCTCTGGTTCGCCAGAAGCGGCTTAGTCATGCTGGCCACATGACCCGGAAGCTGTACGCCGGCTCCCTCGGCCAGTAAAGCGAGATGAGCGCCGCAACCCCAGAGTCGGCCACGACTGGACCTAATGGTCAGGGGTCCCTTTACCTTTAAGGTAGTCTCTGTGGGAGTATATTGTATTTAATTATGGGGTATCAGAGTTTTTAAGGGCTAACCAGGCTGGGATAGCTGGGATAGCAGGCTTGTTGGTTTTTGAAAGTCTGATGTAGATTTTTTCAATTTGGTTGTTCTGTATGGGACAATGACAATAAAGATGATCCTATCGTAAGCCAACGACAGCTTGGGCAGAGTTCAACTTGTGGGGTGTGATCCATGAGAGGCAGTCAAGTACAACATTCCTTGTAACGCTAGAGAAAACATGCGAGGGAATGGTTGGTCCAGCCGGTCGAAACATCCTGTTCTTCCTGGGCTGGAGCATCCTTCCTTTTGCATGTGACTAAAGGTGGGCATGACCTCACCTGTCCAGGTAACAAAAGGACGAGTCACGCAGCACCCCTTTCTCTTTCTTCTTCATTAAGCTCTGCTGTGTTCAATAGGCTTAATTCACTCAAGTGCTTATGATACTATTTTATTCTCTCGTGCATTTTATATCTAGCTTCCTTTAGTAACGTTTTTTTTCAAGGCAATTTTCGGGGGGGGGGGGGACTTTGCTGCGTTAAATGCCCCTTCTGCAGCCTGACTCCCTTTGAAAAACGTTTTGAAATTTTTAACCTGTGACTCCCCTGTCAATTACGCTGTTTCGAAGGCAGACTTTATATCTGACTTTCTACTGCAATGTTTTATTCTGGGTCGTTTTCCTTTTTTTTGTTTTCGTGCGAGGCGAACCACTTTGACGGTTTTCCTTGAAAATATAAATACAGGAATAAAACGAATCATTAGAAGCCCCCGCGATTTCTGCAGAGCTGGACAGCTCTTCCCAACAACAGCTGACAGTATTGACCAAAGGACAGCATATGTCTATTAAATAGGAAAATAAATTGCACACACACAAAAATATATATACAAATATATGTACACACACACACAGACATATTTCTATTCCTTCCTGTCCCCCATCACTGGTTTCTGGAGCTTAAAAATCAAGGACTGTTTGCTTTCTCGAATACCCTACACCTAGACCTACGCTTGTGTAACGTTACTTTAAGCAACTAAGACTTTGCATTGTAGCTTCTCAGAACCTGAGTCCGGAACTTAACAACAGTTGTTTGGCATAGATTTCTCGGCTTGTGGGACACCTAATGTCTCATAAGCTTGTTTCAATGGTCAGCTGGGAAAATATTTAACTCATTAGATGATCTAAGCTGGTGAGAAATGAAATCTCAGCTAATTCACCGGTTCATTGGCAACTGGGCTGCAAACATACGCCTCCCTTCGGAGATGTCTTTAAGCCAGGCTCCTCAGAGTGCAGCAAAACCAGCAACAGAAACTTGACTGCTGGTTAGCTCCTGTATTGCTTTGCATTTGTGGACTTAAGCCTAAATTTTGTGTGTGTGAGATTCTTCTGCGTTTCCCGAATCGTTGCTTTTTGCCATCTTTTAAATTTACTGGCGTGTTCCAAATTTCTGGTATGCCCCGCGGAGGACCTTAAGGGCCACAAATGACAGCACTTTGGAGGTCCCGAGCCTCAAGGTGGTTAGATTGGTCTCAACTAGGGCCAGGGCCTTTTCAGTAGTGGCCCCGACTTGGTGGAACGCTCTGTCACAAGAGACTAGGGCCCTGCGAGACTTGGCATCTTTCCGCAGGGCCTGCAAGACAGAGCTGTTCCGCCTGGCCTTCGGTTTGGACTCAGTCTGACCCTTATGTTTCCCTCCCCTTATGGTTTTGACCTATGGGCTACTTTTAAAATGAGGCTGCATTTTAAATTAAATTGCATTTTAACCTGTATTTTAAATTGGTCCCCCCCCCATTATGTTTTTTACTGTAATTTTACTGGTGTTAGCCGCCCTGAGCCTGACTCTGGGGTATAAATAAAATTATTTATTATTATTATTATTATTTCACATATTGAACATGGGTGGCGCTGTGGGTTAAAGCACAGAGCCTAGGGCTTGCTGATCAGAAGGTCGGCGGTTCGAATCCCCACGATGGGGTGAGCTCCCATTGCTCGGTCCCTGATCCTGCCAACCTAGCAGTTCAAAAGCACGTCAAAAAGTGCAATTAGATAAATAGGTACCACTCCGGCAGGAAGGTAAAGGGCGTTTCCGTGCGCTGCTCTGGTTTGACAGAAGCGGCTTAGTCATGCTGGCCACATGACCCGGAAGCTGTACACCGAGTCCCTCGGCCAGTAAAGCGAGATGAGCGCCGCAACCCCAGAGTCGGCCGCGACTGGACCTAATGGTCAGGGGTCCCTTGACCTTTTTATCGGCCACTTGTGACCAAGTGAAGGTGCCCAGGTGCCAGGATGGTGCCTGAATTCTCCACTATCTAGAGGTGCAACGCCTGGGGCTCCGTGGACCTTGCCTGTTTTCACAAACTAGCAACACATCCTGTCGAATTCTATCCGTTACATTTTACCTGCACAGTCCGAATGAATTTCAGGAACCTAGCCCAACACTCGAACCACGACACCACCTTGACTTCCTAGAGTAACTTCTGCTATGGGGCAGCTTTATAAATTAAGTAAGCCAAAAATATGGGGAAGCAAAAGGTCACTTAGAGAAGGATCTGAAATATTCCGCTCAAAGCTTGTTTTATTCCAGATTGTTTTATTTGATGATTTGCCGTGTTGCAAACTGCTCTCAGATCCACCCCCCACTTCAAATATAAAGAAATGAAATGAATTAATAGTAATAAAAATAGCAAGCTCAATTTTTTTTTAAAAAAAATAGCACCTGGACCAGGGGTCAGCAAACTTTTTTCAGCAGGGGCCGGTCCACTGTCCCTCAGACCTTGTGGGGGGCCGGACTATATTTTTTTGGGGGGAAAGAATGAACTCCTATGCCCCACAAATAACGCAGAGGTGAATTTTAAATTCATCGGCCACGACTGGACCTAATGGTCAGGGGTCCCTTGACCTTTACCTTATTTCACATATTATGTCTTTCTAAGGCTCTGAATTGAGATGTTTGCTGTTAAGCCGTGTTGGGCGCAGCCCCCTGTGGGAAAGAGGCAGATGATTCGAGTAAACTCAAGCCGTCGATCAAATCACCCAAGTTGCGCATCCAGACATTTCAGGCTTGGTGCAGCTGCCCAGCCATAGCTGTCAAGCGTCCCTTATTTGG